>NC_085957.1:2861148-3541814 GCF_963556715.1 Cydia fagiglandana | reverse complement strand
TGATCAACAAGCTTATATTACTACGGATATAATATAATCAGTGTTATAAAAATAAGTTTAATAGGCTATTTGACTGTATAATAAATTATTTTACACCATGCATTAAATAAAGCAGTTAGACAGCAGTTATTTTTAAACACTATTTCTATTTTAAAACCCGTATCAATATCAAATCAAAATATTTTATTTGCATAAATCTACCAATGGATACAAAAAGGCAGTCTTAGAACATTTTGTTCACAGAAGACTGCCTTTTAACAGTTTTGAATGAATGAAAACATTTATTTTCAGGCAACTATTGGCCCATAGATAAATACCTTAAAACTAGCATACATATTATTACAAAATATATCTTAAAACTAAAAACACAATTATGGTTGCAACGCAGTTCGCAACCCCGCAGTGTCAGGGAGCTGTTTTTACCCTTTATAGGGCACAGGTCTCAATACCACCCTATAACAGATTTTTTTTGTATTTTTTTCTTTTACAGAATTTTTTGTACTACATATTGGCAATGCAGCTTGAATCGAGGATTTTTTCAGTATTGCCCATTAAAGGGTTAATAACTGATGTCAGAAATAAGAGTATTACAAGCAGATGGGCCCTTTATTTTAAGTTTATTTATAGATAGTTTGTATCGTTAAGCCGGGTACTCACTAACGAGCTGTAACTGTAACCGTTGCATGTACTGTAACCAAAAAACATAGTGTGTACGTGGTTCGCAAACCTGCTGCGAGCGGTACGCGAGCGGCTCGCAGCGAGCCGACATCTACAACGTACTCATTTCTGAACCCGTAACGTTGCACGTAACTGTAACAGTTACTGTTGCCAAAAACATAGTGTGTACGTAGCTCGCGAGCCTGCAACGAACGCTACACGAGCGGCTCGCAGCGAACCGACGTTTACAACGTACTCATTTCTGAACCCGTAACGTTGCACGTAACTGTAACTGTTACTGTTGCCAAAAACATAGTGTGTACGTGGCTCGCGAGCCTGCAACGAACGCTACACGAGCGGCTCGCAGCGAGCCGACGTTTACAACGTACTCATTTCTGAACCCGTAACGTTGCACGTAACTGGTAACTGTTACTGTTGCCAAAAACATAGTGTGTACGTGCTCGCGAGCCTGCAACGAACGCTACACGAGCGGCTCGCAGCGATCCGACGGTTGTCGGTTTTTGTCGCGAACCAAAGGACGCTTGCACTGCGCTCGTGGACGTCAAGATTAGTTGTTGCTAGCCGCTGCGAACCAGCTATATATCGAGTATTTATTCGTCATGAGTGAATGGTCAAAGGATAAATGTATTTTTCACATAACCTATTCGGAAAAAGGCTTTTACTTCCCTGCAAATAGGAGGGATCAAAGTGGCACTTTTCTTCCCTGCTAGGAGGGATCAAAGTGGCACTTTTCTGTTCAAGCACACTATTTTTAATTTTTATTGCACATTATTTTTTTAGCTTAAATAATCTGTTTAAGCATCAGATTGTGTCAACACTAAGATTTCTTTATTTTCCTCATAGTTGATGTGAAAAGCAGTATGTGTCACACGGTATCAAAATTATTTCGTCTTGGGCGTTAACACTTGAATCCCTCATTATGCTCAGGATTCTACTTTAGAATCCATCGCTTCATTCAGGATTCAATATACGCCCTTGACGGAAATATATCATTTTGATCCCTTGTAACACAAACTACTATTGCTGATAGACGCCTACAGGGAAAATAGTGTACTATGTAGTGTATTCTATGGAACTACTTTCCCGATAAATTCTATGAATCCCACATCTTCGTGGCCGTTTATGATCATCGAGTAGGCATCTAGTATGTATTCTGCACATGCGCAAAATACTCGTCTGACATCGTGGAGTTACAAACCAAAACTCAGGATAGATCCGGCTTCCAGCGGCTGCGGCCTTCTCGTACACACTAGAACCTCGTTACTGTATCTGTTCGGTTACAGTTACAGCTCGCAAAATGAGTACGCTCGGTGAAAGCGTTCCGCCGACGTCGCGAGCCGAAACTGTAACATGCGTACACACTAGAACCTCGTACTGTATCTATTCGGTTACAGTTACAGCTCGCAAAATCAGTACGCTTGGTGAAAGCGTTCCGGCGACGTCGCGAGCCGAAACTGTAACATGCGTACACACTAGAACCTCGTAATGTATCTGTTCGGTTACAGTTACAGCTCGCAAAATGAGTACGCTCGGTGAAAGCGTTCCGGCGACGTCGCGAGCCGAAACTGTAACACGCGTACACACTAGAACCTCGTTACTGTATCACGCATGTTCAGTTACAGCTCGCTAGTGAGTACCCGGCTTTACTTTGAAGCATATTTAATGTTTTATGTTTATTTATTTGTGTGGCAGTAAATATATTTTCAGACACTTGATATCCATCTGCACTAATAATCAGAGCTCGGATAGGGTGAGCTATTTGCCTTATAATTTGACATGTCTTATGTCATATATAAGGCAAATAGCTCACCCTATCCGAGCTCTGCTAATAATATTATAAATGCAAAAGTGTCCCTATCTTGTTACCCTTTCACGCTTAAACCACTAAACCGATTTAGTTGAATTTTAATAATGAAATTATTTGGGTCCCAGAGAAGGATAACTTAGGTAAATCAGTCATCCTAAATAGCGTCCTTACTAGGAAATTACACACTAACTCGTTTAGGATGATAAATCAATAAAGTAAAACTTTGCCTTAATTTTGGATATATGTGTAAGTGTAATAATGCTTACCGAAGTTCCCATAACATCTGAGAACATTTGATCTAAGCCAGACTCGCGAATGTGATACAATTTCACGTCCCAAGCCAGACAAATCCGACATGCTAACAACTCCTGCTGTTCCTCCAGTTTCACTGTGTCCATATTTACTAACATTAAAGGTAAAGGCATCACTAAATTTCATGTAATCCGGCGAGAATTGGCAACAAAGTCTTTCAAACGCTTCTGATCTACTAATATCAGTATAGTTTACAGGACTTCGAAATGGTTGTTAGCGCTTCAGGCATTCTTTGCACGTGGTTTTAACGAGTCCGGTTAATACACGACCAAATAATGTACAGCCCAATAATAGGCGTCCACTTTTTTGGATGCGTATTATTGGGTTGTACACTACTGCCCTGTTCAAAGAGTGGCTTCGTATTATTGGCACGGACCGAGCTTGTACACCCTGATAACGCTCAACCCAATAATACACGACCCAATAATACGAATCCATTTAGTGGACGCCGAATATTGGTCGCATATTATTGGCCCGTACCGATAATGTTCGACCCGGGATTGCTCAACCCAAGAATGTACAGCCCAATAATTGGCGTCCACTTTTCGCTCCACACCACAGACTATAAATATTTGACACATAGAGTGATATTCTAGGGATGGGGCGACGATTTTTAAGTTTACGATTCAGTAATGTTGCCATGCGCAAAAAATAAGCAGATAATGGTAAGGTTAAGTAGCTAACATATTATCGCACCGCACCGCGATCTTGGTGCGTCGCGCCCATAAGTAAGAGCGAGAAAGAGATATATTTTTCTTCAGCCCGCTCCAGACTATGCGCGTGAATCGCGGGCGAAGCCGCGAACGCGAGTGTGGAGTCGATTTCGCTGTCTGCGAACATCGACGCCACACTTGCGTTCGCGGCTTCGCGCCGCAATTCGCGCAAGAGTGTGTAGGGGGCTTTCCACACGGAAACAATTGTTCGATCCATGAAATGTATACTTGGTCAAGCAGATCTGGTCAGTAGAAAAAGGCGGCAAATTTGAAAAATTTAGGCGCGTAGGGATCTCTTCCCATAGAAAATTTGAATTTCGCGCCTTTTTTTATTGATAAGATTTGCAAAACCAGCTATAATTAGAATAGAATGACAGAGAAAGGTGCCTGCAATTTGCACGCACCGCGACCCTTCGCACCGGTAAGTGAGGGCGAGAAAAAGATATCTGTTTCTCGCTCTCATTCATGAGTGCGACGCACCAGGGTCGCGGTGCGGTGCGATAGTGTGTTAGCTACTTTAAATGAGTATAGTTTTCCTGGTTCTTAGGCCCCGTTCGCACGACAGCTTTTTCAACGCGCGTTAAAAAAAGCGTTTGAATGACACAAATGGATAACCATTTATGTATTCACACGACAACGGTGACGCTTTTATTCAGTGTTGTTGGATTTTAGACTTTAAGCTTTGGTCGTTAAGTCGAATTTAGAGTGCGACCAGATTCAAGCGCTTTTTTAACGCGCGTTGAAAAAGCTGTCGTGCGAATGGGGGCTTACTGACTGTCAAATTGGTTTGACCAGAGATACATATGTTTGACGAACTATAATTAAGTCTTCGTCACACAGGCGCGTTTTACGGGTGGCGCGCGAGCGGGGCGTGAGCGTTTTATATGTAAAGTATAGCCTGACAACAGTTTATTTAACCCTGAGATAGTGTCGCTGCAAACAGCTTACATATGGCAATAATGTGTACACGTCATGTATAGTTGGGGTAGTGGGCATTGGCTTCATGTTGATACTCAGAAACATTGCTTACAGAGAATTTGGTTCTTTCAATTTACCTATTCGTCAAAATCTGATTCTAAATATTCAATATTTATATATTCTTCGTTTTCTGACTCTGACGAAGTCTGATTTTCATCAGATGTTGTGTCGCTTTCAGGACCACTAACCTCGATTATAAAACGTTCAGTTTCCAATTCGATTATAGGACCTTTATATTCCTATAATCATCTTCAATTTTTTTAACATGGTCACAGCAATTGCTCCAATTTTCTTGAGTTACTTCCTACACGATACGATAACCAGTTCAATACAACCGCACTATAAAACGTCAATACCGGTCATGTCAACAACCAACTTTAAAACATTGTTTATTGGAATGCTATGTAATCCTTCGTCTTTTTTAAGCTGTAAGTATTTGATTGCATTCACTACATTTTTTTTCACGGTTTTGGAATATTTTTTGTCATTTTTGTAATAAAACCGTTTATATTTGAATATATCCGTAGATATTTTCTATTTGTTTACATCGGTGACATTCGATGACATCCAACGTTCGTTGTCAAAGAGTACTTGTTGCCAGTAAAAGAAATTAGTACCATTGAAAATCCGCAAAATGGCGAGGGTCAAATAAACTGTTGTCAGGCTTTAGCTATAGGTGGTCAAGCAAATCTTGTCAGTAAAAAAAGGCGTGAAATTAAAATTTTCTATGGGACGATATCCCTTCGCGCCTACATTTTTCCAATTTGCCGCCTTTTTCTACTAACAAAGAAAAGAGATATACGTTTCTCGCTCTCACTTATGGGTGCGACACTCCAAGGTCACGGTGCGGTGCGATAGTCTGTTAAGCCCCCCATTCACACTCTACCTTGTAGTTCGCCTCGTAATCCGCCTCGTTGGGTAGGATCGTGTATGGGGGTTGCGGACTACGAGCCGTCCTACAAACTCAAGTAGGATGCCATAGTACTGGTGATGGACGGCAAAACAGAGGGCCTACCGCGAACCACGTTCGACGTGTTGCCCCTCCGTCGCGCGTGTAAATTCGTACGTAAGTGTGACAGGGCAGGGGTGCTGCCTAGCACGTCCAACGTGGTTCGCGGTAGGCCCTTAGTACCGTGTGTAAGAGCCGTAACACACTACCGCACCGCACCAAGGTCATTGTGGGATGCACCCATAAGTAAGAGGGAGAAAGAGATATCGCTTTCTCCCTTTTACTTATGGGTGCGTCCCACAATGACCTTGGTGCGGTGCGATAGTGTGTTAGCTACTTAAGCTATTTCTTGCTCCGTAGTCCTGTGAGGCGGACTACAAAGTAGGATGGTGTGTGAGCTATATCTTACACCGTAGTCCTGCGAGGCGGACGACAAGGTAGGAGTGTGAATGAGGGGCTTTAGTTACGCGGCGCGCCCCGCTCACGCGCCGCCCGGAAAACGCGCCTGTGTGACGAAGCCTTTACAGAGAATTCTTATTTAGTTTAGTTTTTAACAGAAGTAGACCGTTGGATCTGACCTAAGTTTCTGAGTTACACACTCTCTTTTTGTATTATTTAACGAAGACTTCCTTATTCCTTCGGGACTGATCGAATCGGTCGATTTGATCAGTAAATGAAATTGGCGTCAATCTCCAATTTTAGATTTATGGTGATATTAGAGCCCTCTTAATTGAATAAACGGGTATGTCCTTAAACCACGTCCAAGACCACCGGTGGACAGGCAGCAGCGTCCCTCAAATTCGGTGTACTCGACTGCGATCGCCAACCCGCCTGCCAAGCGTGGCGATTATGGCATTCACCCCCCAAAAAAGGGGGAGGCCTATGTTCAGCAGTGGACGTCTTATGGCTGAGATGACGATGATGATGATGAAATTGAATAAATGCCCCAGAACGAAAATACTAACCTCACAAATTGGTATTCTTGCGTCCGCACCTCATTTTATCGGTAATATCGGTCATTATCGGTCATTATCGGTGGTTGAATTCGGTGAGCCAAATTGGTATTTGCGTCCGCACCTCCTGATTCGATCGGGCAATTGAATCAGATTGGCGAAAAATTGACTAATCTGGATATGCCTTTAATTGACAAGAGTTTAAAGGATATCATACAAATACGACGGAATTAAAATAAAAGGTAACTTGCTTATACTGTTGTGTATTGCTATTGAATATAGTTCGTTTTTTTAGCATTAGAAAGAACTCCACAGAAGCAAGCGTGCAGTCTTTATCGGGCTCTTTATAAAATAAAATAGCCTTTTATTTCTTGCAATTTGACATTTTAGAATAGTTTTTAAAGTTAATATTTAGCAAGAACCCCGTCTTCGCAGGTGAAGGCCTCCTCCAGAGTTTTCCACTCATCTCTATCTTGAGCTATTTGCATCCAGTTTTGACCAGCGATATGTTTTATTTCGTCTTCCCATCTAGTCACAGGTTTATCGGGCTCTTTAATTGTTAATAATTATTGAATTATCTAATGTAGCATGGTCAATACATATAATTTACTTCAAATTATTACCACTGAAAGTGCCGGATTTGAAACCAGAAGCTTACTTCTGCGAAGTTCTTTCTAATGCTAAAAAAAACGGACTATAGCTTGGATTGCTCATGATAAAATTAATCTTGATTGAATTTCTTTCAGATCAAAAATCAAGCCTCAACATCGCAATCCCTCAACTCAAAAAAAAGATTCCGATTGTTGACGCCAGAGATATAATTATTTCCAAAAAGCGTGCACAAATAACAGATGCACGTGAAATATTAGCTGAACTAGCTCACAGATTAATAATATGTGTCTACAGATTAGTATAGCCGCCCGTCATACTTTTTTTTTCTATTTATTTTTAGAGCTTGTCACTGAGGTGAACATGTCGCTCCATAAAAAACTACAAATTTATACATTCTTACAACTAACTTATTCTATATACTAAAGCCTTTCGTACAAGCTGCAATAGCATCCGACGAAGGAGCAGCCAGGACACTATTGCAGCCCCCAACATAGCATTATGGCTTACGCCCGTCATACTGGGTCATACTGAACAACTTTTTCTATCGGACCAACCCCGAAATCCCAAAAAAAATATTGGCCTTCCCATAGAAAACGTCGACATCCACTCGATCAAAATGTATGAAACGGCCAAAAAAGCTTAAGTGATTACGAAGTTGGTCCCATTATAAATGTCATAACTGAAAAATTTGAATTTGATTAGCCTAGTAGCCAATCAGGTAGCGGTGATTGCTAAAGGGGCTTATACATAGAACACGGACCTAATGTAAAGCGCCCTCCAGACTATGCGCGTGAATCGCGGGCGAAGCCGCGAACGCGAGTGTGGAGTCTAGTTCGCTGATATGCGAAATCGACTCCAGACTCGGCTTCGCGCCGCGATTCGCGCACGAGTGTGGAGCGGGCTTAACGATGCATTTTTACAAATCGGTCGTTACAGCCGGTCGCAACGACGGACTCTAAGCCCCCATTCGCACGAGAGCTTTTTCAACGCGCGTTAAAAAGCGCTTGAATCTGTCCGCACTCTAAATTCGATTTAATGACCAAGGCTTAGGTAAGTCGAAAATCTAACAACGCGTGATAAAAGACCGTAGTTCTGTAGAAAGCGACCAACTTTTTATATTTGTCAAAGTGACTTACACCCTAACTCAGTAGCTTTGGTCTCTTTCTGCATTGATAAAAAAATTGAGTTGGTCGTTTTCTGCATAACTACGGTCAATTTATTTAGCGCCACCGCTGTCGTGTGAATAAATACACATGTATCTATTGGTGTCATTCAAACGCTTTTTTAACGCGCGTTGTAAAAGCGCCCGTGGGAATGGGGGCTAAAGGCGTATCCTGACCAGATCCTGACTAGTAAATTTTTCGCCAATCTGATTAAATTGCCCAATCGAATCAGGAGGTGCGGATGCAAACACCAACTTGGTTCGCCGAATTCAACCGCCGATATTGACCGATATTACCGATAAAATGAGGTGCGGACGGTTGAATACCAATTTGTGAGGACTGACGCCACACTGTGGGCTGAAATTAGGCTGTCATTGACATAGAAACCGAAGTTATTTTTATGTTTTCTTGATTGAAATCGGTTTTGCTAGGCATTGTTATAGTAACCTATGAATTTTAGACGATTAGGTATGAAAGTTGTGGAATGAGAGTTACGAATTAAAAAAAAAATCGGGGTGCACTCCTGGGGGCCGATTTTTTAAATTCGACTACTCGATTTCGTGTATTAAATTTCGTTCAATAATATCTCTACTACTAGGCATTTAAATTCTACTAATAGAATTGAAAACGAGTGGTCAATACCACTCGATTCCCAATTTCTATCGCTAGTATTTCAAAAATTAGCATTTCGCCGTTTTCCACCGATTTCCGAACGATCGAACGATCGAATTTCAAAAATCGGCCCCCTGGAGTGCCGACAGAAGTGAAAACTCAATGACTAGTCCAAAATGTCTGCAGCACTACCTATGTATAATTGACCCATCCTCCTTACTATTGAAAAACTTTAGTTCCGAAATTGCTGGCTAGTGAGCTTAAATTTGTAGCGTTAATTGTTTAAAATTCGAATAGAAATTGTAAAGTTACCTTGCAGACCTCGCATCTAAATATATTTGGTCATGATATTCTGAGTTTTCACTTTTATTAGCGATTTTATCAAGATGCAGCTTTATTGAATTATATTTGAATACCTAAAGTTAGAATGTAACCGAGATTCTCGCATTTCAGCCCGTACAAGATTAGAACATTGAGCTTTATTGCTTAAATAATATAAAAGTTCCAGTTTTAAATAATTCACCTGATTATGATACGTTATGACCTGGTTATGACTAAAGTTCTTTGGTGAATAACATTGTGCGTGACACATGACGTCAGCCGTCGTCGTCGTCCGTCGTTACGCGTTATGTGTTACGCTGTATCGAGTTTATCATTTTTTCCCCACCTCAAAAAGTGCTCAGCGCCGCTAAAGAAGTTTTCACTTCAAAAAAATGTATGGAGCAGGAACAAAAAATCATTATTACTTAGTCAAGAAACAAAACAAACCGTAATATCTTCGCAGGTGGTTATACTACGAATTATTTGTGATTTTTTGGCATACTACATATTATTATATCCGTCACGGGTGCGGCTTTTTTTAAAATCATTAATTGTTTCTATGGGAAAAGCACAAAAACCAAAGTCAACATAATATATATTAAGATTTTTTTTGACTGAAATGGGGCTTGCCCAGTATGTTTATGCTAAGTTGTAAGTTTCAGACGATTTGAGTCGAAAATACTAGTTATGATTTTTTTTCAAACAAAATGTATTTAGCCGGTACAAAAAATCAAAATATCTCACAACAGTTGACTTTGGTTTTCGTGCTTTTTCCATAGAAACAATTAATGTTTTTTTTTAAAAAGCTGCACCCGTGACGGATATATGTAATATGCCAAAAAATCACAAATAATTCGTAGTATAACCATCTGCGAGAATATTACGGTTTGTTTTGCGGTTCTTGAGTAGGTACTTATAGCGGAAGCAGTTATAAAGTTGACCCAAAAATTTTTTATTAAGCTATGAGCTTCATCACATATGTTCCTTGAGTAATTCTAAGCATTTCAAGCCTGGGAGCCAATAAGAAATGTGTGTCTACTCGGATTTGTAATGGATTCAAACTTTCAACCCCTTTTTAACCCTGTTAGGGGATGAATTTTACAAAACGCTGAAATTACTTTTCCTGTCTTTTAATAATATCCCCAAATACAAAGATTCAAGTCCCGCGTTCGAAAATTTTTTTGATATCCATACAAACTTTCAACTCCTTTTTCACCACCTTAGGGGATGAATTTTCAAAAACGCTGAAATTAGTTTTCTTGTATTTTAATAATATATCGTTTTACGAAGTTTCAAATTCCTAGCTTAAAATAAAACTTGAACCCCATACAAACTTTCATCCCCTTTTTAACCCCCTTAGGGGTTGAATTTCTCAAAATCGCTTCTTATCTCTTGTACACTTTATAAATGTAATCTAGTGTGCAAATTTCAACTTTCTATCTTTTGTAGTTTCGGCTCCGCGTAGCAAAAATCTCCAACCAAATTTTTCACCTTTTTACGTTTTTCTTGTAAAATTACTATGAAATTGAAAAAACAAATATCAGCAATGAATTCTACGTCTTTGGTTTATACGAAAATGATACCAAACTTGCCCTAGTACCCACCAGGATCAGAGTAGATTTTTTTTAAAGATGACGGATGGCGGCCGTCTTTGTACCCCACCCTCCCCCCCACTTCACGCTAGAAATGCTTAGAATTACTCAAATATCAGATGTGATGAAGCTCATAGCTTAATAAAAATTTTTTGGGTCATGTATGGCAGCGTTACATAACTGACTCCAGTATTAATAATGATTTCTTGTTTCTGCACCATACATTTTTTTGAAAAAAATTCGTAACTCGACAATTTTCATTCCAAAGCAAAGAATATAATACTCACTAGGAGAAGAACGGTAACTCCATACAAAAAAATGTCCCCAACCGTTTATACGTTTATACTACTGGCGCCCTCGATGTGTACCAATGGAACTAAAGTTGACAACCGGTTTAGCCTGGCGGGTATTGGTATTATAGGTATATAGTAATTATGTTGATAAACATATTTGTTATCTTCATATCACGAAATATATACCCCTTGTTTGTGGTATTATCTATTGATTTAAATAAAAGGCATATTTATGTTTATAACATTGTATTATGTTTTACATATAGAAATATACACTGAAAATTAAACCCTGACAACTTAATAAAAATAGACATTAATAAAGCGCATTTACAAAGTTTTCAGTATTATACAAATAACATTAGGCATGCCTACCTATAGTACCTATTACACTTTACACACAGATACACTACACTTTACACACGGCATTTTACACAGATTTCTAACTTGTATTAATTAATACGCTTTCCAGATGCGTTATGACTCGGTTCCTTCTGAACCCACTAAAGGTGTATAAATTTCACTCAGGCTGCTTCAACAGCCGTTGCTCCGCATTTAGCACGTTTTCTATGTGCATTGCTGTAATCTATGTAGGTACAGACTTACAGTCTTAAGTGGTTGTACCGCTACGTTGTATTTATTATTTAAAGATTTAATAAATAAAATTTTCGTTATAAACTTTAACCACAGCAGTTGGACAGAGTCATTGACAAATATATTTTTTTATTATGGTGGGTAGACGTACCTACCCTCCATATATTTTATGAATATTGATAAAGACAGTTGGAAGCAAATGTTCATTATAAAACTTAATCGCGTGTAATTAAGTTTTAAGCGTTTTAAGTCCCGTTTTATGATTAATTATGTATAAAATTCGTGATAATTTAAATCAGAGTTGGGAGCAATGTTGCTGTAGAAAAATGTTTTTATTTTTATTACTCGCAACTTTTTCTCGGAGGCCAACGCACACATAGAAGCTTCAGGCGCACACATGCGCAATTATTTGGGGACATAACTTTCTTAGGAAGTGAACAGGCCTTGTTCCAAAGCGTGTAAAATTCATAGAGTCGGACCAAAAAAAGTCTGCAGCGGATTTGATAGCCCACGCCATAGACTTAATAATATATAAAGACGGAGCCTCAGCGAGCTGTCACTGTTGCCACTTTTGTTTAGTGTACGATTAACAATGAGGCCCACGTTGCTGTAGCCATGTCGATAAAGTCATATCGATAAACTATCGACATTTCTTGCAATTTTAATTTTACTTCAAAGGCTTAACGATACCTAAAATGACCAAAAACGCTTTTATTCTTTATTGTGGTTATCAGATCACAATTTTATAGTCACGCCCCAGCAGGGAACCAAGGGAAAGTTCCGATATTTAATTAAAATACATAAATACCTCCTAAAATAGGTGTTCCGCAATAATTGAATTATATTATTATATTATAATATATTCACTATCTATTAGCATTTCAATTATGTTTATGTTTAACGAAGATATTGAAGCTTCAATTAATCGCTATTTCGTTCCGCTGTGTAGCGTTTATCGATATATAACATGATTAATATCGACTTTTGACATCCCTAAAAGAGCACACATATACGCTTTTACGCACTAATACACAGCCTGGGCGCATCAAGAAAGGCAACACTTGATTTGAAGTCCACCTTGTCAACAGTATGGTTGTCCTTTTTTGACAAACGGCATTTTAAAAGAGCGAGGAGAGAGAAATGATACTAGTTGCTGCGTCGTGAAAGAGAACAGAAAAGGTTGGGCCCTTGGCCCACGCAGTGCAAGTGTCATTTAAACGTCATAATTTCATAGAAGTTTGACGTTTAAAATAACACTTTCACTGCGTGGGCTATCAAATCCGCTGCAGACTTGTATAGTACGATAGCTGCCTTTTAGGACAGTAAAAAAAAAAGTGGTCGGCCAAATCCTGTGTTGGCAGGTTAATGTGTCCGACCAATTTTGTGGTACCACGTAAGAGCTACAATTTACCTCATCGAAAAATAGAATGAAACAAACGGATTATAATAGCTTAATAAGCCTGTTGACTTATGGCTTAGTCGGCCTCACCTTAGCCGGGCAGTTTTTGCAGTCCGACCACATTTATAAAGAATAATAATTTCTTTATTGAAAATATGGTTTCTTCGCAGCTTGAACTTAACTTAATAATGCTAACTGAAAAAAGTCATAAGTAAATGAGTCCATGGAGGTCTTAGAGGGCTTTAAAAAAAAAGAAAACATTCAGTTCAAATTTTATTCATAAATCTATCTACTATATCTAAATAACGTTTTCTAACTACCGACGTAGTTTCAGAGTAACACTTACGTTGAGATGATGTCTCACAGGTGTCAAAAATAAAAAGGTTTTCATCGATTTTTGACAAGTTTTGAATCGTATATCCTACTTTTCCACTACAGATAGAATGAGGAGGCATAACTGACATTTTATCACGCCAGGTGGCGCCTCCATAGTGGAGTTGCTGTCACTGTCAAATCACATACATTGTTTCCAATAAATTGTAAACATTCTCCTTTTTTAACCGACTTCCAAATCCCAAAGGAAGAGGTTATCAATGCGGTTGTATGTTTTTTTTTCTCCACAATACTGCAATAGTGTGCGACAAATTGTGGAAATATACCTATAGGATCTCCCTTTTTTCCCAAGGACCCGATATGCATAAATCGGTGAGAAAAAGCTTTGAGTACCAAAAACTAAGGCAAATGACAAAGACCGTTTGTGTAGGCTGCAATTTAAGGAAGATAAATATTTTGGAAAGAGTAAATACACAGGTAAGCTAAGTTTTAACGAAGTAGTACATAATTTAGGGCATAATGGCTTGGCTACACATGCTGTATTCCATACGCATCATGACTTTGTGTACCTATCTGATGGGCGGGCGTATATGAAACGCCTTCTTGTACATGCAGGTGATCTAGGTATACACCAAAGCTTAGTTTTCAATCGAACACTTGTAATATAACAGGAAAAACTGCACGTGAGCCTTCCAAAATTTTAATAAATGGTAAAATACACAAGATAACCTCACATATATTAAGTGATTATCTTTGTATCAAATCAGCCTTTTTTCCATCAACTGTAGCATTTCTCCTTCGAAGCTCGGTTAGTAGAAAAAAAATTCCCACCTTTTACCAGTGGTAACTACTGGGAATAAAAATTCCCATTAGGTACCACCAAACCGAGTTGGTGGTAACTACTAGGATTTTTTTTTCTCAGTAGTTACCAGTGGTAAAAGGTGGGAACTAGTGGAAATAACCCTTTTATTGTTAATAATTACTGTTAATCATAATCATCTTGTTATTTCTTCGACTCGCAAAGGCGTTATGTGCCCTTCAAACCATTTTATCTTATACATTTCATCTCTTAATGTCCAGTCACAATGTGTGGCATCAAATTTGATGCAAGTGGATTCTGCCGCACACCGCCACATTGAATTTGTGAAAGCCATCCGTAACAAGCCATACGTCAACAGGTTTATTTTAGCTATTATAATCCGTTTGTTTCATTCTATTTTTCGATGAGGTAAATTGTAGCTCTCACGTGGTACCACAAAATTGGTCGGACACAGGAACCTGCCAACACAGGATTTGGCCGACCACTTTTTTTTTACTGTCCTCAAAGGCAGCTATAGTACCGTACAAGTTTCATACGATTTTTCGATAAAAAATTTTTGATGATTTTTTTATAATTTTGGTCGGACTGCAAAAACTGCCAGGTTAAGGTGAGGCCGACCAAGACATACGTTAACAGGCTTATTTTAGCTATTATAATCCGTTTGTTTCATTCTATTTTTCGATGAGGTAAATTGTAGCTCTCACGTGGTACCACAAAATTGGTCGGACACAGGAACCTGCCAACACAGGATTTGGCCGACCACTTTTTTTTTACTGTCCTCAAAGGCAGCTATCGTACCATACAAGTTTCATACGATTTTTCGATAAAAAATTTTTGATGATTTTTTAATAAATTTGGTCGGACTGCAAAAACTGCCAGGTTAAGGTGAGGCCGACCAAGACATACGTCAACAGGCTTATTTTAGCTATTATAATCCGTTTGTTTCATTCTATTTTTCGATGAGGTAAATTGTAGCTCTCACGTGACCCAATAAATCTGGTCGGACTGCAAAAACTGCCAGGCTAAGGTGAGGCCGACCACTTTTTTTTTACTGTCCTCAAGGTCAGGTATCCTACCATACAAGTTTCATTCTATTTTTCGATGAGGTTTTTTTTGATGAATTTTTGTCCAACGTTTTTGCCATTTGTACAAAATCTGCCAGGTTAAGCCTAGGCCGACCAAGTGCGTTGGAAGCTAGGTAGTCATTGCCTACATTAAATGTACTTAATCTATGCTTCCATAAATATATTTACTATCATTATCAATATATTACAAGACGTTGCACATATGTCGTTGTTTCACTTATATGCACACCAATATAGCCTAATATAACTGGAAAGCCTGGCAGGCTAATCTTTTAACACGTTGGCTGCCATGAACATTGAACATCACCGTTGGGATCACGTAATCTTCTCTGTGTGCCCATGAGCATCACCAGTAGAATCGAAAGCTCGTTACCTCTTTATTGACCTCAGTAATAAATGTATAGTCAGATGCTGGGATCACTAAATTTGTAAGGGGCGTGGGAGATACACTTTAGGTGAAGGAGGTGGTGGGCAGCCAATGTGTTTAATACTTCGTTTATGTTTGGTAGGCTTAATTTTGCTGCCCTTTTTAGGGTACTTACCGTAGGGAACTACTACGTTAAAAAAAACCTATGCTAAAATAAAAGGTAAAAAAACCTATTTCTATCTAAAGAGTTTGTATAGGTGTAACTGGGTCACAGCTGAATTCTTATAATGCAAACCGAAGGGCTATATGCAAGAGTACTCGTATGGAATAACAAACACCTTACGACAAAGACCATAATAACTGTCTACCAAACTTGTGTCTTTAGAGAATACTCTTGTAGGGGGCCGAAACCTGGACGTCGTAAGCTAATCAGGAACGAAGACTTAATTAACACCTTCCACGTGCGCTGCCTTCGGAGTAGGTAGGTATGGTATACTAAACATAACATGGAAAGACAGGGTTACTGGTTACCAACGAAAGTGCGCTGGAGTTTGCTAAGCTTCCTAGTATCACCGCGCTTATAATCTGAGACCGCGCTACTCAAACAGAGACGTTTGCGGCGGCTAGGGCATGTTTAACGAATGGACAGTGCTATTAGGCAAGTGCAACGTAAGACGTCATTACTCCGCTTTAAAGACTGCGTAAAGCGTAATATGATTGCGTTTAACAATAAAGCACTGCAACTCATGGAAAGACCTAGCAACACACCGCGTTGAGTGGAAGAACACCTTTTAAGAGGTCGCGTAACCAATGTTAGGTCCTGGTTTCAAGACTTGGCCCGAAAACGAGCAATAAGACATATATGTGCGATGAGGGTCGCCTTAATGCGAACCAGGTATGTTGCGGATGCAGATTTTTTATGACATCCGCGGATGCGGATATTTCAAGCCTCACATCCGCGGATGCGGATGCGGATGTCAAGATTTGGTACTCAAAAAACGTCAAATGTTACATATTTAGTATTTTTTATTTAAAAAAAAACGAACCGTTTAGTATTTGAACAAGAATATAGGTGACGTTCCACGGCAAAAGGTACCTTATGGCGGCTGGCGCTTACGTCGCATGGCGCCGCAATAATATTGGAGCGGCGTTAATAATAGCGTAAGCGCCAACCGCCATAAGGTACCTTTACCTGTGGGACGTCACATAGGTGTGTTTTATTTAATAAACAATAACTTGGCCGGTTTTTCGGGATCTAGACGATTTCGTTATATATAATGACGAAATTACCTAAAGGCCCCAGTACACAGTGAAGGATGGGCCATGCCACACCCTGGCCATTGTGTACAGGGGGCTATGCTATGGTATGCAATGGCGGACGACTGCCGTCAGTTGTATCAGCCGTGGTGAGCAATCGGGGAGTTGTCGGTTTTTTGGCACACTTCAAAGGAATCGTGGCGTACCGTGGCCTGTGGTGTTCACACAGTCGCCATTGTTTGTTTAGTTTCTTGAATTTTTGACCGCTTGATTCAATGTTAATAGCACAAAATGTCATCATTGTGGAGCAATGAAGAGACTTATCAGTTTATTATAGATTTATATGAATCAGAGTCTGCATTTTTTTTTTTTGATGGACCATTGTGTGATCACCTACGTGATATAGGCCTACTGTTGCGCATTGCAAAGCATGGCTTGGCATGGACCATCCTTGACCACTGTGTACTGGAGCCTTTACACTTACGCCAGCGGTGCCGTCTCTAATACGTTCCTGTTAGGTACCTACTTGGTCGACATCCGCATCATGCGGATGCTCCGCATCGATTTTATGCGAATGCGGATGTTGAAAATAATGCGGATGTTCCGCGGATGCGGATGCGAATATTCGCAACATCCCTGGTGCGGACTCTCGTATTACTTGACAGAAATGTGGACGATTATGCCGTTCAAAAATTGTGTCATATATATATATATAGCCACGAGCGGTCCTGTCGCTAGATCACAGATGCTGCTTAATTATTTTAATCATCTGTAAATATATAAAAGGCCTGATGATGATGCTTTACGCGGCCATTGCCAAGATGAGGGGGGCGAAGTGCACCTGCCGTGTTAATGCGTCGTTTAATTGTACATAAGCCCGAAGTACGGTAAAACCTAGGATTTACCGGAAAACCCCAAGTTTTACCGATGCTGATCGGTAAAAGCCCGAAATGTCAATCAATAATACCGGTAAATCAAAGAAAAATCCGGTAAATTGAGGGCCGCAAGAACCGTTACGGGTTTGTATTTGTAACGTCATAGAAGCGTCGGTTCCGCCAGCATCGTTGTTTAATCTCTCTCCTCACACAAAACTAGTGTCCGACCGAAGGTTGGAGTCTGTGCTCAACTACTTATCCTGAAGCCTGAAGCACGGCTTTGACTCCACATGAAAGTTCCCCTCACGGGGGCACTTCAGACTTTTAGGCCCAGGTGAAGATCGATACCCAGCCTTGCGATATTGTCAACAAAAAATTTGGGGCTCGCTGCGCTCGCGTTTTTGGCTGTTTTGGTTGACCCTGTATCTACATGTTAGCTTGACTGGTGAATGAATAGAGTTAGACCAAGAAAATTCTGCAATGATTTTGATAGCATTATAAGCAGTGCAGTGCAACTAGTGCAAATGTTATTTATACGTCATTATTTCATAGAAGTTTTGACGTTTAATAATAGTCCGGTGGCCGGCTGCATGAAACAAACCTCATCAAAAAATAGAATATACCTACCCTGTAGAGGTACCTGACATTTAGTAGGTAGTGACATTCATTTATACAAATTAATAATAAAAATATCATTTAAAGTATATAATTATGGTCCTATTTTCCCGCACTAGTGCGTAAAATAGCACTTTTCGTGCGTATGTCAAAAGCTTAAAGGGCCATGTACTGTAAAACGTTGTACGATACACATGCGAATAGGTAATTTGCAAATCGTGTGGATTTAAAACACTCCCTTCGGTCGTGTTTTAATTTATCGCCACTCGTTCGAATTTCCTCTTTTCCGCACTTGTATCGTAAATAACTATTCGCCGCCCTAGGCCCCATGTTGTTCTAACTAAACAGTGATAGTGATACGTTTCAGCATTAGAACATTATATTTTTCACCACACCTACTCGGAAAGGCTTTCTTAGCACTTCAAAAACTGATAGCAAAGTTGCATTTTATTCACATGTGAGGCAAAGTAATCAAATGCAAATTTTGAGTTGTTTTCTTATGTTTGCCGGTAGAACTGACTTTTATGATGATTTTGGATGATAAATATTTAATAGGTAACATTAATTTGGATTTGATTTTGTTTGATATTTTACATTTAATATTTGCTTCGGGTCGGTGTGGTGAAACATTTTGTGTTTCACTCGGGAGCAAATTTTGTTTAACCCTCGCGCTTTGAAACCCTCGCAACGCTCAAGATTCCATTTTTTTAACCACTCGCTACGCTATCGGTTCAATTTTGGAATCTTTCGCTTGCTCGGGTATCAATATTAGCACGAGCGATTGAACAACAACTTTGCCCCCGAGGGAAACAGATAACTGTTACTGCGGGGCGGGGGCGGGGGCGGGCGCGGGTGGCGGGGGCCTGACGACGGGGCTGTTGACATGAATCGCGAATATATAACATGTTATATGTTTACCATACCATAATATTAGAATGCTGCAAGTGTATATTTGCAAGTGTAAATATGCTTAACAAATTATTTAAAAATATTAATCAATAATTATCATGATAGTATTAAGGTTCAAATCTATGTAACGGCTCATACGAGTTAACATGTTTTGGTAATGTATTTAGGACGATCGACCACCTCGATGTAGACGAGTTGAATCTTAATACTATCACGATACGGGATACGGATTTAAAGGACATTGTTGCTTTAGCACGTGGCTAGGTATAATAGAGGTAGGTACGGGAGCTAAACCGCCCGTAGGTATAAAATAAATAATGGTTTTTGTTAAAAGCTTAGGGTCTTAGGCGTAAAAATAAGGCATAGGTATATACTATAATAGTAGATGCAAATAATCCAATTAGCTCCAGGATGGTAGTGTAATATGTGGTTCGTATACTTCGTATGCGTGCATGTGCCTCCATCAATTGGTTGAACAAGACAGATTCGAACTGTCGACCTCCGTCTGTGGTGATGTGAAGAGCATCAAGCATGCCAAACCGAGAAATCTACCAAAACCAAACCAATCTACTAAAAGTTTGCAAAGCTCACCGTTTCTACTACTGTTTTAACATTGTTCTATTGATAAATTACTTGGCTATCGGCTACCATAGTATTTGCGGATTCCTGAATTCGACGCCACTTTTATTCTACACGTCGTGAAAAATATTGCGGCGTCGATTTTGGCGTCCTTTGTGTGACGTAACACAAAAAAAAACACATACATTTTCTTCATTTTGTGTTACATTCTTTCATATTTTTGTGAATATTCCATTGTGTTACCTACACTTTTTTGCAATTCACTCGTTTACGGGTTTTACTAGTGCTGCACTCTGGCAACAGAACATTGTATTCTCTATCGCCATAATTTGTGACGTTTTCAACCAAAAGGTTAACATTGTCGGTTGTCGACGAGGCTGATTTCAAATTGAAGCTTTATGGAAATAGCGCCTTATTGACAACAGATAATAAGAACCCATTTGGTTGAAAATGATACATTTGTCCCTATTAACATAATTTAGCTATAATTTCATGAAAGCATTTTTCAGCTTTAGATGTGCATATGCAGTCATGCACATCTAAAGCTGTAAAATACAGACTTATAATTCGAAATGTAATAAGTGACTTAGGAACATATTCCGATTGATCAAACTTTAATTATTCTATGTGCGGCAATTAGCACTGTACGTAAATACATACCTATTTCGAAAATTTAACCGGCCATATGTAAGTACTTACTGCAACTACAAAACGTTGTGCGAATAGTTAAGGTGGTTCGCTTTCCATACAAAAAACAATTGCGTTATATTAAGTAATTACACACTATTAGGTACTTATGTAATTGTTTTTTTTTTGTATGGAAAGCGAACCACCTTAATTGCCAACGAGAGGCGATAAATTGAAACACGATCTATAGGTCAGGAAATGAATGCTCAAAAAACGTTGTAGAGGGAAATGCTAGGAACAGTTTTTGACTCCGTAACTTTGTTTGGACTATAACTAGTCTACCCCCCAGCACCGGGGCTACAGCCGGGGACTTTTGATATGTTCACCTCCTAACTAGTCCAAACAAAGTTACGTAGTCAAAAATTGTGTTCCTAGCATTTCCCTCTATAACTTCTTATTGCTTGGCCTACTAAGGGAGTTCTACTTTTCGAACATGTATGTTTGGGACTGCTTCTAACTCGACCTAGCAGAGATACTATTTTCTTGCGCATGATTGCCAGAAAACTTCTAGCTTCGCAAAACATGCCAGATGCACTACATCTACGAGGTAAGCCCAACAGCATTCTGAATGCATTGTTATACTGCACTTTTAATGCATCGTAGGCTCGCTTCGTATAGTTAACCCACAGGCCACTCGAGTAAAAGGAATGGCAATATGCTCTAAAGAGCGTTGTACCTTGACATTACTGATATTATTAACATAAAAGGTTTACATTTGCTCCATGTGAAGCTGTTGGAGGAAAGAAAATAATAAAACTCATGAACTTTCCTTTTCAATATTTTACTGACAGGTGAATAGGTTCTAAAAATGTAGTGCAATTTCCTTTACCTTCGTATTTTCTCGGATACGTCCGAACGTCTCATATATGCTACTTGTATTTCAGTCAATACAAACAGTACTGAGGCGAGGTTGACTAAAGTAGCTTTTATACCTAACTATTCGTATCTTCCCCTGCAATTGGCGACTCACACGAAGACGTCAGTCGCCCGAGGCGCGCGACGCACGTCCGGCGCCGGCGACTCAGCAGAGACTCATTCTGGCTGCTTGTATCAGCTCCTGAAATTTGAGAATAATTATATTTAGAATATTTGTTTAAAATGATTTTATCAGTGCAACATGAACTTTAATTCACTTTCATAACTTTCCTGGCTTATTTTATATAGGCCCTACATACATAGATGTCGCTAGAAATAGGTACGTAACTTTTCTGAAAACCTAAATGTTAAATGTTTTAAAATTATGCCTGCTTATATGACCTTGTATTATCGTAGTTTATATAAACTGATATGTCGTTTTTACAAACACTCCCTCAGTGGACTTGTTGTACAAAGTAGCAACAAAGGTCTTTCAAATTCTGAAAGTGTCATTACGGGATTGTCCATATGAGTATGACACCAACGAAACGGCCAAGCCGTACTGTTTGACCAAGATGTTGGCTTTATACTGTTAGAGCTTATAAAGTTAGGAATGACAGAGTAAAAGTCTTGGTACCTACTACGGGATCTGATAACTTTTTTAGTGTAAAAGCTTTATGCAACTAGTCTTGGCAACACTTTACATTAAATGTTTTCGTGGGTTGTTCTAACCTCAAAAGTAGTAAGGTTGTCTGGAAGAGATCGCTTTTTAGCGATAAGACCGCCTGTTGTTTAATCTCTTCTTCCTGTATTATTTGTATTGTTTTCTGTAATGAGGTGTGCAATAAAGAGTATTTGAATTGTATTGTAGTATACTGTAATTGAGGTAATCTGAAAAAAAAACCGGCCAAGTGCGAGTCGGGCTCGCGTTCCAAGGGTTCCGTATATTACACAATTTTTAACAATCAGTGCCGGATTAAGATATTTTGATGCTTTAAGCATTTCTAGACCATGGTGCCCCCTCTCCCTAGGGTCATCAAGATTACATTGATTTTTTTTGGTAAATTGAGAGAAGTTCAATGCCGCATTACAGCTGAGAATGGAAATCAGTCACATCATTTTATCACGAAAATTGACAGTGCCGTTGCAGTAATGTTGCAACAGATTACCTAATACTGCTGCAGTCGCCACCCGAATGTCACCTTTATCATATCTAAGAAAGTGATTGAAACGCGAGCGAAGCGAGCGCGAAAATTTTTCGATATAAAAACGCAATATGATAGACAGTTGTACATTTTTACTTTTAGTATGGAAATCAGTCACATCATTTTATCACGGAAGTTTTAATCATTTTTTATCATTTTATTTGCGATAAAAAAGGTTATATACAAGTTGTTTCTGTAAAATTATACATTTTTAAGTCCCATCTTTCTTAACTGACTATGCAGCATGCAAATTTTAGTGTAATATATACCTAACTTAACCTACTTAAACTAGTTTAATACAAATTAATTATCAACAACAATAGAAATAAAAATACACTGTCAATTATGAAATAATAATATATCATGTATCTATCTCAAACAAAACCACTTCAATTAACATAATTTAAAAACTATATTGTTGATTTACAAGGTATTCATTAATAGAATAAAATGTCGAAGACAGCAGCCATTGAAAAAGTGCTCTTTTAAATTTACTATTGGACAATTCTCTTATGTTGTTGGGTAACTTATTAAATATATTGACACACATAGCATAACAATTTTTCTTAAAAGTGGCAGTTCTTTGCATTTTATTTATGACCAGCCTGTTAGTGTTCCTAGTATTTCTTAGGAATACTTCGTTGGCTGTTTTAAACAGGTCTATATTTAACTTAACTAGTTACTAAGTTGACAGTACTTTGCAACAGAGTAATGTTGCTGCAGTCGTCACCCGAATGTCACCTTTGTCATACCTTAGAAAGTTATTGAAAAGGCGAGCGAAGCGAGCGCGAAAATGTTTCGATATAAAAAACGCAATTTTACTTTTAGGCCGAACCAGGCCCGAATCCTGGCATTTTGGTGCTCCCCCCTGAACGTGGTGCCCTAAGCACGTGCTTGTTTTGCTTATTGGTTAATCCGGCACTGTTAACAATGTATTTTTTATGTGAAACGTGAGTGAAATCTAACACTTTAAACTCTCGCGTTTTGTACATATATTTAATTACACAAACGGGTCTACCGCGTTTGGACGCGCGTTTGGTTGGCGTTTGTGGGTTTGTTGGGACGTCAGTCTTTCCGTGACCACAGCTAGTGCAACTCAGCTGAAACGTCGGAATTAAAGGTAAAAACAATGAAATTATATCGCGGTAGACCCGTTTGTGTAATTAAATATGTGATTGAAATCTCTTTAAAAAATCCGTAGGGGTCGGATCTAAAACTGTAATTAAGTCCGACTCACGCTTGACTGTACATTTATAATAGGTTTTCCTGTCATCTATAGGTATAGACCTATTTTATGTATTTTTTTCAAAATTTTAGACTTAGTAGTTTCGGAGATAAAGGGGGGGGGGGAATGGTCATTTTTTGCCTATTTTCTTGAATAACTTCTAAACTGTTTATTCGAAAATTATAAAAAAAATATATTTGAGATCCTTACAATAAGCTCTTTAATTTGATATGTAACATGATATAATTTGAATTTTTTTTTTTCATTTACCCCCCAAAAGTGGCCCCCATGTTTAAAATTAATTTGTTTACGTTACATGTCCATATTTGGGTCACAAACTTACATATGTGTACCAAATTTCAACTTGATTGGTCCAGTAGTTCCGGAGAAAATCGGCTGTGACAGACGGACAGACAGACAGACAGACAGACAGACTGACAGACAGACGCACGAGTGATCCTATAAGGGTTCCGTTTTTTCCTTTTGAGGTACGGAACCCTAAAAAGGACTATAATTATTAAAATCATTTAAATTAATTAAGGTAAATGTGTGGAAGACTGTCAGGTAAGACGACAAGCTCTTTCAATCCTTCAACTCTTGCACTTGTGCATTCTCTACTTACAGAAGTTTTGTAGAGCAGAATAAGCGAATCCATGTAGATGTAGTGTAGGGACGCTCGGCAGGAAGCAGGTGGGCTGTCGATCACGTGTTGCGTTCATTCAGCCCAATTCCCTAGAGTTGGAGCTGCAGCTAGGTTACTGTCCCGGCGGCATTAAGTGCCACACCATTCTCCTCGAATCTTCTTGTTTTCCTGCAGAACAGAAGAACATCTTTAAGTTCGTTTTCTTTCAGTGTGTCTTTACCGAATGTATTATATCGCGGTGCCGCATACATGAATTACATGATAAGTTCGCCTTTGTACTAATGATGTGTGTTCTTTCATGTTTTATGTTTCTTTTTGTACAAGGACTATACCAAACAAATTTAAGAATATCCACAGATGGCTCAAAAACAAATGAAGGGACCGGATGTGGTGTCTTCTCGGAGGACCTGAACATATACATCTCAAAACCCCTGGGTTACACTGGGAACACAATACGGGATTCCAAGCTGAATGTGTAGGAATAATGGAAGCTTGCAAAGCGATAAAAAGACGAGAAGTAAAACAAGAAAATATACTAATAATGTCAGACAGTAAATCAGTACTGCAAGCACTAGGTAGCTACAAACTTACATCGGAACTCATACTTGAATGACATCGAGGCCTCACTGAAGTGAGCAAAGAAGGCAACAAAGTAACAGTATAATGGATAAAGGGGCATAGTGGATCAAGAGGAAACGATGCAGCGGATGAACTGGCCAGGAAAGGTTCAGAAACCAGCTTCACAATAAGTTGTTGTTGTCCTAAGGCACCCCAGAGGTGCAAAGGGCCTTCACAAGCTCGCGCCACGCCTTCCTATCTTCAGCGACCACTCTGGCCTCGCTCCAGCTCAACCCGACCGCTCGTAGTTCATTTGTGACGGACTGCTGCCAAGAGTGTCACAATAAGTACTGGACTAAAATGAACACCTGTAGGCAGACCAAAGAACAAAACTACAAGCTTACACCAAAATATTACTAAAAACACCCAGACACGTTTTACGATTACAGTGAGTTTTTTAATATTCCACTAGTAATTTAATAATTAATACAGGCGTGACATTTGTATAGTACCGATATAAATTACATTCTCATTGTTAATAATAATTTCGATATATTGCAAATTTTAACGATTAATTTTATTTATATAATTTGGATTATGTTTAAAGGTATATGCACATAGAATACTAGACCAATACTAGTACTTATATGGAAAAAAAGACATGTAACAAATTGTTATCAATAAATTTTTCATTTCATTTCATTTCATTCATTTCATTTCATTTCACACCAACTACGCAAAATAGTAGGATTAATCACAGGTCATAACAGACTAATCCAGCGGTCGGCAACCTTTTAGCAGCCAAGGACCAAATAGTAGTTACCGAAGTTGATGCGGGCCGCACTTTGTTAATATTTATGACTTTATCAGACATTGTTGTTTGTCGATATTACATACAAAATAGCCTAGGAGGCACGCGGGGTGCGAGTGAGAGGTTCGCGGGCCGCTTGTTGCCGACCGCTGCACTAATCAAACACCTACATAATATGGGTAAAACAGACAGCCCCATGTGCAGAGTGTGCATGGAAGAAGAAGAAACAGTAAAGCATATTCTCCTACACTGTAGGTAGAAGGTAGAAGTATACAGGAACCAATACCTAGGGACTCCGTGCACATTGAAGGAGGCAGTTAGCGACCTGAAGACACTGCTAGGTGTCATGGAGGAGCTGGGGCCACCCCATAAACACAATTTTTTTGCTCTTAAGTAGTAGTTTTTGATGGTGTTTGACCCATTGATCAGTGACCCAGTCTCAGTTTTTCTGATAAACAGCTGTCTTAATGGACTCACCAATATGTTTTGCAGAAACCTCCACCTTGTAGCATACACCTTGTTTTCTCAGTCAATCTCAATATAAATAAATATATTGGGACATTTTTACACAAATTGACCAAGTCCCACGGTAAGCTCAAGAAGGCTTGTGTTGTGGGCACCCAGACAACAATATAATTATTCAATATACAAATATCTGTCTCATCAAACAAATAAATTCCCTAACCAGGATTTGAACCCAGAACCATCAGCTTCACCGGCAGGGTCACTAGGCTAGGCACCCACTAGGCCAGACTGGTTGTCAAATATAACCAAGATATTCTTTTGAACAAACTGCCATGTCACTGCTGGTTTCAATCTGTGCCCTTCATAATCTACATACTTACTGCTGTCTGTCTCTCATGCAGTCTAAAAAAATTAAGTGTGGGGTACAAACTTGGTGTCGGTCGAAAGTCGAAACCCTCTTGCCTTATCTCCTGATCCACCTTTCAATACTGGTCATCACTCAAGTAATTTTCCAAATTTCTGGGAATACTTCTAGCTCGAGACAGAGGTTAAATATGTGCCATAGCGGCTCCGCCAGCACCATGCTGTACAGTCCATACGCACGAGGGAATACCATGCGGACACGAAGATTTTTTTAGCTTAAGTTGTTGAATTGCGGCACTTACCTCCAACTTCGGCTTCTCCATTAATTAATATTTTTTCAGTACCTCGTACCTCTACTGAGTCTACTGTTTCTTTTATTAGAATTCATTTTATTGTATTTGTAAACCAACAAGTGTCAATACAATACTGTCAATGTCACTGAAAGATGGCACTAGAAAAAACCGATTATTTTTAAATTGTCAAGAGCTAATGTCAGAACGTCCCTACTAATTTTGACAGCTCCCTTAAAAAAAAGAATCTCTCTGGTTTTTGGCTTCCTATTATTGGGTCGTACATTATTGGGTCGGGCTTTCTCGACCTGTACCAATAATGCGCAGCCCAATAATTGAAAGCCAAGGGACTCAAATTATTGGACGCGAATTATGGGGTCGTACATTATTGCCCTGTGAAAAGAGTGGCTTCGTATTATCGCCCCGGACCAATATTGCGCGGCCCGAGAATGCACAACCCAGGAATGTACAGCCCAATAATACGCGTCCACCATGGACGCCTATTATTGGGCTGTACATTCTTGGGTTGAGCATTATTTGGTCGTACATTAGTGGCTCCCTAATAGTACTATCGTACAGAAAGGACACTTCCTACAAACCCGAAGTTTGACAGCGGTTCAGAGTCGAATCATGCTATTCCTTTCTAATATATGGCACTATCCCTTTGGGCAATTTAGGGTTGTCAAAATTCAAGTGATTATCTTAATCTGTGGTTGTGCAAGCAAAAGGAAGTCAAGTGGTGCCAACCCTAATAATTGCTCGGAGCAATGCTGAGCCGAACGGAGCCGAGTTCGACCGAAGTCAGGAGTGTCTGCCCACTGATACGAGTTCGCGTCGCCTAAATGAGCTTTAAACAAGATACCTATCGAAAAACAAGACTGTATAAAACTTGTACCAAATTTAATCATATTTCATTTTGTATAATGTATAATAAGTGAAAACCCGAAAAATGGGACCTTCAAACCCGCTCACGGGCTACGGCCCTGCGGCCAAGGACTTTCTATATGTTCACCTCCTAACGAGTCCAAATAGAGTCACTAAGTTAAAAATGTGTCCCAAGCATTTCCCTCTATACCTTTTCGTTGCCTGACCTAAATGTAGTCATTATGATGGGTGCTGATGCTGAAAAAGGGGCCTGATGAGGCCTAGGGCGGCAAAGACTGCAAATCCGCCACTGAGTGTAGAATGGAAGGAGTATTAACTCTATTTTCTGATTTTTATAGTGCTTTATCCCAAGTCAATGGTTTCGTAACACCTAAATTAGCGAAGAGATTCCCCGAAAACTTCCTGTTCGGGGTCTCGAGTTCCGCCTACCAGATCGAAGGCAGCTGGAACATCGATGGTAAGTTTCTTTTACTAAATTTACCCTGTTAGGGAATAAATTTAGGGGTAGAAATATTGTAATAGGTACTTATTCTGGTTCTAAGCTATCTACGTGCCAGGTTTCATCAAAATCCGTGTAGTTGTTTAACATCCGAACATCTAATAAGTTTTTGGCAAATATTTAATTTTTGGTACAAGCTTTTATCGCTGACTGTACTTTTCTTACGACAGACAACTAATACTTATCGAGACAATTCTAAAAACCCCTAACACGATTAGGTTGCGTTGTTTCATCACAGAGTTCCCATGGCCACCTCCCGTCTCCATCATCAGATCAGTTCGACAATAACATATTATTGTAATATCATCAGAACTACATACAGCTGCCAATTTTCATGACGCTACGATCCTTGGAAGATGGTTAAATTTGTTACCTTAGATTCCATTACATAGTTAGTTTTTTTTTTCAACAGATTTTATCAACCATCATCATCATCTACGCAGATGAAGTCGCGGGTACAAGCTAGTTAAATAACAGTTTTTGTACAGGAAAAGGACAATCAACCTGGGACTACTACCTTCATAAACAGCCCGATATCGTCGAGGATGGCACCAACGCCGACGTCACCACCGACTCCTACCGGCTTTTCAAGCAAGACATACAAATGCTCAAACATTTAGGCGTCAAAAGCTACAGATTCTCCCTATCCTGGACCAGAATACTCCCAGACGGAACGACCAACCATATAAACCCACTCGGGATCGCTCATTACAGAAAATGTATAGACTTATTGCTCGAAAATGATATCATGCCGCTAGTGACTTTATATCATTGGGATTTACCTATCGCATTCGGTAAAAATGGAGGCTGGTTGAATGAGAACACAGCAGACAGGTTCGGAGATTATGCAAGAGTAGCTTTTCTCGCGTTTGGGGATAAAGTAAAGCATTGGATAACGATAAACGAGCCGTTTATACACTGTTCGTTTAGCTATGGAATTGGCTTGCATCCTCCTTTGATAAAATCTCCTGGGAAAGGGTTCTATGAGTGTGGAAGGAACTTGTTATTGGGGCATGCTAGGGCTTATCATATCTATGATGAGGAGTTCAGGTTTCAAGGGGGGAAGGTGGGGTTGGTGGTGGACGCTCAGTGGCCGATAGCGGCCACGGGGTCGGAGGAAGACACGCGAGCTGTAAAGGACTACTTGGCTTTATATGTAAGTAATTTTAAGAACCCTAAAAATCCTGCCCAAACGGCACTATGCTGCGCTATAATTATGTTTTCACCACACCAGCTCGGAAAGGCTTACTTTGCACTTCAAAAACTGATAGCAAATTTGCATTTTATTCACATGTGAGGCAAAGTAATCAAATGCAAATTTTGAGTTGTTTTCTTACGTTTGCTGGTAGAATTGACTTTTAAATGATGATTTTGGATGATAAATATTTAATAACATTCATTTGAATTTGATTTGGTTTGATTTTGTTTGATATTTTTCATTTAATATTTGCTTCGGGTTGGTGTGGTGAAAAATTTTGAGTTTCACTCGGGGGCAAATTTTGTTTAACCGCTCGTGCTTTGAAACCCTCGCAACGCTCAAGATTCCATTTTTCGAACCACTCGTTACGCTCGTGGTTCAATTTTGGAATCTTCCGCTTGCTCGGGTATCAATATTAGCACGAGCGGTTAAACAACTACTTTGCCCCCGAGTGAAACAAACAACTAATTAATAATCACACTCGCTTAGTAAATGTGGAATTGCACTCAGGCTTAGCGGGAGTTATAGAAAAAGCGTTCTCCCTAGGGAGTTCTGAAGTTTCTAGTGGTTTTTTTTGTCTTTATACTTAATTTTTGTATCGCAAGTGTGATGAAAAACATTGTGTGTAACTCGGGGCGTAATAATATTGCAAACTCGAGTCTATAATCGCTCCGGCAAGCCGTCGCGATTTAACTTACTCTCGTTTGCAATATTCAACTTACGCCCCATGTTGCACAATGTACTATTGTTCTAGGTGGGACAATACCTAGACCCAGTGTTGAAAGGCGGCTACCCACAACGCCTGCTTGATCTGGTAGCAGCAGCCAGCTCACGCCAGGGCACAGAGTCCCGGCTCCACCCTCTCAGCGAGGATCAGAAGGAATATATCCGCGGCACGTATGACTTCGTCGGCATTAACCATTATAGCAGCCTGATGGTGTACAGGTGATTTGTTATTTTAACTTTCTTGCACGTTCCTCAAAAGCTTAACTTGTAACACAAGTGGAAGTCCCTTTCTAACAAAAGCTGTCAAAAAGTGACATCCGCTTGTATTAGTCCGTCGATTCGAAACAGGCCTCGAACGGCTAATGCTTTGTATATTGTGTTAAGTAAGTAAAACCGCACGTGCCGCTAGCTGGTGTATAGTTCGTAGTTTTGTAACAGAGCCAGGCGGCTAATCGCATTGTCTATTGTTAAGTAAAACCGCACGTGCTACTTACCTGCAAAAAAGGGTCATACTTATAGTCCGTAGTTTTGTAACTGAGCCCGAGCTAATCCTATTGTCTATTGTTAAGTAAAACCGCTCGTGCCACGTGCCACAACCACCTGCATAAAAACCTGCGTAATTCGGTTACTGAGTGCCGGCGAGTCGAACACTACAGAACCAGTCTAAAATGTGTCTTCGAGATGCGTAACAAAGGCGCGTTATCGGAGAGCGCACCTACACTGGTTTTTTGAGCGTTGGACTAGCCCGCGCTCAGGTGCCAAATAGAATGAGTATGACCTTTTTTTGCAGGTAAGTAGCACGTGCGGTTTTACTTAACAATAGACAATAGGATTAGCCGCCGGGCTCAGTTACGAATCTACGGACTATACTCGTATTCTATTTGGCACCTGAGCGCGGGCTAGTCCAACGCTCAAAAAACCAACTCAGTGTAGGTGCGCTCTCCGATAACGCGCCTTTGTTACGCATCTCGAAGACACATTTTAGACTGGTTCTGTAGCGCCGTAATCTACGGACTATACAAGTTATAATACAAGCTTTTGAGGAACGGGCCCAAAAGAGCGCTAGCGGCACGTGCGGTTTTACAAGTGTGCAGCTTTCAAATAGAGCTAACAGCTAATCCTATTGTCTATTGTTAAGTAAAACCACTCGTGCCACGTGCCACAACCACCTGCATAAAAACCTGCGTACTTCGGTTACTGAAAACCCCCTTTTGAGAAACCCCCTGGTTGCATCCTAGTGTTAAAATCAGTTAGAAACAGAAAAGCTTATCTACCATTACAGAAACGAGTCAGTGATCGGAATGTACGACGAACCCTCATTTTACGACGACGTCGGTATCGGCACATACATGGATGACTCGTGGCCTGCGAGCTCGTTTGACAATATGAGGGTGAGTGAGTTTTTAGGATTCCGTACCCAAAGGGTAAAACGGGACCCTATTACTAAGACTCTGCTGTCCGTCCGTCCGTCCGTCCGTCTGTCACCAGGCTGTATCTCACGAACCGTGATAGCTAGAACAGTTGAAATTTTCACAGATGATGTATTTCTGTTGCCGCTATAACAACAAATACTAAAAACAGAATAAAATAAAGATTTAAATGGGGCTCCCATACAACAAACGTGATTTTTGACCAAAGTTAAGCAACGTCGGGCGTGGTCAGTACTTGGATGGGTGACTGTTTTTTTTTGCATTTTCCGTTTTTTTTTGCATTATGGTACGGAACCCTTGGTGCGCGAGTTCGACTCGCACTTGCCCGGTTTTTTTACAGGACTACGCTCCAGGATTCTACTCCCTACTCCTCTACCTCAAAGACACATACGACAACCCAGTTGTCTACATCACCGAAAATGGTTTGCCTCTATCATCAGCTGAGGGTCTAGACGATTGGAAGAAGGCTAATTATATAAGGCACTATTTAGACGCTTTGGCGGACGCGAAGGCAGATGGGTCGAACTGTCAGGGGTATTTCATCTGGTCGCTGATGGACAGTTTCGAATGGGCCAGTGGATATGAGTAAGTAAACAGAAAGGTCATAATGCACAAAGAGCATAAGGACCCTTTAGGCATGGAACGCCACATATTTCCTACGAAGCTTGTCTTGCACCCCTGGTATTAGGTATTTTTTACATGTTTTTTTTTATAGGACAATTTTACACAGATCGACCTAGTCCCACGGTAAGCTCAATAAGGCTTGTGTTGTGGGTACTAGACGACGATATATATAATATAGTTGGTCAAGCAAATCTTGTCAGTAGAAAAAGGCGCGAAATTCAAATTTTCTATGAGATGATATCCCTTCGTGCCTACATTTTTCAAATTTGCCGCCTTTTTCTACTGACAAGATCTGCTTGACCAACTATATACACATATATATAAATACTTATATACATAGAAAACATCCATAACTCAGGAACAAATATTTGTGATGAACACACAAATAAATGCCCTTACCAGGATTCGAACCCGGACCCTCCTGCTTCGTAGGCACTGCTCCTTCGTGCTGCTTCGTGGCTTGTATGTTTATGCAAGTAACTGACGGCCTTTCCACCGCTATACGTGGGCCATACTGTAAGCTTCTGGGTTCTGATATATGAGACGACTTATTTTTTCTATGTGGCCAGTCCAGGAATTTTCAGTATGCCCTATAGTTCGTTTTTTTTAGCATTAGAAAGAACTAGCAAGAAGGTAAGCGATCTTGACATGTCTTTTAATTGAAAAACGCTTTTTAAAAATCAAAAACTGTTACTTATGAAAGCAGAAGAATATAAATGATCGTATTAGATTCATAATTGTTACATATTTGTCGTAATTTATTTTTAAAATGTGTTTTTCAATTAAAAGACACATCAAGATTGTTTACCTAATTTCTAATGCTAAAAAAAAACGAACTATAAGTACAACCGGCTGACGGTTTTTTTTATTTATAATAGTATCTAAACCAGCGGTTCTCAAACTTTTTTGGTGACGGAACCCTTTTGGAAAGCGAAATATTTGATGAAACCCCAAATTAAAAATTTTCCTTCGTCACTGTGGACCAGATACCTATAGAAGTGCTGGTTTTTTTCTTATTATTACAAGTATTTTCGCGGAACCCCAACAGAGGCTTTGCGGAACCCTAGGGTTCCGCGGAACACACTTTGAGAATGGCTGATCTAAACTATCATCTGGCAAAGTATCAATCGGGAGGCGATGACTGAAAAAGATTTTTTTTTACATGTTCATGTGATCAACTGACGGTCTTTCCACCGCGATACAATCGGCTGACTATTTTTTTAATTCATGATAGCATCTAAACTATCATCTGAAAAAGTATCAAGCGGGAGGCGATGACTGACGATATTTGCTCCTGGCCCGCAGTCTATAGGTGTCTACTACGAAAGTAATAGTAGTATTTTTTGTACCAAAACTGATGTATGGAGTGAGCACTCTATTCTTAACCTTTTGTTCGCACTGTTAGTGCTTGAGAAAGGAGACCTACGCTTTCCGAAACATGTCGCGCGAGTGACTAAAGTGACTAAAAACAAGTGAGTCTAAACCGTAAAATTATTCAATGTTTCTCTATGGTTTCAGGTACAAATTCGGCCTCTACCAAGTGGACTTCGAAGATCCAGACAAGAAACGAACCGCTCGTAAATCCGCTCTGGTGTACAAGGAGATCATCCGCACTGGGACTATTGACGTTAGCTACGACCCGAACCCTTACCAACATAATGGAACTGTTTATTAACAGAATTTCGAGGGAATCTGCTTGATCGATACAAAGTTATTACCGATGTTTGCAAAATCCACGCGCAAGTGTAAGGCCTGGGAGCCGATTTTTGAAATTCGACCGCTCGATTTTGTGTATTTCGTTCAATAATATTCCACTACTAGGCAGTTAAATTCTACTAATAGAATTAAAAACGAGTGGTCAATACCATTAGATTCCCAATTTCTATCGCTCGTATTTCAAAAATTAGCATTTCGCCGTTTTCCACCGATTTTCGAGTGACGAAATCGAACGATCGAAATTTAAAAATCGGTCCCCTGAGTGGACGCTCGAAGCGGAGCGTTCGGCGGGGCGTCGGGCTCACAAGTGATTTGAGCAGCGTGCACTAGTTAAGGCCGCTCCTATACGTTTGCATTTGTTTAACATGCACGCCGCACGCCCCGCCACGCTGCACGCTCAACTCGAGCGTCCACTCAGGCCTTACACTTATAATAGTCTAAGAAGTATTAACTGCTTTTTTATCAATTTAGATTAATCATCGTCGACCACAGTCTTGCTTGTACCTAATAAATAAATAAAATAAAAATAAAATGCATTTATTTCAGACGAATAAGTGTCCATAGTTTGTTAGTTACAAGAATATACTTAAATAACTATATTAATAGTATTAATACCTAAACTGTGTCGCTTAACTTCAAACTCGGGTAAATCCATTGGACCCTCTCAGCAAATATCTACCCTATTACGTTTTCTTAATACCAAAATCGCATGATCTGACAGATGGATTAACCGAGTTTGAAGTTAAGCGACTCAACTTAAGTGTAGCGAGGACCAGTGCCTGATTAGCCACTGTAGGCTACCATGGGATCGGGACCGGTTTTTTGCAAAAACATCGAAATAAAATAACCATATTTTTCGAATTACTTTGCGTCACATGTTGCTTCTCGGTGCCCGTGATGTTGCCGCGTCTTGCCTGGGAGACGCATCACTACAGTCACTTACTTTAACGCCTGGTTGCCGATGATGTAAGCGTCGTCGACCGCCCGCGCCACGATGCGCTCGTAGTCGTGCGTCACATGCTGCTTCTCTGTACCCGTGACGTTGCTGCGTCATACCTGGGCTAACATCACGGGTGAACTTACTTGAAAGCCTGGTTGCCGATGATGTAAGCGTCATCGACCGCCCGCGTCACGATGCGCTCGTAGTCGTGCGTCACACGTACCGTGTTGCTTCTCAGTGCCCGTGATGTTGCCGCGTCATACCTGCGATAACATCACAGGTCAACTTACTTTAAAGCCTGGTTTCCGATGATGTAAGCGTCGTCGACCGCTCGTGCCACGATGCGCTCGTAGTCATGCGTCACATGTTGCTTCTCAGTGCCCGTGATGGCGTCGTGATGCTGCATCATACCTGGAAAAGCAAGCAATGTCACTAGGGTCATGAGGACAGTAACATAATGTATAGCAGGGGTACCTACTAAGGCTCGCGGTCGCGAGTGGGTTTCGTGTACTCATCTCCGGGGCCCCGTTCTCGTGTTACAGGAAACCGGATTTGTGGCCCGTTCGGAACGGGTAATTAGGGTCCGTGTACCCGTGTTACCCGTGTCCGGATCCACGGATATTAATTACACACCGGTCCCGTTCTCGGCGTATATTGACGATCGGAACGTAGATCCGGAGCCGAACGCACTACACGGGCACAGACTTTGACGGGTTCGTGTAGTTCGGACGCTTAGCACCGCCGGGGCTATGAACGGGCACGGGTTAGCGTGTAGCACGGATATCGGGAGCCCTAGTCCCTACTTGCCATCCGAACGTCACCTTTAAGGAAAACCATATTGCGGGCCGGGGTTACAACGCAAAACCGTCTTTGTGGCCCTTATAAAAAAAGGTTGAGTACCGCTGATGTAGAGTAACGATGGAGGATAAATTTATTCTAGGTTTTTGGATTAATAACATCATCATCTTCCTTGCGTTGTCCCGGCATTTTGCCACAGCTCATTGGAGCCTGGGATCCGCCTGAGAACTAACATAATTATAATAATATTTAGTAGTAGTAGTTACGTTTTGGACTAATAACATAGTGAGTGAAATGATATTGATATTAAAAGACAGAGATTAAGGAACTGAAAAGGGGATTTCTGATCAACCTTTTGAACGCGCCTATCGAGTGCGGCGCGTCATAGTGAACTGTTACAGTCCAATATGAAGGTTCACTATGACGCGCTACAGTACTGCCCTCTTAAAGCAATTGGCGGTAACTCATTTTTAGACATTTCGAGATATTTGAGAAAACGTGAAAATTGATTTCGCGTCACCTTACACTCAGTTAATTTTAACTGTGACTAATTTTTCATATAATCATATGTCTTTTTTTATTATATATAGGGTTGTTGTCATAAAAATATTATTTTTTTGTCGTTTATTTGAGATACCGCTATTACGCTACGTATTATTAGGTTTTATTTCTTAGTTGTCGCTGTTTCCCTTAGCGTCGGTATATAAAGCTCCATACAAAAGTAAGTTTATATATTTTGGCTGCAAATGAATATGAATCGCATATAAAAACCATATTGATATATTGTAATAATATATTTAATAGTCAAAGATAGTAATTGTAACTTAAATTTAAAGAAAATAAATCATTTTCTATGTTTTTGTTGACATGAAACTATGCGCTGGATACAGGTAATTCGTACCAAAATTTCAGTCTATTGGAAGGTATTATATTTTGAATTGATTTTATTATATTGCGCTTTTTATTTTCGGTGATACCTGCAGGCTTATCTTTTGTCTTTGGAAGTGATTTTAATATATTTGCACACAAGATACATAATATTTAATTTTTTTTTGTTTTAATTTACCGAACAAAAAGGAAAACTGCAAAAGGTTATTAGGATAAAGTGGCCAGACAGTTAGGTGTTAGGTAAAATAGGTTTATAGAATCTGTTCAATGAGTTCATATTTAATAATCACATTAACAGGGTGTTTTTACGTAGCAGATTAGTTTTTCAGTGCTCTCCAAAAAACATTGTAAAAGCTATATTGTTTCATACTTAAATATACTCCAGGAACCGAGTACTATCAGCTGTATAAATATCTGCAACTAATAAAGTAGCACCTTATATAAATTATACGAAACTCACCTAACAATCCGATTGTATATGTATTTGTGATCCATTGAAAGTCAATCAAGTACAAATGATAAAAAACCGGGCAAGTGCGAGTCGAACTCGCGCACGAAGGGTTCCGAACCATAATGCAAAAAACGGCAAAAAAAAGGTCACCCATCCAAGTACTGACCCCGCCCGACGTTGCTTAGCTTCGGTCAAGAATCACGTTTGTTGTATGGGAGCCCCACTTAAATCTTTATTTTATTTTATTTTTAGTATTTGTTGTTATAGCGGCAACAGAAATACATCATCTGTGAAAATTTCAACTGTCTAGCTATCACGGTTCGTGAGATACAGCCTGGTGACAGACGGACGGACGAACGGATAGCGAAGTCTTAGTAATAGGGTCCCGTTTTACCCTTTGGGTACGGAACCCTAAAAACTGACTCTTACCTTAACTCTGTTCAACTAAGCTGGTCATTTCACTCTTTAATCCACTTTTTTAGGCATTAATATGGTAATTTCAAAGAATTATGCAAATATTTATCCTCACTGTGTTAACAACAACTCGTAATGACAAGGAATCACTAGAATTAAGGTACTAATTGCACTAAGGACGTTAGATATCTTGCGTACATAATACTTAGCGATTTGGCCGTAACTAAAGATACGGTCAATCGCCTTCTGATAATTCGTCTTAAAAAAATAGTTTTTTGTAGCAGTTTGGCAGTAATTGACTATACTGCTATATACCTTAGCAATATTAGACTACTGCTAAATGGCTTCGAAAACTGTGGGAAAATTGAGATATGCAAAATATTCTTAGGGGTTTTTAGTCATGTTACAGGTAAAATACGAGTATTTTGTTTTGTACACCTTATGCAGAATGTTTTAAGGTAGACGATGGTATAACTAACTCAAAAGTGCTTTTTTTTGAGTTACCGCCAATTGCTTTAAGAGGGCAGAGTAGCGCGCGTCAGTTGACGTCTTTGACAGGGAAAGGGTTAATGGGTCAGTTCCACAACTTGCCCTAGGCCAGGGGTGCGAAATTCCTCCCTTCGGGCAAACTCGGCTCCGTTCGGCTCAGCATTGCTCCGAGCAATTATTAGGGTTGGCACCACTCGACTTCCACTTGCGTGCACGACCACCGATAAGATATAATGGCTTGAATTTTGACAACCCTAAATAGCCGAAAGGGATAGTGTATCTTAGAAGGGGACGGCATGATTCGATCCTAAGCCGCTGTCAAACTTCGGTTTTGTAGAAAGTTTCCTTTCTGTACGGTAGTACTATTATTTATTCGGTGCCTATAGTTCGTTTTTTTTAGCATTAGAAAGAACTTCAAAGAAGGTAAGCGATCTTGACATGTCTTTTAATTGAAAAACGCTTTTTAAAAATCAGTAAGTACTACTTATGAAAGCAGAAGAATATAAATGATCGTATTAGATTCATATTTGTTACATATTTGCCGTAACTTATTTTTAAAATGTGTTTTTCAAATAAAGGACACGTCAAGATTGTTTACTTAATTTCTAATGCTAAAAAAAACGAACTATAGGCTAATAGCACTCTATAGAGGTGAAAACAAAATGTAGGCACTTACCCATAGCACTTTTAAGCTCATTTAGAATGAACATGTTAGATTCGGGCAGATTCGTTAGGACTTGCAACATTTTGAAGGTCTGAAATATATATATAAAAAAAACATAAATATTATAGGACATTCTTTACACAGATTGACTAAGTAAAAAAAAACCGGGCAAGTGCGAGTCGGACTCGCGCACGAAGGGTTCCGTACCATAATGCAAAAAAACAAAAAAAAGCAAAAAAAACGGTCACCCATCCAAGTACTGACCACTCCCGACGTTGCTTAACTTTGGTCAAAAATCACGTTTGTTGTATGGGAGCCCCATTTAAATCTTTATTTTATTCTGTTTTTAGTATTTGTTGTTATAGCGGCAACAGAAATACATCATCTGTCAAAATTTCAACTGTCTAGCTATCACGGTTCGTGAGATACAGCCTGGTGACAGACGGACGGACGGACGGACGGACGGACGGACGGACGGACGGACGGACAGCGAAGTCTTAGTAATAGGGTCCCGTTTTACCCTTTGGGTACGGAACCCTAAAAATATTATAAGATATAGAATATAATTATGTCTAAACAAAACAAACTCTCTATCTTATACATAGAATTAGACTTTTTGTGATATACATGTCTGATAATTTGGTAACGCTTCTATGATCTAAATGTAATACCATGAATAAGTTCTGCCCCAGGCCTAATCTAAAGGGAGGAGTTTAATTTTGACTGAAACAAATAGTTGTAGGTCTCTCTTTTCATCTTGGTTCCTCGAGCGACAGGTGAAGTACCGTAAACCGGGGTGAATAAGGACGGCTGGGGTGAGTAAAGTCTATTCCAATAGAACTTGCTAACTATGTAAACAAACAACCTAATTTTGTTTTATCACTGTTTCTCTTTGAATTTTCACACCACCTCATCAAATACCATTGCAACCGTACACATAAACACTATTGAAACGGTCCGTTCCGTAAAATACATAAATATGTAACTGTATCTTGGATATTTAATTAAAAGTTTAAAATGGTTTCATAAGTTAGGTTATTAGGACCTGATGAAATGGCGGTTTTGTTTCTTTTAAATTCTACAATTGTCTATGATGGGTAGTGTTGTGACTAAAGTTTGTAATATAAACCCGCTACACACTACCCAAGCCACGCTCTGTACCTATCGCCACGGTTATAAAATACATCAATACATCATTCTTAAGTACTAATTTGTCTTCTGATCGTGTTTAAACAAAATAAAAATAATAAGTAACTACTTGTTTTTTACTTTTGGTATTTTATTATTCGATATGGTTTGACGTTAGTAAAGTAGTATTGCCCATCACTAGTAAAAAGATCATTCAGAGACAATTTCAATATGGCGGTTTGTTTACATAGTTAGCAAGTTCTATTGAAATAGACTTTAGGGACAACACTTAAAATTTGAGTTACCTGACAATTTCTTAAAAAAATAATAAAAATACCCACACAAATTGTATCATACAAAATCTACTATTATTTTCAATCAGATACAATTATACAAGTTATACAATACAAGTATTTTTAATTGTCAGGTAAATCACAGTTTAAGTGTTTGCCCTATTCACCCCAGCTTTCCCTATTCACACCGGATTACGGTACCCAGTGAATTATGAACTACTGTTAAAGTAGGGATCTCCTTTTGACCCGTCGACCACAGTTAAGCCAAATGCCTATTCAGGGACCTGATTTTATGGAATATGACACTTTCCCCGGGCTCACTAGCCATTTTTACCCCTATGCTAGAGGGAGATACCTACAGATAGTTGTTGGCCTCTCTCTCCATCCTCTTGGTGGTGGAGCGGGAGGTGAAGTACCCAGTCCAGTAGGCGGTAGAGTGGGATGCGTGCTAGAGGGAGATACCTGCAGGTAGTTGTTAGTCTCTCTCTCTCCATCCTCTTGGTGGTGGGGCGGGAGGTGAAGTACCCAGTCCAGTAGGCAGTAGAGTTGGATGCGTGCTAGAGGGAGATACCTGCAGATAGTTGTTGGTCTCTCTCTCCATCCTCTTGGTGGTGGGGCGGGAGGTGAAGTACCCAGTCCAGTAGGCAGTAGAGTCGGATGCGTGTAGTCGTGCTAGAGGGAGATACCTGCAGATAGTTGTTGGCTTCTCTCTCCATCCTCTTGGTGGTGGGGCGGGAGGTGAAGTATCCAGACCAGTAGGCGGTAGAGTGTGATGCGTGTAGTCGTGCTAGAGGGAGATACCTGCAGATAGTTGTTGGCCTCTCTCTCCATCCTCTTGGTGGTGGGGCGGGAGGTGAAGTACCCAGACCAGTAGGCGGTAGAGTGTGATGCGTGTAGTCGTGCTAGAGGGAGATACCTGCAGATAGTTGTTGGCTTCTCTCTCCATCCTCTTGGTGGTGGGGCGGGAGGTGAAGTACCCAGACCAGTAGGCGGTAGAGTGTGATGCGTGTAGTCGTGCTAGAGGGAGATACCTGCAGATAGTTGTTGGCTTCTCTCTCCATCCTCTTGGTGGTGGGGCGGGAGGTGAAGTACCCAGACCAGTAGGCGGTAGAGTGTGATGCGTGTAGTCGTGCTAGAGGGAGATACCTGCAGATAGTTGTTGGCCTCTCTCTCCATCCTCTTGGTGGTGGGGCGGGAGGCGAAGTACCCAGTCCAGTAGGCAGTAGAGTCGGATGCGTATGGGAAGAAGTCATCTTGTTTGATGGGCAAGCTGGGGCTGCAATAGTTGACATAATATTATAATAAGGGCCTCTGCGATGTTGGCTTCGGCCCCACGTACGCCTCTATAACAGTGGTTCCTAATCTTTTCAGTACGTTCACCCATAGGGGACTTACTAGGGAACCTGATTTTACCCCTCCTCCCTATGTTAATAAAAAATAAAACGTGTACGTTTGTTGTATTGTTATATTAGGTTAGCTTATTATCAATCAATCAATCAATCAAAATATTTATCCTCGTGCCGCCCAATGTACAATAGGATGTACATTCAGATTCGATGGAATGTCAACCTTAATTATAGACAAAATAGGTAGCATTTCATTTGTCCCGTAAACTTTTCGAACAAATTAAATTCAACCTAATTGAGAATACAACAAGATTCTAAATTCCTTGGCTATAATTTTATATGGTGGGCGGCACGAGGTTATTGTTGGTCATGAGTTACAGAGATGTTATTATAATGTAGGTACAACGGTCTTCATGTCCTGCCTCTGTGAGGCGTACAATATGGGAACTTAATTCTAAATGAGATCATTTATGTAAATATAGTAACTTATGCTACACGAAATAATGGAATTTTAAAATGAGTTTACATATTGTTTTATATTATTCTGTTAAAAAATCGGAGATGCTGTAAAAACATTTCTCGTAAAAGACCAGTTTTACCCCCACGGGGGTAATTACCCCCAGGTTAGGAACCACTGCTCTATAAGGTCCGGGATGCCATGGTCCCGAAATGTGGAAAGACGTACAAATAGTAATAATTTAGCCTATACGAGTATACGTCCCACTGCCGGGCACAGTTAGATCTCCTCTCATGCGCGAGAGGGTTCAACCGCTTACCACCAGGCGATCCGTCTGCTCGTTTGCCTACTACGAGTATAAATCACGATGATAGCAGGGCTCGGAACCGGTATTGAAATACCTGTTAATATCGTTCCAAAACCGTAACATTATTTCGTTCATTAAAAAACCGGTTAATTGATGGAACGCGAACTAACAAATTACGTTCTCTCTCCTAACCGGTAAGAAGAGGGAAAGGAACTTTATGGTTCGCAGGGAACTATATAATACCGGTTACTCTTGGCTTTCCGAGACTCTCGGTTAAACTCGTTGTCATACGTGGAAGAGATAGCAATAGTTACTCGTTCTATCCCGCTTCGATTTTTTTCAATTTAACCGGTTAATTTCGTTCCACGAGAACGAAATGAGAACGTATTTGGCATAAACCGTTATCTCAAAGGAACAGTTCTTTAACCGGCAACCGCAAACGGAAACGAAATCCTTTTCGTTCCCGGGCGAATCAACGAAACCGGTTTGACTGATGAGAACGGTTTCCGAGGATGATAGAAACTTACTTTGCATCCTTGACCGCCTTCAAGTAGCAAGTAGGAGTAGAATAGAACAACTTCACCTTCAGATTCTCTTTGGCCGATTTCAGGTTGGCGTATCTGTGAATTTAATTTTTATTGTACTTAATTCATAGAGGTATACTGGAAAATTAACCGTCATTCGCCAGTAACTGGCCACCGACCAATAACCGTCCACCCTAGACTAAAAATGAATTCTATTCACCTATAAATAGAATTTATTTTAATATAAGGTTTCAATAACTGGCACGCTACAATAACTTAGCCACCTTTTACTAAAATTAATTTTGTTTAGAGGTGAATAGAATTATTTTTTAGTTTTGGGTGGCCAGTTACTCACAGGTGGCCAGTTACTGGCGATTGACCCTACGTAAAATAGAACAAAGCGGTTGTAGTCAGTAGAAATAGATATACATAGGGCACACTCTGATGTAGGTATTACGTTTTATGTAAATACTAAATAATCTATTTAGCTAGGTTTATCTCAAATTAGCTAGGTACTGCATAATATACGAAGCTGTACAGCGCCATCTTCTGATCTAAGGAAGTAATTTATACTAGAAATGCTGATTAAATACCTAACATGTGAGTCATGCAAAGCAGGATTACTTAGTAAAGAGAAACATTATAATTTTAATACTGAAACGGGGCTTAATCGGGTGCACTTATGTTTAGGTATGGTACAGGGTGGCTAAAAATTAAGTGCATTACCGTTGCCAGGCAGGTTTGGGATTATACTGAGCAACTTTTACTATGGGACCAACTCTGAAATCGCGTAAAAGAATTGGGTGTTTCATACATTTAGGCTGATAGTTAGGTACATGTTCTATTTACGGTAAATATGTTTTTCGCGATTTCGAGGTTGGTTTCATAGTGAAAGTTGCTCAGTATAATCCTAAAACCTCCCTGAAAACGGGAATGCAGTAATTTTTTGGCCACCGTGTATAGGTATTATTTGCCTGATGTTTCAGTATTAAAATTATAAGTGAATATCGTGTTAGTTAAATCAAGAAATGTATAATAGGTACGTTAGATAAGTTCATGAATATAGATATAATAAGATAAGTTCTAGACAGAAAATCAGGTGACCTAATTATTAAGTATGGGAAAAAAGTAACACCACTTTAACCCTCGCTAAAGGCGGGTTAGGCAGAAAATAAAGAAAGGATATTTTAGACGTAACCAATAAAGATCGGTTCAAAAGTTTTGAAGTTATGGCTAAAAAACTATACTCTTTAAAGCACATAAGCTGTTAATAACAACAAATAATAAGCGTTATTGGCCAACAACACACGACGCATATACGCGTTTTTGGCGTTCAAAACTCACTTCATAAGTTTAAGATAACATAAGTTTCAATAACTGGAAAGCCTTCAATAACTAGCCACCTTATACTAAAATTAATTATGTTTATAGGTGAATAGAATTCATTTTTAATTTAAGGTCGCCAGTTACTAACAGGTGGCCAGTTACTAACTGGTGGCTAGTTACTAACAGGTTGACAATTACAAACAGGTGGCCAGTTGCTAACTGGTGGCCAGTTACCAACAGGTGGCCAGTTACTGGCGAATTACCCTACTTAAAATGGAACAAAGCGGTTGTAGTCAGTTCAAAACTCACTTGATAAGTTTGTCGAGATTGTCGAACCACATGTAGGCATCCATGAACGTGAAGTCACCTCCCATGGTCACCAGAACGTTGTTGGTTCTATAGTACTTGGCTTGAAGTAGCACGTACTCTAGAAACGTTGTCACCTAACGGAAAATAGTTATTTACGATACAAGTGCGGAAAAGAGGAAATTCGAAACGAGTGGCGATAAATTAAAACACGACCGAAGGGAGTGTTTGAAATCGACACGAGTTGCGAATTACCTATTCGCACGTGTATCGTACAACGTTTTATAGTACATATGGCCCTTTAAACTATTGACATACGCACGAAAAGTGATATTTTACGCACTATAATGCAGGAAAATAGGACCATATGTACTGTAAAAATGTTTTTTGAACTTATTTCCGAATACCGAAGGATTAAAATTTTTAGGGTTCGGTACCCAAAGTGTTAAAACGGGACCCTATTACGAAGACTCTGCTGTCCGTCTGTTCGTCTGTCTACTTCTATAGTACCTGCTTGACTTGAAGTAGCATGTACTCTAGATACATTGTCACCTAACGGAAAAAATGCTTTTTGAACTGATTTCCAAATATCGATTTCCATTTTTAAGGTTACGTAATCCCGGCTCTTAACAATGAGTTTTTCGGAATTTATGTACGAAATATCATTTGATATTTACCACTAGCTTTTCGGTGAAGGAAAACATCGTGAGGAAACCTGCATACATCGGCGAAGAAATTCAAAGGTGTATGTGAAGTCCCCAATCCACATTGGGCTAGCGTTGGGACTATCAGCGTATAAGAGGCCTGTGCCCAACAGTGGGACGTACATAGGCTCAATTTATTACATATTATTAACTCTACCCATGATATTGCCCGTTACCACCAATACCAATCAAGTTTGCATAATATTCTTCAGATTGTTTTTGAATGCCGACATTTTTTTCTAGAAAAAAGCTCGTACTTTTTGTCTTTGTGCAAGATTTTAGTTCATTTTAAACGTCAGACTTCTATGAAATTATGACGTATGAATAACACTTGCATTGCGTGGGCTATCAATATCGCTGCAGACTTATCTTGGTCTAAATTGAATACTGCATATGAAAAATATGTCCTCTTATTTCTTAGGTCACCTGAATTTTCGAAATTTCTTGATTTATTTATTTGCAAGCATATTTTTAGTTAAATAAGCGTTATACATCAAGCAGCTTCTATTTAGCTAGTACAAACGGCAACACTCTTAACTGTCCATCGTTGGACCTTATGCCTTTTGTAATAAGGTTCACGAACTGTCAGTTAACAGCGTCGGCGATGGTACTAAAGTCTGGCTGAATCGTGCAATTTTATATCCTCCTAAGGCCCAAGGTCCTACCTATAGTACCTCTTCAGTTCGATGAAATTTAAACCCTATTCAATTGGAACAGAGTCGCTTTTGCTTTGTTTCGTTCAATTTTCCAACAACAAAGTCAACTCTATTTCCTACACTGTAGGTTCATTTCAGTGGTAATTTTTGGATCTTTCATTTGTATGGCCGGGCGTTAGGAGGCTATTTGTGACGTTCCACGGCCAAAGGTACCTTATGGCGGCTGGCGCTTACGTCGCATAGCGCCGCAATAATATTGGAGCGGCGTTAATAGCGTAAGCGCCAACCACCATAAGGTACGGTCTGTACCATTGGGTCGTCACATTAGTATTTTATGAGAAAATCCGCGCATTAATACTCAACAACTGTGCATGATCTTGTATAATTGGCATGCAAACTCACTGTATCAACTTGTCTAGGTTGTCGAACCAGAGCGAGGCGTCCAAATAGTTGAAATCTTCTCCCATCGTAACTAAGATGTTGTTGGTCCGGTAGCTTTTGGACATGTTCGCGGCTATCTCTAGGAACGTTGCCACCTGCAAGGGACCGGTTACCGATATATTTTTCGTACAAAATAACCGGTATTTAATTCCGGTATCTCGGTTTTTTGTGTATATTTTTGCACTGAATTGAGCTAATCTGATGCATCAGTATCCTTACCTAAATACTAATCTATAATATCAAAGAAATATTGTGAAGGCTATGAGATATTTAGATTTTTAGTTATACCGGTAACGGTCCCTGCTTTACACTACTTTACAGTACATAATGCTCCCTTTTCGTCTCGTCTCGCGTCTCTCCGAGTGTCCGTGCGAGACCCTCGGCGAGAAGCTCCCGACGAGTGTGTACAGTCACCTGCAATAATATTTTACACAACGAAGGCCGCAAAAATACCTGACACGATCTTATTTGTAGAGTCATAAGAGCGTGTCACATATTTTTGCCGCCTTCGAAAGGTAACATATTATTGCAGGTGACTGTACAGCACGCAGTAACGTTTACAAAATTAAAAGAATAAATACAAACTTGAAAGTTATTAGGTAGGTCTAGGTACAGTCAACTGCAAAAACCGGCCAAGTGCGAGTCGGACTCGCGCTTCTAGGGTTCCGTACATAACTCACGCTTGACTGCACGTTTCTAATAGGTTTTCCTGTCATCTATAGGTAAAGAACTATTTTGTGTATTTTTTTCCAAATTTTAGACCCATTAGTTTCGGAGATAAAGGGGGGTGGGGGAATGGTAAATGTTTGGCTATTTTCTTAAATAACTTTAAACCTATGTATTTTAAATTATAAAAATAATATGTCCATCTTTGGGTCACTAATTTACATATGTGTACCAAATTTCAACTTAATTGGTCCAGTAGTTTCCGAGAAAACAGGCTGTGACAGACGGACAGACAGACAGACGCACGAGTGATCCTATTTTCTTAAATAACTTTGAACCTATGTATTTTAAAATTATAAAAAAATAAGTCCATCTTTGGGTCACTAATTTACATATGTGTACCAAATTTCAACTTAATTGGTCCAGTAGTTTCCGAGAAAACAGGCTGTGACAGACGGACAGACAGACAGACGCACGAGATAAGGGTTCCGTTTTTTCCTTTTGAGGTACGGAACCCTAAAAATATGGATGTACAAATCATTTCAAAAATATGTCTACTACGCGTATGTAAGGTCCTAATACCTAATACATCCTATATCGGATCGGACAATGTGAAAACGCTTTTAATACATCGGTAACACGCTAATTCTGGCGTCAGTTCAGTCCATCATTCTTGTCAGAATGACGAGAGAATTATCGTGTAACACTCGGACTGATGGTCTGGACTGGACTGATGAAAATTTAATATTTAAAGATAATGTTCGTCAGTCCATTTTGAATGACAGAAAACTGACAGGAGACTGATCGAGTGATCGTGTAACCTATTCGTGTCATTCTCGCGTCAGTCACCATATTAGACAAGACTAAATGACTGTGTTGCGTTCTGTGTCCAAACGGCGACTAAGCGCCTGTTGCACCAACCACATTTGACAGACTGATCAACGTCAGCCGGCGCGCCCCGGCGCTTTACTATGAAACTTTCCATACATAAAAATTTAGCGAACTCTTTAACGATACGAACAGTTTGGTGCAACTGACGCTGTATGTCGTAATTGTATAAGTCTGTTGTCAGTCTGGACTGATCGTGTAACCGTGTCCATTTTCCATCATTCTGGCATCAGTCATAACTCGAATTAAGACTTATGACTGAACTGACACCAGAATTAGCGTGTAACCGATGTCTAAAAGGGACCCACTGATTAACAGTCCGCCGAACGGTATCGGCCTGTGAGTTGTTCGGAACTGTCAAAATTTTGTTCTAACTGACAGGCCGATACCGTCCGGCGGACTGTTAATCAGTGGGCCCCTTAACCATGCATGATTTTTTCTTTTTACCCGAAATTTATATATGTATCACATAATTGTTTGCCGATTCTAGGAAAAATAGTAAAAAAATTATAACTTCGATTTTCACTGCGAAATCAGTGTTAGAAGTTGAATTAGCTAAATCATATTTATGTAAATATGTAATTTTCAGTAATATATAAATGTTTTTTTTTACTACCATTAGAAAGGTACACTATTTGTGATATACCTATGATAAAGTTTTTAAATATAAAATAATTACATACCCAGAAAAAACCGTTCAAAACCACATACTAAAAATTATCAACTTGTGGATTTTTCCAAGTTTGCCGACTTTACGTCTTAAAACGAATGTAATTTTTATAACCTCCTAAGGCCCAAGGTCCTACCTATAGTACTTATTCAGTTCAATGAAATTTAAATCATATTCGATTGGAACAGAGTTGCTTTTGATTTGTTTCGTTTAGTTTTTGAACAACGTAAAATCAACTCTATTTACTACACTAAAGGTTCAAATTTCTGTGGCAAATATTGCATTTTTCATTTGTATGGCTGGGCCTTAGGAGGATAAATTAAAAATATTGCGTAAATTTAACCCTTAAATCATCACCCTATTACATAAAGGTGCGTTCAAGAACGTAAGCCTTTTTATTTTAAAACTGTGAGCTGTCTGGTTTGTAGACATTTGGCAACACTATGCATTTAAGGGTTAAGGGGATGTATACCTTATCGTCCACATTGTACATAGGCGAGGAGACGTCGTCTATAATCGGCTCGTCGTCGCATAACACGTCGAAGCAGAAGCCGGGAGGCGGCGAGTACGTGTTGTATAACACGCCAGTGAAGATGTCACTTGACTTGCCTGGAACAACATACAAACAATAATTATTAGAAGAATAAGAATAATTTGTAGAGACTCTCGCTAGGCCAACCATCTAGCGAGAGTCCCATGATGAGAATCTCGTGAAAGCCGAGAAGGATAAGTCCAGTAAGTACTTGGACTTGGCTCACGAGATAACCGCCATGTGGGATGTTGATTCAACGATCATTGTCCCGATATTCGTTTCAGTGAACGGTTTAATAGTGAAGAGTCTCGACCAACATCTTGAGAGACTCTCGCTAGGTGGCTGGATCAAGGGTCAGATGCAGAAGGCGATCTTGGACACGGCGCGGATAGTCCGCCGGTTCCTCTCTCTGCGGCCCTGAGCATCACCGGCAGCTTGAGCCTTGCCCTGCTGCTGGCGGCACCCAAAGCGGTATGGGGTTCTACAAAAGACTTGTATAAATAAAACACCATTGTCTACATTGACATATTATATCTACGGACGGGATTTACGGGCACTAAAAATGGTACTAGTTCAGCGGTGTCACTCACAAATTCGAGCCAATCGTGCAGTCTAACGCAACTAGTTGCGATCAATCGCGTGCGTGATGCGAACTCATCAACCAATCGCGTTGTAGCGGTGTCAGAGACCGCTGTACTGGCCCCATTCATGCCCCATTCTTATTGCCCGTAAGGCCAGTCCCGAGATATGTAATATGTAGGTATATGTCAATGATTGTCTCACCGAGATCGTCGCTGCCTCGCCACAGCACCTCCATAGTCCGCTCGCTGAGCCGCTGATCCTTGTCCTGGTAGTCGATGCGGCCGAGAAAGAGGCCGTCGTAGCCCATGGAGGCCAGGTCGGCGGCGAACTCCCGCGAGTGGCCGAACGGGTCGATTTGCCAGCCGACGCGCGGCCGCCCGCACTCGCCGAAAGTGTCGTTTAATTTTCTGGATATAAGTAAAAACAAGATTTTGGCAAAAAATAAATTTTTGATACAAGCTTTTATCGCTGACTGTAATTTTCTTTCCACAGGCAATTAATACTCATCGAGACAATTCTAAAAACCCCAAACACAATTAGGTTTCGTTGTTTTATCACAGAGTTCCTATGGCCACCTCCGGTCTCCATCATCAGATCAGCTCGATGGTACCATAATATTGCATTGTCACCCGACTTACGTATGTATGCAAAATTTCAACTCAATCGGAAACCGGGAAGTGGAACAAATTTAACTTGCAAGATTTGATTACAGACAACGGTCAGGTGAAACTAAATAAAAGCTTGTATAGTACATATACATGTATAAAAACCGACCAAAGGAGCACCGAAAAAAACAACACAGGACGTGTTGTAGTTGTGGGACAGAACAAAATACAAAAAGTGTAAATTATGTTTCCGCCCGGGATCGAACCGGGGGCCTTGTGCGTGTGAAGCACACGTGATAACCACTACACTACGGAAACTTGCAAGTATTCGACGAAATTATCGACCACGGACTACATAAATTGTTACGGAACCTTAAAAAAGATATAAATAGTACTTATAACATTTTCAAGTTTATTCCTCCCCTTCAAATCTTTTTTACAATGGCTCCCTTGTCCTTTCCCAGGTGGGAGCGCAGCAGGGTGATCCTCTAGGCCCTTTGGTCTTCAGCCTTGCTATACAGAAAGCAATTTCTGGGCTTACGTCCCCGTTGAACATTTGGTACCTCGATGATGGTACCCTCGGGGGTAAGCCAGAGGATGTGCAGCGGGATCTGCTTACTCTTCTACCACGTTTTCAGGTTCTAGGTCTGGAGGTTAACCCTAAAAAGTGCGAGTTTTTCCCCTGCAGTGCCGAGGCCCGTGATTCTTTCGCTACTTTTAGCCATTTGCTTCCTGGACTCAAGGAGGTGTCAGCTCAGTCTTTCGCTCTTTTAGGTTCTCCAATTTGTTCGGAGGCGATTCCTGAGGCCTTTGAAGAGAGAAGGCAGCTCCTCCTGATGGCTGCGGAGAGATTGGGGGATCTTCCGGCCCATGTAGCTCTGGTTCTTCTGCGGGTATGTTTTGCCGTCCCTAAAATCATTTACTTTCTGCGCACCGTACCAGCTTGGTTGTACCCTGATCATATTGATTCCTTCGACTATGTGTTGAAGGAGTCGGTGGAGCGTTTGCTGAATGTCTCCCTCAATCCGGATCAGTGGGTTCTGGCGTCCTTGCCCATACGAAACGGTGGTTTGGGCATAAGGCGTGCACGGGATGTCAGTCTACCGGCGTTCTTGGCATCGTCAGAGGGAGTTGTGGGCCTAGTCACTAAAATTTTATCCGTGAATGGTGACAGGCCGACAATCCCTTTTGCGTCTGATGCTGTGGCTGCCTGGAGGACTCTCAACCCGAATGTGCCGATGCCGGATAAACTCGACCGTCAACGGTTATGGGATGACATAGGTGTGAGGCGAGTTTTTGATGGCCTACTGGAAGGCGCTGTTGGTGCGGACAAGGCTAGGCTTTTGGCAGTGTCTAGGCCTGAGGCTGGGGCATGGTTGCATGCTCTTCCCTCTCCACACATGGGTACCCTTCTCGACAATAACTCCATGCGGGTGGCTGTTGCTCTTCGCCTGGGCTGCGATGTTTGCGAACCTCACATATGCATCTGCGGCACTATGGTTGAGAGTAACGGCCATCATGCGTTGAGTTGTTGTCGGTGTGTGGGGAGGTTTCCACGCCACCATGCCCTAAATGACATTGTGAGGAGGGCTCTTCTGTCTGCGAATGTGCCGTGCATGTTGGAACCTCCAGGCCTGAGCCGGTCCGATGGCAAAAGACCTGACGGGCTGACACTTATTCCATGGGAGAAGGGTAAGTGTCTACTTTGGGATGCCACATGTGTCAGCACGTTTGCCGCCTCGCACATGGGCCGGACGGTCCGGGCGGCAGGAGCGGCGGCTGAGTTAGCGGCGCTTCGGAAGCGCGATAAGTACTCGGCCCTGCTGACAAAATATCTTTTTGTCCCTTTGGCAGTGGAGACGTCCGGGTGTTGGTGTGCCGAGGCCAAAATTTTTTTGAGAGAATTGGGGCAACGTTTGAGGGAGGGAGGTCATGACCCTCGTTCCGGGTCATTCCTGATGCAGAGGCTGTCTATTGCGGTCCAGCGTGGCAACGCGGCGAGCGTGATGGGCACCTTTGCCTCTGGAAGGGCGCGGGACGGGTTGTTTGATTGAGTTCTCGGTTGTGGCTTTATTTAGCTTAGTTTTTATTTAGTTTAATTTAGAGTTAATTTATTAATTTAGTTTAGTTTAGTTTTTAAATCTTTAATTTATAGTTAGTTTTAATGATATTGTTAAGTATTAGATATAAAATATAACCCATTCCCATTTCAAATAAATTATTTTCTATTCTTATAACACTTTAAACTCTCGCGTTTTGTACACATATTTAAATAATTACACAAACTGGTCTACCGCGATATAATTTCATCGTTTTTACGTCTTTCACGGAAAGACTGACGACCCAACAAATGTCAACGGTCGGAACGGACGGACGGACGGACGGACGGACGGGGCGGTAGACCCGTTTGTATAATTAAATAGTACTCACTGCAGTCCCCAAGTGAACTGATCGACGGTGCTCTGATAATGGCTGGCAGCCTCGTCGTTCATGCTCCAAGCCCCGCCCACAAACTGCAGCCGGCCCTGCCTCACCAGGGTGTGAACCTGGGACCTCACGGACTCAGGCTGCGCCACCCACCACTTCCAGAAGAAAGCTGTTTCAACGTAGATGAATCTGGAAGTGAAATCGGTATTAATTTAATTGATGAACGAAAACTTAAAATTATGACACTTAGCTCCAATTGCAACATCCCGCTAACCCGGGGTTAACCAGTTAAACTGTTAACCCAGTGTCTAATTGTACTGGTAACCATGGTTACTCTATGTTTAACCAGTTAAGCCCGGGTTAGTGAATGGTGCAAGTGGGCCTTAGTTGAATAATAATCATCATCTCAGCCATAAGACGTCCACTGCTGAACATAGGCCTCCCCCTTGTTTAATAATGTCCTAAACTATGTAATATTTATTGAAGTGAAAACTTCTTTAGCGGCGCTGTGCACTTTTTGTGATGGGGAAAAAATGTTAAACTCGCGAGAGCGTAAGACGTAAGACGCTTCGTAAGACGGCCAAGTGACCTGATTGAAAAACTGATACAATGTCATTGAGTTTTCACTTCTGCCGGCACTCCCGGAGTGTAACACGTTGTTTATTTATTTATTTATTTATCTTCTTAGGCTAGGTCTTAATTTATAATATGAATTAAGTAAAATATGAAAACCCTTACAAAACAATACAATAAATATATACATTAACACATTACAAAAAAACCTAACCTAGGGTGCCGCCGGCAGCGGGGCAAGGCCCAAGCTGCCGGGGGTCAGGGCCGCAGAGTGAGGAACCGACGTACTATACGCGCCGTGTCCAAAATTACCGCCTTATTTATTTGTGACGTCCCACGGGTAAAAGTACCTTATGGCGATTCGCGCTTACGCTATTATTAACACCGCTCCAATATTATTGCGTCGCTATGCGACGTAAGCGCCAGCCGCCATAAGGTACCTTTTTCCGTGGAACGTCACATTTTAATACCTTTATAATTATTATTCACGTTAACTAAAGAACTTTGTACCAATAAACAATTTCTATTTATTTCCACTAGAAGTCAGACCGTAAAAAGTCTGCAGCGATTTTGATAGCCCAAACAGTGCAAGTGTCATTTTATAAACGTCAAACTTCTATGAAATTATGACGTATAAATACCTAACACTTACGCTGCGTGGGCTATCAAATCCGCTGCAGACTTTTATTGGTGCTATACTCACTTTCTTTTGGGGTCATCCCATAGTTCTTTCACGACTGAATTCAGGATACACTTGACGCAGGCCTTCTGAATACCATTTCGACCTGGAACCAACAAGCATACATTTTTAAATAGGGATTATTAAGTACGCGAAACTCTGCGTAGGATGCGCCACTACCACTCTATTCGTTACAATCTGGGGGTCTACCGCGAAACAAGAAAATCTAAATTTCGTTATCTAACCTCTCTATCACTCTTGCTTATTCGAGCGATAAAGAGGCAGATAACTAAATTTATATTTTCGCGTTTACCGGCAGGCCCTTGTTAACAAACCGCCTTGATGCATCAATGTCATATTTTATTGTCTGTGAAAACTTGTCAAAAAACAGTTTAAGGCACAGTATGTATAAGTTACTCTATGGTTTACTAGAGGAGCTAGAGTTAGACCAAGAAAAGTCTGCAGCGATTTTGATAGCCCGCGCAGTGCAAGTGTCATTTTAAACGTCAAACTTCTATGAAATTATGACATATACGCGTGGCCTATCAAACTCGCTGCAGACTTTTCTTGGTCTAACTTTAGTGCTGCACTCTGGCGGCAGAACACTGACTTCGGGTAATACCGAATAAGGTTTACTCCGAATACGGGTAATTCCGAATGTCGAAAACTGTCGGATAGTTCCGAAAAGAGACTTTTATTATCATGGAATTAAGGGTGATTTTCATCTGAATTTCGGAATTATCCGACATTCGGTATTACCCGAATACACCTTACTCCCTATTGTATTGATATGTGAAACTGAAACTTACTTCCATAGTAGTACTGGTCGAGGGTCTTCAGCCAGCCGACGTCATCGTGCGTGTGCGCAACTATATGCACGTTCAGGACGCCTGGCTCCGCGTCGGTGCAGCTCTGAAACAACGACATACACGTGCAAGCATTGACATAGATATCTAGAGACTGGCTTTACGGGCAATAATAATGAGGCATGACAGGGGTCAGTACAGCGGTGTGACACGCGACAACGCGATTGGTTGATGAGTTCGCGTCACGCGCGCGATTGGTTGATGAGTTCACATCACGCGCGCGATTGGTCGCAACTAGTTGCGTTAGACTGCACGATTGGCTGGAATTCGTGAGTGACTCCGCTGAACTAGTACCATTTTGAGTGCCCGTAAAGCCCGGTTTTCCTAGGATAGCGGTGCCGTCATATAGCGGCCGTCTCCATACTAAATAATATGGCTAAATATGGATGTCGTAGTATTTGTATGGAGACAGCCGCTATATGACGGCACCGCTATCCTAGGAAACCAGAGCATAAGGCCCGTCCTTAGATATTATAACACTTGTACTGCGTATAAATAACACTTGCACTGCGTGGGCTATCAAATCCGCTGCAGACTATTCTAGGTCTGACTCTAGAGTGACATATATGTCCAGATAGCGAAAAAGATGTGTTGTATGTGACAATAGTTAATGTAGGAACATGGAAGATATTTCGATTAGTTGAAATTATCCCGCTGCGCCTTACAGGTATTTTCATTCAAATTATAACCCACACAAGCGTCCCCCAAGCGTCGGCGTGTAGTCAATTCTATGGCTGCTGCTTGACGCAATAACGTCGGCGCAACTGCGCAGCGACGCCATTTTCGAAAGCGCTGACTAGACGCCGACGCTAGGTACGGTGTCGCCGGTGTCGGGTTCTCCCTTAGAATAGGTATGAAATGTGTATTGCTAAAGTAATTACCTACGCTAATTAGGATATTATCTTTTGAACGTTTTGACACTTTCAATCGCCACTCTTTGTATACTTATTTATAGGCATAGAGCTGTATAATATATTTTGTTAGCATTTTATTCTATTCGGTCGAATACCGAATATCTGTTGCCCAATAAAAAATAACTAAAAACGTAATATATTTAATATTTGATAGAGTTCTTAAAAGTTGTTAAATAGTAAGACCCTTTTTGAGCATTTGTTGGTTAGGGGTCATCCATTAATTACGTCACACGAATTTCAAGGTTTTTTGACCCCTCCCCCCCCCCCCATTGTCACACTTGGTCACATTTGGCAAACCCCTCCCCCCCTGGTGTGACGTCACATTTTTTCAGCGAAATCGGAAAATCGATTTAAGTATTATTATTTTTTTGTCATAATATTAGTAAATTTATAACCCAAAACTGATTATGAAAAAAAAATTAAACTAATAAAAACGATTATCGTTCCAAAAACTTGTTTTTGAACTGTAAAGTAATTAAAATGATTAAAATAAAATTTTGGTTACTGATGAAGTTAAAGTGACGTCACAAAGTTTGTGACCCCCTTCGCATCTCTCCCGCTTGTCACAACACGTCACATTTTCTTGACCCCCTCCCCCCCCCCCCCCCTAAACGTGTGATGTAATTAATGGATGACCCCTATACGATATATATTATGTTATTTTTATTTTATAATTCTGTTCAACAAACAATATATGAGTATCTTAGCAAACTTTGTGCTTTGTTGGCGAACAGTTTTCATAATAATTGTGACTCTAAAGCCAAGCGCGCACCACGATTTTTGTCGCGCGATAATTTAGTCGCAGAAATGTAACGTATGGGTTTATATGGCGGTGCGCGCATATGCGACAAAAAAATCGCAGCGATTTTAAAATTGTGATTTGTTACATTTTTCCGCGACAGCGAGCGACGCGATTGTCGCAAAGTGAATTGCAGCATACGAAGCTGTATGGCCCCGCGCGCACTGCGATAATAAAATCGCAGCCGGGACCTCAGTCGGCATTTCGCGCTCCAAGCGTCAACATATCGGAACCTGCTTCTCCAATGGAGTTACAAGATGAGACGCTAGATGTTGACCGTTTAATTATAGAAATAGAAGGAGATCACCTTTGTGGTATAAATACTCAGTCATACAGCGATTGCATATTGTTTCACGACAAGCGACTGGTACGACAGCCATGTCGAGAATGAACAAATCGTCGACTTTTTCATCGCAGTGCGCGCACTGAATTTTCTGCGATAAATTACAGCGCGATTCTAAAATCGTGTCGCAAAAATTAAAATCGTGGTGCGCGCTTGGCGTAAATGTTTGCATGTCACGCCGAATATTCGGTCGCCCATTATTCGGCGCGTTATTAGACCAAAACCACTATTCAGTGTTGCCAACTCTGATTTTGAAAAGATGCTAGACTAATGTCTAGATTATGCCAAAATTAACCCAAAGTTTTTTGAACTAAGCTAAAAAAAATGCTAAAATGTTACTTGAAAATACACACTTAAAATAAGGTGGTACCTAAAAATATTTTGTAAAAAACACCGTACTTTGTCAGTAGAAAAAGGGGCAAAATTCAAATTTTCTATGGGACGATAACCCTTCGCACCTACATTTTTTTAAAGTTGCTGCTTTTTTCTACTGACAAGATTTGTTTGACCAACTATAGTTGCCATTTTATAAAAATGTATACAAATATAGTCCGTCGATGTCCAACCGCCCATAAAAGTCAAAATTCATATGAAAATATGAACCACATAAGGCGATGGCGCATATTGTTGTTGCCAAGTTGGTGAAAACTTGGCTTAGACTAAATTATGCTAAAAATTATGCCAGATGCTAAATCGAAAAATTTGGTGCCAAAGCGAGTGAAAATATGCCAGATCTGGCATCAATTATGCCAAGTTGGCAACACTGCCACTATTCGAGGCATTATATAAATACGGCTAAATACGGAACTGACCAGCGATAGTGTCCTTAATAAAGCATAAAGGCAACGCACTCTGTTAGTCTCTGTTGACGGTTTTTATCAGTAATGATAAGCGACCTTTGACACTGTTATCTGTCCGCGTATTTACATATATAACATCTTCATGTTTATCTTTACTGGTACCAGCTTTCTAATTTTACTAAACAACTAATTTTCAAATATTAGATTTTGAAGATCGCATCGATCATCGCTTGAAAAGACAGGCGCCTTTTCATATTCAAAAAAAAAAAGAGAGGTCCCCCAAAGAGGCTTAGCGCTAGGACGGCACTGGCGCGTTCACTGGAGATCCCAGAGCCGTCCGAAATGCGCTGAGAAGGACTACTGGGAGGCGCAACATAGTTCCATTTTTATCGTCTGTCACTATGCCCATCACTTTCGCGTTTACATACTTGTTAGAACGTGACAGGTATGGTGACAAGCGATAAAAATGGGACCGTGCTACGCGAGCACCGTAGTCGCCTACTCGACTACGCCTAAAGCATACCCACTTTAGTCAATAGACTACGCCTACACTTTGTTAATTACTCCGAGCCTGCACCCGTCATTTAGAAGCCCGACTACGCCCACCAACAGCATAAGGCGTACTTAGTCAATCGACTACGCTTACGCCCGTCATTAGTACTCACGGCGTAGCCGCAGCGTTCGCCGTCTCTCGGAGTGATCTGATCTAGGGGCGTAGGCACCGTAGTCACCAGCCCGACTACGGCCAACAACAGCATAAGGCGTACTTAGTCAATCGACTACGCCTACGCCCGTCATTAAGAAGTACTCACATCGTAGCCGCAGATTTCGCCGTCTCTCGGAGTGGTCTGGTCTAAGGGCGTAGGCACCATAGTCACCAGCCCGACTACGCCCAGCAACAGTATAAGGCGTACTTAGTCAATCGACTACACCTACGCCAGTCAGAAGTACTCACGGCGTAGCCACAGCGTTCGCCGTCTCTCGGAATGATCTGGTCTAAGGCGTAGGCACCGTAGTCGCCAGCTCGACTACGCCCACCAACAGCATAAGGCGTGCTTAGTCAATCGACTACGCCTACGCCCGTCATTAAGAAGTACTCACATCGTAGCCGCATCGTTCGCCGTCTCTCGGAGTGATCTGGTCTAAGGGCGTAGGCACCGTAGTCGCCAGCCCGACTACGCCTAGCAACAGCACCCAACGCTGCATTTCCTGAAATATAAATGATATTAAAGATTATTAAATATACAGGTTACTTTTCTTATTTTACCCTTATCCACGTGAAAAGGTCCTCCTTTTATTTAGGGAACTATGATAAAATAATTACTTACATGCCCACAAGCTGTTAACTATTGCCCACAGGAGAGAAAAATGTACAGTTCATGCGGACACGCTAGTTTTCTCTCCTGATTGATGATTTTATCATAGGTAGTTCATAGTTTATCTTAACCAATTGTGTATGTCTACAGGAAAGACGCGAACACAGTTTTCTGTTTGACCCTAATCCCTGTAGCAGGATTATAAGCGCTATCTACTCGTGTTGCAAAACCACTCCGTATTTACTGTTGACATATTTATGCAATATGTTTTTCAATTTAATCGATCAATCTAAACGTATCTATCGGATGATGTAAACATATAGGTATACAAACTGATATCTACTTAAGCAGTTTAACCTACATAATTGCTCGACATTTCGAAATTTTAATCCGTATCTCATTTGCCAAGTACGTACCTACTTATTATATATAATAAGCTTATGCTACCTATTTAAAAGTTACTATTGCGATGAATATGATATATGATATACTAGCGACCCGCCCCGGCTTCGCACGGGTTAACAAATCATACACCAACTTCCTCAAGAATCACTCTATTGATAGGTGAAAACCGCATGAAAATCCGTTCAGTAGTTTTTAAGTTTATCGCTGATTAGATCAAAAATTGGGTACTATTAACGCCATCTTGTGACGGCGCAATGAACTTGCCTAGGAAGGCTATCTAATTTACTTTAATCTTGATTTGCACAGTCGTTGTGTTTACATAAAAAACTAGGCAACACATAACACAAGTTACACAAGGTTTTGGAATTTTAAACCTACGGGAAAGATAAAATATCGCTAATGTTTATGTTGAAATTGAGGACTACTAGCACCATCTATTTGGGTCTTGGTTTAACTAATCATACTGGCTTATTAGCTGGATCAAAAAGAATAGATAGTATAGAGGGGTCCTGTCATTGTCAATTTTGTAGTCACGGTACATTTACTGCCATCTATCGACACACGATTAAAACTTAAAATAAAATTGAAAATGTATAAATTAATCAAAATATGTTTACGGATAAATGATTCTTAATTTTTATTATTCCACACTGACCCATGTTCTTTCACTAATATGTGTTAAAATTGTTAACTATCAAACTGTGTCGTTAACGCCAACTAGCCGAGAATAGGCCAAAGGTAATGGCGCCATCTATTCGAGAATGACTTTTTCTTGATGTCCGAGGCACGTTTTTTTCTTAGGCTTTATATTTATCATATACGGAGTTATATATATATCTCTGGCTGGATCCAACAGCTGTGACATTAACATAAAAATTATAGTAGATTATAATTATAGGACGGGAAGCCAATTATAGGAACTAACAGTGACATAAGACATAACTATAGAAGAATCAGAAGAATGTTAACATCGCTTTATTGGATATACCTGACGCTTTGCGAACAAAGTATTTTAAAAATCGCTATATTGTGCTTTAATATAAAAAATATTACATAAACGATATTCCAAATAATTTTACAGATATTTTAGTGTTCATTGCCAACAATTTTAAACAAAATAAATTTCTGAATTCGCTACTACTAGTGCCATCTAGCGGTGAAGTAAGTCAAACTGTGAAGTACTAAAAAAATACGGTTTCAACATACAACACGTTTTTACAAAAATGTACGTTACCTATAACACATGTTTATCACAATGATAAGGATTAAAATATACGTAATATTTTAGTAGTAGTTAAAATGATAAAATAACAATTTTAATAGCTAAGTTAAAAGCTACAAGTCATAAATAAGGAAAATATTTACGCGTGTCGCGATATTATTACCGCAAAATTAAAACCTATTGGCTATTACAATACTTGTTCACCGACCTACATAATGTAGTCGATAATTACTCCATAAGTCCATACTGGGGAAATTTCGACCACTCGATTTCGTGTATTTCGTTAGCTAATATCTCCAATACTAGGCACTTCAATTCTGCTAATAGAATTGAAATCGAGTGGTTAATACCACTAGATACCAAATTTCCATCGCTCGTATTTAAAAATAACATTTCGCTGTTTTCCGCCGACTTTCGAGTGACGAAATCGAGCGATCGAAATTCAAAAATCGGCCTCTGTTATGGGTACAGAATATGTCGATGAAAATAATTGAGCCTATAATATACAGGGTCATTTTTGGACCGTTAGCCATATTGTGTTTGGCGTAACCGTACTAGTAGATACCGCAGTATGTGTAAGTTACGGCAATGAAGGCTTGATGGTTTAAATGTCAAATTATTAATTTTTATGTCCCAAAAAAAAAGTGATATCAATAATTATGTTGAAATTACGTTAAGTACTATGTTTGTTATAGAGGGCCCTGGAGGTTTGGTGACCATTTTTTATTTCAAACAGAATTTACCATTTATGTTAATTATTATTATATTCTTTAAACTATTTTCCCAAAAATGTGACTTTTCTTTAAGTGTTACCTATGTGATTTCATATGTACACTATTAAGATACGGGAGATCGGCATAACACCGTCCGTACCTTTGTGCTGCCAACGGATTAAAGGCCGACGCCATATTACCGTATCTGTAGATGCCGCATTTCGCGTAACTTAAAATGTATGCAATTTTAGACCGTCCTTATTTTTAATTTGGCATAATTAATTCATATAAATACAATTTTAGTTTTAAATACGTCTTATCGGTGGTTCTTTTACTTCTTATAAGAAGTAACAAAGAACTTAATCATAACTTACAAAAATATGCTCCGTTTTTTGAATTTTTTATATAATACGAATAATTATTCGTATTATATAAAAAATTCAAAAAACGGAGCATATTTTTGTAAGTTATGATTAAGTTCTTTGTTAAAAACTTTAACATCGATTTTCTCGAAATGGCTTCAAAGATACGTGACTTTGGCTTGACACTGCAGCACTAAACTGACTGGTAACTTGGTATCCGATCCGCTAAATCGGCGAATGAATCGCCAATTCGCCAACTCTCCGAGCCGAGTCAACGCTATATCACACTGCTACTAAGGCCATTCAAAAATAAACCTTAATTCCATAGCCCGAAGGTTCTTTTTACAACAACTGCCGCTTGATTCGCCGTCTCAATTCGAGTTGACTGGTACTATGACCATTCAAAAATAAACCTTAATTCCGTGGCCCGGAGGTTCTTTTTACAACAACTGCCGCTTGATTCGCCATCCCGAGTCGAGTTCACTGCTAGTATGACCATTCAAAAATAAACCTTAATTCGGTGCCCTGAAGGTTCTTTTTACAACAACTGCCGCTTGACTCGCCGTCTCAACTCAAGTTTGCGGCCCGTGACCTTGTCGCGAACCGTCGCTTCGAGTCGAGTCAATTCGAATTTCAACTCGAATCAGCGGCCGAATCAATTTGAATGATTCGAATTGAAAAAAGCGGCCAAGTGCGAGTCGGATTCGCCCATGAAGGGTTCCGTAGCAGTAAGTAACTTAATAAAATTGCGGTTTACGATTTATGACGATAAAAAAAAACTACTTACTAGATTTCGTTCAAACCAATTTTCGGTGGAAGTTTATATTTTTTTAGTTTTATCATTCTCTTATTTGAGAAGTTACAGGGGGGGGACACATTTTACCACTTTGGAAATGTCTCTCACGCAAACTATTCAATTTAGAAAAAAATGATATTAGAAACCTCAATATCATTTTGAAGACCTATCCATAGATACCCCACACGTATGGGTTTGATAACAAAAAAAAATTTAAGTTTCAGTTCTAAGTTTGGGGGACCCCCAAAATTTATTGTTTTTTTTTCTATTTTGGTGTGAAAATCTTAATGCGGTTCACATATTACATCTACTTACCAAGTTTCAACAGCATAGTTCTTAATTACTTCTTATAGTTTCGGAAAAAAGTGGCTGTGACATACGGACGGACAGACAGACAGACATGACGAATCTATAAGGGTTCTGATTGTGCCATTTGGCTACTGTCACTAACCCCTCCTTAACTTACTTACTTACTTACCTAACCGAAACATAAACACCCCCTGAAGATTTATCCTTAAAATATGGCCATGTGATCGTCTAGCTAGTAGTTAGGACCCCTCGAAGCGAACCGCGGTAACCTCAAATTCTTTAATGAGTATCAACTAAATTTTGGACTCTGATTTTATTTATATTTACCTAGGTTTTATGAACAGAAATTTATGGTAATAAATTTATTATGAAAATAAGAAATAATTTAAAGAAAGTCGAGTTATAGAAATGGAATAATTCAATAAAATTTATTAGCGTAATGTAAATGTAGTTGTAGAATTACTATAATGTATTTAAGTATTGCAGCATATATGATGACATAAATATAAAAAATTGTTGTTGATAAAATCCTGCTACGCCTATTAAGATCCCGGGATAACATAGAAGTAGCACTCCTGAGATAAGCTCAGTTACACCCTAGAATTTCAAGGATAATTACAGTTAACTATCAACTTCTAAACGATGTGTGATTTATTCACACGTGCTACTTCGTATGCCCGATGCAGGTCTGGGAACTCTTAGTCCGATTACAAGATCAATCGGAACACCTACCCTACCAGTTTAGCCAGAAGGGCTTTGACCAACACTTCGTAACCTAAGCACACCTAGATGATGATGAAAAGAAGTGTCAAAGTATTCATCAGTCATCAAAATTACTTATCTTTTTTATATTCAAAAGCTAGGGATGCTAATCCCTTAGTCCCATTCCCCAAAACTAATAATATAGACAGAATTCCTAGTTTTCTAGATGTATAAACAAAGTACCGAGTTTATTTGCTAACTATTAGTTTAATCTAGGACGAAATTGAGTATTCACTCAATTATATCCTTTGTACTGCTCCTGCCTGACAAAGGTTCCCTAAAGCAAACCGTTCCTCAATCCCAGAATAGTCTGCGTTCCTAAATCCAGCTGATGTTGTAGATACCTGATTGTATGACTCAGTACCTCGCTTCTACACCAGACAACCAGAAATAAAAAATAAAAGTGAAACATTATTTCTATCCCCTTATAAATTATAAATTAGGAAGATTCAGACAGTTGAACCCTTTACCCTTTGAATGCACATATTTTAGTATATTAGAACACTCAGCATAAAGAAACCATATTTTTAAACCATTAAAGAGAAATTTACATCAACCATATCAATTTTATAGACCAGAACTAAAAAAGAACCTTGATAGACAATAAAAGTGTGTGATTCTACCCTATTCCTACTCTTTGTCCCTAATCTAGTACATTCAAAGCACAGTTCGTTCTTACCATCGACCTAATGCTTTGTAATATACGCAAGTGTAGTTCCTACGAGAAGCTGTAAAGTTCGGCAGGCGAAACCGATGAAGCAACCTACAGGCCAGTGTATTTGGTTCCCCCTCCTACGCCCGCGGGCATGGTGGTAGGAAGTAAACCGCCCTATTCCGTGTATATAAGTGTATCAGTACCCTAGCACACACACGCACCAATCACGTGGGAAACTCTGCCGCGACTAAGACTAAGTGTAAGATATCAATCACGACAGAAGCTTTTCCCCGCAACCAGCACTAGTATGAACCGGAGCACCGAAATATATAAATAAATTTAATAGGAGACCTAGTCTCAATTACTGCCGACTTCAGTGGGCAGGGATTACTCCCAATGACGCGCACGTGACGTCCCCACATCCATCTAAACAGCTGGACCTTGAGACTAGTGAGATAATTCATCTCTTATGTTGATATAAAAGAGATGCCAAGTCCTCTCAAACTTGGAGCAAAAGACTCCTAATCATCCAATCCTTTGGCACCGTTAGGCGGAGTGAATGCTTAGCTGGACAAACTGTCAGTCCAAACAATGATCTGGCTTTTAAAATAACAAAAATACCCCATAGAAATACACTAAAATAATTATATTATCACAAAATTAAACTAACTCACCAGATAAGTGAAATTCCCTTAAACACTGTCATCTATATTTAACATTACGAGAATTTTATCCCGTAAAACCAAACACAGACACAATTCCAAGCCCCGGCCACGCAACGACATTGTCCCTGCATAGCATGACGGCACTTAGAACACACAGCGTAAAGAAAACTTCACAATAACTAAAACCCACACAAGGCAGTAAAGAATCTCCACAACAGTCTAAACTTAGCATTACGACGATCAAAATCCCCGCAAAACCAAGCACAGACACAAATTCTAAGTTTAAATTTATCAGGATAATTCCAAGTAAAAACAAACAGAAAAAGTTCGCGGAGAAACTTCACCTCCCCGCACTACGTTACACCCGAAAACCAGAGTCACTGCTAGTCCGATGGTCGAAGAATGAATGAATCCCCCCCACGCTCCGCACTGGCCTTTTATACCTTTTACTATGGCGACATAACGGCGACTAAGTGGCGACCGAACGGCGACTGAGTGGCGACCGAACGGCGACTGAGTGGAGACTGAATGGCGACTGAGTGGCGACTGAGTGGCGACCGAACGGCGACTGAGTGGCGACCGAATGGCGACTGAGTGGCGACTGAATGGCGACTGAGTGGCGACTGAATGGCGACTGAATGGCGACTGAGTAGCGACCGAATGGCGACTGAGTGGCGACTGAATGGCGACTGAATGGCGACTGAGCGGCGACCGAGTGGTGACATATAATGATAAACATTATTCCAAAAGTACCAGGATACCATAACTGAAGAAGAGGTCGTTTGCCTCGTGGCTTGTAACGACGTTTGATTCAAGAAGAAAGATCATAAGTTACAGATTGTTTTACTGAACCATATGTCCTAAATTTTAAGGTTCACTTTCTCTTACTTCAGATCAAAAATCATGTCCCTTTCTCTCACACAGTTTAGAGGTAGACAGAGTTATTTTCATTGATATTTACGCACACATAGACATTAGCCGTGTATTCCGAGTAGTCCGTTTGAGTAGACTTTAATAAAAAGGGAACGTTCGAATACTCTCCACGCGCGAATTTTCAAACATTATTTTACTTTGGTATTTTTTTAGTTTGTTTATTTCTAAGTTAAAATAAGGATTAATAAAAAAAAAATTAAAAAAAATCCATGTGATAAGTAATAAACCATAGAATTACGTGCATCAAGTTTCAATCATTAGAATATTAGATGAAATTATGAATGAAATATGCGTCTGAAGAGGACATCAGTACTACAAGGTATTTCTTTTTATTTCCCGTGTTTTGTAATGAAAAATGAGGCTTATACTAGGCAATAGGTATACGGCTAGTCACACTACGGAACCCTAATAAAGTAGACTCGTCACATCGCTACTAAAAAGTACGGAACCCTCGGTGTGCGAGTCAGTCTCGCAGTCGCACTTATCCGCTTTTTTACTCTTTAATATCGTCAGAGATATATATAACTCCGTATAATAAATAAAGTCTAAGAAAAAAACGTGCCTCGGACGGCCAAGAAAAAGTCATTCTCTAATAGATGGCGCCATTACCTTTGGCCTATTCTCGGCTAGATGGCGGTAACGACACCGTTTGGTATTTAACGATTTTAACACATATCAGTGAAAGAACATGGGTCAGTATGGAACAATAAAAATTAAGAATCATTTATCCGTAAACATATATTGATTATTTTATACATTTTCAATTTTATTTTAAGTTTTAATCGTGTGTTGATAGATGGCAGTAAATGTACCGTGACTACAAAATCGACAATGACAGGACCCCTCTATATACTATCTATTCTTTTTGATATCGTTCATTCATACTAGTATTAATATGAACGAATACAAAAATATTTACAACGATAAACATATATAAAAATATTTAACTAGAAAAAGTAAGTCAAGAACTTTAACTAAACTACGAATGACAAACGATAGCGCCATCTAATGCACACGCAGACCCATCTAGCGGCAAATGTTGGTACTAAAATATAGCATTGAATTGGGACCAACGAAATAATATTATATTTTAGCACGCTTTGGTGTTTGTCTGTCCTTACGTCTGTCGGCACAGAATAAATAATAGTACTAGGTGCAGAAGACTCACTCTCTAACAAAACGCGTCTGTTACGATCAGCACAGATATGGCCGCTAGGTGGCGACAGCACCACGCGTGGCTTATGGCTAGCCACCAAAATTGGTGTGGAACGGATGTACTTTTAGCTACCTGTAGCAAAGCGACGAAATCGCGGAGTGAGCCACGCCTGCTGTCGGTACGTCATGTGAGAACCGTATGAATGTAGTTATTTACGATACAAGTGCGGAAAATAGGAAATTCGAAACGAGTGGCAGTAAAATCGACCCGAGTTGCGAATTACATATTCGCACGTGAATCGTACGTTATACGATACATATGGCTCTTTAAATATTAATATGTACCGTCAGGCGATTCGTCTGCTCGTTGTACCATATAAAAAGACATCCCGGTGTAGTCGAATAAATATAACACCTCTATCAATTTCACCGACGGTCTTACCCCACTTAACACGGTACACTGAATCAAGTTAATAACATACTTGGTGGCAGGTCACCCATAGTATAATTAGTAGTAGTAGTAGTAGTAATCACTTTATTGTACACAACACAGGCATTAGCTTAGAAATGATTCCAATAATGAACATATATAGCTCCAGCAGCTTATAAAACAAAAAGAAAAGTATCAGAAACAAGTTTTGTATGAAAAACTATAATGCGCTGTATATTTTTAACTATGGTATCTGAAGCTACATACATTAGGTAAACTAATTACAGGCATAGATGGGCATTTTCATTTAAAAGTGCTATATATATTTAAAACTAGATACTTACGTAAGGACATCATAATAAAAAGAAAATAAAAACTTTTTACAAAAAAAAGAAAACCGACTTCAAAAAGGATGAAATAAAATATTATCCTTTTTAAGTCTATGCGTTACCAACTGATATGTTTGAAGTCGGTGCCAAGCCAACTTTTGAAGCATACCATGATTTTGGTGCGATTCGATAAGGATGTACGTTGGATTGCCTTACACGACGACAATGAACGTACTTTAACATATCTTTGACGTCGACTGTACCCAAGAACACACCTCAGAACACATGATCAAACCTTCTTAGCACAGTCCGTACCATGTTTTTTCGGCCCGCAAGCGTGAGATTGTGATTGAAGTTATTTCCCGTCCCTTATTCAGAGGACTACATTTCAAAATATAAAACAATTCAAGGAATTTACTTTCTTGCTAAATTTCACCTAAAGCGGTTCAGTTGTTTAGCCATGAAAAGGCGACAAAGAGGCAAACAGAACTACTTACACATTTATAATAGTTATTAGTACAGTTCTAATGCGATTTATAGTCATAATGCTGATTATTTATGACGGGTATTGTTACTACTTGGCTTGGCACCGACTTCAAACATATCAGTTGGTAACGCATAGACTTAAAAAGGATAATATTTTATTTCATCCTTTTTGAAGTCGGTTTTCTTTTTTTGGTAAAAAGTTTTTATTTTTCCATTTTTAGTTTTAATGCATTGTTAATGACCCAATCCCTCAACCCCCCCCCCCCCCCGATCACTCTACCTCACAGCGCATCAACCCCTGATCCATGTACCCCTCGGCCCTGAACCAGCAGCCCTTAGCAACCCCTTAACTCCTAACCCTAACCCCCGATCAGTAGCCTTACCAGCTTACCAAGAGTTTGACATAGATTTATTCGCTAGCGTGTGTGTAACTTACTTTTTTTGCATCTCGCTCGTACTGGCATATTAGTGCGAGCGAGATGCATAAAAAGTAAGTTACGAAGACGTTAGCGTAGCTAACTTAGCAATGTCAAACTCGTGGTAAGGCTACACTTGCACTACATCAAATTGGCGGTGTTCGGAAGCAAATGATCGAGTTACTTTAGAAAAAACCGAAATCACTTTACACGTGCCTTTGAAAACTGAGGAGTTCCCTCAATTCCTCATGGATTCCATCATCAGACCAGAACCAAAAATAATACGGAAACACCTTGGAGGTAATTCCTTCCAAACAAAAAAAAGAATTACTCAAATCGGATCACAGGTACCGGAGTAATCGCTGAACATACTACATTTAAAAAATCATCATCTTAGCATCAAAACAATCATCATCATCATCACCTTCATCAAAGTGGTGGTTTTCGGGAGAAAATGCTCGAGTTGCTTAAGAAAACACCCAAACCACCATGCATGTGCCTTTAAAAATTGAGGAGTTCCCTCAATTCCTCATGGATCCCATCATCAGAACAGAACCAAATTAAAATGGGACCAACTCGGAGGTAGCTCCTTTCAAACGAAAAAAGAATTACTCAAATCGGACTACGGATGTCGGAGTAATCGGTGAACGTAAGTACATAGAAAAAAAAAATAGCCACAACCGAATACAGAACCTCCTCCTTCTATGAAATGGAAGTCGGTTAAAAAAATGTGTCCCAAGTAAATGTCAGTTTTGTAACGTATTATCACAAACAATCACAAATTTTGTATGGACCGTTACAAAACTGACACCCAAAATGTGTATGAAAACTGGGGACAGTTTTTTTCTTTGTCTCAATGTACTCAATAGTGTTCAATAATAATAATGTGTTTGTGTTCAATAGTACTCGTGAGTCTGTCTAAATAATCCAAAAATCAACTTTTGGATTTAAAAAAGAAAAGTATATGGTACCATTTTTTGAAAACCCCCACGGTCCCCCAGATATACAACTTATCCTATTGTAAGTACAAAAGTTTCAGAGCAATCTAGCTAGTCACTGATTTAAACTTTCGCCATTTTTACTCATCATTATTCAAGACGACGGGACTTAACGGGACCAGGGGACGGGACATCCCTAGTGTGCAAAAACTAAAAAACTAAACTAAAAGAACGTCCAAGGTAATAAACAAGACCAAGTGCGGGTAGTTCGAAAAACTCGCGCGGCTAGATGTTGATGTCAACTTTAGCCAGGCTTCTCCGAGACTACTGGGACAACGCCGTCCTCGAAACGTCGGAGGTAAATTTAAAACTTAATTTTACGCGATTAGGTCCCGTCGTCGTGAAAATAATCTAGCTAGTCGTTTTAAAATGTGAGCGTAAAGGGGCCCACTGATTAACAGTCCGCCGGACGGTATCGGCCTGTCAGTTGTTCGGAACTGTCCAAATTTTGTTCTAACTGACAGGGCGATACCGTCCGGCGGACTGTTGATCAGTGGGCCCCTTAACTATGTTTGTATGGAAAACCGAGCTTGCTGCGGATTCTTAAGTACATATATGCACATACGTGACATACGTATTATTAATTTGTTAATTATGTCGATATACCTATAATTAGACATAACTTGCTTAATGAATATAAGCGATTAAGCGTATTAATAACGATTTATTTATGTAAGCAACTAATTAATGTAATAAACGCGTTATGAATTGATAATCTTATCAACGCGTACATACACATTAGAGTTAGACCGATGTAAGTCTGCAGCGATTTTGATAGCACACACAGTGTAAGTGTTATTTATATGTCATAATTTCATAGTAGTTTGACGTTAAAAAAAATGACACTTGCACTGCATCTGCTATCAAAATCGTTGCAGACTTATGTTGGGCTGGGCTAACTCTATACTCTGTATCTTTATGTATTTAAATAAAAGTAAACAAAATCAACAATCAAATGGCTCCTTAAGCCAGTTGAGGGTAGATGAAAACATTACATGATCAAATAATGTAGGTTAAAGTGGTCGTCGTCAGTTTTATAAAGTTACAAGTTACAGGTTACAAGAGTACAGGCTACAGGCACCTGTAATGCACTGTGAACGGCTACAGGTGTTTTATAAATACACATAAATAATTACAGTTGTAAAGAACCACGGTCAATCTCGATTACATGTGAAATCTACAGGTGTGAAGGACATCACTATTTAAAAAAAAACGTGTGTCATAGATACTCGGTTCTCTACTAAATTATGTGTTTTTGTTTGCTGAGAAATGAAGGAAAAATCGAGTGGTTGAGAGCGGCGTTCCATGCCAAGGATATACTTTTTGGGCCGTTTTCAGATTCAGATTAAGTTAGATTTAATGAAATATTTACGTAATAAGTAAATAACATGTAAATAAGTACTCTTTCACATTCTTACATTAAAATGTATCGTTTCGGTAGCGGCTCAAAGATAAATACGGTGTGTATCGACAATTATGAATAGTACACTTTACCATAATGTGAATGCACTATACTTAAATAAAGAGACGAATGCTAATAAATCAACGACAAATATCGGCAATAATCCCTTTCCATTTCCTAGTACATAAAATAAAACGAATCGTCAATAAAATCAATATCAAACATATTGTCACTTTATTTCCTATTTACTATATATTTCAGATACATTAACAAAAACTGATAAGGTGCATGGAAAAGTATGCATGCCCTGGCACAATCGTTGGCGTTGGTGCTTAACAATAAAGAGTAAAGTTTAAAATCTCTCAGAAAACGAGTCTACAAGTAACTGCTGTTGTACTGTTACAGGACTCAAGACGTATGTAAGTTTTTGTTACAAGTGTACCAATCTACACTTGTAATTTACAATATTTTTATAAAACGCTTGTTCGATTATGAGTTTAAAACTATAAAACTCCCGTATTTTCGTCTATGGTTGAGCTACAGGCACTTGTACCTGTAACCTGTAAAATTGTAACACAGTACTTTTATAAAACGCAAATTGTAAAAAACGGAGCAAGTGTTGCCAGTAAACGCCTGTAAACTTGTAACTTGTAACTTTATAAAACTGGACCCAGGTGGTTTTGTATTTGGTTGGTTAACCAATAAATGTTCTAGGTAACTGCCCGAAAATATAGAAATTGTTTGTTTACTTTTATTTAAATACCTAAAGATACAGATTAGCTAAGACACAGTTAAAACTCAACATTACAAACGTTCGTTTTTTAGCATTAGAAAGAACTTGAAAGAAGGTAAGCGATCTTGACAAGTCTTTTAAATGAAAAACGGTTTTTAAAAATCAGTAACTATATTACTTATGAAAGCAGAAGAATATAAATGAACACACATTTTTGCCGGAACTTATTCTTTAAATGTGTTTTTCAATTAAAAAACACATCAAGATTGTTTACCTTATTTCTAATGCTAAAAAAAACGAATTATAATTTTAAGAAAAACAGTATTGCATATAGAAAATCTTGTTTATTTTTCTATTTTTGTTAAAAATATTTTTTTTTGTCACAATTTAGTTTCCGTCCCCAGCGTAGTATCTACTCATGTGGTAGGTTTTTTTTTCTTAGTTTTGTTTACTGTAGAAAAATACACGTGTGAGGTTTCCTTATACCCCCCCTCCCCCAACGTGATCTATCGTGATTTTTGGTGACCCCCCTCCCCCTGTCGAACCTCGCGTGATTTGTGCACAAACCCGTAGGTATAGCTAAAGATACAGTTAAAACTCAACATTACAAACTAACTGTGGAACAGAATCCGGTCCACAATACCAGGCTAACAGAACTAGGATTACAGAGAATCAAAGCGCAAAAACTTGCCCCGGGACTAGCATCCTGATCGCCGTTATATATGTACATGCACGTACATGTGCGAAGAATTTGCGCTTTTTATTGCACTGACCTGTACTGTAGAGTCACCTGCAATAATATGTTACGAAGGCCGCAAAAATATGTGACACGCTCTTATGGCTCTACAAATAAGATCGTGTCAGATATTTTTGCGGTCTTTGTTGTGTGACATATTATTGCAGGTGACTGTACCATTGCCCACACTGTTAACTGACTCTTATTTTAATTTTACGATTTTTTCATATTTTTTGGACCAGTGGTTCAAAAGTTACTCATATTTCCGAAAATATTAACTATATTAAAAAATGGTTCTAGGAGACCCTATTCGTTTTGAAGGACCTACGTCCTACCTCCAACGATACCACACACTGTTGGGACAAAACAAAAAATTTAGTATATATATTAGGTAAATCGGTTTTAGGTATTTCGAGCATTAGGTGTTTCAACTTTAGGTAAGTAAATCGACCATAGCGAGGTAGGTATTCTGAGCTTAGGTTTTATAACTAATTGTAGGTGAAACGTGCAATAGGTAATTCCTTCAGTTAGGTGTTATGAGCTTATGCATAAAGCAACTTACTTTATGTTATGGCTTATGTTAATTAATCATTAGGCAGGTATTTTAAAAAATAGGTGAAACGAGCATAGGTGATACAATATTAAGTAAATAAATTTTCGGTATTCTGACATTTAACCAAACTTAATATTATTATTTTGTTAATATTAAATAGACAGATAACCAAACTAATGGTTTAGCATACTTACAGATTAATAAGGTTTGCAATATTTTTATATATTTTTAGAGCGATTGAAGTTAAGTGTTCCCAATTCCCCCACATTCCCCTACTTTATACATACAATCATAATGTATGCGATTTCGAACCATGTTATGATTCCATGAGTAGCCACCAACTACAAATTGAAAAATTACCCTGTCGTACCCAGTAGGTACCTGCTCTTCCCTACGTTACATTTGTAAATCTTATAAATATACAACTAACACTTACCTTTACCAGTAAAATTCCAGCATCAGACGAGGAGACGACTTATTATTATTTTTGTACGTAAATAAATACGCGATACGAATAACTAAATGACATGCACCCTCACAGGCTGACAAATAATGACTGATGAAACGAAACGAACTAAGGTTCGAAGGGAAGTTAGATTCTATGGATGGGTGGCAAAAAACGACGAAAGGATTTAAATAACCGTAGCTTTTAAATTATTTCTTATTTAATACCTTAATAAATCCTTAAACAAAGCGTTTTAAGGCACTGAAATAACAGGTCTATGTTTTAAGGATATAATTTTAAAAAACACCGGAAATTGTATAATCTAAGAACTTTTTTGCTGCGGCAACATATCAAGAGCTGTCAGTCAACTGCCAATGGATTACATTTAAGTAGAAACGGGTAACGTTAATGAAAATCTAGACATTCGAAACGTATTAGAGTATTAGACTCTAAGTGATAGGATTAAAGTACATTTTGAATTGTATATAAACATGTCAATGTATTGTGTATTTTGTAAATTTTTATCATTCTTTTTATTCTGCAGTTTAAATGTTGTATTGATCGCAATGCATTGTTGTTGTTTTGCTTGACCTTTGAATAAAATCGATAATCAATCTAAAAATAAACATACCGGCAAAATGTCGGGCGGCTGGAGATTCTGTCCGGCCACACAAACCGTCGTAAAAAACTTAAGAACGCGCCTAACACCGGAAGAACGTGAGAAACGAAACAAGTGGTTAGCGGAGTTTAAAGAGGAATGCAAGACCGACTTCGGTATAAGCTTGTACAGCTTGCTGGTGACTTCTGCCAACAACAGGGATAAGAGGGAAGCTGCAGAAGCGGAGGCCGAAAATACAAAACAGGTAAACCCTACAGAAGCTTTCTGTGAGTCCGTTGAGGCCGAACCAGTGGCCCGTTTCGACTACATGCTCGAAGAGGGCACGAAAAACAACATGCTATTTAAAATTCTCGCCGAACGTCTATCAGGTCACACTGTCGAGAGAATCTGCAAACACATGTTTGAGACGAAGAATTTAAAAATGCTTGAACTTGACAGTTTTTTCTGCAACTTCTTTCCTATTTACCTAAAGCGGGCCTATTCTTGGTTCTCTCTCGACATCATGGTTAAAGCTAACAAGGCTCATCCATTATCATTCCGCTCTTTAATGCTCATATTATTGCAAGACCTCGAAATATCGAATACTATGATAAATGACTTTGTCTTAACGTTGGACGAGGCAGGTAAATATGAGTTTATGTCAACCGTTATGGAGCTTGAGCTGTCGACTGAAGAATTTATTCATAACCTTGTTTCGATAACATCTGCATATAAGGGAGCGGAGAAAACGGATAGACTACAGCACTATATCTATAACAGTCTCATTCAGCATTCGACGCACTGCTTATCGGATTGGAATTACGGTAGACTCTTGCTAGCGTACCTCCACTCGATCAGCCACGGACAGTCCAACTTCGATATCCGGATGATGGAGCGTCTGATTGAAATGCACCGTTCCCCGTTCAAGCGGCCATGCATGGCGGTGCTCGGGGATGCGATGGCATCTCTGAATGAAGCGGCCATCCCTCCGCATCCCACCTGATATAGGGAGTGGGTATGGAATGCTCGCCGTATGAAGCACTGGACCGAGTTTTAAGGATTTGAAGAATGGGAAGCAAAAGGTTGTAAAAAGGTCATATTTGGTGTGAATTTTTTAAATTTTCTGTGTAAACATTAATACAAAGAATATCTACAAAATAGTGAGTTTTTGGTAAGATTTGCAGATCTGAGGGAATATTTAATTTTGGTGGCAAGATACCCATGTAAACTTTTTTAACAAAATAATCTCATCAAATTCGACATAAGGGATCATCCATTAATTACGTCACACGAATTTCTAGGTTTTTTCACCCCTCCCCCCCCTCCTTGTCACACTTGGTCACATTTTGCAAATCCCTCCCCACCTGGTGTGACGTCACATTTTAGGCAATTTCGTTTTCAACGAAATCGGCAATACTAACTCGGCATTATTTTTTTAATAAAAAAATTAATTTGGTAAAAGAAATATTAGTAATTTTATAACACAAAACCAATTAGGAACGAAAATTGCTTACTTCCAAAACCTCATTATTTAAATGTACAGCGAATAAAAGTATTAGCGAAGTAAAGAATTTTCAGTTACTGATGAATAGTGATGAAGTTAAAATGACGTCATAATGTTTGTGACTCCCCCCTCCCCCTTGTCACAACATGTCACATTTTCTTGACCCCCTCCCACCCCCTAAACATGTGACGTAATTAATGGATGACCCCTAAAGGTAAAAAATAAATTAATTATGGGTACAGTTGCCATAACAATCATCTCAACATTTACAACTCTATTTAATGAAATAAAAAATGTATGTATGCATTTTATTGCACACTAGAAAAAGCTCAAATCATTGGATGGAAAAAGCTTAAAACCTTAAGGCATTCTCTAACAGTGACCAAAATTGCAGTTGGCATGGTAAGCTTTTGGTAATGTACCTATTTTCTCAATAAATTAGGAATTGATGGACGGAATGTGATAAAACTGATAACTTTAAACATGACTTTAAATTGATTTGCTCAAGAAGACAATTTTGGCAACTTATGAACTGGAGTGCTGTATTTTTGTAATTTTAACTATTAACTACTAAACCTTGTTTTTACAACCCAGATACTAAAACTTGAATTAACAAACTTATGAAACTCGGGAACATTAATTGCATGTAAAAAATACGCAAGTATAACGGGTTAGCACTGATTGACTAGCACGTTAACTTTTCGTGGATTAGCAAAGTAATATTTTGGTTTTAATTATTATGAAACTCGCTTTCTGCTCGGTTCATAAACCCGCTTATATTTAATGGCAATCATTATGTAACAGTTACATAACTATTATGACCCTAATTTAATGTCAGTCTAGTATCTGGGATGTAAAATATAGGATAAACAGTTGCTTTGTATATTTATTGCAGTGGTTCTTAACCTAGGGGTAATTACCCCCGTGGAGGTAAAACTGGTATTTTACGGGGGTAATAAGCTAGCCTAATATAACAATACAACAAACGTACACGTTTTATTTTTTATTACCATTGGGAGGAGGGGTAAAATCAGGTTCCCTAGTTAGTCATAGGGGTGACCGGACTGAAAAGGTTAAGAACCACTGATTTATTGGATAGAAGAAAGTGGTATGGGTGCCAATTATGGTTATTATGGGGTCAACCAGTGGTTCTATCTTACTGATAAGGAGATATATCCTTGAGCCAAATAATTTTCAGGTTAATTACTAAAATTATTATAATATATATAATGGACTTATCCGAATATCATTCAATTAAAAAATTAATCAAACTATATAGTGCAATTGCATATGTGAAAGTGAGAACCTGATATTAAATTGAAATTGAAATCATATTAGAATTCAATTTTGCCTTTTGTAAAAGCCTCCTTTCATTATTTCATGTGATTTGCAAATTGAGAATATATGTATGTTCCTCAGTATGGCTGTATTTAAAAAAAAATTGAATTTTTGTGGCATTTTGCAACATATGTATTAAGAATTAAATAATAGTTGTTTGTCTTTACAGTATTATATGTACATGAAATCTATACTGTAGTAAAAAATATACAAAAATGTTAAAAAATATCTTACATTTATGTCTTAATGTTGCTAAATATAGTAATAATATATTCCTACATGTAATAATCTCTATAATTACAATAATTGACAAATTAATCATTTACCTATTAAAATAGTTACAGTGGAATCCGCTTATAATGACATCGAAGGGAACTGACAAATACGTCATACTAAGCGGATGTCATATAAAGCATACTTGTACAACTTCTTATTTTTGTTATGTTTTCCAAATGAATCTCAAATTCCTTTGTGAGAGATGAGCTTTATTTAATTTGTAACAAATATCAACTGTCACTGAGAATCAAAACTAAAATACCTTACACGCCACGAACGCACTAAACGTCCTCGCAGGGAAAGACGTGGTGACGGCCACGAAAACCAGCGAAGGTGTCAGTATAACCGGACATAATTTCATGGAAATAGGATTGTCACTATAAGCGAAGTCATCTTATCCGAATTTGTCACAAAAATTTTATATGAAAACCAAACGTCGCACAGTAATTACGTCATAGTAAGCGGTTGGTCAGTATAAGCGGAGTCATAATAAACGGATTCTATACTGTACTTACATATAACATATAGGTAAACAATACAATTTTTGGCTCTATTAGGTACACGTATTGAATATAAACATGTACCTAACTGTACTTATACTTATACCTATACATACCTACACAAGTGAATAATAAAAACTGTCAATCTCGATACAAAGTCGAGTTTATGGCGTTACGGAACAGAGATCAATATGCTAAGGCGTTATGTAAGTATAAATAATACTTGCAATATTGTGTAAAGACTGGCCAGTCTTATATACTTAGGGGGGGGGGAGGGTCACGAAAAAATCACGATAGATCACGTTGGGGGAGGGGGGTATAAGGAAACATCACGTGTATTTTTCTACAGTGAACTAAACTAAGAAAAAAACCTACCACATGCGTAGATACTTTTTCTCGGTTACGTTAAACAATAAACATAAATCTTTACTCTGCACTTCAAAATAGCGAGTCTATTTAACGAAAATAGAAAAATAAACAAGATTTTCTATATTATACAACACTATTTATCTTAAAATTAGATCAAATAAAAAAATTTCAAAAAATACACGTGAGGTTGTGTGGGCGGGGGTAACCAAAAACCTCACCAAATATCACCAAGGGGGAACGGGGGTCCAAAAGTAGCCGAAAACACCTCGCGTGATTTGTGCACAAACCCTTATTTACTTGACTTTTATTGTGAAAATTTTGGTCAGTAACTAGTAGTAATGTGCTCATTTTATGTATCGCTATGTATGGGGTAATATTAGACAGACACATATGTCCCACAAATATTATATAGCGGCGTAAATACTATAAAACACGTGCGTAACCAAAATTAAAATACATAACTTAGGGATCATCCATTAATTACGTCACACGAATTTCTAGGTTTTTTGACCCCTCCCCCCCTCCTTGTCACTCTTGGTCACATTTTGCAAATCCCTCCCCACCTGGGGTGACGTCGCATTTTAGGCAATTTTGTTTTCAACGAAATCGGCAATACTAACTCGGCATTATTTTTTTTAAATAAAAAAATATTTTTGGTAAAAGAAATATTAGTAGTTTTATAACACAAAACCAATTAGGAACGAAAATTACCTACATCCAAAACCTCATTATTTAAATGTACCTACAGCGAATAAAAAAATATAAATTAATTTTCGGTTACTGATGAAGTTAAAATGACGTCATAATGTTTGTGACTCCCCCCTTCCGACTCCCCCCTTCCCCATGTCACATTTTCTTGACCCCCTCTCGCCCCCTAAACGTGTGACGTAATTAATGGATGACCCCTTAACTTATTAATAATTGTTGTTAGGTTGTGTTGTAATACTTATGTAATTTATTGAGACACTAAATGTGGATATTGTGAATAAAATAAATATTGTTTAATGTCGAAACATTAAACAGTATTGTATTATATTTGACGAGGCACACAATCGGTTGTTTGTATAATGACGCAGATATACAGGGTGTTTGGTACATCGTTTGCCAAATTAAAACGGCAGATAGGTTGAGTCATTTGCTATCTTCTCAGGCCTAGAAATTTTTAATTTGGTGCAAAAAAAAAATCACTTCTATGACAGTTTTTCGTAAATTTCAAATTTTTACTTGCGTAGTAGTAAAAAGAACCATGGCCAATTTTGTTTTTCTAGGCATGAGAAGATAGCAAATGACTCAAGCTATCTGCCGTTTTAATTTGGCAAACGATGTACCAAACACCCTGTATGTGCTGTATTATCATTGTGTGCATAATTAAAAATTAATGAATGTGATATTAAATCGAGTAATTTGACTGTCAGGGTTATAAGAAAGAAGGGTATTAAGTTTGGCTGTGTTGAGCGTATATGTATACTCAGTATACATATACAGTATATTATACTCAGTATACATATACAGTATATTATACTGTATGTACCCCCCTTTACATTAATCTATATACATGTTTAATGTCCGTAGTATTTAAAATATCACACTATACTCGTATTGTTGTCCATTTACTCTGTAGAATTTCAGAATAACTACAATTTTTAACTGTGTAGAAAATGTCTTATATATGTTAATCTTAAAGTGTCAAAATTGTACTTGTTGTATTTTTGAATTGTTGAATGTTGGCAAATAAATGTCTATGAACAATTGTCTATATTATTTACCTGTCGCGTTTTGTTAGAGAGTGAGTCTTCAAAGTACGGCGCGCTCATTCATTCTTCCGTGGAGTCTTCTGTGCCTAGTATAAAAGGTTCAAATTCATATGATAGCTTGTTCAGAGAACAATCAGCGTGGTCTTGTTTTTGGAGATAACAAAAACGTGTTATCTCCGAATGGGCTGTTTCATGAATCTGAACCATATAACTAGAACTGTAAATTTGCTTTTTAAACGGGCTACTTACGTCGGGGCTATTAGCAGCAAGCATTGTAACCACTGCATAAAGGAAACAATACCTTTTTTAGGGTTCCGTACCCAAAGGGTAAAACGGGACCCTATTACTAAGACTTCGCTGTCCGTCCGTCCGTCTGTCTGTCACAAGGCTGTATCTCACGAACCGTGACAGATAGACAGTTGAAATTTTCACAGATGATGTATTTCTGTTGCCGCTATAACAACAAATACTAAAAACAGAATAAAATAAAGATTTAAGTGGGGCTCCCATACAGCAAACGTGATTTTTGACCAAAGTTAAGCAACGTCGGGCGTGGTCAGTATTTGGATGGGTGACCGTTTTCTTTTTGGATTTTTTTCAGTTTTTTTTTGCTTTATGGTACGGAACCCTTCGTGCGCGAGTCCGACTCGCACTTGCCCGGTTTTTGTTTAACAGATTAGGGTACGAGCACGAAAAAATCACCTGAGATAATTCATACTATACTATTATTTATGTGTGTCTTGAGTAAGAGAAGGGTGCAATAAAACGCCAAATTCCAAACCTCACACGTTTAATCAGTCGAAAACCGGTGTCCCACGAAAATGATAACAGTCAAAAAATAACCAACAGTCGGACGTTGCAAGCATTGACACAGAACTATGTGTAGAAACTTAGAAAGATATTCGAAAAGTGTGAACAGAAAATACTGAAAAGCAGAAACTTGAAAAAACATGCATATCTACAGTTAGACCAAGAATAGTCTGCAGCGATTTTGATAGCCCACGCAGTGCAAGTGTTATTTTAATCATCAAACTTCTATGAAAATATGACGTATAAATAACAGTTGCACTGTGTTGGCTATCAATATCGCTGCAGACTTTTCTTGGACTAACTCTGATCAAGGTTTTGTATTAAACCAACAAATATTTTTCATCCTTTACTCTTTTATATAAAGGCTTAGTTTCGTAATTTTGTAACTTCTTACAAGCTGATCCTAATGTAGTGAGTAGATAACTCAATATTAGCAGTCCAAGGAGTGCTCTAATTTTACTAAGACCTATATGTTGCCCTGTACAGCATCACGGCAAGTATAACACATATCGTTATTTTCTCATAGAATATATTAGGGGCTCAATTTTATTACCTACTCTTAAACTACCATGCATTGACGTATAATATCTAAGGACGAGCGTTACGGGCATTAAAAATGGTACTAGTTCAGCGGTGTTACTCACGAATTCCAGCCAATCGTGCAGTCTATTGCAATTAGTTGCGACCAATAGCGCGCGTAATACGAACTCAATAACCAATCGCTTGCGTGATGCGAACTCATCAACCAATCGCGTTGTAGCGGTGTCACACCGCTGTACTTACCCCTGTCATGCCTCATTATTATTGCCCGTAAAGCCAGTCCCTAGATATCTATGTCAATGCTACCATTATTATAGTCTGTATCTTTAGGTATTTAAATAAAAGCAAACAAAATCTACCATCAAATGGCTCCATATGCCAGTTGAGTGTAGATGAAAACATTACATGATCAAATAATGTAGGTCGTAATGTCAGGTGGTTCAAATACAGATCCAGGCGGTTTTGTATTTGGTTGGTTAACCAATAAATGTTATAACTACCCGAAAATTTACAAATTGTTTGTTTAATTTTATTTAAATACCTAAAGGCACAGACTGTATAGGTACGGACTACGAAATTCCTTTTACTACATTACATGTTAACAACGAAATAAGTTTATAATCAAGGAAAGTATGAAAAACTCCAAACTTTGAATTAGTTTGTATAAGTTACACTTAAATATTAAAATAAGAATACAAGAGAACGTCCATACAAATCGTAAGATTATGACAATGCTTGAAACGACCGTTACATGATATGAACACGACTTTGGAGATCACAGATACGGTACCGAATCGGCCAGACGACGCCGTTGAAAAAGCCAACCTTTATGAAAAAAGTATAGTAAAGTCAAAATGGAAATTAGCGTAGTCAAAGTTCGGTTGGATCTTTCTACGGTGCCGCTATAGGTCGCATAATATCGGAGATATATAAGCCATTATACAGGGTTTTCGACCATATTGTGCGAGGTGATTAGGTAGGTCATACTGAACAATTATCTATGGGACCAACCCTGACATCCGAAAAAAAAATTGGCCTTTCCATAGAAAACGTCCACAACCAAAATCTATGAACCGGCCAAAAAAATTTTTGTGATTTCGGAGTTGGTCCCGTAGAAAAAGTTGTTCAGTGTGGCCTGCCTAATCACCTCGCACAATATGGCTAACGGTCCAAAAATGAGCTTCCTGTATATATATTTTTATATAGTTTGTTTTAAATAGCAGTATTACCTACATATAATCTTTATAATGCTGCTACTAGAATCAGTAAAAGATATAGGGAAGTTTTGTTACTTGTCAAGATTTAATCTTTTACCAATTTTAAGAAAATTTACGTATGAATTTCGTAGTGCAAAATTCTGTTTAAATTCTTAAAAATAAAAAAAATGTGATGAATGTGGAATAGATATCTCCAATACTATACGACCATTTCTTTTAGTATTTTTAAAAACTATTATAACAACAATTTGGATATCAACATTAAAAATCACAGAGTTTTTTAGCATCCTTAGAAGTAGTTGGTTTATTTTATTTTATTCTCAGTATGTGACCATGTGAACAATTTTGAGAATCTTACATATATTCTGACTAATTAAAAATTGCCCGTTAATGCTCTTATATATAATACGAATAACTATAATTATGCCAAAGTTAATTACTTATTATAAGATAAGGTATAATACCAAAACTTATATTAGTGATTAATTTTTATGTTAATTTAATAATAGGTACTAAGAAGCTATGCCCAAATCCTACCTTTTTTTAAATCACCAAATGCGTTGTTTTTGTTAAGTTTTTTTTCTTTACAAATAAATAATAGACCATTTTTGTATAATACTGTGTATGTGAAATGTTACCATACATAATCATAATAAACGTTAAAAAAACAATCCATGTAAGTTTTAAATTTATAAGATTATGGAAAGTTAGGTACCTCAGGTCAATATTTTATATTACGTTTAAAAAAAAGAAAAAAAAAATTAAAATATTTTTTTATTATTAGCCGTTTAGTATGTAGGTTATCATCTGAATTTCTAAACCGCGATTAAGTCGCTGCTACTAATCGGATTACTTGAACTTGTCATTTATTAGCATATTATTTTATCGCGGTAAGCCGTCGTCTCTCTCACAAAGCTGATAAAGAGAGAAGAATACGTGTCGATAAAACACCTTGATAGTCCAGAATCCCTAGTGTACGCCAAGCGGGACGTTTTGGTCAAAATCCAATACAAAATGACACTTAACGCAAACGCGTACCGGCCCGATTCGAACTTTAACCTCTAGCCGCCCATACGTCAAACCTTGCCAAGCAAAATGAAACTTTATTTTGTCAACACAAAGTTTAAATTAAAATGGAACAAGAGACCTTTTTATAGGTCTCTGGGCGGCTAGAGGTTAACGTATCTAATCCATATCGTTTCTAGATCTATTAATTGTAATAGATGTAGAAACGATATGGATTAGATATGTCAGTGTCAAATGTGACGGTCACTTTTGATACAAAAAGTTGTGAGACTTTCAGAGGCTCCGTGTGGTCCGAAATTTATTACAATCAATAATAAGGCAATTAATCGACAGGGCATGGCTGAAAGGCACCAAATAACTATTGGAATTTTGAACACCGTGTGAACGATTGGAGCACATAAAGTGGTATCTATAATTTAGCTTGACCCACATTGATCCGATATGTAGTTGTACAATTCAACTAAAATACATATGTGACGTTATCTATGAAAAGGGACCTTATTGTTACCGTTACCGTTATAAATACAATGCCGCGCGACGCTGTGCGGTGTAAGCGCCATCGACAATAAGGTCCCTTTTCATAGATCCATAAAGGCCACGCTGAATATTGTCATGTTATATTCGTAATTAAATTTGAGGTTGCATATAGGATTTTACATTATTTTGTAATTAATTACGAAATAAGAATAAACAACTAGTGCCGAAATTCTACGAGAAGGCAAAATATTCTTCTGTAGATGTGAATTGAAACCTGATTTTTATTCCGTGATTATTTACAGAAAATAATCCCTTATCGTATTTAAATACTATACGAACGAATACAGTAAAATTATATTTACTTGTGACTTGAGGTTCTATTGTTACTGCGAATAGTGGGATGTGACGTAAATGATTGTAAATATTATATTAAACAATTTAAAATCATTTGGTTTCATTTGTTACGTCAAAACTGCATCAATATTCACTTATGGCCGTTTGGATCAATGTGAAAAAAGCTTAGAGCTAACTGCGTATTAAATAAATATCATATTATCCTCTTTTTTGTAGAAAGATAATTAAGTAATAAGTAAAAAGAAAAAAAAAACAGATATTTTACATTATGTCGAAATCTATTGTCTAAAACATATGTACCATATTTTTTAAATTAGAGTAATAAAAAAAGATAATGTTTTTAACACTTTCAAAACTAGATTTAAATAAAACAAGGTATCACGCCAAGACTTTAAAAAAGAGCAATAATTATGAAATTTTATTTAATATACGCATATAACTCCAAAATTGGGGGCAGCTATTATTTTAAATTTGACTATTATTTAAATGTTACTCCTACAATACAGACGACCCCAGTATTGGAACCATTTATGTTTTAAATGCCCTCTTAAATAAAGTTAGCAGACATGCATACATAAGCGTAGTGTTTATTATATTTTTTTTTACTTTTTTTAATTTAAACGATTACATTAAATACATATTCTTGGAATGTTTTGTGCATCGTTTTAATAAATTTCGTTTCTATTTTATGTGTAAATTGACTTTTGACTTTAAAGCAGAGTTTGAGAATATGGCATATCTTAATAAATAGATAATTATTCTAAAGTGACATCGTATTCGAGATTATTTGATTATTGTTTTGAATTATAAGACTTGGTCGCGAACATTTAACCTACTGCCGTGTATGTACTACATTTTTCAGACTTAAGTGAAGGATATATTAGATATAGTAAATAAAACTGATTACTAATTATTAAAATACTTAGGTAATTCTTGCAGAATTGTATAATACGAATAAAATCTTGCGTGCCTATTTGTTTCTTACGAGTTTATAAATATGGAACTTTCAAGTCGTCAGAAAACAAAATATCAATGGTATTTTTGAAATATAACAACAGAAATTGAGCTACATAATTTGTTTATATAAATAGAAGTGGATCCAATTTATAACTACTGTCCCTATTTAATTAGATTAACTTTTTATATAGATAGCGTTAGTATATCTTAAAAATTACAATAACCATATCTAATTCTACCATACACATTGTATATTATCTTAGAGTACGAACAGGCGGCGAGACAGTATAATGAAATAAGTCAAAAATTTCGTAAAACAACGGACAATCTACTTTTAAATGCACAACCATGTATAAATTCTCTATTTTTTTTTCATATGACAACAGTATTTTTGTTAAAACGTTAATTTGTAACTTTTTACTAAATTTTTGACTTATAACCTCAAATTTTCAACAGTGGCATCAAAATAATCAGTCTTTTGGGTTGGGTGGATTATCTACAGGATTGAGATCATATTTATTAACAGTTTTGACATTTTTAGTTGGTGGCTTAATTCATTATTTCGATAAAACTATTACAGTTCAGTGAAAAAATTTCTCGATTTTTTTAATATTTAAATTAAGACAAATATAATTAGATGTTAAAATGTACTCTATTGTGTAATTTATGCTACTACAGAATACAAAATAAAATTTAAAAAATAAACCATATCCAGCGACAAAAGAGAAATTAAAATTATTTTCAAAAATTGGTCTCTATTAAAAATATATCTGTTTAAAAAAAGTAGTAATATAGCTGTTTTTTTAAGTAAAAAATGTCAATATGAACACGTTGGTACATGAATTAAGCCAGTATCTCGCCTATTTGAGAATCACATACTACAAAATACTTAAAAAAAAACTTTTTTTTTCGAATTTTGAATTATGCTTTTTCACCTATAGGCTACTTATGCTACGCTACTAGTGCTTACTCTAACTAACACAATAGTGCTAAAAGCTTAGATTACGAACAAAAAACTTCAAAATGTGGTAAGTCTTTAGTCAACCCTGTTTTGAAAATAAATTAGGGCAGATTCGTTTTCTTATAGACTTCAGTGGTTGTAGCATGGACGCATTTTTATCTGTAACGTTCTAACAAGTATGTAATTGCGAAAGTGACAGGCGATAAAAATCCTACCATGCTACCGCCGTAGTAGACAATGTAGCTTAGATGTATCAGAGGTTTATGCTTAAAAAAATAGTAAGTAAATGTTTTATAAATATGTAAAACTTCTGCTCATTCTAATTTCTTTACATACGTGACATAGAATTAGACCAATTTAAGTTGGCAGCGATTTTGATATCCCATCAGACTGTGCAATTTCATAGATGTTTGACATTTAAAATAACACTTGCCAGTCTAGGATATCAAAATCCCTGCCAAATTGTTGTCCGTTCATGTCAAAGTTGATGTTATTTCAGAATGTGTGTGTCAGAACGTTCTAAAATGATAGCATAACTTCGATTGTATGGCGGCGGATCTGATGGAGAGCGGTCATCGTCGCCCATGGACATAAACAACTTCAGAATAGCCACATGTCTACAAGACTCATAAGAAAACGAATGCTTCGGTACTAATTTATCGATTGGCCTTAATTTCTCTAAATCTCAGTAAAATGGGCGGGAAATATCATGAACACATCAAACTTGAGTTTCGGCAGTGAGCACCTAGATGTTTGCGCCGTCCGGTAGATGCCGCTAGTGCCGAACCAAGATTTTTAGTATAGAAGATATTTAAGAGAAAATAAAGAAAAAATTAATTGATTTTTACATAATAATCAATGATAGTTTAAGTCGAAAGATTAGTAAGTAGTTGTCAGAAAATAGCAAAAATAACTTTATTATTAATATAGACGTTAATTCATTGCTTAGATGTTATACGAAGGATATGTTTAAATAGGTGAATTTAAATCAAATATAATTAATTTTATATTGAAAATAAACGCTTAACTGTGTAATATTCGAGGCATATTAGAAATAATAATAAATAGTAAGAAAAGTAAGCTTGGTAGGCATAGGCAGTAGCGGCATCTAGCGGATTTGGTCAGCAAACTCAAACAAAAACAACGTTAACCTTATATCAACAACAATATGGCATTAACCGCTTTTTTTTCGTAAAAAAGACGATAAATAAGAAAGTATAGTATAAAAGATAACTCGAATTGAAGAAAAGTAAATATTTGAGCTAGATTTAGGATACTACTTAAAGTTACTATTATTTTTGTGTAAAAATGTAAATATGGTAACCAATAAGTCTAGAAAAGAAACTAGAATTGATTTTAGAGTTCAGAGTAAATAATAAAAACATAAATAAATTATATTTCTGTCCTTTGATTTAGTTTAAAAATGTATTTTGATTAAAGGGAAGACCAATATATTATTTCATTTATCATGTTTGTGTTTTATTTTAAATAAAAGGACAGAAACTACATAACATAATAAACGGCATTACAATGTACTGTCAAATAATATTTCGACAGTTATTGCAAAGCGAACAATTCTGTCAAAAAAAATCTATGCAATTCTAAATTTGTAATGAATTTAGAATTTAAATAGCTATAATTTTCTTAACAGATTTAAATCATATAAATTACAATGCAAATTTAAAGAGTATGTGTGTATTTGAGTCAACTGTGTGTATTAAGCTTGAAATAATCAAATGTGAGCAAATCGGGTTACTTCATAAGCTATTATTTGATTGCACAAGTATTGAGTAGAATATTCACACATGCTCTTTAAGATAATAAAAAAAAATCATGCACTTACTCTATGATTTCATCTAACTTTTCTCGTCTCTCAATATGTTCAGGCTCTGAAATGTGTGCCATCAGGATGGATTCGCCAGCGATAGGATTCTCGAAGCACAGAGAGCAGGCGTACACAGCTTCTCCAAAGCAGACAATCTTGTTAACATCCCGGTACATTGTCATCGGATTCAGCACTGTACTTGGCTGTATTTCTTTTCCGGCAGCAACACACTTCTTTATATACGCTGTCTTGTATTGGAAATGTATCTTCTCACAATGTGTTTGGCTCAAAATGTGACGTAGCAGACTGTTCTCGTCAGTTTCGGTGACTTTACAAGTTGGGCAGTAGAATTTTATAACGTTCTTGCATTCAAAGTCTTGATTGCTCGCTTCACTCTTGAGTTGAACGCTGTGGACTTGTACGTAGAATGTGATACGTTCAATGGCTGGTGTTTGCAGCAAGTCACAATACAGGCTTGTGTCTTGGAAGCTGCAGTAGCTGACAATTTGATCGAGAGATTCGGAATAAGCTGTTAAGGTGGATGAATCCAAGCTGAAGTTACCAATTGATGATGTTATAGACTGATTTGATAGAGATCTTTCATCCGATTTGGAGGTTAAGCCCGAGTCGGTTTCAGACTGAGAGTGACAGTTGCAGACACATTTGGAGTCGCACAGATCTGTGTCCTGGTCTTCTGTGCCAAATAGATTAACCATGGCTTCGCGGAGATCTGGAAAATCAAAATGTCGCATTTTCTTCTTACTCCTCAGTTTAGTTGTAAAAGGTTTTCTTTCTTTTTCATTTAAATAACAATTGACAAATTCATCTATAGTATGTTTCACGGACATGAGCTGCTTTTTAAATTTTTGCTTGGTGATAACGTCTTCTTTTTCAACAATGACATTCCATGGACCTGAAGGGCTTGGAGCGCGGCTGTCAACAAATGCTGCATCTAGCATCTTCGGCTGTTTAACTTCGCCCCCCGGTACGGTTGGCACAAGAGATCGGCAATGAAATATTTTAGAGACTTCTATATTAAACTGGAAATCAGACAGAAGTTTTTTCATGAAACAATCAATTTTCTCTAATTTGTTTTGATAATTGAGGAGGAGTGAGATCCTTTCTTCTTCATTCTTATCCAACTCCACATCTCCAAAAGACTCAAGGCTGGTGGACCGTATCAACTGTTCTTCGTGAATTGGTTGTACTTTGCGACACATTTTAACTTTCTCTCGTGATGTTTTAGAACCATCGGAGTCCGAATGATCTGAGAGAGACTGGATATCACCATTATCAGAATCATCATCAGACAAACCAAAATCAAATGACTTGTTAAAATCAAAGTCTTTGAATATATCAGCACTCTGGATTTCCAAATGCACATGTTTAGGTGTGTTCTCGCTAGGGGTGTCATCTGAATTTTCCTGGCTATCGCTAATTCTTGCGTCTACATCAACCTTCAGTTTCTTGCATTTTCTTTTAGCTTTCTTTGAAACTGGCGTCTCAGGGACGTTTAAGATGTCAGTATCTGAGAGAGAGGACTTCTTAGCAGCAAAATTTTTGACTGATTCGGGTAATTTAAGGCTTGTTGCATACCTGGATGTAGAGTCGGGCTCCGTTCTCTCGAAATCTATGCTTTCTGATGTTTCTCCAAAATGTTTTTGCGCCCGTTTGGCCTCTTCGTACCCAGTATCCCCTGGTTTGCCGAAATAATTGATGTTAGAAAGCATCTTCCTGAGAGAAAACGCCATTTTTGTCCATCTAAGGCTTCTATCGCAGCAAAATTTTCCCCTCGTATCAATCAGCTGGTGACAAAAATATTTTCATTTAGTTAGCTACACGAACAAAGAGAAGTGTCGTTGATAATTATTGAACGATCGTTACCTTTTATCAATCCTCCAGCGAGTAACAAAGAGTAATTAAATGTATCACGTCATTATAACAAAGAAAATGCAATGTTTTATTTCAGAATACCTGCGAAATGTAAAATATAAAATTGCGACAAAGATTCTAGATTGACAACAAATGGTATACTGCACGACCAAATTGAAAATCACTACGTCATCCCTCATAGCGCTAGTAGTCATTGTATTAAGAACTATAAATGCAAATAGGTCATCAACTAAGTGACTTCTTAATTTTTACGGGTAGTAAAGTACATGGTACATCAATATTTGACGCAGGTTTGAACAGCAGCTATATATATATATAGCTAATTTTATTACTTACTGTAATCTTAATATAAAATATATTTTTTTAATTAATTTTATTTAATAAATCTTCCATAGCACCACAGAATAAATAATAGATATCACTACAAATATTTTGGTCTACTTAAACATTCACTGCTGTCAAGTGTCAAAATGAGCCCATTTATGACGTTTATTAGTGCTGAACAATACTTACTTTACTCTTTGGGCTGAACCAAACAAAACAAAATCCGTATTTTACTCATAATTTAGCATAAAATCCAAACAGCATGAAGCCTACAGGCGACATAGACTCGCTCCGCACCGAGCACGAGTCGGATGAGCAATGGACGGTTCGGCGGAACTTCATGCTGGAACATAAAGACGATTTTGGAGAGGACGAGCTGATCACGTTGGCGCAACTCTTTACCAATATCGAGTTCCTGGGATGCAGGTATTTTTACAAGCTTTTATTTAAAGGCTTGCTACACGGTCGCCGACAAGCCCCCAGACCGTGTGGCCTTGGCCGGTCCCGGACCGTGTAGACAGTTGTTACCAACAAAATTTGACCAAAACTGACCAAGGACAGACCAAGGTCAGACGGTTAGAAGGCTTGTCGGCGACCGTGTAGCAAGCCTCTTATAGGCTTGCTACACGGTCGCCGACAAGCCCCCAGACCGCGTGGCCTTGGCCGGTCCCGGACCGTGTAGACAGTTGTTACCAACAAAATTTGACCAAAACTGACCAAGGACAGACCAAGGTCAGACGGTTAGAAGGCTTGTCGGCGACCGTGTAGCAAGCCTCTTAGTTTCACCTGTCCCGTTGTCTGTCTGTCTGTCGGTCTGTAATCAAATCTTGCAAGTTAAATTTGATCCACTTCCCGGTTTCCAATTGAGCTGAAATTTTGCATGCGTGTATAAATCGGATGACAATGCAATATTATTATGACATAGAGCTGATCTGATGATGGAGACAGGAGGTGGCCATAGGAACTCTGTGATGAAACAACGCAACCTAATTGTGTTAGGGGTTTTTAGAATTGTCTCGATGAGTATTAGTTGTCTGTCGTAAGAAAAGTACAGTCAGTCAGTACATAGCGATAAAAGCTTGTACCAAAAAAGAAATTTGTTAATGTGGAACTGACTAAAAATATCGATACCCTATCTATTGCAACTGTTGTCAAAAACAGGTTATTAAAAAGTTAGTGAATATTTTTTTATTAAAATCCATGTTTATAATGTAGTTATAAATGTTATTCAATTTCAATTTCAAAGCCTTTAATTTCGAGCATACAGTTAATAATAATATTTAGTACAGTTTTAGTTATTTGTTCATGTGTTTGCAACAACCGTCGGCTCGACGTGTCCTTTTGACACAAAGTCCTCCATGCCATGGAGGAGGCCTTTATAAATGTTATAAATTAGGTTAAAGTTGACGTAACCATTGACTTAAATAGACAATTTATTTTCACCAGATACCCACCGGAGACGATGAAGAGGATAGCCATGCTTTCGGAGAAGGTGGCTTCCAACTACCGGGATAGCCGTAAGAACAAGCTGAAGCGGACGTTTGTGCAAGCCAGCAGCGCTGCCGAGCAGAAGGCTAAGAGGACCTTCAAATAAATGTGACATATACTCTAACCAGTGGCGTAGCTAGGGGGGGACCGTGAACATCAGTAGTGCCCATAAAAATTCGTAAAATCATGTAAAATGAAAGCGATGGAGTAAATCCTGAGCTATTTAACATAAAGTACAATTAATAAATAAATAAATAAAATAAAAAGCCTTTTATTTCCTTTTGTTATACATAAGTTTGTTAATATATTTAAGTTGATTTAATTTGTAGGAACCCGTTAGGTGAAGGCCTCTTCCAAAGATATCCATTTTTCACGGTCTTGTGCTATTTTTTTCCAATTTGGACCAGCAATTCTTTTCATGTCTTCCTCCCAGCGCATGTTTGGTTTGCCTTTTCGGCGCTTACCGTCTGGGCCTTTCCAGTTCGTGACTATGGCTGTCCATCTGTGGTCTTTAAGGCGAGCCACATGTCCAGCCCATCTCCATTTTAGCTTTCTAGCGTGTTCTAGAGCATCTATTGCTTTTATTTTACTATGTCTTATCTTTTGTATCTTTTTTATGTTCAACATGCTTCGTTCCATTCCCCTCTGGCAAGTAATAATTTTATTTTTTATTTTTTCTGTGAACTTCCATGTCTGGCAAGCATATGTTAAGCTGGGGATGAGGCAGGTGTCCATAGCCTTCTTTTTAAGAGTTATTGGCATGCTACTTTTAAATATTTCTTTATAAGACCAATATTTGTTCCATGTATTTTTGATTCTTCTGTCAACTTCTAGTTCATTGTTCTTGTTGTTGAAACCAATCTGCTTTCCTAAGTATATATAGCTTTCAACATAGTCTAATGGTTTGTTGTCTACAATGATATCTATTTGTTTTGAGTTGGTCATGGTTTTTGTTTTATTTATATTCATCTCCAGTCCTACTTGTTTGCTTGCATTTTGGAGACCATCTATCATGGATTGCAGGTTTCGGGACGATTCCGCGAGCAGCACCAGGTCGTCTGCGAATCTGAGGTGGCTGAGATATTTCCCTTTGATAAATAGGCCTTGGTTTTTCCATTTTAAGCTGCATATGACGTTCTCTAGTACGGCAATGAAAATAGTTGGTGATAAGGGGTCACCTTGACGGACTCCTCTTTCCACTGGAAAGGCCGGACCCATGGTTTCCAGCTTCACTCTGCTGCTGCCTTTTTTGTAGATGTTTTTAAATATATTTATGTATCCACTTTCTATGCCTTGAGTTTTTAGAGTCGTCCATATGCTCTCGTGGGAAACTGTGTCAAACGCCTTTTGGTAGTCGATGAATGCAATGTATAATGGGCGTCGGAATTCTTGATACTTCTCGATTACAAGCTCTAAAGTGTGAATGTGGTCCATGGTCGAGAATCCCTTCCTGAAGCCAGCCTGTTCCACAGGTTGTTTCTTATCTAGTGTTGCACGTATTCTATTGTTAACAATTGTAGAGAAAAGTTTGTATGTTGCTGGTAACAAGCTAATGGGTCTGTAATTGCCTATGTCTTTAGGATCTCCCTTTTTATATAATAAAATAATGCTTGATTCTGACCATTGGATGGGCGTCTCCTGTGTTTCCAATATTTTATTGCATAGGACTGCTAGCGGTGCCGCTAAAATTTCCTGGGCGACCTTTATGGCTTCATTTGTGATACAGTCCGCTCCTGGGCTTTTGTCCGACTTTAGCTTACAGGTAGTTTCTATAATTTCCTTACAGTCTATTGGTGTTATAGGTGTTTTGTTTTCTTGGATAATTATTTCTTGATTGTGAAACTCTTCTTGTTTTTTTGTATCGCAATTTGCATATAAAGTCCGGTAGAAATCTGTTGCGATGTTTAATATTTCCCCGCGACCATGTTTGGTTCCATTTGATGCCTTTAATCCGTCGATCCAAGTTCTTTTTGTTTGCAGTTCTTTGTATCCTTTTTTTAGGCTGCCTCTTTGTTTTAAGTGTTGCTCAAGTGTTGTAGATCTATGATTCTGGTAATCCAATTTAATATATTTGCTTGTTAGTTTGTACAAAGCTTTAAGTTCGTTTTTCATTGCTCTGGTTTTGTTTGCAGTTTTTTGTAGTTCTTGTTTCCGTTTCATCAAGTTCCTTGTGCGGTCTGACAGGATGTTGCGTCCCGGAGTCACTTGAGTTGTACTACATGCGTTCTGTAGACTCTTTTGGATTGCAATTGTTAGTTTGTCGTGGAATTTTTGTACTGTGTCATTTATGTTGTATTTTTCCAAATTATATACATACTTTTCTAGGTTTTCCTTGTATTTTGATATTTCCTCTTCATTTTTCATCAAAAAAAAAAAAAAGTACAATTACCCTTTTTAAATTTATTTTACAATTTTGATTGAATTTTGGGGTGACACCCAAAATTTCCGCACCGGGTGCCACCCATGCTAGCTACGCCACTGACTAACACACGCAGCTTGGGGGCTATTCATAAATTACGCCATTTCAAATTAGGGGACGGGGGGTCTGGACATCGGATGATGGTAGCATGACGTAGGAGGAAACGGGGTCATTAAAAGCATGATTATTGGATGATTTTAGGGGGGGGGGGGGGGTCAAAAATCGAGAAAAATCGAAGACGTAATTTATGGACAGCCCCTTGTCAGCATTAAAAGGTGGCAAAATAAAAGAACTGCTAATGGCATCCTCAGAGGAGCATTAATTATTATAAGTAAATTAAAAGCTATTTTCCCTTAAAATTCGTTTTTTTAAGAACTCTCATTTGTTTTTAAAGAGAAAACTCATTTATTGTAAAATAAGTGTTATAAAATGAATACAAAACTAAAATTACCTACAACTAAAAACTAAAGCTAATAATTAAAAAATACCTATCAATATTTTATTTGTTTTAGTATGGTTCTGTGTACCTCAAAAGGAATAAAAAGAACCCTTATAGGCGAGCGGGCCGAGTGCTTCAGAGTTGCGTCCCTTGTTAGCGCGTCTTTTCCGTCAGGGGTCTCCTGTCGGGAAGTTACCATCTTATGGACTGTCCAAGAGACTACCTATGCAAATGGATCGCTAGCCCTTTGTCCGGCAGGCACATATGAGCCGTAGTAGACGGAACCTGCGCCAATAGCTGCTGCTGCATATCTGTCGGACGACGGTAGGTACTGGGGATTCCTATACAGGATGGCTAAAAGTAACTACATTCCCGTTGCTAGGGAGGTTTTGGGAATATACTGAGCAACTTTTACTACGGGACCAACCCCGAAATCGCGAAAAAAGTTTACCTTATAAAGAAAATGGACCAGCCAAAATGTATCAAACAGCCAAATTTTTTTTTCGCGACCTAAGGTCTGCGCAAAGCGGCGGAGCGCAGCGCATACCACTTTAAAATTATCAATGTATTTTCTTCCCTATTTCATTTAGCTTCAGGTATAAATTTAAATGCTTTGAGAGCGACCTCGGAGCATCACGGAGGATTGTTACTCCGCGGCATCGAGGAGCACGTTATAGGATACCGCGGCGGTAGGCGCCGGCATGCCGCGGCATCCCCCGGCATGCGCGGAGGCCTTCCGAGTGCGCCGGAGTAGCGCCGGGACGACGGGGGAGAACTCTTGCACACTAGTCACTAATTAGTGACTAGTCACTAATTATGATCCCTTGTGATAGAGTACACGCGGCGGCATCCCCCGGCCTGCGCCGAAGTGCTCCCTGGTCCTGGTGCGCCGGCCGCCAGCGCTCGGGCTGGCGGGCGCTCGCGGCATCGCGGGGGATTTTACCTCGCCGGTGTGCGCTGCGCGGCGTAAATCCTCCTCGGTGATCTGCGCTGCGCTGCTGCGCCAGTTTGCGCTGGGTTGGTCCCACAGTAAAAGTTGCTCATTATAATCCCAAACCCTCCCTGGGCAACGGGAATGCAGTTATTTTTTACCTACCCTGTATACAGGGTGTTCTCTACCGCTCGTAGGTAAAGTACAACCCAAGTAGCATTGCAAGCTGTATATAAGCTGTATTGAAGTTTATTTGTATACTATAAGCTGTACAGTTAGGCTGTACAAAGGCTGTATAAGCGCTTATACAGCCCTTATAAGTTAAAAAAGGGCCCAAATTATACAGCCTTTCGCGTTATTAGAGCTGTAGAGTAGCTGTATAAGCAATACATAAGCTGCATAATAGCTGCATTTCAGCTATATTTCGGTGTAACAGGAAACCTACAGATAATCTCTTATAAGTACGATATAAGAATATGAGTTTTTAAAAATGATTACAAGAGAATAATAATCATTTAGGAAACTAAAATGTCTTAATCTTGTTCATTCGTAATTCGTAATATAGTAACGGCGACAATAAAGTGTTATAGTGGATGGTAAAAGTAAATATTATAGAGGACTTAAGTGGAATATTATACTATTTGTAAGTGCCGATTATTATTTATTGTGAACCTATGTATCTTTTCTGGCAAAATATTCACGCGCCTGCAAAATAACAAAGATAAACCATAAGGAAAATATCAAAAATCGGTAAAGTTAGTGTTTGTTTTTAACAAAAAGTTTTATCAATATTAATTCTAAGGCTAAAGTTAATTTATTTTAGCTGGTAATCATAACACGATGTTAGTCTGCTTAATATTTGCAAGTATTTCCTTAATTATATTTACAAATACTTTTTTTTTTCATTGGAAAATGGCGACAATTTTTAAACAGCTTACAGGATAGTTGGAGAGCATTATAATCTTAGTAGCTGTGCTGTGTAATAAATGGAGTGTCATTTACAGCTTTTGTAATTAAAACAGCTTTAGAATAGAAGATTTGTATTCGTTTGGCTGTATTTCGGTTCTCCGTACATAAGTTATAAGTCTCTTTAGAGATCCGTATAACAAATAAAAAAACCCTTAGGTCCAAATGTATTTGGTCTATTCTTCGTTCCATTTCATAATTTTCTAAATTATTAATTTTGTTCATTACAATTTTTTATTTTCGTGGTCGACATATATACTTATACGAGTGTAAAATTACGCCGAAATAAGCGACTCTGTCAGTAATACAGAAAAAAGCTGTACTATAGCTGCCATTTATTCGTTTAGTTTTATAATACCCTTACAGACAGAAGTTATACAACTACTATTCTTATAGGAGAGTAAAATTACGCCATAAGAAATAGCTTTAAAACGGGGTTGACAGATACATTTGTACAGCTACAAGTGCCAAGTGATACTACAATACAGCCTGTATACAGCTCTTACGATAAAATTAGCTTGTAGTGTTTCACAACACTTAAAGTTTTAAAACGGAGTTGACAGATACTTTTATACAGCTAAAAGTGCCAAGTGTTACTACAATACAGCCTGTATACAGCTTTTATGATAGAATTAGCTTGTAGTGTTTCACAACACTTTTAGTTTTATAGTAGATTTTCTATATTCTGATAAAGCACCCTATGATTCCGCAGAATCCTTTATAATGATTTTATACAGCTTGAGCTGTATAATGTCTGTAAAATACCTTTTATACAGCTTAAATCTTTTCTGACACTCTTATAAGTCTCTTAAATCACTCTAAGTTCTAAATTGGCTGGTATATTGATGTTGCCGACACTTCCATGCTACTTGGGAATGAGCTGTTGTCTGAAAAATTGTTTGAGATGCTGCCTAACTAGGCAACTGCCAATGGTTACAGCTTGCCGTCACTGCACCGCTCGCCGTAGGCAGAGTGTTTATTCTCACACCCTAGAATCTAAATGGTCGCGCTCTGTGCGGTTTAAGAGGACTTCCTTTCACAGCGGGCAGGAAAAAAAGAAAAAATTCGGAAGGAAATTCGTCGAGAAAAGGCACAGAATAAATAATAGTACTAGGTACAGAAGACTCACTCTCTAACAAAACGCGTCTGTTACGATCAGCACAGATATGGCCGCTAGGTGGCGACAGCGCCACGTGCGGCTTATGGCAAACCCCAAAATTGGGGTCGAACGGATGTACTTTTAGCTACCTGTAGCAAAGCGACGAAATCGCGGAGTGAGACACGCCTGGAAAAGGGAGGTCATTCCACAATAAGTTGAATAAGTTCCCTCCAAATTTAGCTTGGGGGGGGGGGGGCGCAAATTTGGTGCCTGCCCCGGGCGCCATATACTCTAGCTACGCCACTGGTCCTGATCGTAACAGACGCGTTTTGTTAGAGAGTGAGTCTTCTGTACCTAGTACTATTATTTATTCTGTGGTTACACAATAATACTCCAAAATATGTCCCATATTAGCTCTAGCGAATCAAGGACTAGGTACTGGACCTATTTTTGACTAAGCATTCATATTTTTACCAGTGGCGAGACACTTTTGACTTCGGGCAAACTCGGCTCAGCATTGCTCCGAGCAATTATTAGGGTTGACACAACTTGAGGTCCCTTTGCGTGCACGACTACAGATAATTATTTGAATCTTGACAACCCTAAATAGCCGAAAGGGATAATGCCATAAAATAGAAAGGGATATCATGATTCGACCCTGACTTCGCTGTCAAACTTCGGTTTTGCAGGAAGTGTCCTTTCTGTACGGTAGTACTATTACTTATTCTGTGTTTTTAACTTTCTACACTTGATACTTACTATTATTTATTGGCTTATTATTAACCGGGCAGCTAAAATATTAAACAGGAACTTTCACTGGGCGTATATTAATAGTATAATTTGGCTGTGCATTAATATTTTAGCACCAATAAATTTATATTAGCCTCAAATTTAAGCATCATATTATTAAAAAATAATAGGGAACTTGAATTGATAGGTTGGCGTCTAAAATAATAAGTTGGCAACTAATATTGTAAAGCGATCATAAAATTTGGTTGTTTATATATTTTGTACGTAAACAGAATACCTAAGACACCTATATACATAATACATAAGCTATAAATACTCCATTTTTAAATAATTAAAATTTGAACATATGCATACCTATACTTTAAATTGACAAATTTCCTAATCCACAAAACACCCCAAATTTATTTACGTATACCTACTATAGTTCGTTTTTTTTAGCATTAGAAAAAAGGTAAACAATCTTGATGTGTCTTTTAATTGAAAAACACATTTTAAAAATAAGTTACAGCAAATATGTAACAATTAAGAATCTAATACGATCATTTATATTCTTCTGCTTTCATAAGTAATAGTTTTTGATTTTAAAAAAGCGTTTTTCAATTAAAAGACATGTCAAGATCGCTTACCTTCTTGCAAGTTCTTTCTAATGCTAAAAAAAACGAACTATAGGGGTCATCCATTAATTACATCACACGTTTAGGGGGAGGGAGGGGGTCAAGAAAATGTGACATGTTGTGACAAGGGGGAGGAGGAGTCACAAACTTTGTGACGTCACTTTAACTTCATCAGTAACCGAAAATTTATTTAAATTATTTTGTACGCTAATATACATCAAGTTTTTGAAACTAATTATCGTTTTTATTCGTTTAATTTTATTCCTGAATCAGTTTTGGGTTATAAAATTACTAATATTTCTTTTGTCAAAAATATTTTGATAAAATATTAAATAAATATTTGCCAATTTCGTTGAAGACATGTGACGTCACACCAGGGTGTGTGGGTTTGCCAAATGTGACCAAGTGTGACAAGGAGGGGGGGAGAGGGTAAAAAAACCTAGAAATTCGTGTGACGTAATTAATGGATGACCCCCTACGTATACTTAGGTACTATACTTACAGTCGAAATTCGTAATCATGAAACACGTAATGGCCATTATACCTATAGATCTTAACATTTTTAATTACTAATTTCAAAAGTTACCACTGTGTTCGGCTAGATTCAAAAGATAGGTGCGACGACGAGCGAAGCGAGGAGGAGCGTGTTAGGTTTACCGTGTAGTGACCAAACAAAATATTTTATAAAAGAATATCATTTTTAGGGTTCCGTACCCAAAGGGTAAAACGGGACCCTATTACTAAGACTTCGCTGTCCGTCCGTCCGTCCGTCTGTCACCAGGCTGTATCTCACGAACCGTGGTAGCACAGTTGAAATTTTCACAGATGATGTATTTCTGCTGCCGCTAACTATAACAACAAATACTAAAAACAAAATAAAGATTTAAATGGGGCTCCCATACAACAAACGTGATTTTTGACCAAAGTTAAGCACCGTCGGGAGTGGTCAGTACTTGGATGGGTGACCGTTTTTTTTTGCTTTTTTTTGTTTTTTTTTTGCATTAGGGTATGGAACCCTTCGTGCGCGAGTCCGACTCGCACTTGCCTGGTTTTTAAATTAATAGATAGCCGTTTTAGTTTTAAAAGGTGCTTCATAAATAGTCTCCAATATAATAATTCAGTTGCCAAATAAATATTTGGTACCTGCCTAAAAATAAACAAAAGCTAACGGCATTAAAATACAACTCATATTGATATATTTTAAGACTCCGTTTTAGTTGCCAAACTGTTAATTTTAGTACCCACTTCTATTATTTTAAACTACCCAAATCCGATTAATTAGTTGACCGGTTATAAATACGTGCCTTATTTATTCTGTGACGGGAAGTAGAATCGATTCAAGGGATGTTATGTTTAAATCATGTTGATTATAATGTGATAACTTGTTTACACCTTGTTACCACGGAATGTTGGTTGTTTACTTTTGTTTGCGTATGTATTTAAAGTTGGTGATTTGTTAACAGCAGTTATTTCACGTTTGGTGGTCAAGTGGTAACGTCAAAAGTGAGTTGTAAATGTTTTCTTCGCACTTGCACAGCAGAGCGGCGCCGTGCAGAGGGAGGTAAACTCCATTTTACTTAATTGAAAAAACTGTAGCTCCAGTTTTTTTTAAATTATGTCACTAACTCATACCTACGAGTAGGGTTACCAGATACAAATTTAAAATTTCCTGATTAAATTCCTGATTTTCGAGTTTGTTATCTTTGCAAAGGCGAATATTAGACATGATATCGATTTCCAGAACATCTATGTATATTTGGTTGAGTAAAGATTTGTTAATTAATAATTACGAAGTTATTGATAAGTTGAGTGGATCTCATTTATAATTTTTTTTACAATGTTTTTGGATTATAAATAAAAAGGTACTTTATAAAAAAGTTTATCCATTAAAAAATTCCTGACATTTTCGTGTCCCGTCCCCATTCCTGACAAAAAGCCAAAATTCCTAACTTGTCACGAAAATTCCTGTCATTTGGTAACCCTACCTACGAGCCAAGAAGGTTCTAAGTAATAAAACTTGTTAAAAGTCAAGGTTATAAAATGAGTTTGGTTTATGTTTAAAAATATTTAATTTTATTAATTTAATAGCACAATATTCAATTGTGGCTGAATGCGGCCGGGTCGGTCGGCGGAAAACTATTCGCTAATCAGGAATTATGTCAGGAAATCCCAAATTTGGATCTGGTACCCTAACCAGGGCGCCGCTCTACCAAGTAAGCTACCGCGACTTACCCGTTGACAGCGAATATCCTCCATCATATCCTTGATAGAAATAACCAGTCTATATATTAATGTGTCTCTCAGCATGTGGCTGCTGGTGCTGTTGGTGGTGCACTCGGCGCACGCGCAGTACGAGTTGAAGAAGGAAGACGGGATCGACGTGCTGACCACGCCCATGCGCGGCGAGGCTTGTGGATACGCGGTGAGCACACCTTACTTCATGGATATAACCAGTCTATATATTAATGTGTCTCTGGCAGCATGTGGCTGTTGGTGCTGGTGCTGGTGCGCACGGCGCACGCGCAGTACGAGGCGAGGAAGGAAGACGGGATCGGTGAGCATTTACTTCATTGGCCGATAGCGTTAAGCTAAAGTCATAGTCTAATAAAACATGGTCTTCTCTTCCCAGAGTGACCCAAGCCTACGTCACAATAACATGGCCGCTATATATAGCGCTATCACATATTATCTATAGCGTTGTCGCATGATGACGTAGGCTTTTGTCAGGTGACCTAGAAAAGACGGGAAGAGAGTACCAGGCGGAGTATATTATTATGGCATGGCTAAAGTGGACTCCACTTTAGTCTAAAAATGAAATTGGCGTCAATCTCCAATAGGGAATATTAGGCAAAGCTCTGTGTAGGTGGCACAACTAGCACATACAGTAAGGCCCCCCCCCACATCTGGCGTCTTTCGAGCGTCGGCGTCTGTCGGCGTCGGTCCAGCGCTATGGAAAATGACGTCGCTGCGCAGTTGCGTCGACGTTGCGTCGACGTCGGCCATAGAATTGTAGACGCCGACGCTCGAAAGACGCCAGATGTGGGGGGGCCCTAAACAAACATCAATGACACATCATGCGTCACTACGTCAATCACATGGCCTATCGTGAAACACGACAATCGAAAGTTCGGTTTCTGCCTCTCTATCACTCTTGTATATTCGAGCGATAAAGAGGCAGATAACTAAATTTAGATTTTCGGGTTTCCCGGTTAGCTTGTTAACAAACCGCCTTGATGCATCAATATTTTGGACAGTTTCAATATGGCGGTTTGTTTACACAGTTAGCAAGTTCCTATAGAATGACACTTATTGTAATCTTAAAAAAAAATTGTTATAATTTTGTTTATTTGTCCAGAGCTGCCTCCCAATCAAGCCAGGCTGGCTGAACGTGCATATCGTGCCTCAAACACACAGCGAGCTGGGACATAGCTACAACTTCCACCAACATTTCACGGGAGGTCTGTATTATTACAGGTCGATTGTCTCCATTGTAGGTATAGACCGACTGCTTAAATGAGTCCTCGCCTGCGCGGTACGGGGGGACGGGGTAGGACGACTAAGGGGGGCGGGGAAGGTGCGGGCGCCGTACGCCTCCCGCCCGCACCTTCCCCGCCCCCGCACACAAATCAATATCTGTGCCCCTTACGGCGTTAAAAATAAGGCCAAAATAGAAAAAAAATAGCATCCATCTTCTGAAAATAAAGAAACGCTGGAATCGACTGACTTAAATGATTAAGACGAAGAAATCTTGATATTACAAAGGAATCATCTGTGATTATTTTAACCCTACCCTAGGGATCGTTTTATCCATAAATACTTAGGTATAAAATTATCCTTTACTAGACCACAAGTAAACATAACATAATTAATAAACTACATGCAAAATTTAACCTCGTGTCGCCCACCATACAAAATTATTGCCAAGGAAATTAGAATCTTATTGTATATTCAATTGGGTTGAATTTCATTTGTTCGAAAATTTTATAAGACAAATGAAATGCTGCCTAATTCGTTTTTTATGCACACCTGCCGTCTACAATTAGTAATATGGTAATAATAAGCATAGGTGTCAATTTTTACTAGACCTAAACTATGTTTCTTTTTTCTCTTGTATAGATTAAGCCTTTTTATTTTTATTTAATACTTTAAGCTATATGTATTACTTAGTACAAATCCAAAACTTCAGCGTAGGAAGATATTTAAGCTATTGAAAATTGGAATTGTTTAAACTGGCTCCACGAGACAGGCCTAGCCTAGTGTGGCGGTCATAGGTTAAGTAAACCATATGTATTCTTTCTGGTAAATAAACTATTTCTATCTTATCTTTATCTTTATCTTATCTCTCCTACTTTGAATTTAAATTTGAACTTGGTATTTGCCAGAGGACCCGCCCTTTACGAAGAACACCGTGAATATGAAGAGGATTCTGGACGCCATACTCACAGAATTATGGCACGACGATCATCGCAGGTTAGTTCCCGGTTCCGGACCCAAAGCACAGAATAATTAATAGTATAGAATAGAATAGAATAGAATAGATTAATTCGTAAGCACAAACAATCGGAACAATCGGAACATAGTATAAAAGAAAACACAAAATAAGATTAAAGTGCCACGAAATGGCCCCATCTCAGCATGTTGCTGGTGGCTTCCAGCGCTACTACCGTACACTAGCGTACCGTACCGTAGGTACTACCGTACAGAAAGGAAACTTCCTACAAGACCGAAGTTTGGCAGCGGTTCAGGGTCGAATCATGCTGTCCCTGTCTAATATATGGCACTATCCCATGCGGCTATTTAGGGTTGTCAAAAATCAAGTGATTATCTTATCTGTGGTCGTGCATGCAAAAAGTCAAGTGGTTCCAACCCTAATAATTGCTCGGAGCAATGCTGAGCCGAGTTTGACCGAAGTCAGGAGTTTCGCACCCCTGCCCAAAGGGTAACAAGGGACCCTATTACTGACGCTGCGTCTTACATACATACATGTAATAACGCCTATTTCCCGGAGGGGTAGGTACTGACCACGGATTTTCACTTGCTACGATCCTGACATACCTCTTTCGCTGCTGCGTCTTACGTAAGCGAACAACTCGCGAACGCGGCGCGGCGCGGCGGGCCCATGGCGTTCGCGTTCGCAACGAGATCGCCCACAGAGGACACTTCTATAGGTATCAAAGGATTGATTCACCCCGCGCCGCATCGCTTCGCTTCGCGTTCGCGTGTTGTTCGCCTACGTAGTACGCTGCGTAAGATTCCATTGCACTGTCCGTCCGTCCGTCTGTCACCAGGCGGCGTAGCACGGTCGCGTTTTTATCGCTTGTCACCATGCCTGTCACGTTCTAACAAGTATGTTAGTGCGAAAGGGACGCGCATAGTGATAGTCGATAAAAATGGAACCGTGCTGCGCCCGCAGGCTGTATCTCATGAACCGTGATATCTAGGCAGTTGAAAATTTCACAGATGATGCATGTCTGTTGTTGTCGTTATAACAACAAATACTGAAAAGTACGGAATCCTCGCTGGGCAAGTCCTCGCCTCGCACTTGGCCTTTGTTTTAGATGTAAAGTTGGTATTTAAACCCTTTTAGGGGGTTGTATGTTATTTAAAATATGTCTTTGTGTACAATAAAGAGTTTACTAATACTACGTTACTATTACTAAGTATTTAAGTTACTAAACCCCAGGCCAAAAGTATTTGGACCATATGGACTACATGCTTACCTACCTATACCAGGGGTGCGAAACTTCTGACTTCGGTCAAACTCGGCTCCGCTCGGCTCAGCATTGCTCCGAGCAATTATTAGGGTTGGCACCACTTGACTTCCTTTTGCGTGCACGACCACAGATAAGATAATCACTTGATTTTTGACAACCCTAAATAGCCGAAAGGGATAGTGCCATATATTAGAAAGAGAGCATGATTCGATCCTGACCCGCTGTCAAACTTCGTTTTTGTAGGAAGTTTCCTTTCTGTATGGTAGTACTATTAATTATTCTGTGCCTATACCGACATGTGCACGTTGGAAGTTGGAGGGCCTGCCATCTTGTGAACTAAATCAGAAACTTTAACTTAATTTTTGTTGTTTTCAGGTTCACATTATCGGACACAGCATATCTTTTCCATTGGTGGAAAAATCGTCATGTGTCAGGTAAGTTTCTTAAAATAAGTGTAATCTGAAGTACTTTTCAATTATTGAATCCTATGGAGTAGGCCATGGATAATACTGAAAATTCTAAGAATATTGTGCGCAATAAAAGTTTTCAAATATGTACCTATCACTGTTTTTCTATTTTCTGAGATATGTTTTTAGGGTTCCGTACCCAAAGGGTAAAACGGGACCCTATTACTAAGACTTCGCTGTCCGTCCGTCCGTCCGTCCGTCTGTCTGTCACCAGGCTGTATCTCACGAACCGTGATAGCTAGACAGTTGAAATTTTCACAGATGATGTATTTCTGTTGCCGCTATAACAACAAATACTAAAAACAGAATAAAATAATGATTTAAATGGGGCTCCCATACAACAAACGTGATTTTTGACCAAAGTTAAGCAACGTCGGGCGGGGTCAGTACTTGGATGGGTGACCGTTTCTTTTTTTGTTTTTTTTTGTTTTTTTTTTTTTGCATTATGGTACGGAACCCTTCGTACGCGAGTCCGACTCGCACTTGCCCGGTTTTTCTATTTTCTGAGATAAGTTTTTTCTTTTTGACATTAAAGACACAATTATATAAGTATACCCATATCACACAAGGCAGCTTAGTGTAGTCAGATATGTCAATCCAGCAGGTAATTTAAAGTTTATTTCCAGTCCATCGTATGATGTACCAGCTGATCCGCCAAGGCCGCCTGACCATCGTCGGCGGAGGTCTCGGAGTCAGCGACGAAGCCTCCACTAGCTATCACGCCATCATCGACCAGTTCACCTACTCACTCAGGTGAGAGCTGTTCGTCAAAGCTTTTGTAAATACATACATACATATCATCATCTCAGCCATAAGACGTCCACTGCTGAACATAGGCCTCCCCCTTGGACCTCCATTCGTACCGGTTGTAAGCGACTCGCATCCAGCGTCTTCCGACGACCTTAACAAGGTCGTCTGTCCATCTTGTGGGTGGACGTCCTAGGCTACGCTTGCTAGTCCATGGTCTCCACTCCCGCACTTTTCGACCCATGGTCAGGCTGAATATCCGGTATCCGGCCAAACAACTATCCGTTGCATCTCTAATCTAATCCTGACGTACCTCTTTCGCTTCCTTCACTTTCATAACATTCCTCATACACGCTCGCCAGTTTAGGGTGCTCTTGACCTGGCTTTTTACGAATCAGAATACTTTTCCACTCATGTGAATAAAATGCAACTTTCTAATCAGTTTTTGAAGTATAAAGACAGCCTTTACGATCTGGTGTGGTGAAAATAACTATTCTTGCAGGAAGCTGAACTCTACATTCCGCGCATGCGCGCGCCCTCTAGTGGCGTGGGCGACAGACGTGTATGGACATTCAAGAGAGTTCACCTCCCTCATGGCACAGATGGGGTGAGTTTACATTCGAGTGCTTTCATAATATCCTCTAGCCGCCCAGAGACCTATAAAAAGGTCTCCTGTTCCATTCTAATTTGAACTTTGTGTTGACAAAATAAAATTTCATTTTGCTTGGCAAGGTTTGACGTATGGGCGGCTAGAGGATATAGACCCAGACTCAGCGAGAAGACCCGAAAATAGGGTATTTGACTACTAGTCAAATCAGTTTCTTTTTTAGAACTGTCAAAACGATTTTGTAACTATGGAATTTATATGAAATACTAGCATGTGACGTCACAATGAAATGACCTACTCTTTATAGTTTTATACGGGTTTTAAAATATTAATTGTGTCAAAAAATAACTGCTGTCTACGTTTGTCTATTAATCTTCTGGTGCTTTATTTCATGCATGTTGTAAAATAATTTATTTTAAATACAGTCTAGTAGTGAACAGTTAATAAATCGTTGGGTGACAAGCAAAAGTCACTAAGTACCACCACAAGTTCATAGCAATAGTGAACCATATTAGTACTAAAAGAAGGTCGATTTTTGTTTAATTTTTTTTAGTAATTAGGGACTTGTGCTTGTCACCTGACGAAATCATGAATACCTATTGACAGAACTCCTTAATTATTATTAGGTCTTGATCAACGCTCATTCATGCCGAAAGCACAGAATAAGTAATAGTACTACCGTACAGAAAGGAAACTTCCTACAAAAACGAGGTTTGACAGCGGTTCAGGGTCGAATCATGCTGTCCCTTTCTAGTATATCGCACTATCCCTTTCGGCTATTTAGGGTTGTCAAAATTAAAGTGGTTATCTTATCTGTGGTCGTGCACGCAAAAGGAAGTCAAGTGGTGCCAACCCTAATAATTGCTCGGAGCAATGCTGAGCCGAGCGGAGCCGAGTTTGGCCGATCTCAGGAGTTTCTCACCCCTGCCGAAAGTCTTTTTCTAAAGAAACATTTAATGCTTAGGTACCTTTCGACTTTCGACTTCGGTTTGTTAATATATACTTATAGTTCGTTTTTTTTAACATTAGAAAGAAGGTAAGCGATCTTGACATGACTTTTAGTTGAAAAACTTAAACATCAATAAGTTCAATAACTATTACTTATGAAAGCAGAAGAATGTAAATGATCGTATTAGATTCATAATTGTTACATATTTGCCGTGACTTAATTTTTAAAAAGTGTTTTTCAATTAAGAGACACGTCATGATTCTTTATCTTTTTAGTAGGGTCAGTAAGGTCATTTAGCATGCACTTTAGTCTCAGGCGATGCCGCTTGGCATGATTGTTCCTTAGGTCAAACAAAGTTGATCTGGCCCGGTAGACAGGAGATCGTACCATGCAGACCCCCCAAAAAGGGGGGGTGAAAGAGTCGGCTCCCCAGGTCCAATCTATGCTATATTCCTTCCTAGTCTTAGCAACTAGGGCAAGTTATATACCATTTTCGTATAAATTAGGGACGAGGAATTCATTTTTGAAATAATTATTATGCCTTTCCATACAAAAAAAAATATTTTTGTACAAAACATGAAAATGTTATGTCATTTTTTGTGACAATTTTGGATGTTACAATCACAGTGTGGCGATTTGCACTAAATAAAAAATTGGACGATGTAGCGCATGTATTCTTTATTCTGGAAAATATCACTTTATAGTAGGCATTCATACATTTTTTTGTAAAAAAAAAATAATTTATTGCGCGTGGCGGTAACGATTTCCATACAAATGGAACTATGCCCAAAGTCAAAGATTAAAAATGTTTACTAAAACACTGAATTTGACATTTTAAAAGTTTAAATATGTTTTAATAATTTTTCCATGCGTTTTTGCCCTTTTTTGGTACAAATTTGTTGTTTTTATTTTTCTTCCACACAAACTTTCTCCCCCCCCATTTCCCCCCTTAAGGGTAGATATTTTTAAATTTGTTTTTATAACTAACTTATTCCTTTTGTAATTAATCGATGTTCAAACGCTCAAGTTAAAATGTTCGGTAGTTTAGGATCTACATGTGTTTGAGCTAAAGACATTTTATTTCATAATATCCCATACATTATAATATCTAACAAAACTCTGCTTACTTCCAGACATCATACAATCTAAACCCCTGAAGATATAAAGCTGAAATTTTCAACATCAATTAAATGCGACAGGTTTAAGTTTAAAATAAAATATTTTTTTATAAAATCAACGCTTAAGGGGGGGAAATGGGGGGAGAAAGTGTGTGGAAGAAAAATAAAAACAACAAATTTGTACCAAAAAAGGGCAAAAACGCATGGAAAAATTATTAAAACATTATATTTAAACTTTTAAAATGTCAAATTCAGTGTTTTAGTAAACATTTTTAATCTCTGATTTTGGGCATAGTTCCATTTGTATGGAAATTGTTACCGCCACGCGCTATAAATTATTTTTTTATTACAAAATAATGTATGAATGCCTACTATAAAGTGATATTTTCCAGAATAAAGAATACATGGGCTACATCGTCCAATTTTTTATTTAGTGCAAATCGCCACACTGTGATTGTAACATCCAAAATTGTCACAAAAAATGACATAACATTTTCATGTTTTGTACAAAAATCATTTTTTTGTATGGAAAGGCATAATCATTATTTCAAAAATGAATTCCTCGTCCCTAATTTATACGAAAATGATATATAACTTGCCCTAGTTGCTAAGACTAGGAAGGAATATAGCATAGATTGGACCCGGGGAGCCGACCCTTCCCCCCCCCCCCTTCTTGGGGGGTCTGCATGGTACGATCTCCTGGCTACCGGGCCAGATCAACTTTGTTTGACCTAAGGAACAATCGTGCCAAGCGGCATCGCCTGAGACTAAAGTGCATGCACTTCCATACATTTGTGTTCCTTACTGACCCTACTATTTTTTCTAATGCTAAACAAAACGAACTCCAGTAACTGGACACGTTATGTCATGGCTGTACGAAACAGTCTGTCAATTTTTGCGGGGGAGGGGACGTCAAATGTATTGCTATTTCTACATGATTTGTACGTAACGTACAAATAGCCATGCCAGTCCATACAAAAGTTTTCACAACTGTGCAAGTTTTTCGGCAGAGGGGTAAGCTCTTAAAGGCGACTCCAGTTATTAAATGCTCTAAGACGCTCGGTGACGAAAGTCTTTTTCGAAAGCAATTTTAATGCTTACTATTTTGACTTCGGTTTGGTAATATAGTCGTTATCTTACAGATATGACGCGTTATTCATAAACCCGATCAGCTACGACGAAGAAGTCGCGCGCATGCGCAGAAGATCATTGGAATTCTTATGGCGCGGCAGCGATGACCTCGGTAAGGACACGAAGGCACAGATTAATAAATAGTTACTACGTAAAGATACTTCATTCTCAAACAAAAGCGAAAATACCTACGCTATAATAGCCTACAAAACCTTAATAAAAATACCTGCTGCCCGCCGTGCGAGTCACGTGCCAACGCGTCATCGTAAGAATGCGCTAGGTTGTGCTAGGGTTGTAGGTACCTCAGTCCTCGCCTGCGCGGTACGGGGGTGACGGGGTAGGACGACTAAGGGGGCGGAGATGGTGCGGGCGCCGTACGCCTGCCGCCCGCGCCGCCCCCGCCACCCTTAGTCGTCCTACCCCGTCGCCCCCGTACCGCGCAGGCGAGGACTCATTTAAGCGGTCGGTCTATAGCTTGACAAATTCGTACGTGACACCACTGAATAAGCAATAGTACCGTCGCCATCAGATATATCGGAGCGGCCAAGGTGTTCACAATATCTGAACACGCACTCTAACGCCTTGACAATAGAGGCGTGTTCAGATATTTGTGACCACCTTGGCCGCTGCGATATATCTGATGGTGACTGTACTACCGTACAGAAAGGAAACTTCCTACAAAACCGAAGTTTGACGGCGGTTCAGGGTCATGCTATGAAACCCTCGCAACGCTCAAGATTTAATTTTTCGAACCACTCGCTACGCTCTTGGTTCAATTTTGGAATCTTTCGCTTGCTCGGGTATCGATATTAGCACGAGCGGTTAAACAACAACTTTGCCCCCTTGTAAAACAAATAAGGTAAACGTACTGGTGCTTGACGCGGTCCCAGTACATGTCGTCTTGAAACTTAAGTCGTTGTCAATACAGGTTACAGCAAGGTGTCATCTATTAGGCATTATATCAGCACTAGAACTTTTACCTTAACTTGTTGTCTTGTATAATACTTATATGTCCATACAGGTCCGTCGACCGACATGTTCACACATAACTTGTTCGACGGGTACTGGGCGCCACCAGGCTTCTGTTTCAGCAAGCTGTGCACCGACCCCCTACTGGTCACCTCTAACATACTCTTCTCGGACTTAACGGACCGGGTGAGGGACATAACACTCCACCATTGACGTATATCTAAGAACGGGCCTTACGGCACAGAATAAGTAATAGTATTAGCAGGCGTGGCTCACTCCGCGATTTCGTCGCTTTGCTACAGGTAGCTAAAAGTGCATCCATTCGACCCCAACTTTGGGGTTTGCCATAAGCCGCGCGTGGCGCTGTCGCCACCTTGCGGCCATATCTGTGCTGTTCGTGACAGACGCGTTTTGTTAGAGAGTGAGTCTTCTGTACCTAGTACTATTATTTATTCTGTGGTACTAGGTACAGAAGACTCACTCTCTAACAAAACGCGTCTGTCACGATCAGCACAGATATGGCCGCTAGGTGGCGACAGCGCCACGCGCGGCTTATGGCTAGCCACCAAAATTGGTGTACGGCTGTACTGTATTTTTAGCTACTTGTTGCAAAGCCACGAAATCGCGGAGTGAGCCACGCCTGCTTACGGGCACTAAAAATGGCGGTGTCCCTCATGAATTTGAGCCAATCCTGCAGTCTAAAGGCTCCTCTTCACGTTGGGCCAACGCCAACGAGGGACGCAGCCATGCGGTAGAATGAGATACCAATATCACTTGCTCCCTCTGACGTATAAATGCGTCCCTCGTTGGCGTTGGCGTTGGCCCAACGTGAAGAGAAGCCTTAACGCAACTAGTTGCGATCAATCGCGCGCGTGCTGCGAACTCGTCAACCAATCGCGTTGTAGCGGTGTCATTCTTTCGCACCTTCGCACCTTCCCCGCCCCCCTTAGTCGTCCCACCCCGTCGCCCCCGTACCGCGCAGGCGAGGACTCATTTAAGCGGTCGGTCTAACGTGAGTCATACTTTATCATAGAGGGTCGGTCCAACGTGAGCATAGAGGTACAATAATATAGAGATGACACGGGGGAGGGGCCAAACGACCGAACTTATGAAAATTTCAGTAGGAGTAGCAGAGAAAGCGTTATTATTGCTTGTCCTTGTCACAGTCTCACTTTTTGCTTGTTCCCCACCAAAAATTTAGTACGGTCAGGCGTGGCTCACTCCACGATTTCGTCGCTTTGCTACAGGTAGCTAAAAGTGCATCCGTTCGACCCCAACTTTGGGGTTTGCCATAAGCCGCGCGTGGCGCTGTCGCCACCTAGCGGCCATATCTGTGCTGATCGTGACAGACGCGTTTTTTTAGAGAGTGAGTCTTCTGTACCTAGTACTATTATTTATTCTGTGGTATGGTTTATGGTGGGCAACAAATAACCCGACCGAATTACGTAGATTGTTTTTGGTATGTTGTCAGCAATGTTAAAACGTTTTAATATTGTCGCTTTGCGTATGTTTTGTCCCTCACGGAGGCACGCGTATAGCTCATCTATGTAATACCTATGTACTTCATCGTCCACAGGTAGACAAGTTCATCGAAAGCGTGCTATACCGGCAAGCCCCGAACTTCGAGACGCGGAACGTTATGGTAATCATGGGGCATCGTAAAGCCTACTCGGATGCTTACGTCTGGTTCGAGAACATCGACAAACTAATCGTGTACGTATTTCATCACCTAGGGGTTTTCTATTTGCCACAGCCTATCAAAAGAAGTAAAAAACATGGGGTACCGCAAAATGGGGTGAGTAGGGTCAAAACTAAAATTCAAACCTCGATAACATTTTATTTTTACATATGAAAACTGGTGTATATAATAAGTGTTCCGGACGTTTGTATTTTAGTTTTTATTTTATTTTGGGTAGTTCCATTTCATAACTTTGACGATAAAGAGAAAAACCCACCTCACCCCGTAGTGCCTCGTATTTGGGGTGAGAGGGGTTTTCATACAAAGGTGATTTTGGAAGATTGTTGGATCGATCTTTTTATATTATGCGTATTACTATAGCCCCTTGACCGTCCGACGATAGCATAGTATCCGAAAAAAATATGCTCTTAACCGTCCGCGGGAACCTTACTATCCAAAGGGGGGGTGGAAGAAAGAATTGATTTCAGAGACATCTAACGGAATATTTCGCCATTATTTACTAGTTCTCTTGATGCGACAACGTAGCCTAACTAAATAGTTAGCTCTAAAAAATTTAGATGGCAGTGTAGTTATAATTTTTGTAGAAAAATGTGAATGCGCTGCGCGGGGCGTGCGTCGCTAAAAAACCCCGGACGGTTGACGGGAATACAGTCTCGCGGGCCGGACGGTTGAGTGGATAGCTCCATTTTAAATTGGAATACATTATTTTTGTAGCAGTAGCCTTAAAATCCCTTCTCACCCCCTTCCCTTCTCAATCCCTTCTCAAACCTTGTCTCCCCATTCATAACCCACCTCTCCCCGCGAAACCTACTCACCCCGTTTTACGGTACTTTTCTATGACAAGACAGGCGATCACGTGATGCTTTCCATAGAAAACGATGCGCCGGAAGCTCTGGCCCGGACACGGCCCGGTCTAACGTGACTCATCCTTAATATCATTAAATATCGTATTTCAAAAATAGCATTTTGCCGTTTTTCACAGATTTTCCAGTGACGAAATCGAGCACTCAAAATTTAATTGTGTTTGAGTTTTTAGAATTGTCTCGATGAGTATTAGTTGCCCGTAGTACAAAAGTACAGTCAGCGACCGTCCGTCCGTCCGTCCGTCTGTCACCAGGCTGTATCTCATGAACCGTGATAACTAGATAGTTGAAATTTTCACAGATGATGTATTTCTGTTGCCGCTATAACAACAAATACTAAAAGCAGAATAAAATAAAGATTTAAATGGGGCTCCCATACAACAAACGTGAATTTCGACCAAAGTTAAGCAACGTCGGGAGTGGTCAGTACTTGGATGGGTGACCGTTTTTTTTTTGCTTTTTTTTTTGTTTTTTTTTCTTCGTGCGCGAGTCCGACTCGCACTTGCCCGGTTTTTTTTGCATTATGGTACGGAACCCTTCGTGCGCGAGTCCGACTCGCACTTGCCCGGTTTTTTTTATTAAGACATTGTTTTTTTTTCCAGTCACACAAACTGGAGGGCCACCCAGAAAAAACTCAACGTAACCATGTTCTACTCGAACCCGCCTTGCTACCTGGCCGCCGTCCATGACGAGATGTAAGAGCATTCATCGACCGATACGACTCTCAAGAAAAAGCATACTCCCATCTTTAAGGCCGGCAACGCACTTGTAAACCCTGGTGTTCTTCTTCTTCCTGGCGTTATCCCGGCATTTTGCCACGGCTCATGGGAGCCTGGGGTCCGCTTGACAACTAATCCCATGATTTGACGTAGGCACTAGTTTTTACGAAAGCGACTGCCATCTGACCTTCCAACCCAGAGGGGAAACTAGGCCTTATTAGGATTAGTCCGGTTTCCTCACGATGTTTTCCTTCACCGAAAAGCGACTGGCAAATATCAAATGATATTTCGTACATATTAAGTTCCGAAAAACTCATTGGTACGAGCCGGGGTTTGAACCCGCGACCTCCGGATTGAAAGTCGCACGCTCTTACCGCTAGGCCACCAGCGCTTGTAAACCCTGGTGTTGCAGGCTAAAATCGCAATGAAACTATAATCGCATGCGAGTTCGCGCGCCGTCTAAATTAGCCCTAAGAATAATATAAAATCGTGTCTTTACTAAAACCACCACCGAAATCACCAATCACAGACGTGTCAAAAAAAACAGCCTTACAAAATGTGTTTCAGCCCAGACTTGGAAACCAAACAGGACGATTTCTTCCCGTACGTGCACGATAGGGACAGCTATACGGTCGGCATGTACACTTCTAGGCCTACGTTGAAGTACCTTATCAGGGAGGCGCACATCTACCTGCAGGTAAATGCAGACAAAACAGGACGACTTTTTCCCGTACGGACACGACAAGGATAGGTATGGCCTGGCTAAGCCTTAGACGGACCCAATTTGATTTGATCCGGGGCCCAATTTGAGTCGAGAAATTGATAGAAAATAGAAACTAACTTGGCTATTCACCGTATAACGTATATTTTTGGTCCTTGAATAAGGTTTCATTTACCCTAATTACAGTAATGACTAATGTTGAATATTATTTGTCAGATGGCGAAGCAAATGCAAATAACTGCCAACATGGGCCCGTATAAAAGCATCTTTGAAGACTTCAATTGGGTCATGGGTAAGCCGCACGTATAGACCGACCGCTTAAATGAGTCCTCGCCTGCGCGGTGCGGGGGGACGGGGTAGGACGACTAAGGGGGGCGGGGAAGGTGCGGGCGGGAGGCGTACGGCGCCCGCACCTTCCCCGCCCCCCTTAGTCGTCCTACCCCGTCCCCCCGTACCGCGCAACGGACATTTAAGCGGTCGGTCTATAATGTTACTTAAAAACCGGCCAAGTGCGAGTCGGACTCGCGCACGAAGGGTTCCGTACCATAATGAAAAAAAAAACGGAAAAAAAATGCAAAATAAAAAACGGTCACCCATCCAAGTACTGACCACGCCCGACGTTTCTTAACTTTGGTCAAATTGAAAATCACGTTTGTTGTATGAAGTTAAATCTTTATTTTATTCTGTTTTTAGTATTTGTTGTTATAGCGGCAACAGAAATACATCATCTGTGAAAATTTCAACTGTCTAGCTATAACGGTTCGTGAGATACAGCCTGGTGACAGACAGACGGACGGACGGACGGACGGACGGACAGCGAAGTCTTAGTAATAGGGTCCCGTTTTACCTTTTGGGTACGGTACCCTAAAAATGGCAAAAAATAAAAGAAACCTTCATTTGGTATAGTCATGTGCAGGGGTGGTTCTTGTAAAGTGTGGTGATGTGCAGGGGTGGTCCGTCTAAAGAGTGATGGTGTGCAGGGGTGGTCCAAGACCACAGCGTGGCGCCAGGGGTGCTGCGGCATCGGGTCAAGCAATACTACGTGAGCAGGATAGACGCGGCCATCACCAATTCTACCGACTTCATTTCGAAAGCTTTTACGTGAGTTTCACGCAGGGTTACCAGATGACAGGAATTTTCCTGACATGTCAGGATTTTTTTGAATTGAACGATTTTTTATAAAGTAATTCAAAAATTACTTCAAAAACATTGTAAGATATAATAAATAAGATCCACTCAACCTGCGTACCTGGCTATCGGGCTATCGGCTCAATCGGGTGGCCATCGCTAACGGCTATTAGAAGCCTCAAAAATATGAAAAATCAGGAAAAATATTCGGAAATCAGGAATTTTGTCAGGAATTTCTAAATTTGTACCTGGTAACCCTAGTTTCACGTGACTGACGTGACTGTGGCACTGGTCCCACCGCGAGCTAGTAAGCTATGAGCTATCGGCTATAAACACGAACAAAAGATAAGCACTCCCGTGTAAATAAAAGAGACACGGCGATATTTCTAGCTCACCGCTGGGCGAGTAACTATAAATATCGCCGTGTCTCTTTTATTTACACGGGAGTGCTTATCTTTTGTTCGTGTTTATAGCCGATAGCTCATAGCTTACTAGCTCGCGGTGGGACCAGTGCCTGTACCCTGTGTGTGCTTGCACCTAGGGTTGCCATATGGAAGAATTAAATGTCCTGATAAAAATCCTGACTTCACCCTAAAAATCCTGACATTTCTTCTTCTTCTTCTTCTTCCTCGCGTTATCCCGGCATTTCGCCACGGCTCATGAGAGCCTGGGGTCCGCTTGACAACTAATCCCATGATTTGACGTAGGCACTAGTTTTTACGAAAGCGACTGCCATCTGACCTTTCAACCCAGAGGGTAAACTAGGTCTTATTGGGATTAGTCCGGTTTCCTCACGATGTTTTCCTTCACCGAAAAGCGACTGGTAAATATCAAATGATATTTCGTACATAAGTTCCGAAAAACTCATTGGAACGAGCCGGGGTTTGAACCCGCGACCTCCAGATTGCAAGTCGCACGCTCTCACCGCTAGGCCACCAGTGCTTTTTACAAAAAGCACTTTATTTTTTTATTTTTTTTAAATCCTGACATTTCTTGTAACAGAATTTTGGCGTAGCTTGAACGACGCCCCGGCGGCGCACTGCGCTCTGCGGTGTACTGTGGGGCTACCGCGAAAACCCAAATTCGCAAATTGCGGGGATCTTTCTCTTTTACTCCAATGAAGGCGTAATTAGAGTGACAAAAAAAATGCCCGCAATTTGCGAACTTCCATTTTCGCGGTTATAGCCCTGTATCGTGGATCTACCTTTCCCTTTCCCTCCGTCCGACCCCGTAGCCCCCTCCCCGCGTTTTTTATGAGATCATTCCTAAAAATCCTGGTACTTCCCAAGTCCGGCCGCAATCCGGACAGAGGGTCAAAACTCCTGACATGTGTAATGTACTTGCATTTTTATTACGAATCCCTTACTGGATAACGGTATAGCAAGAGAGATGGTGCTGCCATCTACAGGGTGTCCCAGAATTCGACGTCAAGCCGTAAACGGATGATAGACCAAGTCATAACAGTTATCATAAAAATACAAAAAAAAATCCAACTCATGTTCTTTAAAAATTATGGTCACTTTAAAAATTCACTAAAAAATCCACACCCTGTAATTATTCCAGATTACACAATAATAAAAAAATTTGAATAAATTATGGAATTTGTAGTAACAAGAGTTAAAGAACCATTACAGGGTGTGGATTTTTTTGTGAATTTTTAAAGTGACCATAATTTTTAAAAAACAGGAGTTGGTTTTTTTTTTTTTTAAATACAAAAAAAATGATAACTGTTATGACTTGGTCTATCATCCGTTTATGGCTTGACGTCGAATTCTGGGACACCCTGTATACAACAATAAATTATTATTCACTTATTAAAATGCTTTATCCCGTGGTGAAAAAAAAATAAAAAAACAAGAATATAGTTTAAGCCTTTATAAGCCAGAGGGAATATATTTCCCACCTGATTTTGCACTTTATTTCAAAGTAATAGGGTTCAATTTTGCATAATTTCTGGCACCCTTATGCCTTATAAAGGGTTAAGTTAATTATGTAGGTAAATGTAATTTTTTGATATGTTAATTTAATTTTTGGTTGTGGAATAAATGGGCTTTATATTATTTATTTATTATACACCGCGTTTTTATTGAATTCCGTTAACTTCGGGGTATGGTTAAGTACGTTTAAGAGAACTAAATGGCATAGTTAATTTTCAAAAAAAAAAAAAAAATTTTTTGCTTATTTTGAAAAAAATAAAAATTTTTTAAAAGTAATTAAATGTAGCATATAGCGTTGTTGTAACACGGGCATTACATTTAACTCAACCAAACAATTGAAATCTGTGACATATCAATGTCATTTCGAACATCGAGCGACCGAGATTGTATTTAAGTTTAGTTGCAAATGCATGAACTCATTCTAAACACTAATCAATATGTAAACCGGCCCTAAGGCAAGTGTACACGTTTGTAGAGGCCTTAAAGGAAAAAAATAAAGTATCGATTATCTCCGAAATGGAGTTAATTAGAATATCGGTGTCTTTGAGAAAGTTACTAGATTTAAGCTCAGGAATGCACCCCTGAAATTAACGGAAATAAAAAAAAACACGGTGTATATAAAATGCTTTATCGGCAGTAAGCTACGCTCAAGCCCTCAACATGTGGGGTACGACCGGTGTATGTTCAACATATCTTCGTGTTATGGGTCCCGATTCATTAAGTATAGCGTAAGTATTAATATTCATATACCTACCTATGAATGAATAAATGAATGAAAATCTTTATTTCAGGGAACTAGTGGCCCATACATAATACCTTAAAACTAGCATACATATTATAAATATATTTTAAAACTAAACACTGTAAATCACATTATGGTTGCGATGCATTACGCAACCCCGTAGTGTCTGGCTTAATGCTATTCTTCTGTGTTGCAGATTCAGGTGTATAACCCGCTCGGCTGGGCCGTCACTACGCCCGTGCGGCTACCCGTCTATCCCACGAACAGCGTTTTTAAAGTCTACGACAATGACGGTAAGAGCTTTGAAATCTTTGAATTATAATATTTATAATACACTAGGTTATACGTCTACATTCCACGTCTGCGTGGAATTAGTGACAGCAGCTAAAGTAAGTATAGCGCCTGGATAATGCTAATAGCAGTCATTCCATTCGCGCATTGCTTACTTTAATTACTAAGCAATACATTCACTTTTTCAATTCCACCCCCCCCCCCCCCTTTGCACTATCTTCAGAAATGATTACCGACATAAAAACTATCCTATGTCCTTCCCCGGGACTCAAACTATCTCTATGCCAAATTTCAACTAAATCGGTTCAGCGGTTTAAGCGTGCAGAGGTAACAGACAGACAGACTTTCGCATTTATAATATAACTAGCTCTTGCCCGCGTCTTCGTCTGCGTGGAATCAGTAACAGCAGCTAGTGTAAGTATAGCGCCCTAATAAAGTGTAATAGCAATCATTCAATTTGAGCATCAGTTGCAATTAGTGATTAGGCAATTCATTAACTCTCTCAATTCCACCCCCTTTTCACTCTCTTTAGGGGTGATTCCCGACATAAAAACTATCCCATGTCCTTCCCCGTGACTCAAAACATCTCTATGGTAAATTTCAACTACATCGGTTCAGCGGTTTAAGCGTGAAGACGTAACAGACAGACACACTTTCGCATTTATAATATTAAGTATGGATAAGTATGGATTATTCAAATAATAATAAGCTGTCTTAAATTTTACACTTATAATTCAATAAATAAACCTTTATAAAAGCTATTCTTCCCAGGCTGTTGAGGCACACACAAGCAGGTGTTAAATTAGAATAATGATTTGCAGGCGAAGAAGTTAAATCGACGACAATAAGATTGCCAGATACAATATTGAGAATTCGCAGTCGCCCAAAAGCAGACTATGAAGTCGTTTTCATAGCAGTCAACATCCCACCGGTGGGATTCCGGTCCTATTATATAGAAGCACAGTTCTTTAAAGCTCGTAAAATGTTAGTTAAAAGAGGAGGCCAAAAAAGCGCAGATTATGAAGACGACACAGAAGAGGAAACATTAGCACCTGTTGAGAAAGAAACTAAACAAGAATCTAGACCAAGGAGAGATAAATATGAAATGAAAGTATTGGGTTCAGAAGGCAATAAACGAGAGAAGAAAATGATTGCTAATAAAGCACTTAATACCCATAATATGACTAAACGTGAGACCAGACAAAGGCTAACAGATGTAGTAAAGGATACAGCAAATAACTACTTTAAGGATAGTGTTCCTGTTGACGACGTAGACAACGATCAAACAAGAAGTGCTACAGAAGCACAAATAATGCTTCCGATGCTAAAGGAACATGCTACAGAAGTCGGAGGTAGCCTTCTCATGCTAAAAGACTATTTGCAAAAATCTAAAGTTCTTAATAAATTGGACTTCATTGAACCGGAAAACGAACTGTTATCATCTCATGAGCATGAACCTGAATTTGAGGCTGAAGCAGATATAAAAATACCTTTTACGAAAAACATTACAAGATTCAGTAAAGTAAATACGGAAGATATGATGGTAGAACCGGATATAAGGGTGCATATTGTACGTCCACATAGAATAAAACCAGAACAGCCTTATTTAACAACTACAGATTCAGATATCAGAGTACCTACGCAGGCCAGACGCAGGCCGGATATAAAGATATTATTAAACACTGATATAAAAGTACCAGTTAACAAATCCACTTTTAAAAATAAGGAAAGAAAATGGTCAGAATCAGTAGAATTTAAGGAATCTAGAACAGAATCATTAGCGATAGTTCCCGTTCAAACGGAATCAACAACATCTGCAGTGTATGTGGCTGAATGGCCTAGTACAACTGAATCAGTATTAGTAGTACCAGTTAGAAAAATGTGGGAAAAAGTTACAGTTAAACCAAAGTTGAAACTCGAAACAGAACGGCAAGATGCTGAAACAAAAAAAAATGAAGCAGCTCTAGAATATACAACTGAATCAGTAAATACACCAGTCAATGTAGCACAGTTAGGAAAGACGGGAAACAAGGACATGCAAGTTAGAAATACCGATACACTTGTAGATACTGACCTGATAGTAGACACAGGTGCCCGGAACGAGGATATTGAGCAAATTGAAATTTTAGAAAGGTTCAGAACGTACTCACAAACCACTGAAGAGGTAGAAAGGCTCGCACCATACTTACAAACTACAGAAGAGATTGAGAGAGTTAAAAATGAAGAAAATATTGAAACAAGCACTGGCGTAGAACCTACTACAACTGAAAGTACCGATTACACATCTAGTACCACTGACAATATTAGATATACGAGTACTAAAGCGTATGACGATAAACTATCGTCTGTGTCTCCAATTGAAACTAGAAAAAGTTTTGCTTCAGCTGCTGATATTGCTGATACAAATGAAAAGTATTTCAAAGTAGATGATGGAAGCCGATTGTTCATAGGAAACAAGGTATGTACATTCCTAGATTAGGTATTTTGGAGGAAATAATATTTCTTCATCGTTTTTTAAACAGTGTGTTTTCTGTAATAGGAGCAATAAATTAAACTGTAGGCTGTACTCCTCAAACTGACCAACATTTGATCAGCATCTTTTGAAATTAACTCATGTTTTGATTTTTATTACACTTTAAAGTTTATTCTAAGACGCAATGTATTGCAAATTTTGTTATGTTAAAAGCGTGACAAGTAACGTCAAACACACTGATGTCAGCGTACATTCAAAAATCAAAACATGAGTTATTTTCAAAAGTTGCTGAACAAAATGTTGGTCAGTTTGAGGAGTACAGTATTTAGTTTAATTTATTGCTCCTGTTACTATACTATACTTTTGTTTTTCCTTTACTAGATACGCTTCTTTTTGGCTGATTACCTTAATTTTTTATCTTTCTTCGAATTTGATTACTTTCTTTGATTTCCTGTTTTTCGTTTTGTAGTGGGTTTTCTCTTCTGTTCTCAATCTCGACATAATCGTCATATACTCTTATGTTATACGTTAGAATTTCTTCGTTGATTTTATTTTCCAATGCATTGTGCACTCCTGTATTATGTTTTTACTTTTACCCTACCGTCACATAAGGCTAGAATTTATTTTAGAGCGATATTATCAATCATGTTTTTGTGTAATTTATTTGCCACGTACACTTGTCTTAGACACTTGATTTGAGTTATTGACACATTTCTTATAATAAGAAGAAATTTATTGACCCAAAAAACACATAATAATAACAGTATATGGCCCTCGCCTCTGTGCTTGCCTTGACTGGCCGGCCAGAGTGGAGTCGCAAGAGCGGGACCTATGCTCCAGGTTGGAAGTGTAAAATGTCATAACGCCGGCGGCCTGCTGAACGGATTACCGGGATCTGGCTACCGCAGACTCACCTCTCGACAACCTCATAGCCACTCCAAAGTGTTGCCCTGTTGTCGCACTGTGCGTGCGGCCATTGCGGGGCCCACTCAATGAGTTGGCGAGTCACCACCTGTCTTATACAATTTTGAGACTGATTGTCACGGCAGGTGTCCGCTAGTCTCCTCCCATAGCCCGATCCCCAGTCCATCCAACTTTCAAATCTATAGCCCAATGACAATATTAGTAGTTCCCATCGCAGCACAAAAGTGCTGCACTGCAATAGTCTTTGCACCTGGCGGGGACCATCTCCAGATGTATCACATTGTGCGTTCGGGGATGGTATCCGCCACGTGTATCCCTTGCCTTTAGATTAATTTGTCTTAAAGGGCCTCTGCGCTGACTTCGGCCCCACGCACGCCTCCCAAAGGTCCGGGACCCCATGGTCCCGAGATATGGAAAGACAGTATAGCATATTCCAAGTATGGGGAACCCCAAAAAAATATTGTTTTTTTTCTATTTTTGTGTGAAAATCATAATGCGGTTCACAGAATACATCTACTTACCAAGTTTCAACAGTATAGTTCTTATAGTTTCGGAAAAAAGTGGCTGTGACACACGGACGGACAGACAGACAGACATGACGAATCCATAAGTGTTCCGTTTTTTGCCATTTGGCTACGGAACCCTAAAAATCATTAATACCTCAAAGGGAGCACTCCACGGGCTTTCCCGTACAAAAGCATTTTATTTCCTGTGTTGCTTTTTTTCGGCATTTAATGCAGGCAATTATATTTCCGTGCGTTTCTGCCACCATTTGTCATAGAAAAGGAAACTCTTATACCTGCAAATCTTTAGAAAATTCGCGTTTGCACGGGACAAACGGGGAATTCTCCAAAGGTTGCCTATGCGTGATCACTTTTAGCAATAAGACCCTGTTGTTTGTCTCTACTCAAGTTTCTGCTTTCTGTACAATACAGAAAGCAGAAACTTGAGAGTATGCACTAGAGTGCATACTCTTGAATACTCTTCAGAGTATTTGTACCTCTTGAATCTGGGCTCATAACCTGTTGAATCTGGGCGTAAAGGAAACTATGATGACTCCATATGAAGATGTATATTGTCGAAGAAATAGGCATTAGGCACTGATACAAATTTAGGCTGTTCAGCAGAAGGGTGGAAACGAATGTGACGGCATCACCCACGCGAACAAAAACCGTATATTTATTCAAATATTTAATCTTGTTCCACGTTTACAAACAAGGTTCTTTTAGTTTATGAAGACACTTTCCAACATGTATTGTATTGTATTCTTCTCTCTTTTGCCATTCAGTACGTCCGGGTCAACCTCGACGAAAGACGACGTGTCTCCAGCATCTTCCTCCGCAATGGAGTCCGCATCAACCTCGAGATTCTCATGTTCCACTACGTCTCCGATGACCCGGCCAAGTTTGACATCAGGACAGTACCACGGAGAGAGATCAAGCCACCAGGAGCGTACATCTTCAGGCCTATCGACCCTTACATTATCAGGTCGGAGGATAATTATGATGTCAGCATTGTAAAGACGGATATAGTTGAAGAGATCCGTATAACTTTTAGCAATTGGACGTCTCTGCAGCTGCGGCTGTATGTGGATAGCCCGGTTGTTGGTAAGACATTTTTGTTAGCTTAGTTTAGTGCCCCACTGCTGGGCAAAGGCCTCCCCTTACCTCCACTCCCCTTGCCCAGCAGAGTGGGACACCGTATCGGCTTAAATGTCATCATCATATATTTAAGAGTATGTCTCTTGCCGGTGGAGCATTTTATATGTTTGGCGGTCCTCTGCCTTCTCTTTGACAGCCTGATACGACACGACGTTGGTCTTTTCCTTTATTTGCTCCATCTACGCTCTCCTTGGTCTTCCCTTCTTCCTGTTCATAATAATTTACCGTAACTTATTTTTAAAATGTGTTTTTCATATAAAAGACATGAGATTGCTTACATTCTTTCTAATGCTAAAAAAACGACCTTATAATAAACGGTTTTCACCATCGCCAACAGAACTGCACTGGTTGGTCGGGCCGATCCCAACTGACGACGGCTTAGGCAAGGAGGTATTCATCCGGTACAAAACCGATCTGGACCACGACGGAGCCTTCTACACGGACTCCAACGGACGGCAGACCATCAAGCGGATCAGAGGCACCAGGGCCACGTACGACCCTGTAGATTTGGACCCTATCACAGGTAACTTTACCATGATTTTTTTAGTCTGGTCATTCGTTGAACGCAGTAAGCCCCCATTCGCACGACAGCTTTTTCAATGCGCGTTAAAAAAGCGCTTGGATCTGTCCGCACTCTAAATTCGACCAAGGCTTAAAGTCGAAAATCCAACAACGCTTGATAAAAAGCGTCACCGCTGTCGTGTGAATACATTGGCCCGTGCCCAGGGTCCCCATCCTCAGGGGGCCCCGAGATCAGACAGTAACAGTATATTTTCACCTCAGTAGCTCGAACAAGGGTACTTTTGCTTCTTAAAAACAGTGAGCGAAATGCGATTTTGCTCACTGAGTCATTTTGTCTCACTCAGTGAGCAAAATCGCATTTTGCTCACTTAGTGAGACAGTATGAGTGAGCAATATCGCATTTTGCTCACTGAGTGAGACAAAATGTCATTCAAGTGACTTTTATAGTCAAATGTCATTTCAACATGCGGGGTCTAATACAAGTTCGATATACTTGGGTTCTATTATCTCTGTCCCTCTAGGTATGTTCTCACTGCTTATTAGGGTGAAAAAATTTGTGTACTACACGAGATCAAAGTTATTTACATCTCGTGCGCTTTTGAATCCCTTACTACGCTCAAGATTCTAAATTAGATTATCTATTATAGAATCTTTCGCTTGAAATATCAAACTTTGATCTCTTGTTGTACAAATAACTATTGATTACCCATAATAAATAGAAGGTCATAGTAGTAAAATGTTAGTTCAATTTTGCTTTCTTTACTTTTCAAAAGGGGCCCAAATTATTGTGTGCCCAAGGGCCCCAGCATAGTTTAAGACGGCCCTGGCTGTAAGAGTGTGGGCTGATTTAGACGGCGTGCGAACTCGCATGCGATTTTTTGCTACATTGCGGACTGCTGGCTACGTCAAATTCAACCGACCGATCAAAAACAGCAATGTAATGAAACTCGTATGCGAGTTTTTGCATGGTCTAAATAGGGCTTGTTGCTGCTATTGCCTTTATACAGTCAATCATCAGTCAATGTTAAAGATTATATGGGGCATTATCTATAAAGGGACCTTATTGTCGATGGCGCTTACGCCGCACAGCGTCGCGCGGTATTGTATTTATATCAGAGCATCGTTAATAATGGCGTAAGCGTCATCGACAATAAGATCCCCTTTCATAGATGACGTCACATATTTTCATTCTAGGCAACCTATACCCCGTGACGTCGAAGATCTACATCGAGGATCCGAGGAAGAATATCCGTTTCTCGGTCTTCAACGACCGATGCCAGGCCGGGGGTGCGCTGATAGATGGCGCTGTTGATCTCATGCTGCATCGGAGGATACTTACTGATGATATAGGTTGGCTTTTAGCACAGAATAAATAATAGTACAGTGGTGAGACACTCCTGACTTCGGTCGAACTCGGCTCCGTTCGGCTCAGCACTGCTCCGAGCAATTATTAGGGTTGGCACCACCTGACATCCTTGTGCGTGCACGACCACAGATAAGATAATCACTTGAATTTTGCTAACCCTAAATAGCTGAAAGGGATAGTGTTATATATTAGAAAGGGATAGCATGATTCGACCCTGAATCGCTGTCAAACTTCGGGTTTTTAGGAAGTGTCCTTTCTGTACGGTAGTACTATTATTTCATCTGTGGTAGTACCGTACAGAAAGGAAACTTCCTACAAAACATAGGTACAATGTACATCATAGGTGTATTAGACAGGGACAGCATGATTCGACCCTGAACCGCTGTCAAACTTCAGTTTTATAGGAAGTTTCCTTTCTGTACGGTAGTAACCTATGTCACTATAGAGGCGGACCAAATAGTTTGCAGCGGATTTGATAGCCCACGCAGTCCGAGTGTTATTTATACGTCATCATTTCATAGAAGTTTGACGTTTAAAATAACACTTGCACTGCGTGGGCTATCAATCGCTGCAGACTTTTCTTGGTCTAACTCTATCCCTTTCGGCTACTTATTTAGGATTGTCGAAATTCAAGCAAATATCTTATCTGTGGTCGTGCACGCAAAGGGACGCAAGTTCTGTCAACCCTAATAATTGCTCGGAGTAATGCTGAGCCGAACGGAGCCGAGTTTGCCCGAAGTCAAGAGTGTCTCGCAACGCCGTGTCGCCAACCAAATTTTCTGTGTTAACTGCAAAACGTAATTCAAGACCAAAAAAAGTAAGAAAATGTTGCCACTTTTTACTAGAGCGTCTTGTATTTATGTAAAAATAAGTATATAAAAGGACCTACTTTTTTAAATGGTAGGAGTAAAATTACTAATAAATAAATTATCTTACCGTGATTATTTATCAAAAGGAATTTAGTATTTTACAAATAAATTATTGCAGTGGCAACATTATCTTACTTTTTTTGGTCTCGAATTACGTTTTGCAGTTTAGCTTTTCTTCTTCTTCTTAGTCGGATACTCTTGTCAGAGCAGTCGTGGTCATTGAGGTCGTTGTACGGCCTTTTTTGTTGTTTCCCGCCATGCTTCTCTATTTATTGCATTCCGCACGCACAGATTTAAAGGTGACCCGGTGAGAGTTTTAATTTGGTCGGTCCATCGCATTGAAGGCCGCAATCTGGGTCTTGTGCCATCCACTCTGCCTTGAACTGCCAGCCTCTCCATGGCGTCGTCTTCCCTGCGCGTAACGTGACCGAAGTAGCTAAGGATACGAGAGTGAACGATTGCCGAAAGTCTTTGTGTAACTTTGAGCTCCTGGAGAATGGATATATTAGTGCGACGCTGAGTCCATGATATCCGCAGCATCCTTCTCCAGCACCACATTTCCAAAGCATCAATGCGTTTTCGTTCACTCTCTCTCACTGTCCACGTTTCAGCACCGTAAAGCAACACTGGGAAAACGAGAGATCTTACGAGGCGAGTCTTCGTTGCCTTTGTGATGTTACGGTCTCTCCATATCTTTTTAGCTTTTAATACAAGTTTAGCTTTTAATACAACTATATTTTTCGCAGGTTTTGGTGCATACTTAAACGAGACAGAAGACGGCGAACCAATCAGAGCAGCCGGCACCCACTACCTCTACCTCTCCAAGGCGCACAGAAACAAAATATTCGAAAAGAAATTCGCAAAAGAAATATATTTCGCTCCCCGCGTTTTGACTTCCAACAATGCAATGTACGCTGACGATATGCGACAAACGTTTTACAATAGTAAAAATGAGTTTAGCGCTCTTAATGAGAAATTACCATTAGGTGTGCATCTTTTGACCTTAGAAAGAATAACTGCTGACGAGATGTTAGTGAGACTCGAAAATTATTTGGAAAAAGCAGACGTGACCTCTGATGGTGTTCGGTATGTGCGCTTAAGAGATTTATTTAGAGATATAAAGATAATATTGTTGAAAGAAACTCTGTTAGCTGGGAATATATACAAGGACCAGTGGAAGCCGACGCAGTGGAAAAAGAAGAATTTGTTTTATAGAAGATTTAATGATTATTATGGTAGTGGTAATGATACTTTGGAAGAAGATGAGCTGGATGTAAGTGACGATTTGGGTGGGAGAGGTGTTAGATTAGCCCCGCAACAGATTAGAACGTTTATTGTTAAGTATAAGTATAATAAAGCATAATATTTGAAACATTTTTTATTTATTTTGTAGTCTGCCTTTCGCACTATTGAAAGATGTAAAAAGTAAACAAATAATTTGTACATTTTCGGGTAGTTAAAGTTAGACCAAGGAAAGTCTGCAACGATTCTGATAGCCCACGCAGTGCAAGTGTTATTCATACGTCATTACTTCATAGAAGTTTGACTTTTAAAATAACACTTGCACTGCGTGGGCTATCAGAATCGTTGCAGATTTTTGATGGTCTAAGTCTATACTATAACATTTATTGGTGAACCAACCAAATCCAAAACCGCCTGGTTAAAATATAAAAAAGTTTACCAAATTTCACGCTAGATGGCGTTATACCGGGAGTGGCGATTTCTACATCGCGCTAAAGAAATTTTCTAGTCTTCTTTCCCACCATCTATTCTATAGGGACCATGCGCGTTGGAGGGTCTGCCATCTTGTGGCCTGAATCTGAAACATATGTGCACATGTACATTGCCAAAGCAAGTGCTACCATCTACCGCTCTCGTCGGTACGTTTCCTTGTGCATAGTATGTTCTGCCATCTTGTGGGCTACACCGGAAGCATAAACGACGCATTTACGCCTCGCGCCAAAAATCTGACGGCTCCTATGCTGCCCCCTATACTCGTAGTTCATGCACGGGGCTTATGGCGTCAGGCAATTAATTATGTTTAGTTTTATTTTTTTGTGTTTATGGTTAATTAATGAAAACCACAAGTATTATAATAGTCGTATATTACTCGTGTAACAGCACGGGGTGTTGCTGCAGCGACTCTCTCAGCTCTGTGGGCAGGTTCGCGAGCCTGGCGCCGATGAAGAACCGTATTAGCCTACTGGTTTAGACTACTTTCATACAAAACTGTTTACCAAATATCACGCTAGATGGCGCTATACCGAGAGCGGCGATTTCTACATCGAGCTAATGAACTTTTCTAGTCTTTTCCACCAGTTTTTCCATGACGTCAGGCAAAAAAATTTAAAGTTTTATTTTTTATTGGGTGAACTGTCTAATAAAACCACAAGTATTATAATAGTTGTATATTACTCGTGTAACAGCACGGGGTGTTGCTGCAGCGATTCCCTCAGCTCTGTGGGCAGGTTGGCGAGCTTGGCGCCGATGAAGAACCGTATTAGCCAGTAGGTTTAGACTACTTTCATACAAAACTGTTTACCAAATATCACGCTAGACGGCGCTGTACCGAAGCGGCGATTTCTACATCGCGCTAATGAACTTTTCTAGTCTTTCCCATTTATTCTATGGCGTCAGGCGCGTCAAGCAAATATGTTTAAAGTTTTACTTTTTAGTGTGTAACTGTGTATGGTTAATTATTGGGTGAATTGTGTAATAAAACCACAATTATTATAATAGTCGTATATTACTCGTGTAACAGCACGGGGTGTTGCTGCAGAGATTCCCTCAGCTCTGTGGGCAGGTTGGCGAGCTTGGCGCCGATGAAGAACCGTAGTGTGCTGCGCAGCGCGGCCGGGAACTGCTGCGGCAGCGCGCGCGCGAGGCTGGCGTAGCAGCCGGGGAGGTGCCAGCGGAGCGGGGCCTTCTCCTCAGACTGAAAATAAAAGATATTCATTAGTCACGAAATTTTCGATTTTTTTAGACTGAAGTGAACGAAAGTTTTTTTATGCAGGTGGTTGTGGCACGTGGCACGAGCGGTTTTACTTAACAATAGACAAAGGATTAGCTGTCGACGTCTTAATAGATAGGGGGTCATAGTTAAGGCTACAAACTATACTGTATTATGTTTTTGCCTACCTTTATAAGCGCCAGTCCCCTTAAAAGCCTCTCAATAAGCGACCAGCTAGCCGCCCTTTTGTTAGCAGCCGCTATAGTCCTAGCGAACAGCTGCTGCGTCGCATCACCAGCCTTGTCGCTTTTTATGTGTTTTTTCCTACCTTTATAAGCGCCAGTCCTCTCAAAAGCCTCTCAGTAAGCGGCCAGCTAGCCGCCCTTTTGTTAGCAGCCGCTATAGTCCTAGCGAACAGCTGCTGCGTCGCATCACCAGCCTTGTCAATTTTTATGTGTTTTTTCCTACCTTTATAAGCGCCAGTCCCCTTAAAAGCCTCTCAGTGAGCGGCCAGCTAGCCGCCCTTTTGTTAGCAGCCGCTATAGTCCTCGCGAAGAGTTGCTGCGCCGCGTCGCCAGCCTTGTCGCTATTGAGAGACAGGCCGGCGACGGATAGCGTCGCGTTCACGTATTGGGTTAGGAGCTCATCTGTGTCTTGTATGGACTGAAACAAATTTGCCAATGAAAATCATATTTAAAGATCCTTTTTACAGTCTTTGCCAGATCGGTTACGGAACTTAAAATGAATCAGGAGCTGAGTTTTAAACATTTTAGGTATATACCCGTGTCGCTAATTGAAGCGGCTCCTAAAACTAGTGCGATAAGGACAAGGCGAAAAATCCTGCGTAAAAATCTCAAAAATCGAAGTTTCGTACTCTACTGTTTCCTCCTCCAAAACTTAACCAATCGTAACCAAATTTGGAAATCTAAATGATTATGAAATTATCTGTGTCGGACCGTTTTGCTTTTTTGGCTAGTTGATATCAGTTTTGAATACTACGCCTCTCATTGCGGCATAGTCAATGAGGCCATTTTGGCCATTTTTGAAGGGCTCTAGCGCCTTAAAAAACAAAAATATCAAAAAAAAAAGCAAAACGGTCCGACACAGATATTAACAATATTAATCTGTGTTGAAAAAATCATTGCTCTAGCATCAAAACCCACGGAGAAAACAGTCGAGTACGTTTGTATGGAGAAGTGAGCACTCCTGTTGGCTCTTAAGAATCAAGAATAGGGAATATTAAGCAGAACTCTGCGTAGAGGGCGTCACTAACTCAATCACATGGCCTACCGTCAAACGCGACAATCGAAAGTTTGGTTTCTGCCTCTCTATCACTCTCTATTACACAGATAACGAAATTTCGATTTTCGCGTTTGACGGTAGGCCACCTGTAAACAAACCGCCTTGATGCATCAATGTCATAGTGAAAACTTGTCAAAAAACTGTTTAAGGCCTAGTATGTATAAGTTACTCTATGGTTTACTAAACAAATTAGTCGCCGCATTGCAGTCCATAAAATAAACGCACAGTATCGCAATTTTTTCTGGTTTATCAAAAGAAAAGAAAAACAATACAATACAAATTCTCTTTATAGCACAACCTCAGAATAAAACAATCCCACCAAAAACATTTTCATGTAAAATGTTGCCAAGACGAAACCGTAAGGCTCTCACTGTCAAAAAGTTATCAGATCTTATGTAGAGCCAAGCTTCTAACTTTGCAAGCCCTAACTTCACAAATTCTTACACTTAGTCAAAATATGTGGCTCTGCATCAGGGATGTTGCGAATATTCGCATCCGCATCCGCATCCGAGGAACATCCGCATTATTTTCTACATCCGCATCTGCATCCGCACCCGCATAAAATCGATGCGGAGCATCCGCAAGATGCGGATGTCGACCAAGTCGGTAACAAGAACGTATTAGCAGCAGGGCCGGCGGCGTAAGTGCTAGATAATCTCGTCATTATTATATACCTAACGAAATCGTCTAGATCACGAAAAGTCGGCCAAGTTACTGTTTATTACATAAAACGCATCTATTACATACATTCTTGCTCAAATACTAAACGTTTCTTTTTTATTTAAAAAAATAATGCAAATTGTAATATTTGACGTTTTTAAGTACTAAATCTTGACATCCGCATCCGCGGATGTGAGGCTTTAAATATCCGCATCCGCATCCGCGGATGTCAAAAAAATCTGCATCCGCAACATCCCTGCTCTGCATGAACCTACCTCTATGTGTGCTTCGATGACATCCGAAGGATTTGACCCTAGTCGTTCCAGGTTCTCAAGCGTGGGCTCTTTTAGAAAACGCTCTACGTCGCTCCTCACTTCCTCCATGCCTGCCAACAAACAGAAATACGTGTTGCAAATAGGGTACTTTTTAGGGTTCCGTATCGTTTATGATGTAAATGAATTAGTAAATAATAAATAAATGTATAAAATATATGTACAATTTGTAATACGAGTATCTACATTAATGCTGATGTTATTTATACACTAATACTTAGAATAATATATTAGTTATAACTATAATGCTTTAAATGCAAATTTACAAACCGACTTGTAACGATGTTACTAATAAATATTTTCTTTTCTTTTCTTTTCTTTTCTTTTCTTTTCTTATCCAAAGGGTAAAACGGGACCCTATTACTAAGACTTCGCTGTCCGTCCGTCCGTCCGTCCGTCTGTCAGCAGGCTGTATCTCACGAACCGTGATAGCTAGACAGTTGAAATTTTCACAGATGATGTATTTCTGTTGCCGCTATAACAACAAATACTAAAAACAGAATAAAATAAAGATTTAAATGGGGCTCCCATACAACAAACGTGATTTTTGACCAAAGTTAAGCAACGTCGGGAGTGGTCAGTACTTGGATGGGTGACCGTTTTTTTTTTTTGCACTATGGTACGGAACCCTTCGTGCGCGAGTCCGACTCGCACTTGCCCGGTTTTTTACACGCTTTTTATTAAGGGGTATCCAGATAATTGGTCAATCTAATCTAGCGTCCACACGTACACAAATTAAATCACCAATTTGCATTCTACTATGAAATGAAAATTGGCATTTTTGTGTCCGCACCTGCTGATGTGATCGGGGAATCAAATTGATATTTGCGTCCGCACGGCCCTGTTCGATCGGAGAATTTCATCAGATTGGCGAAAAATTGTCTCGTCTGGATTCTGGATACAGCTTTAACTTGCAACTTACCTAACTATGTATGTGGGTGTCAAATCTTGTAAGTTAAATTTGACTTACTTCTCAACTTCCAAAGAAGCTGAAAATTTGCATAAATATGTAAGTCGGGTGACAATGCAATATTATGGTACCATCGAGCAGTCCTCTGTTGCGCTGTCCCCTGTGTTCTCCTCGTCTTGGCATCCTGTCTCTCTCTAACATACCTGATGTATACAGAGTGATGTCGTTGCTTGTCGCCGTCGTGTTGACGCTGTGTTACGCGTCCCCTGTTGCGCTGTCCTCTGTGTTCTCCTCGTCTTGGGATCCTGTCTCTCTCTAACATACCTGACGTGTCAAGGGTGATGTTGTTGCTTGTCGCCGTCGTGTTGACGCTGTGTTGCGCGTCCTCTGTTGCGCTGTCCTCTGTGTTCTCCTCGTCTTGGCATTCTGTCTCTCTCTAACATACCTGATGTATCCAGAGTGATGTTGCTGCTTGTGGCCGTCGTGTTGACGCTGTGTTGCGTGTCCTCTGTTGCGCTGTCCTCTGTGTTCTCCTCGTCTTGGCATCCTGTCTCTCTCTAACATACCTGACGTGTCAAGGGTGATGTTGTTGCTTGTCGCCGTCGTGTTGACGCTGTGTTGCGCGTCCTCTGTTGCGCTGTCCTCTGTGTTCTCCTCGTCTTGGCATACTGTCTCTCTCTAACATACCTGACATGTCAAGGGTGATGTTGTTGCTTGTCGCCGTCGTGTTGATGCTGTGTCGCGCGTCCTCTGTGGCGCTGTCCTCTGTGTTCTCCTCGTCTTGCATTCTGTCTCTCTCTAACATACCTGATGTATCCAGAGTGATGTTGTTGGTTGTCGCCGTCGTGTTGACGCTGTGTTGCGCGTCCTCTGTTGCGCTGTCCTCTGTGTTCTCCTCGTCTTGCATTCTGTCTCTCTCTAACATACCTCATGTATCCAGAGTGATGTTGTTGGTTGTCGCCGTCGTGTTGACGCTGTGTTGCGCGTCCTCTGTTGCGCTGTCCTCTGTGTTCTCCTCGTCTTGGCATTCTGTCTCTCTCTAACATACCTGACGTGTCAAGGGTGATGTTGTTGCTTGTCGCCGTCGTGTTGACGCTGATGTTGATGCTGTGTTGCGCGTCCTCTGTTGCACTGTCCTCCGTGTTCTCTTCGTCTTGGGATTCAGCGTCTGATTCGTCGTCTGATTCTGTGCCTGTAATATAAAACATTGTAATTTCGCGATAAAATCAAAAACTACTGAACCGATTTTCATGCGGTTTTCACCTATCAATAGAGTGATTCTTGAGGAAGGTTTAGGTGTATAATTTATTAACCCGTGCGAAGCCGGGGCGGGTCGCTAGTAGGATATATTATTACCTATCATAGTCATGTCATATTCATACCTTCATCATCATCATCATCGTCGTCCTCGTCCCCGCTCTCCCCTTCGTCGTCTGTGAGTTCTCCGGCGGCCCCGAGTTGCGCCTTCATACCCTTTTTACTCGCTGCGTTTCCTAAAAGTAGATAAATTAATTACACTGTCAGGCGTGGCTCACTCCGCGATTTCGTCGCTTTGCTACAGGTAGCTACAAGTACATCCGTTCCACACCAATTTTAGTGGCTACCCATAAGCCGCGCGTGGCGCTGTCGCCACCTAGCGGCCATATCTGTCCTGATCGTAACAGACGCGTTTTGTTAGAGAGTGAGTCTTCTGTACCTAGTACTATTATTTATTCTGTGACACTGTTTTAATTATGCTACAATGGCCAAATTCTTGTGACATAAAATTTAATCACTTCTTGGACATCTTGGTGTCCAATTTGAAATTTGGCGTACCTACTTAAGATAAGACCTACTTCCGTAATAGGGTTGGCAACTGTCAAAGGTTTGCATAGATGGCGCTGGTGCTTGTTTTAAGTCACTCGCGCGACTTGTATCGGAGAGCCTAGGTCTCCTTTCTCAAGCACTAACAGTGCGAGCAGCGTTCACGACGGCTGCGCTTCGCGTACTGCGGCGCGCCGCGTCGCACGCGCCGATAAAAAAACCAGCTGATGGGAGGTTTTGCACTGTCGGTGTAGGTGGGCATAGTCATCATCATCATATCAGCCAGAGGACGTCCACTGCTGGACATAGGCCTCCCCCAAAGAGTGCCACAATGACCGCCACCCGCATCCAGCAGACTCCCGCGACCTTTACCAGGTCGTCAGTCCACCTTGTGGGGGGTCTACACACGCTGCGCCTTCCGGTACGTGGCCTTCCGGTTGTTATTTAAGACCTATTTACATGGTGCGAGAACTCGCATACGAGTTTCATTATACAGTATGCATCAGAACCAAAGGCAAAGAAAGAGACCCATTAATTTAGGTCATACTGAGCAACTTTTACTATGGGACCAACCCCGAAAACGCGGGAAGAAATTGGATGTTTCCTACATTTTGCTGGTCTGATGTTGAAATTTCCTATGGGAGAGTAATTTTTTTGCCGCGTTTTCGGGGTTGGTCCCATAGTAAAAGTTGCTCAGTATGACCTAAATATTAATGGGTCTCTTTCGTTCTGATACATACTGTATTTCAGTGGTCGGCTGAATTGGATGGAACCAAATAGTCCTCAATGTATTTGAAATTGCATACGAGTTCGTGCCGTCTAAATCAGTCCTTAGGCGAGCATAGTGGTATGTTTGGGGTCTAAACTCACTTCGTTTTTTTTAGCATTAGAAATTAGGTAAACAATCTTGATGTGTCTTTTAATTGAAAAACACATTTTAAAAATAAGTTACGGCAAATATGTAACAATTATGAATCTAATAGGATCATTTATATTCTTCTGCTTTCATAAGTAATCGTTTATGATTTTTAAAAAGCGTTTTTATATTAAAAGACATGTCAAGATCGCTTACCTTCTTGCAAGTTCTTTCTAATGCTAAAAAAAACGAACTATAGTCTAAAGGTCCTTACCGAGGCTGTTGCCAGCTAGAACGACGCGTGACAGCCGCTCGCCGCTGTCCGGTAGTACCGTGATGGCGTCTACCAGCTCCTTGCATGCCGCGCGACCGATCTCGTTGTGGCTCAGATCTAGGCACTGTTGAATGAATAAAATGATATCAGCAAAGATAATTTAGTATTGTCATAGAGAAAAAATATATAGATTGCTCACTCCATACATCAGTTTTGGTACCAATAATTTTTAAGAAAAATAAACCGACTTCTATGGTGGCCGGTGAAAGGTTATTGTAGATGGTGCACTATGTAGAAAAGGAGGTAAAACCACAAACTTTTCTACTAGCATTTCGCATCTGTAAGGGTCGTAGTTCTAGCCTAACCCAATCCACTCCTCTGATAGCAGTTCGGTAATGCGGTAGTCCGGCAACAGCATTACAATTATTATCATCATCAGCAGTTCCACTTCATCAAATGTCACGTTTTTGGATGTATATGCTTAATTTGTTGATAAAAACCTAAAAATCACTATATGTATGCCTTTAAGATTTGAGGAGTTCCCTCGATTCCTCATGGATCTCATCATCAGAACTGGGTTTTGACAAAAACGGGACCAATCTGTATACATATACATGCAATCAAAAAAATAATTTTCAAAATCGGTCAGGTAATGACGGAGATATGGAGTAACAAACATTAAAAAAAAAACCAAAAACATACAACCGAATTGATAACCCCTTCTTTGGGATTTGGAAGTCGGTTAAAAATACTAATACTGTATTTTTTTTTAATAACCTGAAACCTGATATCGGATAAATACTAGGGCGAGAAATAGCACTTTTCGTGCTTATGTCAAAAGTTTAAAGGGCCATAAGCCATAACTATGTACTATAAAACGTTGTACGATACACGTGCGAATAGGTAATTCCTCTTTTCCGCACTTGTATCGTAAATAACTATTTTTTTACTCAATTAAAAATACACAGCAATCCATTACGCCTATTTTTTTGCCAAACTGCATGACAGTTCGTTGGCGAACGTTGCCGTGATGAGTGTGTACTGTGTCTTCCGAAAATCGTTTTTTCCAGATTGCGATTTTTGCCATTCGCAATTTTTACCATTTAAGCATTTAATTTTTTCTCAATAGCTTCCTTTCCCAAAAGCATTACTAACCATTCGCATATTTTCTCATTAATTTTATTTTCCAGTAGCTAATTTTCTAATAGATTTTCTAACCATTCGCATAATATCCCACTATATTTAATTTGTTTACAATCACGGCAGAGAGAAAACGGAAAAGGAAGCTATCGAGAAAAAGTAAACTGGTAAAAATTGCGAATGGCATAAATATCAATCTGGAAATAACGATTTTCAGAAGATCGCCGTGATAATGCGAGGAGAATCATGATAAATAAATAAATATTATAAGACGTTCTTACACAGATTGACTAAGTCCCACAGTAAGCTCAAGAAGGCTTGTGTTGTGGGTACTCAGACAATGATATATATAATATATAAATATGTACTTAAATACATAGAAAACAGCCATGACTCAGGAACAAATATCTGTGTCATCACACAAATAAATGCCCTTACTGGGATTTGAACCCAGGACCATCGGCTTCACAGGCAGGGTCACTAGCCACTAGGCCAGACTGGTCGTCGATGATGATAATAGCAAGTGGGATTGTACAAAGCATACCTCCAAGAGTGTTGAGTTATCTTTGAACGCTTTGGCGAGTGTCCGCGCGCCTTTACTCTTGAGCAGGCAGTCGCCAAAGTTGATCGCTTTCAGGTTTTTTAATCTGCAATAACGTAAAATAAGTTTTTTTTAAATTACATTTTTGGTACAAGCTTTTATCGCTGACTGTACTTTTCTTACGACAACTAATACTCATCGAGACAATTCTAAAAACCCCTAACACAATTAGGTTGCGTTGTTTCATCACAGAGTTCCTATGGCCACCACCTGTCTCCATCATCAGATCAGCTTGATGGTACCATAACATTGCATTGTCATCCGATTTATACATGCATGCAAAATTTCAGCTCAATCGGAAACCGGGAAGTGGATCAAATTTAACTTGCAAGAATTGATTGCACACAGACAACGGTTAGGTGAAACTAAATAAAATCTTGTAAAAATAAAATAAAATTAACTTGTAGTTTGCCCCGAACTGAGGACTCGCGCTTCGCCAAAAAGATAGATCAATGTAATACACCTACTTGGTCGGCAAAGGATCGAAAACCACGTGCGATTTATTGCAAGGTCTGTGGAGTCCTTAACTGATAGATTTAAATTACCATAGAGATTAAATAAACTATCTGTGGTAGTCCGTGATCTTTCTTGACATATGTCAAATATGTATACATGTTATATTTATTTTATTTCGTTTTTATCTTGCTATTTATTTTAATATCGTAAATAAAAACCTATATTATATAATGTCTAAACCGAGCGCTTTCATTTGATACCAAACTACCATACTTTCTTCCAAATAAGATGACCAGAATAGCAAGAGCCCTCACAAATAGCTTTTTGACCTTCTAGACTCTTCTAGCTCCATAACCCCTTGATCGAGTCTTCTCATAATTTAATGACTAAAATATAATGCCTTCATCTACACGTTTACCCAATTTCATTAAAATTAGAACAAATTTACCTAAGTTATTGTGCATCAAACTATCTTCTGACAGTTCAGCTTAAAAACATCGAAATGCCGTGACGTGCCGCTAGCCAGCCGCGTGTTCAAAGTTGAATGTAAGAACTTCGCTTCGCTCGCTCGTTCGATTTATACATACGCAAGTTACTTACTGCTTACTGTTAGGCTTTGGGCTTGTGCACAAATCACGCGAGGTTGGATAGGGGGAGGGGGGTCACGAAAAAATCAGGATAAATCACGTTGGGAGAGGGGAGGCCATATAAGGAAACCTCACGTATATTTTTCTACAGCGAACGAAACTAAGGAAAAAAACCTACCGCATGAGTAGATATTTTTTCCCGGTTTCGTTAAACATAAATCTTCACTCTGCACTTCAAAAAAGCGAGTCTATTTAACGAAAACAGAAAAATAAACAAGATTTTCTACATAAAATACTATTTATTTTAAATTAGGTAGAATGAATGAAAAAAAAATTCAAAAAAATACACGTGGGGTTGTGTAGGGAGCCAGCCAAAAACCTCACCAAATATCACCAAGGGGGAGGGGGGGTCAAAAAGTAGCCGAAAGCACCTCGCGTGATTTGTGCACGACCCCTTTCTCCGCAGACGTCTTGTCTGATTGTCCTTGGCATAGGCATCCGTACATAAGTACGCATGTAAGTAAGATTAATCGTAAATCTTACCTGGGCAGAGCTTCTGCGACGGCCTCAGCCCCTTTAGGCCCGATGGTGTTGTCGTTGAGGTTGAGACAGCTCAGCTGAGGGTTCTGCTTGAAGGCCTCCGACAGAGCCGATATACCGACGTGGTATATACCGTTCTGTGGCATCGCTACTTCCTCGAGGGACCCCATTTTCTGAAACAAGGAAATAAATGAAGTACAAACTACAGTTGGTCAAGCAAATCTTGTCAGTAGAAAAAGGCGCGAAATTCAAATTTTCTATGGGACGATAACCCTACACGCCTACATTTTTTAAATTTGCCGCCTGATTTGCTATATTTTTTTTTATTTACAAACAAGCTATATACAGTGGTATTACTAAAAGAAATGAATAAGTAGCTTAAATCTAAAATAGGCCCTTGAGGCATTGTACCAAGGATGCTGGCGGCATTTCCTCGCTGTATCGCAATGCTGATACTGTTCGCACTAGTAACTCATATTATGTAAAATAAGAACTGAGACGCCAATTTGCAATACAATTATATACTTTTAGGTTAATACGTATACATGCTCATTCGGTAAAAAAAATGAAAAGCTTGACAATGGCCGCTGCTTATATAGGTTGCAGGGAATTCAAAACGCGCGATGTGTGCAGCGCAGCGCCATCTACCATGATATTGGGTAAACTTTCTTGCTTGTCGCAACAGATACGTTGTGCGAGGTAGCCGCCAGCTCTTCGGTGATATTAGTATGGATGTGTACCTCGAAAACCTGCGCCAGAGCGGTGGCCCCGTCATTCTCGAGCCGGTTCCTGCCGGCTATGAACACACGCAGCTTGGGCGGCCGCGACGAGAGCGCCTTGGCTAGCAGCCTGGCCCCGGTGATGCCCAGGCCGTTGTTGTTTAGACGGAGCACGCAAAGGGACGCCAAGTGGTCGCCTAATAATTGCTCGGAGCAATGCTGAGCCGAACGGAGACGAGTTTGCCCGAAGCACAGAATAAATAATAGTACTAACTAGGTACAGAAGACTCACTCTCTAACAAAACGCGTCTGTCACGATCAGCACAGATATGGCCGCTAGGTGGGGACAGCGCCACGCGCGGCTTATGGCAAAACCCAAAATTGGGGTCGAACGGATGTACTTTTAGCTACCTGTAGCAAAGCGACGAAATCGCGGAGTGAGCCACGCCTGCCCGAAGTCAGGAGTGTCTCCCCACTGATATTAGTATGGATTTATACCTCGAAAACCTGCGCCAGAGCGGTGGCCCCGTCATTCTCGAGCCGGTTCCTGCCGGCTATGAATACTCGCAGCTTGGGCGGCCGCGACGAGAGCGCCTTGGCTAGCAGCCGGGCCCCGGTGATGCCCAAGCCGTTGTTGTTTAGACGGAGCTCCTGAAAACAAAACAAAAGTTATATAAAGAATAAGTTTTTGGCAATAGAATCATTTTTGGTATAAGCTTTTATTGCTGACTTTTCCTTTCAAATGCAACTAATACTTCGAGGCAGCGAACTGATATACATGGAAGTATTCTGTCCGCTCAGTTATGACCCAACGTAAACTATTCGATTGTAGGCGGTGCTTACAAACTGTTCGATTCGCAACTTCAGTTCGACCGAGATGACAGTCAGTGACGGACTGACGGATGGCTAAATTGTTTTATAAAAACAACGTTTTTTTGTAATTAAAAATGTCTTCATGTGTCGTGAAGTGGTGCAGAAGTTATTTTAGTTCATACTAAGGACAGTGGAATCACTTTTCACTTGTAGTAAACAGATAACTTCAGTAAAATTTGGAATAAACATGACTATTTATTTTCAATACTACCGTGCTAGGCTAAAACGTAACAACTGCATACGACTTTCATAACAACATACGACTTTTTAAATTGCGAGGATAATAGGGATGGTGTTATGCCAAATAAAGTAGTCGATTTTATTAACTTGTGTTTAGTTTAGGTATTTTCTATATAATTATAAATGTAGTAATAAATTCCTTCTTACAGATTTGTATTTTCCTTTTTTATTTCATGAGATGGAGCTATAAAAAAACTACCTAGTTATTTCAAATTAATAATCAAATTTGGTATTGTCATTTTACATTACTTTCCATTCAGATTCGCACAAGATGCTATTCGCAGAGAACTATGGAAAAAGCTGTCCAATTAGAGAGACATGAAATTGAGTGGATGCCTGTCAAGATATCTAGAATATGTTCTATTCACCAGATATACCCGTGAGATAATCATACCCGGTCTCCTATATGTAGATACATTTTTTTCTATCGCGCTTTCACTGGATTAATTTAACAAATACACACATTATCTGAAAATGTTGATCATTTGAATCCACCCTCTACGTCTACTGTCACATATATGTAGGTTCTCTCTCAAGCCATTTCCGTCAGTAGAAAAGAGCGGCAAATTTAGAAAATGTAAGCGCGCGAATGGCTGTGGTCCCATACAAAATTTTAATTTTGCACCTTTTTTTCTAATGACAAACTTGCTTGACCGGCTATATACATATAAAATATTTCCATTGGAACTGGAAGTGGGGATTTATTGTGACTCCGCCTGTTGAAATATTTTTGACCCGATTCGTGTACCCATGTAAATTTTGCAGACTGTATAGCCAGTCCGATTTCTAAGATCAAGTTCGCCATACATTTACTTACTTTATCTTAGAAAAACGGACAGACTATACTTGAACGTAACTTCGCACTGCCATACAAATTGATACTAAAATATACAAAATACTTATTATAGCGGAATACATTTATACAACAATGATATATTTACTTATGTTGAGTTAGTCTGTCATTTCATAACAACATTTTAACTAGTTATCTTTTAATCTGCATTAAATTATTATACGTGAATTATTTGACTGGTTCTTCAATGTATGGCATAAACCTATCCCTGTCCAAGTCATATTCTAATCAAATATGAACCGCGAACTCTCAGCGGCCAGTACGTACAGCAAGAAGGTTTTTAGCGGATTAATGTCGCTGATTGGTAGTTATTGACATTATATGCATTTCATCTACACTTAGCTATGTACCATTAGTATAATAAAGACGACTATTATTTCGTTTACCAGCTTTGATTACAGGCTCTGTAAGCGCGTCGTCTTATTTGAATGTAGGCGTAATTGTGTATGTGTGCTAATTGGGCCCGAGAATTTGAACGGTAATGTTCCTAAAGGCGGTTTCCATACTAAATATATGCGTTCACTGCTTCGAGGACATTGGGGTAGAGGGGGACAATATGTCGTGACCAGGGATGTAGCGAATATTCGCATCCGCATCCGTATCCGCGGAACATCCGCATCCGCATAAAATCGATGCGGAGCATCCGCATGATACGGATGTCGACCAAGTCGGTAACTGCAGGAACGTATTAGCGGCGGCGCAAGTGCTAGGTAATTTCGCTCTGCTCCTTTGCGCCCTTCAAGGCTGCGGGCCCTGACGGAGTCCTGCCGGCAATACTGCAGAAAGGATATAGATACATAAAAGAGGACTTAGTGGAATTATACAGGGCAAGTATTGCACTAAAATACATTCCAAGGGTGTGGAGAGAGGTGAGGGCGGTTTTCCTGCCGAAACCGGGTAAGAAATCATACCAAGAAGCGAAGTCATTCAGAAGCATAAGTCTGTCGTCATTCGTACTAAAGACTTTAGAGAAAGTGATAGACAAACATATAAGAGAAAATGTGGAAAGCAGTGGAGACCCGTTACATGGGAATCAACATGCTTACATGGCAGGAAAGTCAACGGAGACAGCCCTACACAACCTAACTTTAAGGGTGGAAAGGGCACTAGAAACGAAACAGTACGCACTAGGCTGCTTCTTCGACGTTGAGGGGGCTTTTGACAAAGCAACCTTCGAGGCCGTAGAAGAAAGTCTGAAGAGAGAGGGCATCCGACCGACAATAGCGCAATGGATAGGGAGAATGCTAAAAGGTAGATCCATTACGGCGGAGCTGGGAGGAGTAACAAAGACGATTAGTCCGAGAAGAGGGTTCCCACAAGGGGGATGCCTGTCCCCCCTGATGTGGTGCCTACTTCTGGACTCAATGGTAAAAGAGCTCAACAGAGGAGGCATGTACATGCAGGCTTACTCTGATGATGGAGTGCTGCTAGTGAGAGGAATGGTTCTCACCGTGATAAGAGATATAATGATAAGAGGTCTCAGACAGGTACTGAGGTGGTGTAGAGAGAGAGGGTTGGATCTCAACCCATCGAAAACGAAACTAGTGATATTCACTAATAGAAGAATAAAGGAGATGAAACCCATAAAGATACAAGGAATAGAACTAGACATGGTGGAGGAGTTAAAATATCTGGGCGTTACTTTAGACAGTAAACTCAGGTACAAAACTCACATCAAGGAGCAGACGGCTAAAGCTATAAGAACACTGTTCCAATGCAAAAGGGCAGTAGGAAAGAACTGGGGACTGAAGCCAGGAATGATCCACTGGATCTACAAGGCGATAATTCTACCCAGGGTGATATATGGAGCAGTGACATGGTGGCATAGAGCACATATTAAAGAAAACCAAAGAGAACTAAACAAAGTCCAGAGATTAGCGTGCCTCATGATGACGGGGGCTATGAGAACAACCCCGACACACGCAATGGAGGTAATGCTAGGCTTGAAGCCACTCTGGATTGAGGTGGAGAAAAGAGCCACGGAACAGTGGTATAGAATGAAAGCATGCAAGGAATGGAGAGGAAGCTGCGTGGACAAGAGACACGCGCTGATACAAAGAGAGGCACTATCAAAACTTGAAATGTTGATGGCTAATAATGACCTTATAAAGAGGCAGGAGATTTTTGACAAGAAATATAGAATACACATAGGAGAAAGAGACAACTGGAAGGTGGAAGTCGGACACCCGACGACCATCTGCTTTACGGATGGCTCAAGAAGAAGCTCGACGAAACTAGCAGGAGCGGGCATAGTGATCCCCAAACTGGGAGAAAGTATCAGTACCACTGGGTAGATATGCAAGCGTGTTCCAAGCCGAGGTATGCGCTATAACACGCTGCGCAAGCATAATCAAAAAGAGCGCAAAACAAGAGGGAGCTGTTGTAATATACACAGACAGCCAGGCAGCACTAAAGGCACTAAAGAAAATATCAGTTACCTCCTCGCTCGTGAGAGAATGCCGAGAGGAGCTCAACTTGATAGGCAAGCAAAGAAGTGTCACGGTGGCATGGGTACCAGGACACCAGGGAGTAACGGGAAACGAGAAAGCAGACGAGCTGGCGAGGATAGGGGCGGAGACGGAATACATAGGTCCGGAACCGGCTCTGCCTATGTCAGATGATGTCACGAAGGGAGTCATAGAGAAGGTAAAAGAGATGGAAGCACAGAGAGAATGGGAAGAAGAGACTGGATGCAGACAGTCGAAGATGATGATCAAAGGTATAGACCACAGGAGAACCAGGTATCTTTTGAAACTAGGTAAGAGCAGTCTGAGACTACTGACAGGTATCATTACAGGTCACAATACTCTCAACAGACACCTTAAGATAATGGAAATTAGTAGAGACGCCTCCTGTCCACATTGTGGTAAGGAGGAGACCAGCTTACACTTACTAGCAGAATGTACTATGTACGCGGCACCGCGATATAATACATTCGGTAGAGACACACTAGAAGAAAACGAACTAAAGGACGTCGAACTCAAAGATGTCCTTCTGTTCTGCAGGAAAACAAGAAGATTTGAGGAGAATAGTGTGGGAATGCCGCCGGGACAGTAACCTGCAGCTCCAACTCCAGGGAACCGGGCTAAATGAACGCGACAAGCGATCGACAGCCCGCCTGCTTCCGGCCGGGCGTCCCTACACTACATCTACATCTAGGTAATTTCGTCATTATATATAACGAATCGTCTAGATCCCGAAAAGTCGGCCAGTTACTGTTTATTAAATAAGATGCACCTATATTCTTCCTCAAATACTAAAAGTTTGGCTTTTTTCATTTATAGAATGCTAAAAATGAAATATTTGACGTTTTTTAAGTACCAAATCTTGACATCTGCATCCGCATCCGCGGATGTAAGGCTTCAAATATCCGCATCTGCATCCGCGGATGTCAAAAAATCTGCATCCGCGACATCCCTGGTCGTGACGTAGAGTAACGAAGGCGTATATCGTCGGGTGACAAGCCAAAGTCACTAAGTACCAGCACAAGTTCATAGCCATAGTGAACCACATTAGAACTAAAAGAAGGTCGATTTTTGTTTAAATTTTTTTTAGTAATTAGTGACTTTTGCTTGTCACCTGACAATATAGAGCTCCGTATTGGCCGCGATATGTGTGACGCGACATACGCAACTGCGTCGCTCCGACCGGAGATGTCCCTGTGAGTCTTGTACGGAACAGGCTTCATCAGAAACATCGAAACTGGGTCAAATTTAAGCCCCCCCCCACATCTAGCGTCTTTCGAGCGTCGGCGTCTACAACTCTATGGCCGCTGCTCGACGCAACGTCGACGCAACTGCGCAGCGACGTCATTTTCCATAGCGCTGACCAGACGCCGACGCTCGAAAGACGCTAGATGTGGGGGGGCCCTAACTTGCAAAATTTGATTGCAGACAGACAATGGGACAGGTGGGATAAAAGCTTGTAAAAACTATAACTGAACTAGTTGCACAAAATACCTCCAGCTCAGAGCAGACTTCGCTCTGCAGCAGTTTGGCGAGACCCTCGACTCCGATGGGGCCGAAAGCGTTGTCGCTCAGGTCCAGGACTTTCAGGCGGGCACCAGCGGCAATCATACCGTCTCCAAGCGCTTTCTAGAAGCATAAGATACATTTTAACAAACTTAACACAGATTTTGAATAATTTTACGGTTTAGACTCACTTGTTTTTAGTCACTCGCGCGACATGTTTCGGAGAGCCTAGTGCAGTGGCGCGTCGCAGTACGCGAAGCACGGCCGTCGTGAACGCTGCTCGCACTGTTAGTGCTTGAGAAAGGAGACCTAGGCTCTCCGAAACATGTCGCGCGAGTGACTAAAAACAAGTGAGTCTAAACCGTAAAATTATTCAATGTTAGTATGTCTCACAACAGTTTAAATTCGATTAACACAGATTTAGTAAGAATATTGAAATAGATCATTAAATTATTGATTACAGGGCTATCTATGGACTGCCTCTGGAACTACGCACCTTTATTGGTTGCGTATAATATCGATTATCGATAGGCCATCTAGGGTGCGATAAAGTATAATAAAAAGGGTCTAATAGTTGTTAAAAATCGCAAGTGTCCCATTTTTTACAGCACCGCGGCAATTTTCTCGTTCTGTATGACCCCCTAATGAAGCATACGCCAACCAGAATATACTACATTATAGAGAAACTTATGGTGGTCACAACCCATTTTCCCGAAATTTACATGAAAGAGAGAGTAGAGAGAAGATAAGATAGGATTTTTTAAAGGAAACATATGAAGAGTGTTTCATTCTCACTTTCAAAGTTTAAATGAACTCACTAAAGCAGGCGGAATCTCAGTCTTCATCCGCCCGGTGAACATATCTGACCAGCGGGCCACTTTCAGCTCAGGGTGGGACTCCAGGGCCTTGGCGATGGCTTCAGCCGCGGCCACGCCAAGTGTGTTGCCCGTCAGCGTCAGGTAATACAGGTCGGGGCATGCTGAGATGGCTGCTACTATGTCTTTGGCTGTAAATGAGAATAGAGTTATTTTTAACAGCCTCCTAGCCTAGTCGGTAGTGACCCTGCCTACGAAGCAGGAGGTCCTGGGTTTGAATCCTGGTACGGGCATTTATTTGTGTGTTCATCACAAATATTTGTTCCAGAGTTATGGATGTTTTCTATGTATATAAGTATTATACATGTGTATATTATGTATGACCATAAAAAGGAAATTGTTCGATACCTGTATACTTCCTGTTCTAACTTATAGTTGGCAAACATGGGCACTAAACAAATCCCACTACAAAAAGCTAGAAATTTGTCAAAACGCTATGGAGAGAATTATGATGGGAAAGCCACTATCTGATAAAGTTAGAAATATAGATATAAAGAAATGTACTAAAACAAAAGACATTAATACAACAATTAAGAAGTTAAAATGGATATGGGCAGGTCACACAATTAGAGGGAGAGAAAAGTGGTCTAAAGCAATAATGTACTGGTTTACTGGAGACAAAAAAAGGAAGCGTAGCCGGCCAACAATTTCGCAATTGCGCATATAATATCAATTATACTAGTACATTAAATGCACATAGTAGTAAGGCTGCTATGTGCATTTAATGCTCACTATATAATTATTAGATCTTGTCTGACAAATCCTACAAATACAATTCACTATGTGGTTTGTTATAGCGCAGTATTGCTGCATCACATTCATAATATATATTCAATATGTCTGTGTCTCACAGTTTTGTTATTAAAATTGCTAACAATTAACTATGTGGTTTGTTATAGCGCAGTATCGCTGCATCACATTCCTTAACTTGCAGTGTGTGGGCGAAAACGTCTCTGTATATTGTCGCCACAAAGCCACATCGCGCCAAAACTATTATAAAAAATTAACAATACAATTAACACGTGATGTAACAAAAAGAGGTTAGAATGTAAACAACATCAATGACAAACAGTTTTTCAAACCTAATCTTACTTATTAAACCCTGGTCAGGCAGATATCATCCTAACAAATGTAATTTAGAGACGATAAATAGCGACGCTCACCATCTTTCTCAGTGTCCAATTTTAGCGATTTTCCAGTAAAATCAACACCACTTTGTACTTTGTTTGTTTCGTTTAAAGCAGAACTGAACGATTTTAAATCAAATGTCGACATTTTATAACTTAATTATTAATAAATAATCGCAAAAACTATTAAAACATCGGAACAATACACTCCAAAGGCATTCAACGGATTTTTTTAATTTTTTGCTTCATCGTTTCGCTTGACATGACGTAGGAAATGTTGCCAGGCAAATAGGTTTATAAAGAAGCCCTTTACACTATCAATAATTACTGTCAGTCTGATAAAGATAAAAAAGTATAGAAAGTATTTTATAGGATATAGGAAATGTAAGTATTTAATAGAAATGTAATCAGAAATAATATAGGATGACATAATTTTCAGACAGGAAGGCTGGTAGAGTGAGTAACTTGAAAAAAAAAAAATCGATTCCTAATTGGAATAAATAAGCTACCCGTATGCTATGCACAAAATGGCTAAGTATAATTGTTGATGTATTTTTTTGCTAGTGTGTCAATTCCATGTTGATATGTAAAAGTGCCCTTGTCTCCTATCTGCTGAATAAAGGTTGAAATTTGAAGTCATGCGATAATATATCTGAAATACAATACATATTATTATGAATTTTGATAAATCAAGTATAATATGATTTATCAAAATTCATAGTTTATCCAAAATCTCGAATATTTGTCAGAAGCCACGCACTGTCAATTATTAATAGGTATTAGATTGATCTAAGATCTAAGTGAGCTTGACAAATAGCTACTTAGAATTTTTATAAATCATTAAACTTTAATGAGAATATTAGATTTTTGTCAATAGTTAGGTTCCTCATTTATCCAGTAACTATACTTCGTTTTTTTTAGCATTAGAAATTAGGTAAACAATCTTGATGTGTCTTTTAATTGAAAAACACATTTTAAAAATAAGTTACGGCAAATATGTAACAATTATGAATCTAATACGATCATTTATATTCTTCTGCTTTCATAAGTAATAGTTTTTGATTTTTAAAAAGCGTTATTCAATTAAAAGACATGCTAAGATCGCTTACCTTCTTGCAAGTTCTTTCTAATGCTAAAAAAACGAACTATTGAAGTAGATTGCGTTCTCGCCTCCAAAAAACGTGCCAAGCTCGAGAGATAGCTCGAAGCAGAATGATCCTTTCTAAATGTTACCGTCCAGAAAAAATTAAGCAGCTTTGATAGTTATGTATTTTACTCTTGCCTCTCATTCGGCAGTCTCGGCACATTTTCCTCCATCCTCCTTATCGAGTGAAGTAAAACTAGCCTATTAGACAATGAGTAGGTACTCGTAAATTCTATTTATTTACTTTTTAACAGCAACAGCACCCTACCTTTGCATTAAAATTCCTTGGATTCATCAATTATCGATAAAGGTGTTGCCAGCAATGAGTGCGACCAACTTTGTAAATTCATAATATAACTACGGAATTACATCTATTCTGTATCCATGAACCATAATCATGTTTCATATGAAATGAAGAAAGGAACTCAGCTTTAGTTGAGCTGAGTTAAGCCAATAATAAGTTTTATTTTTATAAATATTATTGATTGTGTATTGTTATAATTTCAATAAACATAAAACTAAAGTGTAAGAGGTCTTTAAACGATGACGTACGTAAATATTTTTTTTACAGGCAACTGACGTGCGATAAGGGAATGTCATGTCAAGTCAAATGTCATTTTGATAAAAATCCACAATATTCACGATTTTCGACTTTATTCCGAGCCTACAACAAACTCTCATCGTAAATCTGCTAGTTCTACGTGACATTTAGAACGTACACCATGGCTGGTATGTATTTTTTTTATTAAAAAATTAAGCATGTAAAAGTTATGGACTAAACTATGCGTAAAAGTTTTCTTCTACCAAATAAAAGTTGTTCTAGATAAGTCTATGTTATGATCGGTATAATTTTTCATGATTTTAGTTGGAATCCTAGTCCCCGCTTAACCTTTGATCGCTACGAAACAGTATAAATTAGTTACCAATAAGCGTTGGTACTAAGAGGTCTGAGGCCACATACATACAGGCTTAATACAGGGTTTTTCTCATTTGCATGTCACAAAATAGGTCTTATTGCCGCCAATTTTAAGGTTATATTTTGTATGTTTTCTAGTAATGTTAACAAGTAACTGTTAATTGATGTAATAGTGGACATAACCAGTTTATTAAGATAATATTAAGTCATTGATTACTTAACTCGTTGATAAGAAACTTTAGAGCCTATTACCATTTAATGGAAAGAGGGCCATTAAGATTATATGGGGCTATTTGCAATAAAATTGTGAGAAACTATTTTCAAGCCTGAACCATATTATCATATCATATACAATCAGAAAAATAAAACAAAGGTGGTATATTTGGATCCCCATTATAGGAAAAATACATTTTTTTAAACACTTTTGTTGGACACTCTAACGTCATCGAAAACGATGAGGAGGAGGACTATATAAATGTATTCATATTTCTATTTTGACATTATGTGTGGCATGGACAACATATACATACATCAACATACATATCAACATACATGTTAAAACTGTAGAAAATGTAACAAAAATAAACTACTACTTTGAAAAATCTCGTATCTTACAATGCTACTCTGTATGCATCTTATATAGGGTCATTGCGCTAGTTTCTGTCTGGCTCTAGTTTTCGTCCACATGACGAAATTTGAATATAACCTTCATTGCTGCACAAATTTGAACTTATTGCAATCCTTAATATCTAAACAATTTATCTAGAAATAAAAATGTAATTTTGCTAGTAGTAGAGTGACGGCACCAATCATGGACATGTTAAGCGCACTAAATTAGAATTTCGTTTAAAAATGGGATGTTTTTTGACGATACAAAAATGGTGATTTTTTTTTCGCCACTTAAATACATGAGGAACATTTAAACAAAACCATAAATTCTGTATGTTTAATACATAATTAATAAAAAATATATAAATTGAAATTTACGAAATCACCATTGATGGACATCAAAAATTCAGTAATGGACACCCAGTCATGGACATGGACCCAATTATGAACATCCATTAATGGACACTTTTGTATTGAACACATAAATGAAACAAATGATGTCACAAATCAACTTTTATTAACGCTATTTGAACTTTCATTTAGATTTCTAAGTTATACTATAAGAGTTTTAGTCCGGTTGCCGGCTGCATGAAACAAACCTGATCAAAAAATAGAATGTACCTACCCTGTAGAGGTACCTGACATTTAGTACCGTCCAACGCACTTGGTCGGCCTAGGCTTAACCTGGCAGATTTTGTACAAATGGCGAAAACGTTGGACCAAAAAAACATAAAAAAAATACCTCATCGAAAAATAGAATGAAACTTGTATGGTAGGGACCTGACTTTGGGGACAGTAAAAAAAAAGTGGTCGGCCTCATCTTAGCCTGGCAGTTTTTGCAGTCCGACCAGATTTATTGGACCACATGACAGCTACAATTTACCTCATCGAAAAATAGAAAATAGAATTGTTGACGTATGTCTTGGTCGGCCTCACCTTAACCTGGCAGCTTTTGCAGTCCGACCAAATTTATAAAAAAAAAACATGAAAAAGACCTATCGAAAAATCGTATGAAACTTGTATGGTACGATAGCTGCCTTTGAGGACAGTAAAAAAAAATGGTCGGCCAAATCCTGTATTGGCCGGCCGATTGGCGATTGGGTCGATCAAATTTGTGGTACCACGTGAGAGCTACAATTTACCTCATCAAGAAATAGAATTGGCAGTTTTTGCTGCCAGGCTACGAGTTTTTGCAGTCCAACCAAATTTGTGGTACCACGTGACAGCTACAATTTACCTTGTCGAAAAATAGGATGAAAAAAACGGATTATAATAGCTAAAATAAACCTGTTGACGTATGGCTTGGTCGGGCTCACCTTAGCCGGGCAGTTTTTGCAGTCCGACCAAATTTGTGGTACCACGTGACAGCTACAATCCCTACAATTTACCTCATCGAAAAATAGAATGAAACAAACAGATTATAATAGCTAAAATAAACCTGTTGACGTGTCTTGGTCGGCCTCACCATAACCAGTCAGTTTTTGCAGTCCGACCACAGTTATAAAAAAAACATCAAAAAAATCTTATCGAAAAATCGTATGAAACTTGTATGTTACGATAGCTGCCTTTGCGGACAGTAAAAGTAAAGTGGTCGGCCAAATCCTGTGTTGGCAGGATCCTGTGTCCGACCAATTTTGTGGTACCACGTGAGAGCTACAATTTACTTCATCAAAAAATAGAATGATACAACTGATTATAATAGCTAAAATAAACCTGTTGACGTATGGCTTGGTCGGCCTCACCGTAGCCTGGCAGTTTTTGCAGTCCAACCAAATTTGTGGTACCACGTGACAGCTACAATTTACCTTGTCGAAAAATAGGATGAATAAAAACGGATTATAATAGCTAAAAAAAACCTGTTGACGTATGGCTTGGTCGGCCTCACCGTAGCCTGGCAGATTTTGCAGTCCGACCAAATTTGTGGTACCACGTGACAGCTATTATTTGCCTCATCGAAAAATAGGATGAATAAAAAACGGATTATAATAGCAAAATAAACCTGTTGACGTATGGCTTGGTCGGCCTCGCCTTACCCTGGCAGTTTTTGCAGTCCGACCACATTTATCCATCCATCTAAGACAAAACAAAGAGCCCAATTATGGACAACTAAAAATCCCAGTTATGGACATCGTCCATTATTGGAAAATAAAGAGCAATCACAAAATCAACCCAACTCAAATGTTTAGTGCAATAAATTAAATAATTTAACACAATAAACTAAAAAAGTAATAAAAAGCTTAAGCTTGGACACTTGTCCATTACTGAATTTCATAAAATATCGAATCCAGTAATGAACAAACCCCACAAAAAACTTATTGCTGTGATTGGACATATTCAACTTAGCTCAATTTACTTGCAATATAGTATTATTCAGTAAAAATAACATCAAATCTCATTACAACATAACACAAGATAACAGCATGCACAAATATGTACTCACCTCCTTAACGATTTCAACAACAATAACGGATTTTTATGACCACCGCCCGCAACGAGATTTCACTTCGCAGCCATCTTAGAACAAAACGGCTGATTTTGGTGACATGTGTCAAAATGACAGCTCAAACGTCTATTGGTTATGCTTTACTGTTGCCAGTTGAAAAATGTTGGGACAGTTGCTTAAAAAATTCGATCAACGTAAAAAATGTCCATAATTGGTGCCGTGTCCATTACTGGTGCCGTCACCCTATATTATAAATGAAATGTACTATTTGCTTATCCACCAATTGGACGGAAACAGATACCGGACGATAAACTGACGCAATTACCCTAAACATCGTTGAAACATTTTTAGATAATTTCTTTTATTTCATTTTCTAATGTAATGAAACACTCTATACTAAAAAAATACATAATACAAATTTGCAATGTTAAAATTAAATCTAGAAATAGTATGATAATGATAAGATAATATCTCTAAACATCACTTGATAACATAAAACTGTGAGATAACACAGAGCAATAATATTACTGGGCCAAGCCTGATATGAACGTGAATAAGTTACAAGTTCTGCACAATTGAGTCGCTTAACTTCAAACTCGGGTAAATCCATCTGTCAGATTACGCCATTTTTGTATTATGTTATGAGATATTTGCTGAGAGGGCCGAATGGATTTACCCGAATTTGAAGTTAAGCGACACAATTGTTACTTAATGTTAGGTATTTTTGACTAAATCAGTTTATTTTTTCGAACTGTCAAAACGATTATACTACAATCTAGACACGCGGCAGCGTGTCAAGCCAAGTTCAAGCAAAGGAACTGGCTAGCCAGCGCCAAGTGTAATATTACACGAACCACTTGGTGCCACTTTTGACCCTTCTATAACTCAAAACATCTTTAACGTAAACACATAAAACTACGTGTGTTTAATTATATCCATAAGGACATCTAGAAGCCCAAATTTCATGAAGCTAGCTCAAACGGTTATAAAGATATGAAGGTCAAAAAGTCGTAAATTTTAAGACTGACTGACATACCTATAGTACCTAAACCTAACCTACTTCCAGATGACCTAGAAGGATGAAATTTGGAATCCAGCTCAGTTATTGTGTGAAAGCGTAGGAAAAAATCTAAAAATTAAAAAAAGTTATAAAATAGGGGGGGTCCCCATACAAAAAAACCATTTTTTATTGTGACTGACATATAAGTACCTAAACCTAACCTACTTCCAGATGACCTAGAAGGATGAAATTTGGAATCCAGCTCGGTTATGGTGTGAAAGCGTAGGAAAAAATCTAAAAATTAAAAAAAGTTATAAAATAGGGGGGGTCCCCATACAAAAAAACCATTTTTTATTGTGACTGACATATAAGTACCTAAACCTAACCTACTTCCAGATGACCTAGAAGGATGAAATTTGGAATCCAGCTCAGTTATTGTGTGAAAGCGTAGGAAAAAATCTAAAAATAAAAAAAAGTTATAAAATAGGGGGGGTCCCCATACAAAAAAAACATTTTTTATTGTGACTGACATATAAGTACCTAAACCTAACCTACTTCCAGATGACCTAGAAGGATGAAATTTGGAATCCAGCTCGGTTATTGTGTGTAAGCGTAGGAAAAAATCTAAAAACAAAAAAAAGTTAATAAATAGGGGGGGTCCCCATACAAATTTCTTTTTTATTGTGACTGACATATAGTACCTAAACCTAACCTACTTCCAGATGACCTAGAAGGATGAAATTTAGAAACCAGCTCGGTAATTGTGTGTAAGCGTAGGAAAAAATCTAAAAATAAAAAAAAAGTTAAAAAATAGGGGGGGGGGGTCCCCATACAAAAAACCTGTAATACGCGCTAAACAACCGGCCAACGGTGTGTCGTTGGCGGCGCGCGGCACCACATAATTAATACAAAGAACAGAAGTAAAAAACATGCAGCGGAAACACAAGAAAAAACATTAAATCTATGCCCTATGCCCTATGGTTGACTGGTAGAGAATGCCTATACCGGCATTAAGTCCGCCTGTTGTACTTTTTGTATGTGCAATAAAGTTTAAAATAAATAAATAAATCTCAATACCTGCCTAGTTTTCTTTACAAAAAGTATTGATATCCCATCAAAAACATAAATGTAAAAAAGGAGAGCCAAGTTCAATACAAAAATTATGCTTGGCTGTGGGGTTCGCCGTAAAAATAATGGAGATCTAAATGAGTGCCAAGTTCTATGCAAAATCCAAATATGTATTTATAGGAACAAAATAACATTATAAACAAGTATTAAACTCTATTTCTTTGCTTTATTGGATACCTATAACAATTGCTGTTATTTAAAAAAAATGTGAGATCTTAAAGTAGGTTAGATTTGGCTTGGCCAGTTTTTATCAGAATTACAAAATATATATGTTGAATAACTTTATAAAATGACTGATGTAATGAAAACTGGCCAAGTCAAATCTAACCTGCTTTAAGATCTCACTTTTTTTTTAAATAACAGCAATTGTTATAGGTATCCAATAAAGCAAAGAAATAGAGTTTAATACTTGTTTATAATGTTATTTTGTTCCTATAAATACATATTTGGATTTTGCATAGAACTTGGCACTCATTTAGATCTCCATTATTTTTACGGCGAACCCCACAGCCAAGCATAATTTTTGTATTGAACTTGGCTCTCCTTTTTTACATTTATGTTTTTGATGGGATAGAATTTATATGAAACACTAGCATGTGACGTCACAATCAAATTACCTACTCTTTATAGTTTTATACGGGTTTTAAATTAGAAATTGTGTCTAAAAATAACTGCTGTCTACGTTTCTCTATTAATCTTCTGGTGCTGTTTTTTCTTGCATGGTGTAAAATAATTAATTTTAAATACCAACCCCGAAATTGCGAAAAAAAATTGCCTGTTTCATACATTTTGGCTAGCTCTTTTCATGGGAGGGTACATTTTTTTTCGCGATTTCGGGGTTGGTCCCATAGTAAAAGTTGCTCAGTATAATAAAGTACATATAAAAACAATTACAAAAATACATAACAATTTTGTGTAGTCGATGGTACCTATTTACTAGTACGTCGTATCTATGAATATATTATTTTTACTACCCTGATAAATATTACGTCACATTATGTCAAGTTTATCTTTTGAAGCCTTGAACCTAAATTATTATACGTACCTATGTTCTAATGTAAACCATGATAACACCATATGCGTAATAAAATATTACGTTACAAGTGCGAAAAGTAGGAAATTCGCAACTAGTGGCCATAAATTGAAACACGACTGAAGTTAAATCGGCTCGAGTTGCGAATTACCTTTTTGCACGTGTATCGTACAACGTTTTACAGTACGTATGGTGCTACTTTACTGCCCTAGTGTAGTAATAGCCACAATACGTGCCTATGTCGAAATTTTAAAGGGCTATACTGCCCTGCTAAGCCAAGGAGTCCTATCTCAAAAGAAATTTCATTGCTAACTTATACTTTAGTTTCTATTACTGAGAATTCCATTTTAAAAATAATTTATTTTTGAGATAGCGCTATTCGGTCTAGGAGGGCACATAATATATACATACATATAGGTACTGTAAAATGTACCTACCATGTATGTGTTTGTATGATTTATGATATGCATGTATTGCATGTACAGTCACCTGCAATAATATGTTACTCTTCGAAGGCCGCAAAAATATGTGACACGCTCTTACGGCTTCATAAATAAGATCGTGTCAGATATTTTTGCGGCCTTCGTTGTGTAACATATTATTGCAGGTGACTGTACCATCAGCCATAAAAGTGCATGGCGACTTTATCAATGAATTCATTCATAGTAGGGTGTTCGACTATTAGTCAAATCAGTTTCTTTTTTCGAACTGTCAAAACGATTTTGCTACTATGGAATTTATATGAAACACTAGCATGTGACGTGACGATCAAATTACCTACTCTTTATAGTTTTATACGGGTTTTAAAATAGAAATTGTGTCTAAAAAATAAAAATAACTGCTGTCTACGTTTCTCTATTAATCTTCTGGTGCTTTATTTCATGCATGATGTATATAGTCAGACCGAGAAAAGTCTGTGCAGTGATTTCGATAGCCCACGCAGTGCAAGTGTCATTTTAAACATCAAACTTCTATGAAATTATGACGGGTAAATAACACTTGCACTGCGTGGGCTATCAAAATCGCTGCAGACTTTTCTTGGTGTAACTCTACCCTATTTCTCAATGCAATTTCGCAGCTCACTGTACAAATGCCGTGAATTTATTTAATTTAACTTATCAAAGAGGCTGGTGGATGTGACTGGGGACCGTAGGGCTGGCAGCTTCCTCGCGCATAAGCATTGCAATTCAGCGAGGTAATGCTGCCAGCGTATACGGCACCTTGCCGAGGGGCGCATGGGCGCCGCCAGGATTACTTTCAGGGAGGTGCATATGTGTAATAGAAGCACTCGATGCCGTCATTTAAGTACGTGTCAATGTTATTTATTAACAATACTTAATATGCAATTTTATTCAAACAATAACATAATAATGCTGGCGCAGTCAGGTAAAAAATATATATTTTGTATTTTTTCCTACGTGTTTTCTTTCCTGCCAGGGGGGTGCAAGTGCACCCCCTTGCACCCCGCTGCCGGCGCCCATGGAGGGGTGACTTTTTTATTGTAGTTTAGGTTTAGGGATGTTTTATTTTTATTAATTTAGAATAGTTAGGTACTTTTAGTTTATAAGTTTTGTACAATATTTATATTTATTTGCTTAAGGTTTCAATAAATACATATTCAATTCAAACTATGTAATTGTTTTCAGGTCCCAACCCCTACAGTAACCTCCTACGTACGGTGGAGATCCATGGCAAGACATACAAGTATTACGACTTGGCCTCCTTCGGTGATAAATACAGTAAGTTAATAGTTTATCGTAATTTCTAGAGATGCCACGAATATTCGGCAACTATTCGGTATTCGGCCACTTTGCCATTCGGGATTCGGCTAAATGTTGCCTACAAATTCATTATTATTTATTGTTATTAATTTTTGTTGACTTTTGTTGAGTACTACATTTCCTGCTACCCGAAGGTTGTTTGGAAGAGATCGCTTTTTAGCGATAAGACCGCCCGTTGTTACCTGGTTCTTATTATTCCGTTAAAATTTCTTTGTAGTTTTACATGTATGTAAAATGTATAATTATTGGTGCAATAAAGAATATTTACTTACTTATTCGGCCGAATACCGAATATCTGTTTCAACTACCTAAAATAAAAAGAAAAAATACACGAAAAAAATACCAAAAACTGGGTATATTTAATATTTAAAAAGCATTCTTGGAAAGTAGTTAAATACGAAGGCACGTTTTGGAGCATTTGTTGATTACAAAATATTTTATTTTTATCGTGGGTCTGATTTGATTGACTCTAATTAATTATTAATTAATTCTGACATTGAATAATTTTACGGTTTAGACTCACTTGTTTAAAAACGAAACAAGTGTTTGTCTAAAAACAAGTGAGTCTGAACCGTAAAATTATTCAATGTTAGTATGTCTCACAACAGTTTAAATTCGATTAATTAATTCTGTTCAACATAAAAATATATCTTACCAAACGTTGTGCTTTGAAGGCAAAACCGTTTTGATAGTAATTGTGACTCAAAATGTTCGCACGTCATGCCGAATATTCGGTCACCGAATATTCGGTATTCGGCCAAGAGAGGGGCCGAATATTCGGTATTCGGCCAAGAGAGGGGCCGAATATTCGGCATTCGGCCAAATTCACTATTCGGGGCATCTCTAGTAATTATTTTTTTCAGTTGTAGCCACAACACAGACAACTTATCTTGTCGATAAGCGCTCATATAATTAAATCGGCTACGCAATATGTAAATCGAACGGTCACCTTACACACCTCCGCGGACACCTAATTGTTTTAACGTGATGACGTCATTAAATAACGTGTACTTTAACCTCTAGCCGCCCAGAGACCTATAAAAAGGTCTCTTGTTTCATTCTAATTTGAACTTTGTGTTGACAAAATAAGATTTCATTTTGCTTGGCAAGGTTTGAAGTATGGGCTGCTAGAGGTTAAGACGAAACAGGAGCTGAGTTTAAAATTTTTTAGGTAAATATACCCGTCTCGCTAACGGAAGCGGCTCCTAAAACTAGTGCGATAAGGGCAAGGCGAAAAATCCCGCGTAAAAATCTCAAAAATCGAGGTTTGTACTCGACTGTTTCCTCCTCCAAAACTTAACCAATCCTAACCACACTTGGAAATCTAAATAATTATGTAATTATCTGTGTCGGACCGTTTTGCTTTTTTGGCTAATTGATATCAGTTGTGAATACTACGCCTCATTGCGGCGTAGTCAATTAGACCATTTTGGCTATTTATGAAGGGCTCTAGCGCCTTAAAAAACAAAAATATCAAAAAAAGCAAAACGGTCCGACACAGATATTGACCAGGGTGCCCCTTAATACGCCTAACATTAATTGGCATAATATGAATTCGTATAACAGTTTTGGCATAACATAATTGTGCATAACATTGAACAGGCATAATATTAAAAAAGCATAACATTTATTGCGCATAATAATGAATCCGCATAATTTAAATATGCATAACATTATTAACTATAACATTATTTGGCACAAACTGAATTAGCCTAATTTAATAAAGCAAGAGAATTAAATGGATCAGGGCAAAACCAACTCGGTTAGGTCAGGTTCACAAGGCTAAGGCAGGATCGAGCGAAACAAAGCGAAGCTTTTCTAACAAATAATAATCTTTTTGCTGTAAAAAATTATTAAGGCGTAGTAACTGTACTAAGTTCGTGTTTTTTTTAGTAATTTTTGTTTTCTTTTTAGGTTTTAGAAATAATTATCATATTTAGATTTTTTGGGAATTTTTTTTAAAGTGCATTTTAGACCTATTGTAGTGTTTTTTTTTATCGAGCAAAAGTCATAAACTCAGGATTTGAATCGCTGAAGTCCCTAGAGAAAGACCGCAAGGTTGCTGATTAAATTTTTGGCAACCGTATTGTGATATTTGAGGTCTAAAAAAGCGCTACATTTAATTAAAACTTCGTTCTCTAAACCTACTGAACATTAATTCGAGCCGCTCTGTCTATATTTTTATTTATTTGCCTTTTATATTTATACTATTCAATAATTATGCAAAATAACTTTATGCTTATTATATTTATGATATTTATCCCAAGTCATCGTTATGATAATGTATGTTATGCGCATTAACATTATGCGTACTTAGTTATGCGGAATAACGTTATGCGATTTAGAAATTATGCGTAACATACGTTATGCCAAATTGAATTAGGAGAACTACGTTATGCGAATTAATATAGACCCATATTGACCATATTAATCTGTGTTGAAAAAATCATTGCTCAAGCATCAAAACCCACGGAGGGAACAGTCGAGTACGTTTGTATGCAGAAATGACCACTCCTGTTGGCTCTTAATGTACAATACTAATTACGAATTATATACTTCAATAGATATTCTGAAGTAAATAAAGCAATCAGAACTTTGTGGGTGTGTAACAAATTAAACTAGATACTTTTTTTTTATTAATATGAATGGGCTTACTCATGGCGACAGACTATAGCCGAGGCGTAGACGTGGCCTACGATGGAGCGAGCTCGCCCAGAAGGTGCCTGTTCACTCTTGATTTGAAGATTGCCGGGTTATAAGAGCACGGAAATATAGACGCCGGCAAGGAATTCAATTCCTTGGCAGTGCGCATAAGGAAAGTAGAAGTAAAGCGCTTCGTGCGAATTGAACTATACCACAGATTATATAATAGTTCTTACGAACAGATACTTTTCTCTCAAACAAAACGCAAATACCTACCGTTTTGATACCTACACAAAAATACAATGGAGTGACCTTCAACGCGCCGCTCCCCGCACCGCGCGCACCGGCACACCGCTAGGGTTGCTGACGCTTAGAAATGATAAATAAATACCTACTTAAACAGCGGAGTGGAATAAAAGGAAAGCTAAATCTTAAATTATACCTAATATTCCGATTATGCGTGTTTGCGAAATAGTCATTTCAAAAGGTCATATGTCCCTGCAGTAACCGCAGTGTTTACGCCGTTTTATAAACCGCGCAATAATCCCAGCAGGAATTATTTTAAAACTTCGTGTAATTTAAAACCAGATAGAGATTAATGTTACACAATAAAGAAAAATAATATAAACCCCATGAATACAGGTAATTAATTATAAGTTAACCAGAGCAAAAATGCACTAGGCACTTTCCGGTGTAAAGCTTACTGTCGTTAAACTAAACATTTACCAAAATAAATTAAAAATATGCTACCTATTTCAAATAGATAGATATCTAAAACTATACATTTGTCATACATAATAAACATTACATGTTTAATTAAAGAAATTCAATAGTAGGTAGGTACCTACTACGTAGCTTGTAACTATCGTAAAAAATGACAGTGCGGCGCGCGGTGACGTGCGTACGTGAGCGCGTGTGGCAACCAACTGGCTTGCTTTTCTACCGTGAACGGGAGCGGATTCGTAGGTATTAAACCGAGCTCGCGCGGAGAGTTCCATAGGCCTGACTATACATTAATTTTGTATTTTTCTGCATGTGCAATGGAGTTTAAATAAATAAATTTAGGGTTACAAAAAAATGACCAATAGTATTAAGAACTATGTAGAGTTGTAGACTTGGGGTTAAAGGAGGGTAAAAGTTTTGAAAAATAATTTTTAAGAAAAAAAAACCGACTTCTATGGGGGCCGGTGAAAGATTATTGTAGATGGTACACTATGTAGAAAAGGAGGTAAAACCACCCACTTTTTTACTAGCATTTCGCTTCTGTAAGGGTCGTAGTTCTAGCCTAACCTAACCCACTTCTCTGATAGCAGTTCAGTTCTGTGAGGATCGCAGTTCAAACCTAACCTAACCCACTTAACGGTCCATGCGGTGCGGTGTACGGGGGTTTAAGCGGGAGGGGCTAGTAAGATTGGCATCATCATACTTATATACTTACACTTTTTATGGTAGGTAATCATAGTGGTTTATTTAGTTAAGGTATCCTAGTGGTTTTCCGGGTCAAGGTCCGGGTCCGAGTCCGGGTCTGAGTCCGGGTCCGAGTCCGGGTCCGAGCCCGGGTTCGAGTCCAGGTCCGGGTCCGGGTCCGAACCGGATCCGGGTATGAGTCCGGTTCTGGGTCCGAGTCCGGGACCCAGTCCAAGTCAAAATCGAAATTCGTAATCACCAAATGTGTACTATGCGTTGTTGAAGAGTTCTATTCTGGTCATCATCAGCAGTTCCATTTCATCAAATGCGACAGTTTTTAATGTAAATGCTCGATTTTATGATGAAAATACAAAAAAAATCTATGCGTATGCCTTTAATATTTGAGGAGTTCCCTCGATTCCTTATGGATCCCATCATCAGAACTCGAGCTTGACAAAAATGTGGCTTAAAAACTTAACTTGCTTAACAAACATAACGAAGAGGAAAAATCGCCAAACGTGAACTATGCGTCGTTGAAGAGTTCTGTTCTGATCATCATCAGCAGTTCGACTTCATCAAATGCGACAGTTTTTAATGAAAATGCTTAATTTTCTGATGTAAATACAAAAATCTCTATACGCATGCCTTTAAGATTTGAGGAGTTCTCTCGATTCCTCATGGATCCCATCATCAGAACTCGAGCTTGACAAAAATGTGCATTAAAAACTGAACTTTCTTAACAAACATAACGAAGAGGACAAATCGCAAACCGTGAACTATGCGTCGTTGAGGAGTTCCGTTCTGATCATCATCAGCAGTTCCACTTCATCAAATGTCACTCTTTTGGATGTATACGAGTATGCTTGATTTGATGATAAAAACCCAAAAATCACTATATGTATGCCTTTAACATTTGAGCAGTTCCCTCGATTCCTCATGGAACCCATCATCAGAACTGGGTTTTGACAGAAACGGGACCAATCTGTATGCATATACATTCAATCAAAAAAATAATTTTCAAAATCGGTCCAGTAATGACGGAGATATGAAGTAACAAACATAAAAAATAAAAAAAATAAAAAAAATAAAGAAAATAAAAAACATACAACCGAATTGATAACCTCCTCCTTTGGGATTTGGAAGTCGGTTAAAAACGAGTACGTCGTCTTGTTTTAATTTCGTAAATTTTGTAATTGCCTCTAAGAGTTGGAAAATCTACTTGAATATTGCAACCTAAATATCTCTTGATTGTATCTTTTTGTATTGTTTTGTTGCTGAAATTATTAAAACTATTTTTTTTTACAGACCGCCTCCCATACAGCATCAGAGTGCTGCTCGAGTCATGTGTGCGCAACTGCGACAACTTCCAAGTGTTAGAGAAGGATGTCAACAACGTGCTAGAGTGGGAGAAAAACCAGGCCGTGGAAGGGGGAGTAGAGATCGCTTTCAAACCCGCCAGGGTGATATTGCAGGTAGGTTTTGAACCTTAACGTGTTGATATAAGATTTAATTTAGATGGTACATCAACACGCACAATATTCGAGACAGTCTGAAAATCTTGCAAGTATTTCTTAAGGTGTATTTTTAGGGTTCCGTACCCAAAGGGTAAAACGGGACCCTATTACTAAGACTTCGCTGTCCGTCCGTCCGTCCGTCTGTCACCAGGCTGTATCTCACGAACCGTGATAGCTAGACAGTTGAAATTTTCACAGATGATGTATTTCTGTTGCCGCTATAACAACAAATACTAAAAACAGAATAAAATAAAGATTTAAGTGGGGCTCCCATACAACAAACGTGATTTTTGACCAAAGTTAAGCAACGTCGGGAGGGGTCAGTACTTGGATGGGTGACCGTTTTCTTTTTGCTTTTTTTTGTTTTTTTTTTGCATTATGGTACGGAACCCTTCGTGCGCGAGTCCGACTCGCACTTGCCCGGTTTTTTTTAGTTTATATATCAACATATAGAGGGAAGTAAAGGGAATAGAAATCACTTTTAAAACCTCCAAGGTAATATTAAATTACATACTTGGCAGTGGCGGCGCGTCAAAAATATCCATAATTCCATAGGCAAGCCAGGGCTAATTAGGCTTACATATTTCCTTTACAACTCTGCTCAAACGTCCAAAAACATGCAAGCCGGTGGGAATCGGCTTTTATGGACGCGCCGCCACTGATACTTGGTCAAGTAAATCTTGTCAGTAGAAATAGGCGGCAAATTTAAAAAATGTAGGCGCGAAGGGTTATCGTTCATATAAAATGCGAATTTCGCGCCTTTTTCTACTGACAAGTTTTGCTTGACCAAGTATAGTTTGTATATTACAAAACAGCGTGTTTTTAAACATCTTATTTTAATTGTAATGATAAAATATAGGGATAGCGTGTATTTTGGTAATAACCAATTTTAATTAAATCTGAAGTAGAACGGACGATGTTTCAGCTGTTGTTTCCTTTTTAGGGTTCCCTACCCAAAGGGTAAAAACAGGACCCTATTACTAAGACTCCGCTGTCCACCTGTCCGTCTGTCTGTCACCAGGCTGTATCTCATGAACCGTGATAGCCAGGCAGTTGAAATTTTCACAGATGACGTATTTCTGTCGCCGCTATAACAACAAATACTTAAAACAGAATATAATAAATATTTAAGTGGGGCTCGCATACAACAAACGTGAATTCTCTGCCGTTTTTTGCGTAATGGTACGGAACCCTTCGTGCGCGAGGCCGACTCGCACTTGGCCGGCCGGCCTTTTTTGCTTCAAAGTAATAAAACATCTGATAGCCATTTTTTGACAAAAACCCATATTTTTTTTGTTGCAGGACCTAACAGGGGTGCCAGCGGTGGTAGATTTCGCGGCGATGCGCGCCGCTGTGCGCGAGCTCGGTGGCAACCCTGACAAGATCAACCCCATCTGCCCCGCAGACTTAGTCATCGACCATTCAGTGCAGGTCGACTTCGCTAGGACGTGAGTGATCCTTCTGTGTCTTTCATTATCCGTCCTTTTCTTTCGCTTTTTCTGTCACACTCAGAGTGCAACAGAAGAGCGAGAAATATGAGCGAAAATTGTGGTAATAAATTACATAGGTTAATTCGCCAGTAACTGGCCACTGTTATTAATTGGGCACCCTAAACTAAAAATGAATTCTATTCACATATAAACAGAATTCATTTTAGTACAAGGTTTCAATAACTGGCCAGCCTTCAACAACTAGCCGCCTTATACTAAAATTAATTCTGTTTATAGGTGAATAGAATTCATTTTTACAAGCTTTTATTTAGTTTCACCTGACCGTTGTCTGTCTGTCTGTCTGTGTGTAATCAAATCGTGCAAGTTAAATTTGATCCACTTCCCGGTTTCCGATTGAGCTGAAATTTTGCATACAAACGTAAGTCGGGTGACAATGCAATATTATGATACCATCGAGCTGATCTGATGGTAGAGACAGGAGGTGGCCATAGGAACTCTGTGATGAAACAACGCAACCTAATTGTGTTAGTGTTAGTGGTTTTTAGTTTAGGGTGGCCAATTATTAACAGTGGCCAGTTATTAGCGAATTACCGTATTAATTACATATTTATTTTCAGACCTGATGCTTTGAACAAGAACCAGGAATTGGAATTCGAAAGAAACAAGGAAAGATTCCAGTTTTTAAAGGTGAGATTTTTGTCTTAACTGCGTCATACTCGGCAATTTGGTTCACGTCTCTTCTGTGGACATATCCACAGTTAAAGAAAAAAGCACGAACGTATATTTTTGTAATACGTTCCGCCGTGAGCTGATAGTTCTTAAATTCATAAATATACTGATTTTCTGGCCATAATATGTAGATTTCGTACATGTCAGATCCTTCACTGCAAACTAGATACGAAAAAATAATTTTTAATACAGTTGCTCAAAAAGTGCAACCTTACGTAGCTGTTTAGCGTGCGGAAAGTTGGTTATCTCGAACTAGTGCTTTTTACTTTTCCAATTTTTTTAAATTTATACTTGTTCCAATTCACGACTACTTATTGATGAGTGTTAATATTAGTTTCCTTTAAACGTCGTAATCAGCATAAAAACCTACCGTTAATGTAAGAATACGAAAAATATTACATATTTCATATTTAATTACTTACCTCTTCGTCATTATAACACGTTTATTTTTTAATATTCAATATTGAAAATTCCGTTCTTAATAAGTTGACTGAATGGAACGGAATAGCTGTCAAACGCCCATAGATATAATATACTTAAAGACGACGTCTAACCGAGCTGTCACTGTTACCACTTTTGTTTAGTGTACGATTAACAATGTTTTTCTTATTTTTTCGCAACTGTATTAAAAAACGTCGTTCGATACACGTGCGGAAATGTCATTCTTCACTCGTCCCGAGTCTTGCCACTCGCCTGCGGCTCGTGGCAAGATATCTCGGTACTCGTGAAGTAATGACATACCTTCCGCACTAGCATCGAAATGTACTATTTTTATACAATGCTTAAAAAATTCATAAAAAAAACCGGTCAAGTGCGAGTCGGACTCGCGCACGAAGGGTTCCGTACCATAAAGCAAAAAAAGCAAAAAAAAGGGTCACCCATCCAAGTACTGACCACTCCCGACGTTGCTTAACTTTGGTCAAAAATCACGTTTGTTGTATGGGAGCCCCATTTAAATCTTTATTTTATTCTGTTTTTAGTATTTGTTGTTATAGCGGCAACAGAAATACATCATCTGTGAAAATTTCAACTGTCTAGCTATCACGGTTCGTGCGATACAGCCTGGTGACAGACGGACGGACGGACGGACGGACGGACAGCGAAGTCTTAGTAATAGGGTCCCGTTTTACTTTTTGGGTACGGAACCCTAAAAATAAGTATTCATTTCTTTCAAAATCCGGTTGACCAAAACGGAGATAAAAGATTGAAGAACCGATAACCTTATAATTCTATCTGAAGTGTAAAACAGGAGATCCGATTCAAAACTTGTCAAAAATCGATGAAAACCTCGGGTTTACGTTAAACTCCTCGGAGTAATTAACAACGGAGACGCCATGTCTAAAATTTTCGGTACAAAATAGTCTGCCGTTTTTTGCGGGGGAGGGGTACATCAAATGTATAGGTACGTCATGTCAGATAAACGTCAGTCCATACATATGGTTGACCATTGGCCGCCTATTTTCGACAGAGGGGAATGCCTGTTAATGGCGCCTCCATTGTTAATTACTCCGAGTTAAACTCACATAACTAAATTAAATTTCGCGTTTCCCGGTAGACCCTTGTTAACAAACCGCCTTGATGCATCAATGTCATATTTTATTGTCTGTGAAAACTCGTCAAAAAACAGGACCCCTATTCGACAAGCGACGTTTGACGTATCGTGTTGATCTCCCGTTGATGTGGGAAAAATCATAAGTTCTCGAATACGTACAATGTCAAAATTTGACATTAACAATCCACAGTTAGGGTGACAAGCAAACCAAACCGAACCACCCTTAGTTTAAAGTTGAGTTTTGGTTGTACCAAATGATATTATCCACCGTTGATGGAATCAACACACAGTATGCAATAAAATCAACTGTTGATTTGACGTGGATGCGAAATCTGACAGTTGCACATGTCGAATTTGGCCCCAGTTTAAGCCACAATATGTATGCATAGACTACAAAAAGATGTATGTATGTTACTCTATGCCATAGAGTCTATGGTTAATACTAGAGGCGCTAGTGCTGCACTCTGGCGGCAGAACATTGCAGTAATACCCCATATTTAAAAGCGTATTTCTGTTACAGTGGGGTGCGCAAGCTTTTGACAACATGTTGATCGTCCCACCAGGATCTGGCATCGTCCACCAGGTTAGTCAAGTATTTTTTATAACTAACTAACTATTTTGGCTCAGCGATCCAAAGAGATTCTTGGCCTCCGAAACGAGAGCGCGCCTCCTGTCCCGATCCTGCGCAACTTCCTGCCAGTTACTGACGCGAAGCTGAAGCAGATCCGCCGCCACACTGTCTTCCCAGCGGTACCTGGGCCGACCCACCGGACGGCTACCAGTCGGTCGTCCCAGGAACGCCTTCTTGACAGCCCGATCCTCTCCCATTCTGAGTAGTTTTTATACCTTTAAAAAAATGAAATATTCATATGTACATTCACCTGCAATAATATCGTCGGGTGACAAGCAAAAGTCAGTAAGTAACACGGTTTATTGTCCAATAATTTCAATGGTGTTAGTTAATGACTTTTGCTTGTCACCCGACGATATGTTAGTCTTTGAATGCAGTCAAGCTTAACACTATTTAGTTATAACAAAATTGTTCCATAAATAACTAGACATAAGATTAATTTGCAATGCCTTACCAGGGTGCCATGTGTTCTAAAAACCGGGCAAGTGCGAGTTGGACTCGCGCACGAAGGGTTCCGTACCATAATGCAAAAAAAAAGCAAAAACAACGGTCACCCATCCAAGTCCTGACCCCGCCCGACGTTGCTTAACTTCGGTCAAAAATCACGTTTGTTGTATGACTTGTATGGGAGCCCCACTTAAATCTTTATTTTATTCTGTTTTTAGTATTTGTTGTTATAGCGGCAACAGAAATACATCATCTGTGAAAATTTCAACTGTCTAGCTATCACGGTTCGTGACATACAGCCTGGTGACAGACGGACGGACGGACGGACGGACGGACGGACAGCAGAGTCTTAGTAATAGGGTCCCGTTTTACCCTTTGGGTACGGAACCCTAAAAATGATTATTGTAATAACTTTATTATGTACCATGGTTCGCAATAAAGGATTCTATTCTATTCTATTCAAAATAATAATACAGTGTGGAAAGATAAGTCGGGCCCTGGAGGGAAACTACCTTAATTCCTTAAGCAGGCTCATTTTACTTAAATGAGACATTCCTTTATTTTTAATAAGAAACAAAACTGCACTCAAGGTATTTTTCTTTTTTTCTTCAATTTGGCTTGTCTCAAAAAATCTTGAGTACTAAATATTAGATTTTATGGATATTTTGTACGACATTAATAGTTATTAACTGTATCGACTTGTAGAATAAAATTGCGAGTTTTTATTTTTTGGAATTTTTAGTTAGTTCGAATCCCGGGCTAGGCAAGCGAGTTTTGTAAATGTTTGAATGCAGTTTTGTTTCTTTTTAAAAATAAAGGAATGTCTCCTTTAAGTAAAATGAGCGAGCTTAAGGACTTAAGGTAGTTTTCCTCCAGGGCCCGACTTATCTTTCCACACTGTATGTGACGCGCTCTTATGGCACTACAAAAAAAAATGGTGTCAGATAGTTTTAGCTGTGCAGATTTTTGCTGTCTTCGTTGTGACGTATTACTGCAGGTGACTGTACATACCATAAATACACTGAAATAATGTGTGCATATTTTATGTATTCATGAAATGTTTTAATATTAAATAATTTATTTCAAGGTGAATTTGGAATACTTGGCCCGCGTGGTATTCTCCAAAGATATGCTGCACCCAGACTCCGTCGTCGGCACCGACAGTCACACAACTATGATTAACGGACTTGGTGTTGTCGGCTGGGGTGTTGGAGGTGAGATTCTTAAATACTAATACTTTTGTCGGCACCGACAAAAGTTGATACCGTCATGGCCTTGATTTGGTAGGGCATTTACATTTAACTTGTACTTTAAAGCGCGACGGAAGTCGTGTTTCAGTAACGTCTAACCGTTAAATTCCTGAGAAAATGTATGGGATTTGACATTGACTGTTAGTTTTGTAACGATTGCTAACCGGCCGTTAAAGGGCACAGTTAAGTGAAAATGCCCTGTATCGTGGGCTGGGGCGTAGGGGGTGAGATTTAGAAAAACTTACATATTGGTCGGCACCGACAAAATTTTATTGCATTACGGTTTTGGTTTTTTCGGTTGAAGCGTAGGAGGTAACTTTCTGATTTTTATTGTATTTTTAGCACGCCAAGTACCATTTGGTGTTTTGTGTTTTATTGATAAAAATAAATGTAGGTAGGTATATTAGGTTTTTTTTATCAATTCAATCTTAACTAAGTAAACTTGAGTAAAAGTTATTAATAGGGTTGAATTTTTTTTAAATATATTTGGTCATTAATTTAAAGGATATTTAAATTTATACTGTTTTCTTAGAAATAATAATTTTCTTTCAGTTTCTTAGGAGATTTCATGAATTTTGTATTATTTCCCCAGGTATCGAAGCAGAGGCAGTAATGTTGGGTCAGGCCATAAGTATGCTGCTGCCGAAAGTGGTCGGATACCGCCTCATCGGGGAACTGAACCCACTGACCACCTCCACCGACCTTGTGCTCACCATCACCAAGGTAAGTAATAATTTAGAGCAGCGGTCGGCAGCCAGCGGCCCGCGGGCCGCATGGGGCCCGCGAACCTCTCACTTGCGGCCCGAGAGCCGCCTTGCCTATTTTGTATGTAATAGTGACAAACGACTATGTCTCATAAAGTCATAAATATTAACAAAGTACGGCCCGCATCACCTCCGTTAACTACTATTTGGCCCTTGGCTGCTAAAAGGTTGTCGACCGCTGATTTAGAGGGTTAAGGGCGCGTCATCGTGAACCCTGTTGGAATGCACGAATGTTGTTGAAAGATATAGGCCCCGTGCATGAACTATAGGGGGCAGCATAGGAGCCGTCAGGTTTTTGGCGCGAGGCGTAAATGTTTCTTTTATGCTTCCGATGTAGCGCACAAGATGGCAGAACATACTATGCACAAGGAAACGTACCGACGAGAACGATAGATGGTAGCACTTGTTTTGGCAGTCAGCAATACCAAATGGGGTCATCCATTAATTACGTCACACCAATTTCTAGGTTTTTTGACCCCTTCCCCCCCCTTGTCACACTTGGTCACATTTGGCAAACCCCTCCCGCCCTAGTGTGACGTCACATTTTTTCTACGAAATCGCCAAATCGAATTAAGTAAATACCTAAGTATTATTAATATTTTATCAAAATATTTTTGACGATATAAATATTAGTAATTTTATAACCCAAAACCTCTTAGGAAAGAAAATTAAACGATTAAAAACTATTTTCGTTTTGAAAACTTGTTATTTAAATGTACAGCGAACTAAATAATTTAAATAAATTTTCGGTTACTGATGAAGTTTAAGTGACGTCACAAAGTTTGTGTCTTCCCCCTCCCCCATGTCACAATATGTCACATTTTCTTGACCGCCTCCCTCCCCCTAAACGTGTGACGTAATTAATGGATGACCCCAATTACGAGTAGCACGATTAATATGCTGGCTTACTGTCACAGAATAAATAATAGTACAAGGTACAGAAGGTTCACTCTCTAATAAAACGGATCTATTACGAGAGATACAAGCGCTACTACTACTGCTAGCTTCGAGCAACACGGAAGGGAGGCGGCATTCCCACTATTTCCCCTCTGCCGAGGTACAAGATTAGCACGTCAATCTAATCTAGCGCGGGTAATAAAACTAGTTGCACGATTTTTCACTAGACCGAGTCCAGACGCGCGCGTGAACACTGCTGCACAAAAATGCCTGTTTGCTCGGTTTTTTGTTATAAAAAGAGGTCGGGGACATCAAATTTACAAAATGAAAGTGTTACATTTCACATGTAATATTTTTTTTACATATCATACGTTTAATTACATTTAAATACAATTATTATATTTTAGTCTCAAGTAATTGTTGGATTTATCGATTATGCTCGCTCAGTACAAATTGCGGATCGGTTGAGCGACAAATCCGACTTCTCATCTCTCAGAATACAATGACATACTTCAACGAAAATGTGTTAGTGTGCGTGTTGTGATTGTGACACTAGTCACTTGTCCGTACACAAAAAGAGATCGAGGTTTGCAAGATTTGTCTTTGACGTGTGTCATTTTCTATGTATTTGTGTCGTCATTCCAGAGGGCCTACCGTGAACCACGTTCGACCCATAGTCCCACGTTCCCGTACCCACGTTCGTGCCATAGAGAGGCAACACGTCGAACGTGGTTCGCGGTAGGGCCTTTGATTGGATTTTGTATGTAAGTGTGTGAGAAGTGCGACTGTGTGCACCTTCCCCCCGCGAAAAATGGCAGAATGATTTGTACGGTGAGATATCGCTTGGGCCCCTCCCTTCCGACGTGTCGGAAGCCGGTGTTGCTCGAAGACTGCTAGACACCAAAATTGGTGTGGGCCGCATGCACTTGTAGCGAGGCGACAAAATCGCGCAGTGAGCCACGCGTACTGTCTCTGTACTGTCTCATTCCTCATTCGGGTAGTCGTGAAAAATCGTTTTTTACTGTTCAAAATCTTCTTATATCCTCTTCTTGATCGGGACACTCTTGACACAGCGGTCGTGGTCATCATTGGAAGTCTCCCTTTGTAACACGTTTGACGGCTCGCCTCCACTCCTCCCTGACGGCTGCGCGTTTAGCGCATTCGTGCAAGGGGCCGTCCATTGCTGCCTTTATTTGGTCCGTCCACACGTCCGTCTTATATCCTAAACTGATTCTAATTGTATTCACGTTCCAGCACCTCCGCTCTCTCGGCGTGGTCGGCAAATTCGTCGAGTTCTTCGGCCCCGGCGTGTCGGCCCTCAGCATCGCGGACCGAGCCACCGTAGCCAACATGTGTCCTGAGTTCGGGGCCACCGTGGCGCACTTCCCGGTTGACGCTAGATCACTGCAGTACCTAGCGCAGACTAGTAAGTACAATACTGGAGTAGGGAGGATATGGGGTTTCTGGACCAGATTAGTTATCTCTCCCCGCGGGGCGAGGGGGGCAGGGGAGGGGGGGAGATAGATACCTAATCTGGTCCACAAACCCCGTATCCTCCCTACTTACTGGTGTCTCCGCCTTAAGCAGCGCAGAGTCATCGTAGCCAACATGTGTCCGGAGTTCGGGGCCACCGTGGCGCACTTCCCGGTTGATGCTAGATCACTGCAGTACCTAGCGCAGACTAGTAAGTACAATACTGGAGTAGGGAGGATTTGGGGTTTCTGGACCAGATTATCTATCTCCCCCCTCCCTCTGCCCCCCCCCCCCCCGCGGAGGGAGATAGATGCTTAATCTTGTCCAGAAACCCCGTATCCTTCCTACTTACTGGTGTCTTCGCCTTAAGCAGCGCAGAGTCACCGTAGCCAACATGTGTCCGGAGTTCGGGGCCAGCGTGGCTCGCTTCCCGGTTGACGCTACAGGCGCTACCTAGCGCAGACAAGTAAGTACAATATTCCCGGTTGACACTCGCTCGCTGAAGTACTTGGCTATTAGTAGAAGCAGTTTTTATTTATGTTTGCGTCGATTTGCTCTGAAATCTTGTAAAAAAAAATCAGGTTGTGTATTTAAACTATAGGGAAGATTTTTGCCCACGAAAATCAGTAAATGATTTCTGTAATCAAGAACCATACATCTTTTCTTTCTCTCATATTATTATTTATATCCTTATAGATTCATTATTTTTACTTTACCGGGAAAAGGGGGAAATTACATAAAACGGACAAAACAAAAATAAAAATGTTATGTACAAAGGCGAACTTATCCCTAAAAGGGATCTCTTCCAGCTAACCTTTAATTATATTTATTTTTTAACAGACCGCACTCAAGAGAAGATCGACATCATAGAGGCGTACCTGCGAGCCACCAACCAGTTCAGGGACTACAATGACCCCTCACAGGACCCCATCTTCTCTGAGGTACTTGAATTGGGTATTTAAAAAAAATACAATGGCCGGGTATTACCTGCCTTGTATTTATAAATAGCCTCGCTTTGCTCGTCCTTTCAGCTCAAGCCACTATTTAAATTACATATTAAGGTGGTTCGCTTTCCATACAAAAAAAACAATTGCGTTATATTAAGTAATTACACACTATTACTACATAAATATGTGCGTAGCTATCTACTTTTGAATGTTTATTTGCGCTAAATTGAAAGTAGAACTTTTTTTTATACAGAAATCACGCAAAAAAACGTTTTATTTTTTTATCATTGTAACACCAAAATAACGTTTTATGCATGATTTTTGAATGAAACAAAGTTTTACTATCAATTTTGCCAAATAAATATTTGAAAGTAGACAAATGCAGTACAGTATTTATGTAGTAAATAGTGTGTAATTACTTAATATAATGCAATTATTATTTGTATGGAAAGCGAACCTCCTTAACCTGATTAATTATGGATTCCAGATAGTCGAGCTGGACCTGTCCACCGTCGTGACGTCAGTTAGCGGCCCCAAGCGGCCGCAGGACCGCGTCTCTGTCTCTAACATGAAGAAGGACTTCCAGGAGTGCCTCAGCAACAAGGTATGTGATCTAAATAAAATTATAATAATTAAAAAAAAACATTTGAAGACAGTTTTATATAGACCAATCTTGAAACTAAGCAAAGATTATACTATGAGTACATACCGTAAAATAGGGTGAGTAGGGACGAAATCGAAGGTCAAACCCGGATTAAAGTTTATTTTTATATGTGGCAACATGATTTTATATACAAATAAAGTGTTCCGGATGTATGAATATTAGTTTGTCAATGATAATTTCTTGTTTCATTTCATAACTTTAGAGATAAACACGAAATATCAGGATATCCCAGCTCACCCCGTAGTTGGGATGACGAGGGATTTCCTACTAAGGTGAGTTTTGAATATTGTTGGATCGACACTTTGGGATTATGAACATTATAATAGCTTGATTATCAAAAATCGCTCGATAGTGTTACGGTCACGCAAAGGTCACATGAGGCTACTTTCACTTCATTTTTGACATCGCGTAGGTAGAACGTATAAGTTGGACTGTAGATAAAATCTAGAACAATTGTTTGCTACAAACCCAGTGACAGAATTACAACATGTCTACTGCGGATGTGGCAACCATTTTTCTACGATTCACTCCTCCATCATATTTGTGGTGATGTAGTCTTCCAACACATTCCTCCATCATATCTTGTAATCACGTAATTTTCAAAATTTCTCCTCCATCATATCTTGTAATCACGTAATTTTAAAAAATTTCTCCTCCATCATATCTTGTAATCACGTAATTTTCCAATTTACTCCTCCATCATATTTGTAATGGCGTAGTCTTCCATCACATAACTTATCATATTCCTGTTTCTTTAAATGATACATAAATGTAAATCTTCCTTTGTATTGTAAAATTTATTTATTATACAAAAGGTTAATGGTATACAAAAAATCATACAAAAATAACTTAAATATATCTAAATATTAAAATGTTTTAATCTAAAAGACCTCGGCGAGTTGTACCGGGTGCAAAGGTGCCCATGACTATTGTTGTTGCCCATTATCCGACCGATCTGACATTTTTGTGATGATGTAGTCTTCTTAATAGTGAGCACCATTAATTCAGTGATAGACGGTAACATATCTGCTGAAAAAATGGTAGCCACCATTCTGAAGAATTTGACCACTGAAAAGTGTTAAAATTAAAAAAAAAACACAAAAAATATATCTAATAGCAAAAGAAAAAATAAATAAATGGTGTAGGTAACAATGAGCAAAACAAAAGGTTAACTGGAAGAGATCCCATTCAGGGATAAGTTCGCCTTTGTTGTATTTAATTGACTCTGTAACTGTGTTTCTCGTGTTTATATTTCTATGTACGATAAAGTAAATACATACATACATACAAAATAATAAAATATATTGAATTATTGTATTGTAAAGTATTGTGTTGTATGTATTGTATGTGTAATATATTGTGATGATAGCATAGAGGTGCCATGATGAGGTAGTCTCATCATCAGCTATCACGCACCCAGTGACAGTTGTCATGTGAATGTCTACTGAGCGGGTGATTAGTGATGACGAACGACTGTTTCGACTTGCCGATGATACTTATGATGATGATCATGTCCTAAAAATGAGCATGGGAACACATGAAAATATTGTTATAAAAATGTGTGTTGGGTTAGGAATAAAATTAGTCTATTGGTTATGATATGTTAGCATTGTAATTAACAAATGAATTTATTAGATCCCGCCGGTATTGTTAAAAAAATTAAATTCCTCATTGTACTTAACCAAAACAAAGAAATGAAAAAAAAAGTAAATTACTATAATTATGATATGCAATTAAAAAATATATATACCACAATTTAATATTCCAAAGCATTTGTATAATAATGCATGTGTATTGTAGTTATTTGATGATATGATGAGGTAGTCTAAAAGCAGATGGTATCAATCTCCCAGTGATAGAATTTGTAACATATCTACTGAGACAGTGACTACCATATTCTAATAGACTTTTAACTTACTGTTCAGATAAAAACATAAAAACAATAACGAATTTTTGTTTGAGTGCGTCTAAGCTAACTCTGCATCAATTTGACAAGAGACGAAGTGTGGAAACGCCATCATAAACGTAATATTTTGTGTATATGACCTTTATATTGGCTCTGCCACATTTTGTCACTACCAAATCGGGGCAGAGTTAGCTTCGATGAACTCTAAATATATAAAAAGAAATACATATTTAAATCACGAACAATAATGGTGGTAACTCGATGTCTTGTACTACAGTAGTAGGCATCACACACCCAGTGACAGATATACATACATGTCTGCTAAGCGTGTGATTACTACCACGTCAGTACATTAATCTAAAAAAAAACATAAAAACTATGTAAAATTTGGAACCTTCGGAAACCATCACTGTAAATTATACAAAAACCCTTGAAAACTGGGGTTGGCAACTATCAAAGGTTTGTATAGATGGTGCCAGCATAAGTGTTACTTGTCTCTAGTTTTGTTCTATGAGATTTGGCTTAAAGGGTTAGGCATCCAGGCTATAAAAATCTAGAAAAAACAAGAATATGACACAATGCGTAATACTGATAGTTAAAACCTATGCTGGCGCCATCTGTAAAATACTTCGATTGGCCAACCCCTATGAGTTGATAGTTCGATCCAAGTCCATGATGTTGTTGATGATATATTCCAAAAGTAGTTGTTATCATTCTCCCAGTATTATAAATTTGTATAATATATCTACTGGGGCAATGACCCCGACTACCATTGGACTTATAAAAAAAAATACTGCCATTCCTAAATTAAAAAAGTACACATTCGAATTTTTGGCGCTAACTGTCAAGTTTACAGTTAGCAAACAACCCTCCAACGCCCACGATCACTATAGTTATATTATATACAAGTAAATATGTAAATAAATATAGCTTAAAATAACGACGAAGTTTTGTTTAACCAAAAGCAGTATCACAAACCCAGTGACAGAATTCAAACATGTAAATGAGTATGTGATTACTGTTCTTGATTAAAATGATGTAGTGTTTATGATGTTCCATATCCTGTCGCTTGCCGGGTAGGTGTAGAACTTTTAGTGACTCGTAGTGTTGAAGATAGTGTAGATATCGTCCCATAGTAGTTGGTATCATACACCCAGTGATAGTTGAAAATATCTACTGAGCGGATGACTGCCAAGTATGTGAGACAGGTGCCATCTGGCGGTGGTATCTAGAAATAATAGGCTAGTTTGTAAAAATAAATAAAAAAATATGGAAATGCGAGGAAAACAATAATTAAATAATAAAAAAATACGACAATGTTTAACCACTAATTTAAAGATTTTGATACTTGTTTAATTCGTCATTGTGACCAAAAACTAAATGATTAGAAAAAATACAGATGGCGTAAGTATTGAATCTTTTAGCCGCCTATTAGAGGCCTAAGAAATAAAAAAAATATAGATTCTGGCGGCAAGTGGTTGAACACTAAGCAAATATGTTAAGCGTGATACACACTATATTATACATAATAAAAACATCTTGTTATTCCTGTTGTCAAATTATCTGCGACAGCAGGCATCACAGCACCCAGTGACAGAATGACAGACTTGTCTACTGCGCGTGTGACGCTACTGTCACACATATTACTGTAATATTACCTGATGATATTAATGTCACTGTAATACGAGGGGAGGGCCAAAAGTTCGCGGAATGGATGACTCCATTATAACTTGACAAATATTACTTGATGATGATGTGATGATGAAATGTCATCAGCCGCTTGGCATCAGCTTCCCAGTGATAGAATATTGACATATCTACTGAGAAGATGATAACCAGCCGTCAATGATATCATGATATGTGATGATGTAGTCTAAATTATGATGAGATAGCTAGTCTAAAGAAAAATAGGTTAAATAACAAATAAATACAGTAGTTAAGTAAACAATTGAAAATCATGTAGGAAATACTAAATAACATTAAAATAAAGTAAATGAATACATAATAGAGATGCAACGGATAGTTGTTTGGCCGGATACCGGATATTCGGCCTGACCATCAGCCGAATATCCGGTATCCGGCCGCCGGATATTCGGCCAGCGGAACTATACCTACATTTCGGTTTTTCAGGTGCGCATTCTGCAGGTTTGACCTGTTTCCTAGTTAAAGTTCGCGCGAACTCATTTCTAGGTGCGAAAAGAGTGCGCGTGCAAGTCAATGGAATTATTAAACTGTTTTAAAATAATAAACATGTACGATTATGACCGTGTCTGTTTCTTAAATCCGGTATCCGGCCGGATAGTAGTCCGGATATCCGGTGCATCTCTAATATGTACATAACATTCATATTTAGAAATAAAGTGTCATTCTATGGAACTTGCGAACTATGTAAACAAACCGCCATATTGAAATTGTCTCTGAATAATGAATTTACTAGTGAATTTTGTTTACATGTTTAGCAAGTTCCATAAAATGTACACATATTTTTAGGCACCGGGATTCGAACCTAAGACTATACAGATACGAAGCATCGTTGATAATTATGCCAAACAAAATTGTATCATCTTTCCCAGTGACAGACTGTCAAACATGTCTACTGGAAAACTTGACACGACTTGTCAAAGCAATGATAGTGATGAAAATGATGATGATATTGTCTGGAAACTTTGGATGGTTCATACAACAGTTAGCAAAAAGAAATCATTTTTGCAGTGATTACGATTGCAATAGGGTATTAATACTGTAATAAAAATAAATTATTTTACATCATGCATAAAATAAAGCACCAGTTAATTAACATAAGTTCTATTTAATAAATCCGATAGAAATATAAAAAGTAGGTGAGTTGACCTGAGTAGGAAATCGTTTTGACAGTTCTAAATAAAAAAGTAACTGATTTGACTAGTAGAGAAATACCTTATGTAATTTTTGATCTATTTAAATAGAAAATGATGAAATGGTATGGTCAGGAAATCGTCTATACAATAGTTGGCATCATACTCCCAGTGATAAAATGATAAAATATCTACTAGAAGGGTGAAGGCCACTATTAAATGACATATACCGTTGGTTTGTTCTTGAAAAAGCACAGCGACCTTGACAACGATGTCAAATGATACAATTGTAAAAGTAAATAAATAAAGAAATTAGGGTGACTGCTATAGTAAATATATTAAAAACGGGTCACTCACGCATTTTAAGTCGAAAAACGCTCCACTCGTCGGTACGGAGTGAAACATGTCGAGCGTTTTTCGACTTAGAATACGTGAGTGACCCGTTTTTAATATACATATTTAATATGTCTGTGTCTCACAAAAGTTTTGTTATTAAGACTGCTGTAGTAATTGGCCACTCTTAATAATACGGCTTCAGTTGGCTTGTTTCTTTCTGATTTGTTAGGAGTGGCCAATAACTATAGTACGTCACCCTATAACTTTTTATGTACAAATACATTAAAAAAATTGAAAAAACAAAACAAAAAAATCTTTTTTTTGGCGAGATTGACCCAAACTCATATTACATTTTTTAATTCTTTTGACCTCAGAAATGCGTGGTTAAAATTATTCGGTTTCCTCATGTTACACCGTGTATAAGGTGAAATGGAACTGTCATAAAAATAAATAAAATAATAAATATTTTCACTTTGATACTTACAAATAACAATCCTTTTAGTATGTTTCACTTATTAATGTCACACCACTTTACACACATTTCTTTGAATACAAATATTGAGAACCTATTTGTGAAATATATTCCATATTGCATAACATCGTCCACACTGTTATTGGAAAATCAACCTTATTTCAAAGTTATATGGTCCACCGACGATCTATTTAGTTTTGCTAACTACTATAGTTCGTTTTTTAGCATTAGAAAGAACTTGCAAGAAGGTAGCGATCTTGACAAGTCTTTTAATTGAAAAACGCTTTTTAAAAATCAAAAACTATTATTTATAAAAGCAGAAGAATATAAATGATCGTATTAGATTCATAATTGTTACATATTTGCCGTAATTTATTTTTAAAATGTGTTTTTCAATTAAAAGACGCATCAAGATTGTTTACCTTATTTCTAATGCTAAAAAAAACGAACTATAGCAAACTTTAACGTGAAAATTATATTAAAATATAAATTATACTAGTGAACGTAAGAACTGATACTGTACAACTGATAGCAGATAACCAGTACCCCATGGTTTTATTCCATTCGTGGTGGGGCATCATTCACTAATGATGTACTGATGATAATTATTGATGCTCATTTACTAATAAAATAGGTAATTGACGTTTTCACCTGATACTGATTTAGAATAATAGAATATTGGATTAAGGAAGAAAGTTGAAGCATCATCATCATCTTCTTCGCAACATCCCGGCATATTGCCACGGCTCATGTGTAGGTATGCATATAATGATACCGGGTGTTTCATTGGATTGGATTACCTTAATTTTAAAGAAATATTCCAAGTAATTAAAATATATTTTATTAAACAGCCTATTGGAAATAAAACCGGCCAATATTTTTAATTTTATTTTGTATTGTATATTTTTGCCATGTGTTTTTGACATTAAAGATATTGAAATTGAAATATAGCAGCATGAAACTTCATATGAAGGTAAATTTTCAAAAATCTGAAAATATGTATACATCTGTTAAAAACTATTAAAATCAGATAATGTTTTCGAATTTTAAATTCCTACTACTAATACTAATACAAGGAAAAAGAAAACTATTTTCAGTCTTTTTGTTAATGTGTTTTTTTAGGGTTCCGTACCCAAAGGGTAAAACGGGACCCTATTACTAAGACCGCTCATTCCACCGTCCCCATTTTACCATCGGACTTTTAGACGCACGGCCGGTTTCCATCCTTACTTGGTAGATATTCCGCCAATTCGCACGAAGCGCTTTGCTTCTACTTTCCTTATGCGCACTGCCAAGGAGTGGAATTCCTTGCCGGCGTCTATATTTCCGTGCTCTTATAACCCGGCAACCTTCAAATCAAGAGTGAACAGGCACCTTCTGGGCGAGCTCGCTCCATCGTAGGCCACGTCTACGCCTCGGCTAGTCTGTGGCCATGAGTAAACCCATGCATAATAAAAAAAAAAAAAAAAGACTTCGCTGTCCGTCCGTCCGTCCGTCCGTCTGTCACCAGGCTGTATCTCACGAACCGTGACAGCTAGACAGTTGAAATTTTCACAGATGATGTATTTCTGTTGCCGCTATAACAACAAATACTAAAAACAGAATAAAATAAAGATTTAAATGGGGCTCCCATACAACAAACGTGATTTTTGACCGAAGTTAAGCAACGTCGCGAGTGGTCAGTACTTGGATGGGTGACCGTTTTTTTTTTGTTTTTTATTGTTTTTTTTTGCATTATGGTACGGAACCCTTCGTGCGCGAGTCCGACTCGCACTTGCCCGGTTTTTTTTTATTTAAAAAGGGACAGATTTTATATGGGACGTCGGAATCTACGATCAGAAATTTTCGGGCTATATTTAGTCTCCTTCTGTTTTTTGAGTTTTACACAAACAAACTAATTAGCTCAGTATTATGTGATCAGATAAAGTCTAGGGGGAAAAATAAAAATAGCTGCACAACAACTTTTATTTTTATTATATACATAATAATTTTTGATATGGAAACAAATAGTTATTACAAGTGAAAACAATGTTTTATTACACCACTTTAATTTAAATAATAATATCATAAATTTAAATGGCAAAAATTAATAAATACATTGGGTAATTATAATTACTTGTATGTCACAGTATTTCTCAAAGATATATTTTCTAAATATTTAAGCCTTATAGGCCCTATAGTTCGTTTTTTTAGCATTATAAAGAAGATATAAAGAAGGTAAGCGATCTTGACAAGTCTTTTAAATGAAAACGCTTTTTAAAAATCAGTAACTATTACTTATGAAAGCAGAAGAATATAAATGATCGTATTAGATTCATAATTGTACATATTTGCCGTGGCTTATTGTTAAAACGTGTTTTTCAATAAAAAGACACATCAAGATTGTTTACCTTATTTCTAATGCTGAAAAAAAACGAACTAGGTATAATGTAAAACCTGAAGTAGTCCGATATATGTCTACGAGTGTGTATCTTGCTTTCGAAGAGTTGTCCATGTAGATTTGTAGATATTTCTCGGCAGGAATATTTAGTGAAACAGCTTTATGATATTTTTTTTAAATTCATAAGTTGAATCACCAAATCCTCCTACCGAGAACGTTGTTTCTCCATTAAAAAAATACGAGAATATTTGTTTGGGTGTACCAGAAGTAACTAAATTAAGCAGAATTTATTTAAACTAAACTGGAAATCGTAATTCAAGGCCAAAAAAAGTAAGACAATGTTGCCAGTGCAATAATTTGTTTGTAAAATAGTAAATTCCTTTTTATAAATAAACACGCTAAGAAAATTTATTTATTGGTATAGTTCGTTTTTTTAGCATTAGAAAGAACTCCACAGAAGCAAGCGTGCAGTTTTTATCAGGCAATTTAATTGTTAATAATTATTGAATTATCTAATGTAGCATGGTCAATACATATAATTTACTTCAAATTATTACCGCTAAAAGTGCCGCATTTGGATTCACAAGCTTACTTCTGCGAAGTTCTTTCTAATGCTAAACGAACTATAATTTTACTCCTACAATTTAAAAAAGTACTTTTATTTTAAAAGTGGCAACATTGTCTTATTTTTTTGGTCTTGAATTACGATTTTCAGTATACCTAATTTGACCAAAAAACAAACTATACTAATATACATAGTAACTTTCTAGCGAATATATATCTTCACACCGCCATTACCTATTCTGACCTGCGGTTGTATGCAATTAAAAATAAATTATATCACAGTTTGCGGTGTTTTTATCTGTGAAGCGGTTTGGTATCTCTAGACTATTGATAGACTTACTGACGTGTCCGCGACCGCTATCGGACAAGTAGTTAGAATTCTCTAGGCTATGGGAATTATAATGCATTTGTAAAACGAATAGACTCCGTCTAAGCTAATTCTGCACAGACTTTGATGCGACAAAACATGGGAATGCCACTATAAATGTCATTGCCAAACTTTGTCATTGCAAATGACATGCATGTGATGGCTCCTTTACACAATGCGGCCAGTACGGATATGATGGTCGTTCTTGTCTACGTGACAGCGTGATAAAACGGTGTCCCGTCACTTTCTATCCCACGGTGTTAAACAGTGACAGTTATTTTATCACGTGGTTAAAGATGGATAAAGCTATCCATAATACGCCGGCAGTTGGGCCATAAAATCATGTTTCGATCGGACACTAGCAATAAGTTTATTATTAATGCATTCCACACTTCAATCTCGTTAACAAAACATCATCTAATGACGCGTCATAAAGATATTGGGTCTTAGGATTTTAGTTAATGACCTGACTAATGGGTCGGTGTTTAGGAACGGTCGTTTGGTAACTCATTAGGACTGCTTATCTACGTGGTCGTCGGTTCGATTCCCGATTCTTGTTAAATAACAAATTCAAAGCCGGTGGCCTAGCGGTGAAAGCGTGCGACTTTCAATCCGGAGGTCGCGGGTTTAAACCTCGGCTCGTACCAATGAGTTTTTCGGAACTTATATGTAGTTCGTTTTTTTTAGCATTAGAAAGAACTTTCAAGAAGGTAAGCGATCTTGCCATGTCTTTTAATTGAAAAACGCTTTTTAAAAATCAAAAACTTATTGCTTATGAAAGCAGAAGAATATAAATGATCGTATTAAATTCATAATTGTTACATATTTGCCGTAACTTATTTTTAAAATGTGTTTTTCAATTAAAAGACACATCAAGATTGTTTACCTTATTTCTAATGCTAATAAAAATGAACTATATGTACCAATTGCTTTTCGGTAAAGGAAAACATCGTGAGGAAACCGGACTGATCCCAATAAGGCCTGGTTTCCCCTCTGGGTTGGCAGGTCAGATGGCAGTCGCGTAGAAACTAGTGCCTATGTCAATTCTTGAGATTCCTTGTCAATCGGACCGCAGGCTCCCGTGAAAAATACCATACATTTTCAGTATGGTATAAAGTTTAAAAAATACCATACATTTTCAGTATAGTATTTTTATTCCACTGATAATGACATTAATTTTTTTGTCTCATTATGGAATTTCATATATATTCTACCTAGCATTCTGAGCGCTTCAAACCAGTAAAATTTTATCCCTATACCGGGTGTGGCCTGTAACACGAGCAAATAATTAAAACATAGACTGTACTCCTCAAACGGTGACACTTTTGTTCAACAACTTTTAAAAATGATGAAGTATTTAGACTTCCTATTTTTCATACAAAATAAATATTATTTTCAATGGACGCCATCGCCACGCCATATCATTGTGATTGACGTTGCTTGTCATTGTCACGCCTTAAACATAACAAAATTCGCAATACATTGCGTCTTAGAATAAACTTTAAAGTATATTAAAAATCAAACCACAAGTTATTTTTAAAAGTCGCTGAACAAATGTTGGTCAGTATGAGGAATACAGCCTACAGTTGAATTTTATGCTCATATTACAGGCCACACCCGGTATAACGAAACAAAAATCCAAAATTAAAATATACATACACAGAAACTATGATGACTTACCATGACTTTTAACCACACAAAACTATTTAAACGAATAAAGATTAAACACAACATTTCATAATATTTCGACACTTTCTGATTCTGTCACTGTACAAACTAAACTTAATTATTTTGATCTCATTTATAATATAAAAACAATATATAGTGCACTCAGCAATATATACTTTGTCATATCGCATGTGTTTATTTATGTATACTCAGAAGTTTTGTATGTATGTATGTCTATAGAAATAATAATAATAGGTAAATGTCTGTTTAGATTGATGTCATTTCGAGACTAAGTTTGCTTATTTTGGGGCTAGATCGATCAGTGTAAGATCGTCCCCAAATGTATAAATAACAAAAGAAAACCTTCAATTTTTAAAGAATTACCTATAATTCTAATAAGTAAAAAAGTATAAATCTTAAAATCAAGCAAGATACCTAGATGATAAATAACTTAAAAAAAAGAATGATAAAGTTTAAAAAAAGTTAATTAAAACTAGCTGACTAATAACTAAATTAAACACAAAATACATTTAAAAAGATGCATAAAGCAAAGCCAGGGGAAACCACTAGTCTCCAATTCTGCCTCATCATCAAATTCTCACGGTGTGTACATTTTTTTTTTATTTAATTGAACAATAATTATTTAAATTTAATGTAAAAATGTGAGATAAATATATAGCTTAAGTAAAACATTAATGATAAATATCGAAAAAGCAATGACTAAACTAAAATTAAATTAAACTATAGTCAGACCGTAAAAAGTCTGCAGCGATTTGGATAGCCCACGCAGTGCAAGTGTCATTTTAAACGTCAAACTTCTATGAAATTATCACGTATACATAACACTTACACTGCGTGGGCTATCAAATGCTGCAGACTTATTGGTGCGACTATATCAAACTAATAAATAAATAAGATGAATGACTAAAATATTAAATCATAAGGTAAAGCAACGGTAAACCACTAGTCTCCAATAACGCCTCATCGCCAAGGTCCCACGTCGCGACGGCTGTACAGTCAGCGTTATTTTCGCGTATTAATTGTGTCAAGTGTACGCATGGACGTGACGTTTGCACTTTGCACTCACCGAGGAAGGAAGCGAAGATTAGGTGTTTGCACGTTTTGTACTCGTAGTTTTACATTATCAATTGTTTTTAGGGTTCCGTAGTCAAAGGGTAAAAAGTGTAAAAACAGAAGCACTGGTGGCCTAGCGGTAAGAGCGTGCGACTTGCAATCCGGAGGTCGCGGGTTCAAACCCCGGCTCGAACCAATGAGTTTTTCGGAACTTTGTATGTACGAAATATCATTTGATATTTACTAGTCGCTTTTCGGTGAAGGAAAACATCGTGAGGAAACTGGACTAATCCCAATAAGGCCTAGTTTACCCTCTGGGGTGGAAGGTCAGATGGCAGTCGCTTTCGTAAAAACTAGTGCCTACGTCAAATCATGGGCTCCTATGTGATGTGAGCCGTGGCAAAATGCCGGGATAACGCGAGGAAGAAGAAGAGTCAAAGGGTAAAAACGGACTATTACTAAGACTCCACTGTCCGCCTGTCTGTCACCAGGCTTTATCTCATGAACCGTGATAGTGATAGCTATAGTTCGTTTTTTAGCATTAGAAAGAAGAGCGATCTTGACATATCTTTAAATTGAAAAACGCTTTTTAAAATCAGTTACGGCAAATATGTAAGAATTATGAATCTAATCTAATACGATCATTTATATTCTTCTGCTTTCATAAGTAATAGTTACTGATTTTTAAAAAGCGTTTTCCAATTAAAAGACATGTCAAGATCGCTTATTTTCTATCAAGTTCTTTCTAATGCTAAAAAACCGGGCAAGTGCGAGTCGGACTCGCGCACGAAGGGTTCCGTACCATAATGCAAAAAAAAAACAAAAAAAAGCAAAAAGAAAACGGTCACCCATCCAAGTACTGACCCCTCCCGACGTTGCTTAACTTTGGTCAAAAATCACGTTTGTTGTATGGGAGCCCCATTTAAATCTTTATTTTATTCTGTTTTTAGTATTTGTTGTTATAGCGGCAACAGAAATACATCATCTGTGAAAATTTCAACTGTCTAGCTATCACGGTTCGTGAGATACAGCCTGGTGACAGACGGACGGACGGACGGACAGCGAAGTCTTAGTAATAGGGTCCCGTTTTACCCTTTGGGTACGGAACCCTAAAAAAACGAACTGTAGTTATGCGCAAAAACATAACCTTCATCTACAGTCGCGTAAAAAATACCTATAAATGAATATTTTATTTCCAGGTTGGCTTCAAAGGCTACGGCCTGAGCCCGGCGCAGCTAGACACGTCAGCCAGCTTCACATACAGCGACGGAGCCACGTATACGATCCGACACGGATCCGTGATCATAGCGGCCATCACCTCCTGCACCAACACCTCCAACCCGAGCGTCATGCTGGGCGCAGGTACAGACAGACATACATACGTACACCATCCGACACGGATCCGTGATCATAGCGGCCATCACTTCCTGCACCAACACTTCCAACCCGAGCGTCTGCTGGGCGCAGGTACAGACAGACATACACACGTACACCATCCGACACGGATCCGTGATCATAGCGGCCATCACCTCCTGCACCAACACTTCCAACCCGAGCGTCATGCTGGGCGCAGGTACAGACAGACATACACACGTACACCATCCGACACGGATCCGTGATCATAGCGGCCATCACCTCCTGCACCAACACTTCCAACCCGAGCGTCATGCTGGGCGCAGGTACAGACAGACATACATACACACGTATACCATCCGACACGGATCCGTGATCATATCGGCCATCACCTCCTGCACCAACACTTCCAACCCGAGCGTCATGCTGGGCGCAGGTACAGACAGACATACATACACACGTATACCATCCGACACGGATCCGTGATCATATCGGCCATCACCTCCTGCACCAACACTTCCAACCCGAGCGTCATGCTGGGCGCAGGTACAGACGGACAGACAGACACACGTACACCATCCGACACGGATCCGTGATCATAGCGGCCATCACTTCCTGCACCAACACCTCCAACCCGAGCGTCATGCTGGGTGCAGGGACAGACAGACATACACACGTACACCATCCGACACGGATCCGTCAATTTTTGTATGGGATTTTGAAACAGCGCTCCAAGCGGGACGTTTTGGAAACTCAAAATCTCATACAAAATGACATCACGTCGCGCTATCGAATGAAATTTACACTAAGTAGGGGTACTGGGGATCCTGACTGTTGAAAATTAAACCCTAAAGAGAAGAATTTATTACGGAAAAGACAAATAACTTATGAACTAAATATATCTAAGAATAATACTAAATTAAAGGGTTATCCGAAATCCCAAAAAAATATTTGTCAGTTTTATACAGTTTGGTCGAGTCGATGTCTACGTTTTCTATGGGGAAGGCCACAAATTTTTTTTTTGGGATTTCGGGGTTCCCATAGAAAAAGTTGTTCAGTATGGCCTACCTAATCACCTCGCACAATATGGCTAACGGTCCAAAAATGACCCTGTATCTATAAATAAAACAAGGAATATAATAAAAACTACTGAAAGAGGCTCCCCGCGCTACACCCGGCGCAAAGGTGCCCATTCTACTCACTCGATCCTAACTTGACTTTTCTTCTCGTTCCAGGTATGCTGGCGAAGAAAGCCGTGGAGAATGGCCTGAGCGTATTGCCTTACATCAAGACTTCCCTGTCACCTGGCTCTGGAGTTGTCACGTATTACCTCAGGGTACGTTAACACTCATATTTAAGGTCAGTTTTCAGGGTTCCGTACCCAAAGGGAAAATGGGACCCTATTACTAAGGCTCGGCTCGTCCGTCCGTCTGTCACCAGGCTGTATCTCACGAACCGTGATAGCTAGACAGTTGAAATTTTCACAGATGATGTATTTCTGTTGCCGCTATAACAACAAATACTAAAAACAGAAAAAAATAAAGATTTTAGTGGGGCTCCCATACAACAAACGTGATTTTTGACCGAAGTTAAGCAACGTCGGGCGGGGTCAGTACTTGGATGTGTGACCGTTTTTTTTTGCCTTTTTTGCATTATGGTATGGAACCCTTCGTGCGCGAGTCCGACTCGCACTTGCCCGGTTTTTATCATATGTTAAACAGGATAAATACTTTTAAATAAGTAGTTTTACTATTAACTACCGACCCGCCCCGGCTTCGCACGGGTTAACAAATTATACACCTAAACCTTCCTCAAGAATCACTTTATTGATAGATCAAAACCGCATGAAAATCCGTTCAGTAGTTTTTGAGTTCATCACGAACATACACATATTTACTTACACAAACAAATAGCCACGGTGGGGGACTTTGTTTTATAAGGTGTAGTGATAACATCTATAACTCAGGACAAAAACCGGACAAGTGCGAGTCGGACTCGCCCACCGAGGGTTCCGTACTTTTTAGTATTTGTTGTTATAGCGGCAACAGAAATACATCATCTGTGAAAATTTCAACTGTCTAGCTATCACGTTCGTTCGTGGTTCACGGTTCGTGAGATACAGCCTGGTGACAGACGGACGGATAGCGGAGTTAAGTAATAGGGTCCCGTTTTACCCTTTGGGTACGGAACCCTAAAAATATGTATTCGTGATGAACACTCAAATACATGCCCTTACGGGGATTCGAACCCGGGACCTCCTGCTTCGTATAACACATTAAACTCTCGCGTTTTGTACAGATATTTAATTACACAAACGGGTCTACCTCCAAAGAAAATTTGAAATAGAGAGTTACTGTCATGGTAAATTATGTAGCTGCAGTACATTTACTGCCATCTTTCGACAGAAGATTAAAACTATTAGAAAACCATTTGACTTTGATCCTTATTCTTTCACTGCTATGTGTTAACTTGTTAATATGCAGCTCATCTCGGTTTCTGTAAACAAATTAAGCCACCCACTTTTTTTCAACCGCAGCTGCAACCCGTGCGAGACGGGAGATCTCGCAGCAACTATCTTCATTCTTCATGGTGCACACGCACAGCAGAGGACTGTAAACGTGTTAACTTAGATTTACCTATAATATTTACAACAATTACAACATTTGCACGAACATTTCACACAACATAACATAAAACGTAATTATGCAAAAACTTGATCACAATTTACAAAATATCAAATATGTCAACTGTCATTTCACTTCAAATATTTTCCATCACGATACTTCTTTATTTTCCACCAGCGCCAGCATGAGATTTCTTCATTTTCTAAGGCCTTTATAACTCTTGAATTAAGGAATGCCAGGGATTTTCAAATTCAGGGCAGATTTTCGGGACCTTCAGTCCACCTCCATTTGGCAAATTTGAGCTTTCAAGAGGAATTCCGTAGCGAATTCCGTGTGTTCGGCCGCACTTCTGAAGTCGGGAATTGTGGGCGTATCATACTATCTGCAGCACATCAGAACCTTCAATCTTGGATGACGAGGGCCTTCAATGAAATACGTTGTTCAACTCACAATCTTTACTGCACAAGACTCATTACAAATCACAGCACGCGATACGTTTCTTATCTTAAGCAAACCAGTGGATTTGACCCAGGAGCCGCCACAGACGTCATCTTCTCCCGTTCGTTCTCATCGTGCTTCTTCTGAAGATAGATTGACAGCATAACTTCAATTGTTCTGGGCTTCAATTGTTTTAGTAGCGCACTCTATGACGTCTTAGCGGAACTGCGTCGAACGCCACTCGGTGTACGTAACACCCTAGTTTGCTCTATTTGTCAAGGTTTGCATGATAAAACGCCTCTTGAGGGCGATAGATGGCACATTTCAGCCGTTCTCCGACATACCTGCCTGCGAAGCCGATGGTCCTGGGTTCGAATCCCAGTAAGGGCATTTATTTGTATGATGATACAGATATTTGTTCCTGAGTCATGGTTGTTTTCTATGTATTTAAGTATTTGTATATTATATATATCGTTGTCTGAGTACCCACAACACAAGCCTTCTTGAGCTTACTGTGGGACTTAGTCAATCTGTGTAAGAATGTCCTATAATATTTATTTATTTATTTATTATTTATATTAATATTAACGCCATCTACTCGAGAGTAGGGCCGAGTAGGCCATAGGTCCCATTTTTTCGAGCGATGGCGCCATAACCTTTGGCTTATATTCGAGTAGATGGCGTTAATTTCAATATTTAACAAATTAACACGTATCAGTGAAAGAATAATGATCAAAAACAAATGACGTTCTAACAGGTTTATTCTTCTGTCGAAAGATGGCAGTAAATTTACAGTGGCTACATAATTTACTTTGACAATCCACCTCTATACACTCTTCTCTTTGCTGCGATATACACTGTGTAACATGAGGAAACCGAATAATTTTAACCACGCATTTCTGAGGTCAAAAGAAGGAAAAAAAGTAATATAAGTTTAGGTCAATTTCGCCAAAAAAAAAATTTTTTTTGTTTTGTTTTTTCAATTTTTTGAATGTATTTGTACATAAAAAATAAATGTTATTGGTAAACTTGTTACTTAAAATTGATTTTTACGTTTTTTTTTCGTAAAAACTTCTTTTTGCAAAGTGTTACTTGTCACTTTTTGACATCTATCAATAAGGATGTTTAGACTACGTCCCATAGCAGCAACATTAGCATCAAAAAGGCCTTTTACATTATGTAACAACAAAAACTTGTTTATTTTTAAATTAATTTTATCTCCGAAACTAGGCGTTTTTTAAAAAAAGTTTATAGGACATTTTTGTCTCTAAATATGATCAGGAATACGCTGTTAAAATTATTCGGTTTACTCATGTTACACCGGTAGTTTAATTATTTTTACCTTAAATTCCGTCGTTTCGAGTTGCACCAGTTCCTGTATCGTATGCAGGGCCACGTCTAGGCCAGTGGTTCCTAACCTTTTCAGTCCGGTCACCCCTATTATGACTAACTAGGGAACCTGATTGATCGTGTACGTTTGTTGTATTGTTATATTAGGTTGACTTATTACCTCCGTAAAATACCAGTTTTACCCCCACGGGGGTAATTACCCACAGGTTAGGAACCACTGGTCTAGGCGAATCAACTTATTTTTAGGGTTCCGTACCCAAAGGGTAAAACGGGACCCTATTACTAAGACTTCGCTGTCCGTCCGTCCGTCCGTCCGTCCGTCCGTCTGTCACCAGGCTGTATCTCACGAACCGTGATAGCTAGACAGTTGAAATTTTCACAGATGATGTATTTCTGTTGCCGCTATAACAACAAATACTAAAAACAGAATAAAATAAAGATTTAAATGGGGCTCTCATACAACAAACGTGATTTTTGACCAAAGTTAGGCAACGTCGGGAGTGGTCAGTACTTGGATGGGTGACCGTTTTTTTTTGCTTTTTTTTTTGTTTTTTTTTTTGCATTATGGTACGGAACCCTTCGTGCGCGAGTCCGACTCACACTTGCCCGGTTTTTTTTAGCACAACTACAAGTCTTAATATATTTGGTTTCAGGAATCTGGAGTGGTACCGTACTTGGAGAAGTTAGGGTTCGACATCGTCGGGTATGGCTGCATGACCTGTATCGGCAACTCTGGACCCATCGATGATAACATAGCCAACACCATTGAGAAGGTAATATTATTCAGGCAACAAGGCCCATATTACAAATACCTTACAGACTAACATCATCATCATCATTTCAGCCTTTATACGTCCCACTGCTGAGCACAGGCCTCCTCTCGAGCGCGAGAGGGCTTGGGCTATAGTCCCCACGCTAGCCCAATGCGGATTGGGGACTTCACATACACCTTTGAATTTCTTCGCAGATGTATGCAGGTTTCCTCACGATGTTTTCCTTCACCGAAAAGCGACTGGTAAATATCAAATGATATTTCGTACATAAGTTCCGAAAAACTCATTGGTACGAGCCGGGGTTTGAACCCGCGACCTCCGGATTGCAAGTCGCACGCTCTTACCGCTAGGCCACCAGCGCTCTATTTTATAAACTTAAAACTAAACACTATTTAGTCGACAAAACGGCGTGGCTCCGTTGCATCGGCTGCTCTTGTGTCGGATTCGGCACAATTCGGTAGAGTCAGACCGTAAACAGTCTGCAGCGATTTTGATAGCCCACGCAGTGCAAGTGTCATTTCAAACGTCAAACTTCTATGAAATTATGACGTATACATAACACTTACACTGCGTAGGCTATCAAATCCGCTGCAGACTTTCATTGGTGCGACTATATTACTCGTAGTAGATTGATAGCTTCTGCCTGTGCCTATAATTATACATCATTTAAATTGGTGTTAATCGGAAATACTATGGGATCTCTATTTTACTTCTTTAGGGGCTAATTTTGGGATAAAAAGTACAAAACATACACATTTTATTATTTAAATATATAAATCTATAAGAAATTATAATGCAGTAGTTGCTTTCTAACTAAAATAACAATGTTTTTTTTTTATATCAAGTCTCACACTATAGTATCTTATACCTGTTTCATTCCAACAGAACGAGCTGGTGTGCTGCGGCGTCCTCTCCGGCAACCGCAACTTTGAAGGCCGCATCCATCCCAACACGCGGGCCAACTATCTCGCCTCTCCCCTATTGGTCATCGCCTACGCTTTGGCTGGCACTGTCGATATCGACTTTGAAAGTCAACCACTGGGTAAGTATCTTAAGAGCCTAAGATACTACGCTGTGTTACCCCAAATCAGTATGCCATAAGACATAATATTATGGAAGTAACCGAAGTAAACATATTTAATATGGAGAATCCACTCCAACACGCGAGCCAACTAACTTTGACAACCGGTCTGGCCTAGTGGGTAGCGACAGCGACCCTGCCTATGAAGCCGATAGTCCCGGGTTCGAATCCCGGTAAAGGCATTTATTTGTATGATGATATAGATAGTTGTTCCTGAGTCATGGTTGTTTTCTATGTATTTAAGTATTTATATATTATATATATCATTGTCTGAGTACCCACAACACAAGCTTTCTTGAGCTTACCGTGGGGCTTAGTCAATTTGTGTAAAAAGGTCCTATAATATTTATTTATTTAATATGGAAATAACCAAAATAATTTAAGTAATTTAACACGAAGCATTGATCCCTTTTGAAGATCGAAACGCAGGATCCATCGGTGGACCTAATGCCTTGTAAATAAGGTTTACGAACTATCAGTTAACAGCGTGGGCGATGGTACAGAATTAGACCAAGAAAAGTCTGCAGAGATTTTGATAGCCCACGCAGTGCAAGTGTTATTTTAAACGTCAAACTTTTATGAAATTATGACGAAAACTTTTGCACTGCGTGGGCTATCGAAATCGTTGCAGACTTTTCTTGGTCTAACTCTAGCTCCCTTTTTTAGGGTTCCGTACCTCAAAAGGAAAAAAAAACGGAACCCTTATAGGATCACTCGTGCGACTGTCTGTCTGTCTGTCTGTCCGTCTGTCACAGTCGATTTTCTCCGGAACTACTGGACCAATCAAGTTGAAATTTGGTCCACATATGTAAGTAAGTATAAGTTTGTGACCCAAATACGGACATGTAACGTAAAGAAATGAATTTTAAACATGGGGGCCACTTTTGGGGGGTAAACGAAAAAATTAAAAAATATTTTTTTTTCAAACTATATCGTGTTACATATCAAATGAAAGAGCTTATTGTAAGGATCTCAAATATTTTTTTTTATAATTTTCGAATAAACAGAAGTTATTCAAGAAAGTAGGCAAAAAATGACCATTCCCCCCTCCCCTGTATCTCCGAAACTACTAGGTCTAAAATTTTGAAAAAAATACAAAATAGGTCTATACCTATAGATGACAGGAAAACCTATTATAAATGTACAGTCAAGCGTGAGTCGGACTTAATTACAGTTTTTGATCCGACCGCTACGGATTTTTTTAGAGAGATTGCACTCACGTTTCACATAAAAAATACATTGTTAAAAATTGTGTAATATACGGAACCCTTGGAACGCGAGTCCTACTCGCACTTGCCCGGTTTTTTCGCACTAAATAATTACTTGTGTACAGGTAAACGTGCCGATGGCAGTCCGGTGTTCTTGCGCGACATCTGGCCCACCAGGGCCGAGATCCAGGAGGTGGAAAACAAACACGTCATCCCCAACATGTTCAAAGAGGTTAATACCACAGAATAAATAATAGTACTAGGTACAGAAGATTCACTCTCTAACAAAACGCGTCTGTCACGATCAGCACAGATATGGCCGCTAGGTGGCGACAGCGCCACGCGCGGCTTATGGCTAGCCACCAAAATTGGTGTGGAACGGATGTACTTGTAGCTACGTGTTGCAAAGCGACGAAATCGCGGAGTGAGCCACGCCTGTTAATACGACTAACTTTCTGCGGATACTCAATCTGGAATTGAAAATGTGTTTAACAGTTTTTCACGGTTCAAACCGATTTTTAAAGGGTCTATAACGAGCATGTAACACACCTGAAGACGAGGGCGTCCATAGGCTGCGGTGACCCCTTACCAATAGGCGGGCTGTATGCTTGTTTGCCACCGATGTGAGACCTATTCAGTGACGTTTATGTTTTATGCTTATAAAAGTTTTGTATTAGATTTAAGCAATACTGTAAGCGTCCTTAATAAATTTTCTCAAAAATGGACGGCAAAGGCGACTTTGCCGTCTAAAAAATAGGTCGCGAAGCGCGTAGTTTATGGTCATTCAAAAATTAAAAAGTTAAAAACATTGCAGTCTCGATTTTGGGACTGCAATGTTGCATACAAATTCCATTATTTGTCGAGTTCCAAACTTTTTAAGATTTGAAATGGCCATATCAAATGAAGGCACAGGCCCATTAAACAGTCAAACAGATGATTATTACCGCGACTATTTAGTTGTCTCAAATAGGTTGGCGTATTTTCGGCAGAAAAATACACTTCTATTTTTTTATTAAAAAAATAAAAAGGCGGCAAGGGCTTTTTCTGTGAAAATATATACGTAAGAACGTTGGTTTTGTAAAATATTTCTATGATATTTATATTTCTTGCACCATTTTTGAGAAAAGCACTATATATGACTCGGCTGGAAGGCTACTTGCTGGCTTCGGATTCAATTAAACGGACTCCCAAGGTCGTCCGTTTAAAACGAATCCTCAGCCTGCAAGTAGCTACTTCCGAGCCTCGACAATAATGTACTATTATTTTCTTCTTTCTTCTTCTAATAACCTGTATTGTTCTTTATCCAGGTGTACGAGAAGATAGAGCTGGGGTCACCTTCCTGGCAGGCCCTGGACGTGCCGAAGGGCAAGCTGTACGGCTGGGACCCCAACTCGACCTACATCAAGAGACCGCCTTTCTTCGACGGGATGACCAAGGTACTGCTATTAAACCTAGTAAAGGACTGACATGCATACTGTGATACTTGCATGCATAATCCACATTGAATTGACATGTAAAATTTGTACAATTTTATCAATAAATACTTACTTAATACCTTATCTTATCGCAAAGGAGCTGGGCACCATTAGTGACATAGAGAACGCCCGCTGCCTGCTGCTGCTCGGCGACTCGGTGACCACCGACCACATCTCGCCCGCCGGAGCCATTGCGCGGAACTCCCCCGCGGCGCGCTACCTCGCTGGCCGAGGGTATGTACTACCAGGGATGTATACAGGATGGCCCATTTCGATCGGTCAGTATGGGAAAATCTGAAACTATAAGACATATGAGTCATATGGCGATCTCTTCTTAGGAACCATGTCATTGATTTTAGTAACAAGAAAAACTGCATTCATACATTAAAAAAAATGTATGTAAAATGTATTAAAAAAAAATGGTGGTCACTGGTCATTTCGAAAACTTACTAAAATAAATTAAAGGATATGAAAACAATGCATTTTATTCATTTCAGACATCATGTTTCACAATAATATTTACTGCTGCTAAGACCTACACAATCGATATCTAAATAGAAATAGTGTTGGTTTTATTTTTCAAAACGTCCGGGTTCGATTCCCGGTTGAGTAAACATTTTTTTTAAATGTATGAATGCAGTTTTTCTTGTTACTAAAATCGATGACATGGTTACAAAGAAGAAATCGTCGTATGTCTTATAGTTTCAAATTTTCCCATACTGACCGATCTAAATGGGCCACCCTGCATATCAGTCCAAGTCGCAGAGTCATTTAAAAGGGACGCTGGGAGATTGAGACTTAGATGGATGTATTATTAAATTATGTTTTTAGCTTTACCGCGTAAATATACATACATAATATACATATGTATATGTGTGCTTCAAATCTTGTCAATTGTTATTAACCACTTTGGTCACTTTGGTGTCTGCTTAAGTTTAAGTTTGGCGTACGTCCGTATTTCCGATGACAATACAATAATATGCTTACTTGGAGCTGATCTGATGCAGTCAGAAGGAAGCCAAACGAACTCCTCGATGGAAAAACAAAACCGGGCAAGTGCGAGTCGGACTCGCGCACGAAGGGTTCCGTACCACAATGCAAAAAAAAAACAAAAAAGCAAAAAAAAAACGGTCACCCATCCAAGTACTGACCCCTCCCGACGTTGCTTAACTTTGGTCAAAAATCACGTTTGTTGTATGGGAGCCCCATTTAAATCTTTATTTTATTCTGTTTTTAGTTGTTATAGCGGCAACAGAAATACATCATCTGTGAAAATTTCAACTGTCTAGCTATCACGGTTCGTGAGATACAGCCTGGTGACAGACGGACGGACGGACGGACAGCGAAGTCTTAGTAATAGGGTCCCGTTTTACCCTTTGGGTACGGAACCCTAATAAACATCGAGTTTAGTCATTAGAAAGGTATGTACTTGATTAGGGTTACCAGATCCAAATTTGGGATTTCCTGACAAAATTCCTGATTACCTAATATTTTTCCTGACGATCATAACGGTAACGGGGGGAGGGGGGCTAACCGTAAGCGTCTCTCTATGTATGCTTGATACATTGTTTAAATTTGATTTGTTTTGGATTTATGTAAGTAAATTTGAATAATGTACTTACCTAAAAAGGTACAGCTACCTTTTTAGGTACATTATTCAAATCAGAAAAGTCTGTTCATTCACTGAAATTCCTGACATTTTCGTATCCCGGCCGCGTTCCTTACAAACGGCCAAAATTCCTGACATCTAGTAACCCTATACTTGATAGGCAAGGAGATAAATGTACAGTCAGAAATAAAAGTGTTTTGTTATCTTAATAAATATCATTTGTGAACAGGTTAACCCCCCGCGAGTTCAACTCATATGGTTCTCGTCGAGGCAACGACGCCATCATGTCGCGCGGAACGTTCGCGAACATTCGCATCGTGAACAAGATGGCGCCCGCGCCCGGACCCAGGACCACACACTATCCCAGCGGGGACCTCATGGATATCTTCGATGCGGCTGACAGGTGAGACCGACAGACAGACAGACAGAGATACTGACAGACAGACGGCCCGACAGACACGTTACCATACATTCAACTAACATTCGGATCGTTAACAAGATGGCGCCCGCGCCCGGACCCAGGACCACACACTATCCCAGCGGGGACCTCATGGATATCTTCGACGCGGCTGACAGGTGAGACAGACAGACAGACGGACAGACAGACAGAGATACTGACAGACAGACGGCCCGACAGACACGTTATCATACATTCAACTAACATTCGGATCGTTAACAAGATGGCGCCCGCGCCCGGACCCAGAACCACACACTATCCCAGCGGGGACCTCATGGATATCTTCGAGGCGGCTGACAGGTGAGACAGACAGACAGACGGACAGACAGACAGAGATACTGACAGACAGACGGCCCGACAGACACGTTACCATACAATCAACTAACATTCGGATCGTTAACAAGATGGCGCCCGCGCCCGGACCCAGGACCACACACTATCCCAGCGGAGACCTCATGGATATCTTCGATGCGGCTGACAGGTGAGACAGACAGACAGACGGACAGACAGACAGAGATACTGACAGACAGACGGCCCGACAGACACGTTACCATACATTCAACTAACATTCGGATCGTTAACAAGATGGCGCCCGCGCCCGGACCCAGGACCACACACTATCCCAGCGGGGACCTCATGGATATCTTCGACGCGGCTGACAGGTGAGACACACAGACAGACGGACAGACAGACAGAGATACTGACAGACAGACGGCCCGACAGACACGTTACCATACATTCAACTAACATTCGGATCGTGAACAAGATGGCGCCCGCGCCCGGACCCAGGACCACACACTATCCCAGCGGGGACCTCATGGATATCTTCGACGCGGCTGACAGGTGAGACAGACAGACGGACAGAGAGACTGACAGACGGACAGAGAGACTGACAGACGGACAGAGAGACTGACAGACGGACAGACCGAGGACCACTCACCACCCCAGCGGGGACCTCATGGATATCTTCGTAAGTAGGTACCTTTACGTAGATCAATAAGCCATCTAAGGATTCTAGGCTCAATAAAGTACCTATGTAAGAGGTCAAATAGATGGCGCTGTTAACTACACAAGTTAACATTTATGTTTTTACAAGCTTCACCTGACCGTTGTCTGTCTGTTTGTCGGTTCGTAATCAAATCTTGCATGTTAAATTTGATCCACTTCCCGGTTTTCGATTGCGCTGAAATTTTGCATACATGTATAAATCGGATGACAATGCAATACTATGGTACCATCGAGCTGATCTGATGATGGAGACAGGAGGTGGCCATAGGAACTCTGTGATGAAACAACGCCGCCTAATTGTGTTAGGAGTTTTTAGAATTGTCTCGATGAGTATTAGTTGTCTGTCGTAAGTACAGTCAGCGATAAAAGCTTGTACCAAAAATGATTTTTTTGCCAAAAACTTGTTCTACTCAGAGTCACGAGCACTTTCTTGTTCTATATTATAATAATGAACAGAGCTCGGCAGGGGTGAGCCATTTTGACGTCACTTATGTCAAGTGTATATATTAATATAGATACACCTTAGAAAGAAATATTGAAATAAAACTTTATTAATTATAATTAAACTAAAATGACAATGCCTTATGTACAAATAAACTAATAGTAGCATATGGATGGATATACATATTATTTGAAGAGGTTTACTAAAAAAGCTTGCTATAAAATTTATTTGTTTTAATGGCGACGTAAAGATCGTAGCGGAAAGGCAGCCTAAATAAAATTATTTCTTTAGTTATTAAATTAAACCACATATACCATCGAATGACAAGGCATGTCCATGTTGTGCAAACTCTGAAAACAGCTCACCCCCGCCGAGCTCTGATAATGAAACATCCTAATGTAACATGTCCATAAATCAGTATTGAATTTGACAGATACGCGCAAGAGAAGGTGCCCCTGATCGCCATCGTGGGCAAGGACTACGGCTCGGGCTCCAGCCGCGACTGGGCCGCCAAGGGACCCTACCTATTGGTGAGGTCACTTTATACACACCTGCATACACCGACCCTTTTAACGCATTGAAACTTTTGGACGCCAATGACGGATATATCCGCACCGTGGGTTCAAATTTTTTACGGTATTTTCGTAAAATTTTAATTATCACGATTATTTAGCAGTGGCGCAAGTGTGCGCGTTGGAGGGCTCTTAACAGAAATTAACAATACTATAAGTCAGCGGTCGGCAACCAGCGGCCCGCGGGCCGCATGCGGCCCTCGAACCTCTCACTTGCGGCCCGCGAGCCTCCCTCTGGCTATTTTGTATGTAATATCGACAAATAAATATTAACAAAGTGCCGCCCGCGTCAACTTCGTTAACTGCTATGTGGCCCTTGACTGCTAAAAGGTTGCCGACCCCTGTTATAAGTACATAGTTCGTTTTTTTGGCATTAGAAAGAACTTGATAGAAAGTAAGCGATCTTGACATATTCAATTACACAAACGGGTCTACCGCGATATAATTTCATTGTTTTTACCTTTAATTCCGACGTTTCAGCTGAGTTGCATCAGCTGTGGTCACGGAAAGACTGACGTCCCAACAAATGTCAACGGAGATATTAATAAAACAACACTAAACTACCCGAAATTAGTTTATAAAAATGTTCGGGGTAGACAAAGAAATTGCAGCTACCCGTTAAAGTTTAATGTTTATTGTCCACGGCACGACACACAACACTCACAGTATCCGTACACTGGTCCGAAGATATATCTGCTGGTTTCAACATTTGAATCACTGGTCCCCAAGTAGACGATAATTTGTAACCGTCCTCTCGATTGAAATTTTTAGGGTGTTTTTTGATTTCAATCGCCTCTCTCACGATCCGCGGATAATAGTGTCGCTCGTTGGAGAGGACTTTGGGTTTATGTAGCTCAATCCAGTGATTCGTTCCTGTTGTCAGCAAGTGCTCAGCTATTGCGGATTTGTTTACATGGCGATTTTTAACAGCTGCTATGTGTTCCTTTACCCTCTCTTGAATACTGCGCTTTGTTTGGCCAATGTACGCACTTCCACAACTGCATTCTATCTTGTAGACACCCGGATTCTGGTACGGAATGACATCCTTTGGGCTGCGTAAAAGACTTGCTACTTTAGATAACGGCGTGTATACAGTCTTAATGGAGAATTTCTTCAGTACTGATCCAACTTTGTCCGTTATCCCTTTTACATACGGCAAAAAGGCTGGTTGCCTACTAACCTCCGGATGTCTTTCTTTTTTCCTAGTCGTGCGTGGGATTTTCTGCAAGTACCCATTTTTCTTTAGCACTTCCTGAACATGGGCTAACTCATTATCTATGTGTTCCGCGTCACATAAGTCTCGTGCTCTGTTAACCAGGGATGTGACGACGGATTGTAGATGCCTCGGATGATGGTGGGAAGATGCTTGTAGGTACCTGTCAGTATGTGTGGGCTTCCTGTACACGGAGTGTGCCAGGGTTCCATCTGGTTTCACTCTCAACTTCACATCCAGAAAGGGTAAGGATCTATCGCACTCCATTTCAAATGTAAACTTTACCTTTGGGTGGATGGAGTTTAAATGGCCGACGAAATGCTCCACTGTGTCGGCGTTGCCCTTTAAAATGCAGAACACGTCATCTACATATCTCTTCCACATTTTAATTACAGACGGTCCGGAACGTAATGCCAACTCTTCAAAGTGTTCCATCCATATGTTGGCAATCACGGGGGCAACTGGACTGCCCATTGCCACCCCATCCACTTGCAGATAAAACTGCCCTTGGTAGAGGAAATAGTTTCCCTCTAGACAGTGCTCCAACAGAGTGACATACTCTTCTGGAAGTTCGTTATCTATAAGCTTCGTTTTGACAATGCCCAGACACTCTTTTAATGGAACATTGGTAAACAACGACTCCACATCGAAGCTTACCATTATCTCATCCGGTTCCAATTTCCTGGCCTTAACAATATCAACAAAATGACGAGAGTCCTTTACATAGGACGAAGTCTTCCCCACTAGCTTTTGCAGTACTCCCGCAGTATTCAAGAGAGGGTAAAGGAACACATAGCAGCTGTTAAAAATCGCCATGTAAACAAATCCGCAATAGCTGAGCACTTGCTGACAACAGGAACGAATCACTGGATTGAGCTACATAAACCCAAAGTCCTCTCCAACGAGCGACACTATTATCCGCGGATCGTGAGAGAGGCGATTGAAATCAAAAAACACCCTAAAAATTTCAATCGAGAGGACGGTTACAAATTATCGTCTACTTGGGGACCAGTGATTCAAATGTTGAAACCAGCAGATATATCTTCGGACCAGTGTACGGATACTGTGAGTGTTGTGTGTCGTGCCGTGGACAATAAACATTAAACTTTAACGGGTAGCTGCAATTTCTTTGTCTACCCCGAACATTTTTATAAACTAATTTCGGGTAGTTTAGTGTTGTTTTATTAATATCTCCGTTGACATTTGTTGGGACGTCAGTCTTTCCGTGACCACAGCTGATGCAACTCAGCTGAAACGTCGGAATTAAAGGTAAAAACAATGAAATTATATCGCGGTAGACCCGTTTGTGTAATTGAATATGTGTACAAAACGCGAGAGTTTAAAGATCTTGACATGTCTTTTAATTGAAAAACGCTTTTTAAAAATCAGTAACTATTACTTAGGGGTCATCCATTAATTACGTCACACGAATTTCTAGGTTTTTTGACCCCTCCCACACTTGGTCACATTTGGAAAACCCCTCCCCCCTAGTGTGACGTCACATTTTTTCTACGAAATCGCCAAATCGAATTAAGTAAGTACCTAAGTAGTATTAATATTTCATCAAAATATTGTTGACGATATAAATATTAGTAATTTTATAACCCACAACTGCTTAGGAAAGAAAATTGAACGAATAAAAAAGATTATCGTTTTAAAAACTTGTTATTTAAATGTATAGCGAATAAAATAATTTAATTAAATTTTCGGTTACTGATGAAGTTAAAGTGACGTCACAAAGTTTGTGACTCCCCCCTTCCCCATGTCACAATTTGTCACATTTTCTTGACCCCCTCCCTCCCCCTAAACGTGTGATGTAATTAATGGATGACCCCTTATGAAAGTAGAAGAATATAAATGATCGTATTAAATTCATAATTATTACATTATTTAAAATGTGTTATTAAATTAAAAGACACATCAACATTGTTTACCTTATTTCTAATGCTAAAAATTTGTACAGGGCATCAAAGCGGTGATCGGCGAATCTTTCGAGCGCATCCACCGCTCCAACCTGGTGGGCATGGGCATCATGCCGCTGCAGTTCCTGCCCGGGGACTCCGCCGACGGCCTCGGCCTCACGGGGGCGGAGCGCTACAGCCTGAAGGTGCCGAAGGACCTCTCACCGGGACAGCACATCACTGTGCAGGTAACAATTGAATTTATTTCACAATATCTCGCTCTTAGCGCCCACAAAGCGAAGACACGTAATAATCAGTGATCGGACAAATCATCGCAAAACCATCAAAAATCATTTATATCTCAAAATAGGACAAGATTTTTTAAACTCATATTATGTACACAGTATCTTTATAAAATTTCCAGATTATACTCAAAAACTGCAGTTCAAAATTGTTAAAAAAATTGTATCATGTTCCATACAATATTTATGTTGGCGAAAAATTGTCCGATCACTGATAACAATTTGTATGAAAAATAGGAAATCTGCACATCATAGTCTAATAAAACATGGTCTTCTCTTCCCAGAGTGACACAGGCCTACGTCACACTAACATGGCCGCTATATATAGCGCTATCGCATATTAACTATCATATAGCGCTGTCGCATGATGACGTAGGCTTGTGTCAGTCAGGTGACCTAGAAAAGACGGGAAAAGAGTACCAGGCGGAGTATATTATTATACCATGCTACACATCATATTTTTTTAGAATTGTTAAACAAAAGTTTAACGCTTGAGGGGTACTCCTACAATATATGTTTTAAATATTTACTCGGGCTCACCCAGTATACATGACGTACACATGTAGCGCATAATTATTATACATCGTGTTTTCACGGAAACGTACGAACGTGTCTTGCTATTTCAGTCAGTCTCGGTACAAAAACTACTGAGGTTGACTGAAGTAGCATGACAAATACGAACGTTTCCGAGAAAATACGATGGAAAACAATTATGTACTACATCTGTAAGCCGATATTGTTGCGACTCAGGCCGATTCAGCCGATTGTTCCGTATTCCGCAAATAAAATTCATTCATTCATTCATTCAGGGCCAAATAGAATATTGTCAAGCTTTAACCATGCACTGAAATTGCATGCATGCAATTGCATTACAAAACTTACGATGTCTTGTGATATCTTTTTTTTAATTACTACGTCGGTGGCAAACAAGTATAAGGCCCGCCTGATGGTAAGCAGTCTCCGTAGCCTATGGACGCCTCGCACCCTCGTTGGGCTCTGGCTACCTTACTCACCGGCAGGACACATGCACTATGAGTAGGGTCTAGTGTTATTTGGTTGTGGTTTTCTGTAAGGTCTATAGTTCGTTTTTTTAGCATTAGAAATAAGGTAAACAATCTTGATGTGTCTTTTGATTGAAAAACACATTTTAAAAATAAGTTACGGCAAATATGTAACAATTATGAATCTAATACGATCATTTATATTCTCCTGCTTTCATAAGTAATAGTTATTGGTTTTTAAAAGACATGCCAAGATCGCTTACCTTCTTTCAAGTTCTTTCTAATGCTAAAAAAACGAACTATAAGGCTCTGCTCTAGATCTGGAATGACATCCGCTGTGCTGTGCCCTATCACACAAAGCGAGGTGACATTCACGGTAGCACACGCACACACACACAGCCAGTAATACTCCGTTCCCTTGCAGGTGGACAACGGCAAGTCGTTCCAAGTGATCGCGCGCTTCGACACGGAGGTGGACCTCACATACTTCCGCAACGGAGGCATCCTGAACTACATGATTAGGAAGATGCTGTAGGCACATTACATATCTCGCAGTAGTATGGTTTTGTTGCCGAAATAGCTACATATTACATATGTCGCAGTAGTATGTTTTTTTATAGGAGGGGGTTGATGATTCCGAACTACTTTAACCATATATTCCGGTATACGCATTCGGTGGTTAAAATGAAGACCTTATTTGGTTAAAAATAAAAGAAAACTGTGTTGATACGTTGTTGTACTCGTGTTATCTACAAATTCCAAGATTAAGACTAAGATCTGGACAGAAGATTGAATGTAAACGATTTATTTGTGTAAAACCTATACATTTTCATTTAAGGTGCTTTAGAATAACATCGAAAGCGGGGTAATTTTGAAAATCGCAAAATTTACTTAACTAGAAGCACTATCTACTGTAGCAACATACGCAAGATGCCTTGATAAGCTTTGCGGTAACACTAGTGTTGCCTATAGGCAATTTCCAATTTCTTTATCCAATGTCAGTGCGTTCACTCTCTCATTAAAGAAAATGTGAGACGCAATACACATTGAACAAAGAAATTGGATAGGTGGAATACCACCCTAAGTATGAAATACCTCTAGTTTTGTAGATATCAGCGATTTTCAAACTTTGTATTTGATTGTATTTATAACAAGAATTTCGAAACAATTGAATGACAATTGTTATTTTTGTAATCGAATTTCTCAATATACTTCCAAAAGGCACCTTTATGCTTGTTTGTAATCCATCATTAACGATTATAATTATAACACAAGATTCTGCTGTTTTATATAATTTTCAAACATTGATTTTTTTTCATTCGTATCTAATTGTGTAGACGCAAATTTCATCACTTTCAAGACTAATTTTGTATTTCTTTTCTTTTTTTAACTTTGATTTTTATTTGTTGCTATACAAAACGTTATTGTTATTTTATTTACTGCCACTAAGTATATTTTTATCTTCACTGTGTAAACGGTATAGTGTTTATATTTTCATGCAATTGTTTTATACTTCGGCACACCCAGTTTGTCAGTGGAAAAAGGGGGAAGATTTAAAAATTGTAGGCGCGAGGGGTCTCACATAGAAAATTTGAATTTCGCGCCTTTTTCTACTGACAAACTGGGTGTGCCAGAGTATAATTAGTATGTAGCAATAAAATGGTTTGTGTAAATCTTAAAATCATGGGCTTAAGGCTGGTTTTTATATTTTTTACTTTAATAATAGTTACTACTGGTAAGTAAAATATTTTGTATTTTAATGGAATAAACAGATATTTTATTAATATATGTTTTCTTACTAGCCAATAGCCCTGGCGCAGATCCGCGTATATATGGAACTTGCTATGATGTAAACAAAAGTCACTAGCAAAATTCATCATTCAGAGACAATTTCAATATGGCGGTTTGTTTACATCATGAATCTAGAATATACCTGGATCTGGCATGAGTGGTGGGGGTAACTGACAGAACGGGATAGTCTTATGTATCTTTCAGTAGGAGTAGCAGTGAAAGAGCTATTATTGTTTGTCCTTGTCACAGCCTCACATTTTATTTGTTCCCCACCTTTTTTTAGTATGGATAATGGTGGGCAACAAATGAATTCGACCAATCACAGTGTCGCATTTGCGTATGTTTTGTCCCTCACCGAGGCACGCGTATACCACTTCTATACGATCCTACCTTCTATGGTTTACATAGCAAGTTCCATAGAATGACACTTTATACCGATACGTTATTTTTTACGCTAAACCTTTTTCCTTTTCTCACCCGTTGATCTGCAGATTAAAGCAGTAACGGTGCCATCTTGGTAGAAGAGAGCTTTCTTATCCTTTTCTCCCCACACTTCTTCGACTTTAGTCGGCGCCAAAAACCAATAAAAGTTCTGATCTGCTGTTCTTCCCGCGAAAGACCATTTTTCGATTTCCAACTCCGGTTTGTCCCAATTTTGTCCGCGGAGAAACACCAGGGCGTTCTCGATGTTGTCTTCCCTGATACCGACTAGCACCCTCGTCGTCTTTAGAACTATCTTGTGCCCATCTAATATTCCGAAGTCACGACTCAAAAGCCACGTCATGGACTCAATCGATTCCGGTATTATATAAAGCCCCTCCGTAAGCCGCTTCGTGCTAGCGAATTGTGGTCCCTTTTGGCCCTGCGCCAGTTCTTCTGAAATAAGCATTCTTAGCTTCTGACGAATCAACTTCTCCAGGGCATCGTCCATTGTAAGTCCATCTGCTCTGCATGCCATCACAGTTAGATTTTGTGTATTTGTGGTTACAGCAGGCCTTTTCAAAAAGCCACTGCAATGGAATGAATTTAAAGGGATATGGTTTTGGTCCACCCACTGCACAAACTTTTCTGACATCCTCCGAATCCCAGCAATTACCGCAGTCAAGTTATGGCATGGCAGACTAATCGCTCTCGTCGATGATACAAATATCTAGATGCTTTCAGTAAAACATTTTCCAAACTATACGAGGAAAAAGCTGCTCAGCAGAATCGCCGGGCCATGGGAGCTCTCCCGTTAGTCTCTGATAATTCGTAGTTTTTTCGCTTTTCGGCTCTAAAATGTCGTAGAAAGCAGCCAAGGAGTCCGCACACATTACATGTTCAAGAAATGGTCGTCCACTGGCATAACGCGTTAGAATTGAAACGAAGCCATTTTCACCAAATGCCCTGTAACCCACCAGACACACGGGTTTCTTTAGAGGCTTAAGGAAATTATTTAGCGATATTGATGTTGGACGGGAAGTACATTCCTCTTCATCTTCGTCCCGATCCGAATTGCAAAGGCGGTCTCGCAAGCACCTGCAAGGATTTTCTTCGAAGTTATCTTCACGTAGAAGCTCCCCGCGTTCCTCTTTATCTTCGTCCCAATCGAAATTGCAAAGGCGGTCTCGCAAGCGATTGCAAAGGCGGTCTCGCCAGCGATTCCATAAAGTTTTTTCGAAGTTATCTTCACGTAGAAGCTCCCCGCGTTCCAAGGCCGTCAAACAATATATCGCCGGTGTATTGCATGGCTTCCTTTCCTCCTCCTCCTTCTCCTCCTCCTTCCATTCCTCGGCGAAAACAAATGTGGCTATGGGAGCCATTAAATACAGAAACAGATACTTTATCAAGCTAACTTCAAGAAGAAATGAATAACGCGGGGTTAATAAACACTGAATATGAAAACGTTAACCGCTTCGGTGCCGCTCACACTGCAATGGAAAAATATCTAATAATAGAATTAGTAATCAAACATAGTACCTATATGTACCTATGTTGTACATTGTACGGTCACGTATATGCTCCGTGATTGGTGAGTCATTTAGGGTCCTAGCTAAATTGGAAGTTCAATACTTACCTTACGGAATGTCCAATTTAGTTAGAACCCTAATAGCCCAAGAGTTAACGGTTGCACTCTAAGGAAAATAAACATTATAATTGAAATCAGCATATTTTTACTATTAAATTATTTATAAGTAGTATAAAAAAACCGGGCAAGTGCGAATCGCACTCGCGCACGAAGGGTTCCGTACCATAAAGCAAAAAAAAAAGGGAAAAAATGCAAAAAGAAAACTGTCACCCATCCAAGTACTGACCACGCCCGACGTTGCTTAACTTTGGTCAAAAATCACGTTTGCTGTATGGGAGCCCCACTTAAATCTTTATTTTATTCTGTTTTTAGTATTTGTTGTTATAGCGGCAACAGAAATACATCATCTGTGAAAATTTCAACTGTCTAGCTATAACGGTTCGTGAGATACAGCCTGGTGACAGACAGACGGACAGACGGACGGACAGCGAAGTCTTAGTAATAGGGTCCCGTTTTACCCTTTGGGCACGGAACCCTAAAAAGATTTATCTACCAACATTCATGTCCGCGACGGTTAAATACAGTTAAAAATAATTAATATTAATTCCTTAAAAATCAGGCTAAAATGTAGTACCTACCTAAGCATTATTTATTTTAGGTAGGTAGGTACCTAAGTAAATTTTATTTATGATTTTTATAGATCAAGCAAAATCTACCTATATACTCTCTACAATAACCACTTTTATTTTCAGTCACATCTAGGTATTTGTTGATTCGGCTGCTAGTCTCAAAACTGATTTTTACAAACATGTCTTCGGCACAAAATTAATTATATGTACCTACGGCGAAAGACATACTAATTTTTGGGTACTTAATCCAACTAATTTTTTCACCACACCAGCTGCTAAAGGCTCTTTTGATTGTTCAAAAATTGATAAGAAAGTTGCATTTTATTCACTTGTGAGGCAAAGTAATTAAAGCAAATTATGAGTTGTTTTCTTATGTTTGCTGGTAGAATTGACTTTTAAATGATGATTTTGGATGATAAATATTTAATAACATTAATTTCGAATCGATTTGCTTTGGTTTTGTTTGATATTTTGCAGTTAGTATTTTTCTTGTTTTGGCGTGGTGACTCGTAACGCTCAAGATTCCTTTTTTCGAACCGGTCGCTACGCTCGTGGTTCAATTTTGCAATCCTTTGTTTGCTCGGGTATCAATATCAATTGCACGAGAGGTTAAATAACAACTTTGCCCCCTTGTAAACCAGATAACTATTGCTACCTTCCGGAACCGGAAATCGGTAAATCAAAATTATAGGTTCTTAAAATAAAACCTGTAAGTAGGTATAATAAAAATTTGACTGATCATGATTTATTTGCAAAAATATAATACGGTTCTTGGGCTATAAATAGTTAAACAAGCCCGGAGCGAGCCTGTAGGTACCTATACTTACTAACATTGTTGCATTTGCATTCTGCCCTCCTAAGCTAAAACAAATGATCTTGAAAATTGAACTTTTGAGTAAAGAATTTAAGGTACATTTTTGTATTCAATTTTTCATTTGAGATATATTTAGCAAAGCAGCATTGTTATTGTTCGATATATATACTAAGGAGCAAGGGCACTGGGAAGCAGGCGAGAGAGTACCGTAAAATGGGGTGAGTAGGCGCAAAACTGACATTCAAACCTCGATAACATTTTATTTTTACATATGCAAACTGAATGGTGTATATAATAAGTGTTCCGGACGTTTGTATTTTATTTTGGGTAGTTCCATTTCATAACTTTGGCGATAAACAGGAAAACCCACCTCACCCCGTAGTCCCTCGTATTTGGGGTGAGTTGGGTTTTCATACAAAGGTGATTTTGGAAGATTGTTGGATCGATTTTTAGGGTTCCGTATTTTATTATGAATTTTACTATAGTTCCCATGGAATTTTGAAATACCAACATTACACAAAAAAAAAATATGCTGAGAATTTGATAAAAAATATAAGAAATATTAATTTTCTTATGGGATAAAAATATTCATAAAACTATAAAAGTTATTTAAATTTAAAATTTTGGTCAGGGCACGGGAATTAGTGTGTCCATGGAAATTAGATTTTACTAGGACGGAAATTAGAACACGGCACGGGAATTGTTTTCTTTACTTATTTTGGTACTTAAAACTATTATTTATGTATATTTTAATCTACAATAATATACTGCAACCATACTGAAGGGCCATCGGACACATTTACCTTCTTTAATTTTAGTTTCGAACGACTAATCTACGAAAGTATGTTACACTAAAAACTACGTATTTGAATAATCCTTTCCTTTATTTTAATGGCAACTAATCTCTCTTTCTTAGTAAAATGTACAATTTCAAAACAATACTTTGAGTAGTTTCGTAAACTTGTCTTGCCTTTACATACAAAACTATTCATTAAAAAGTGTCATTATGTATCTGCATGTAGATAGGTACAAGGTGTATGACCTGGTATATGGTCTTATAGGAAATGATACTAAGAAATAAATAGGGGCACAGTGAGAAGAAGTTATTGTGTAAGTTAATCTGAAGAAATCGAATATGCTGCCTTCATAAATTAATAACCCAAAAAATTGTTTGAACACATATGAGGTAAGGTGGGGTAAGACTATCACCGGGGTAAGACTATCACTTGTATGGAATCCTCATACTGTTAGTCTTGCCCCGATCAAAATAAACTAAGTTAGTCTTACCCCGCCTTACTTTACACATAGGTATACGGGGTGTCCCTGCCCTGCGGGAAAATCTTCAAAGTGTAGGTTGGTTAAGTAATTTATCAAAAATATCATAATCTTCCTAAAAAAAACTTGCTAAAAAAATACCCCCTGGCACTGACTAAAATAACCGACTTAGTTTCACATTACATCCTAAAACTTTTATGTAGTAGAGTAGAAGAACTGCGTTGCGAGATTTGCATCTTTTTACATGAATTCTTTTTGATAGGATCCCAACTCTTTTTGTAGGCTGTCCTTCTTTTCGGGCAATCATACCCATACCATACTGATACTATGTATATACATATCATAATACATCTTTATTCATACTCACATCGTCCATCGTAGTGTACCTTTACTTTCCCTACTAATTGTAAGAACTAAAAGGTAACGTTGTTATCGCATATATTTCTATAGGATTACAAACTTAATTATGCAGTTATCTTTAGAACGTGACTAATATTGCAGTATTATTAGATTTTTATTGCTAAAACCTAATTACGTTTCTAATTTGGAACTTGTGGGTTGTTGGAATTAACAAAACTAAATCTATTTCACTCATACAAGTATATTGTTATACTTTCTCTTTCACACATGTAAACTATTGAATAAAAAACAACAGCCCATAGTTCCTAATCTTAAGGACTTCGCTTGTGCTTTAGTACCTTGGTAGCTATGAATAGGAGCACACCTTGCCTTACAATATTGCGATAATAAATTCCAACTCTTATAAATCGCTATGTGCCTTTTAATTAATAGCCCAAATCTAATAGGTTATGGGCCCAGACACATTTAATTGGACTTTTGTAGATAGTGTAGTGAGATTCGTGGCTCGTGGACTGTATAAGTGTTATTTATGTGAATGTGAACGATTTAAATATAAAATGGAACATGAACCCTTTTAGTGGTGATACGTACAGTGTGCGGAGTTACGCATTCAAAATTAAAAAGGCGATCTAAACGCTTTCCTTTGCATTTGATGAAAAAGGACACTTCCAAACTGCCAAAAAGTATCGCGACGCCGCTTTAATGTGCGAGTGCGAGTTTTAAAGAATCAAATTATTAATTTAAAATCGGAAGAGGACAACTTTACTCAACATGTTCAAGTTTTCGACGAATTAGTGTGTACCCAAATCTAATATGAGTATGCTAGAAGTACCTTAAAATAATATTGATTGAGAGTGATTGTGCCAGTGACAAAACTAAGGGATTTTAAAGTGTATTAATTTTAGACTACATGCTCAAATTAAATGTTATTTAGATATAATGTTATTGAGATTTGATGGTACGGCCGTGCCACTTTGTTTTGCTCGACTTGGCGGCGGCACCGCCGTGCCCCCAGATCCTTTGTCCTTCTTCAGGCCTCAAACTATCTCCATGCCAAATATGTATTATCAAGATGATATTGTTTCAGCGGCTTAAGCGTGACGAGATAACAGACAGACAGACAGAGATACTTTCGCATTTATAATATAGTAAGAATAGGATATATTTAATTTTTCTTGTACCTATTAGTGGTACAAGAAAAAGCTAATTTATAACAACTAATCTATTAAACGAACAATTCTTGTATATATTTCGGGGATCTCGGAAACAGCTCTAACGATTTCGATGAAATTTGATCATATATGGGCGTTTTCTGGGATGAAAAATCGATATAGCTAGGTGTCTCTGGGAAAACCCCCTTTTTTGAGTTTTTAGGTAGGTATATGTTTTCCGAGCAAAGCTCAGTCTCCCAGATATTTAAACTTTATACGGCTTACGCTGTCAGCTGTCAAATTTACAAAAAAAAATTGTAAATTTGATTCATTTTGTTTCATGTAACCTCAGGTACGGGTATTATAATATATAATAATTCCAAAAATAGTTTTATGTTTATATAATATTTTAATGTTATAATATGATCAATGAATAAGGTAAGGTGGCGCAAGACTAACAGTACGAGGATTCCATACAAGTGATAGGCTTACCCTAGTGTCGTCTGAGCCCACCTTACCTTACGTATTAAAATTGCCCGGGTTATTCGGGTCCACCCTGTAAGTATGTACTATAGTACTTATACTAAAAAACCGTTCATAGATTTTTGTGCATTCTTTGAGATTTCCTTAAATGTAAAATAGAAAGATATACGTCATATTATTATTACATATAATATATATTCAATGCCAATATATATATATATATATATGTAATAATAATATGACCCGGACCCGGACCCGGGTATGTCCTTAAACTACGTCCAAGACCACCGGTGGACGGGCAGCAGCGTCCCTCAAATTCGGTGTACTCGACTGCGATCGCCAACCCGCCTGCCAAGCGTGGCGATTATGGCATTCACCCCCCATCATGATGAGCACAATAAAACCACGGCCCCGAGGTTCCGGCGACCCCCGGTGCTCTGGCTATGGTAGCGGTCAGGGCATTAGCGGGGTCAGGGGTGCTAAGAATCTCCGGCAAAGATCCGGCTACCCGCCCCGACGACGACTGGCCCTGGTAACACACAACATACGCACTATGAGGACTGACGAAAAGATCTGCGAGCTGGAAGAGGAACTGAGCAGGTTACACTGGGACATTGTAGGGTTATGCGAAGTCCGTAGAGAGGGGGAGGACACGACAACCCTGAAGTCTGGTAACTTGCTCTACCACCGGGAGGGCGACCAACAGTCCCAAGGTGGTGTCGGGTTTCTCGTTCACAAGTCCCTCGTAAACAACATAATAACCATCGACAGTGTGTCGGGCAGGGTGGTATACCTAATACTCAGAATATCCAAAAGATATTCGCTGAAGGTCATTCAGGTATACGCACCGACCTCGTCACACTCCGATGATGAAGTAGAAGCTATGTATTAGGACGTAAGTAGGGCCATACATACTTCTAAAACCTACTTTACTGTTGTTATGGGGGACTTCAACGCAAAGTTGGGCAAGAGAAGCGGGGATGAGTTGAGAGTGGGGCAATTTGGGTATGGGCAACGGAACCCTAGGGGTCAGAGGCTGGCCGACTTTCTGGAGAGAGAGGAACTCTTCATGATGAACTCTTTCTTCCAGAAGCCCCCTCACAGGAAATGGACCTGGATGAGTCCTGACGGTTCCACGAGAAACGAGATAGACTTCATCATGACCGACAAGAAACGGATATTCAGTGATGTCTCTGTGATCAACAGGGTAAAGACCGGTAGTGATCACCGAATCGTAAGAGGCACACTGAATATCAATATTAAACTTGAAAGGTCCAGCCTGATGAAGTCTACGCTCCGACCTACTCGAGCCCATGTTCAAAACCCCGAAAGCTTTCAACTCGAGCTCTCTAACCGCTTTGCTTGCCTAGAGAACTTGGCTTCAGTGGACGAAATCAACGACGGGCTAGTGGAAACTGTCCACACAGTAGGGTCTAAGTTTTTTAGACCCCGCCGTAAAGATAGACCTCAGAAATTGACCGAGCAAACCTTAAACCTCATGGCTGAACGACGCTCGCTACAGTTGCAGTCTCCCGATGACGCGGAGTCATATAGGCAGCTCAATAGACGTATATCTAAGTCCTTGCGACATGATCTGCGTCTCTTTAATACTAACCGTATTAAAGAGACTATTGAGCGAAATCAAGGCTCCAAAGTGTTCGCAAAGGACAAGTCTATTGGGCAAAGCCAGCTGACAAAGTTGAAACGGGAAGATGGCAGCATAGCGTCGAGCAAAGCGGAGGTTTTAGGTGAAATCGAGAGGTTCTATGGACAGTTATACACTTCGATCGCAAAGCCCGTTGACAGCTTGGTAGGAGATCCAAGAGCCAAGCTGTCCCGACATTATACCGAAGATATCCCGGACATCAGTCTGTACGAGATTAGGATGGCCCTGAAGCAGCTTAAGAAGAACAAGGCGCCGGGCAAAGACGGAATCACTTCAGAGCTTCTGAGAGCGGGTGGAACACCGGTACTTAAAGTCCTCCAGAAGCTCTTTAATTCCGTCTTGTCCGAGGGCATAACGCCTGAAACATGGAATAGAGGCGAGGTGGTGCTGTTCTTCAAAAAAGGTGATAACAACCTATTGAAGAACTACAGACCCATCACGCTTCTGAGCCATGTCTATAAGCTGTTTTCAAGGGTCATCACGAACCGTCTCGAACACAGACTTGATGACTTCCAGCCTCCCGAACAAGCCGGTTTCCGAAAAGGCTATAGTACCATAGACCACATCCATACGCTGCGGCAAGTTATACAGAAGACCGAAGAGTATAACTTGCCATTATGCTTAGCGTTTGTGGACTATGAGAAAGCCTTCGATTCGGTGGAAACATGGGCGGTGCTTGAGTCTCTTCAGCGATGCCATATTGACTATCGGTACATCGAAGTGTTGAAGTGTTTGTATAGTAACGCCACCGTGTCGGTCCGAGTACAGGAGCAGAGCACGAGCGCGATTCCATTGCGAAGAGGCGTAAGGCAGGGAGACGTTATCTCTCCGAAACTGTTTACTGCCGTAATGGAAGACGCCTTCAAGCTCCTGGAATGGGAAGGACTTGGCATCAACATCAACGGCGAATACTCGGAGTAAATATCTATGGAGTAGAGACGCGCACTAATTTCTGTCTGAAAAATTCTGTCGTTTTTGGCGCGGGGGACGAGGTAACGCACACAAATAATGTTAACACTAATGCATTTTTAGCATACGCCGCTACATACGCACACGACAAAATTATTAAACACTAGCAAAAACTATATTCACACAAATACAAGAACAAACACAGACAACCCTGTCCGTGAACGAAATGACGTCAGTTCTAAGTAAACCTAGGTAGTGCGAGGGACGCGTCGATAATATTGTCGATAAAATTGACAATGAATTTTAATTTCTGCTTTTATCAATTATAATAATAATACAATATCAAGTCTTTGTACCAGCATTTTACTAACTTTCAATTTTTGTATTGTTTAGATGTTATTTCTAATAGTTTGTCAATTTGTTTAAGGCCAATCTTGCAAGCTGATATAGAATGATTTTTTATTATCAGTTCATTAGTTAATATTTTACATATTGGTTTACTTCTGAAAGCAATGCAATATACTATCGAGCATGCAGATCTGCATGATGACAGAGATGGAACGCGGCCATAGGATGTCAGTTAAGGGATATTGAGTAGGGGATAATTAGTATATATATCGGCGGTAGATCGTAAAATCGGGCATATCGAGATATTCCTAGGCATATCATGAAACGCCGCCATTTAATAATCTGCCTTTTGCATTTTTTGCCACTGCTAGTGCTGCATTCTATGTGGCATTTGGAGCAGAATGCGTAGATACTATGTAGGTACTAAAATCATACGCTACCCAAACACGTACTATAAGTAGGATGTCAAGCCATTTCAATGGTTATCATTTGCTAAAATTTAGGACATCCTACTTATTCGATATGCCTAAATGTTGAGGTTTGAACGGTATGGCTGGTGGTCACTAGTCAGATCATGACATGCCGGCGTTTCATGATCTGCTTAGGAATATCACACCTTGAAGTTAGCACGATATGGCTGGTGGTCACTAGGCAGATCATCATCTGCCTAGGAATATCACACCTTGAGATTTGTACGATATGGCTGGTGTTCGCTAGTCATCATGACCATCTGTATATTATTCATTATGTTTATATCGATTTTACCGATATTGGTTTTTATGGTGTCCCATCACTAATATTGGTACGGTGATACCAGAGTAATAAATTAAAAGTGCCTATTTATGGAAAGTGACAGCCGTAAATACCTTAAATTAATAATATATTTGACATGTTAAATAAAAATATATAGCTGGTCAAGCAAATCTTGTCAGTAAAACAGGCGCGAAATTCTAATTTTCTATAGGACGATATCCCTTCCCGCCTACATTTTTCAAATTTGCCGCCTATTTCTACTGACAAGATCTGCTTGACCAGCTATATGTAGAAACTAAAGGAAAAATTAATTTTCAAAAAATAGTCTATCGGTAATTTTACGTTATTTAGGGGTTGTGCACAAATCACGCGAGAAGGTTTCGACTACTTTTTGATCCCCCGTCCCCCTTTTCTTTATTCTTATAGATCTATTAATTTGGTTAAATAGATTAGGTTGATATAAAACTAAGGTGTTATATGAAAAAACTGTGTTACATAAATTATATAACAAAAAGCATAGCAAATAGGGCATATTACTGCAATGTGCCGCCAGAGTGTAGCACTAAGCTAGCTAGTAAATTTTCTCTTTTCACTTCACGCGGCGGACCACCAGATTGTGATGGATTGTGGTAGTCGCGCCCCCTACGCAGAGTTTCGCATAATATTTCCTATTAAAAATTCTACTCGTACCTAATTAATATTTAGAAAGTCTTCTTTAGAATTACCCTAAATTAGATCTAATATCATATCACTGGTATCACTGTCAGATTGACAATGTTTTTTAGTTATTTGCAAAATTAATGCACTATTTGATAATATTTCGATGTAATAGTACTTAAATATGATAAGAAACGTGTTCTTTTTGTAGACTAGACGTTTCCGATCTCATTTTGCATGAGAAAACGCTGCAATTCGGCATTTTCGGCTCCTATCATTCCGCTTAATGACGTTTGCTGAATGGCGTATGACGTGTGGCAACTAGTTTTATATAACCTCCTTGACCGGCGGCCGCGATCTTTTTGCAGAGGGGAACGCCTGTTAATGGCCGCTCCATAGATATTTACTCCGAGGGCGAATACATCACTCACCTTCGGTTTGCCGACGATATCGTAGTCATGGCAAAGTCGATGGAGGAACTCAGCATGATGCTCGATGACCTCAACCGAGTTTCACAACGGGTGGGCTTGAAAATGAACATGGACAAGACGAAACTTATGTCAAATGCCAATGTTGTGCCCATCCCAGTCTCTGTTGGGAACTCGGTACTCGAAGTTGTTGACTCGTACATCTACCTCGGACAAGTAGTCCAATTAGGTAGGTCCAACTTCGAGAAGGAGGTCAACCGCCGAATCCAACTCGGTTGGGCAGCGTTCGGGAAACTACGTAATGTCTTTTCGTCCGACATACCTCAGTGCCTCAAGACGAAAGTCTTTAATCAATGTGTGTTACCAGCGATGACTTACGGCTCCGAAACGTGGTCTTTCACTATCGGCCTCATCTCAAAATTCAAAGTCGCTCAACGAGCTATGGAGAGGGCTATGCTCGGAGTTTCTCTACGTGATCGAATCAGAAATGAGGAGATCCGTAGACGAACTAAAGTCACCGACATAGCCCACCGGATTAGCAAGCTGAAGTGGCAATGGGCAGGCCACATTGCACGCAGAGAAGATGGCCGATGGGGTCGAAAAGTGCTCGAGTGGAGACCACGGACTAGCAAGCGCAGCGTAGGACGTCCACCCACAAGATGGACAGACGATCTTGTTAAGGTCGCCGGAAGACGCTGGATGCGGGTCGCTTCCAACCGGCACGTATGGAGGTCCAAGGGGGAGGCCTATGTTCAGCAGTGGACGTCTTATGGCTGAGATGATGATGATGAATAATATGACGTAAACATTGCCAATTAACTTACAGTGCCCCCAATTAAAAAAATTTTGACAATAAATGTAATACTTTCTAATTCCCGTGCCACTTAATCAGCTGTTTTAGGTAAATATTCCATGGGAATTAGGGCACGGAAATTAGAATTCGTAATAAAAAAATTCGCCAAAAATGTAAATCGTGTTTAACCAAACTGTTATGTTATCGCTTACATAAAGATACATAAAGGGCTCCTAAATATGACAATTGTTATTGAAAAGCTATGTGGGAAATAAAATTTATAAGGGGCATCGAAATTAGAAAAAAATTGTCGCCCACCCGGATTCCGAAATACTTATGCGATTTGCTCGAAAACGCCGCGGCTTGACGTACATCCGCTTGCTTTGAGAAACAGCCGAATACTGCCAGTACAGGTGAGGCGGGACACGAGGCGGTTCAGATACAGACGTCGGCTGTCAGAGCCCTTTGAGTTTTGCCGACGAAATTTTACTCGCGCGCTCGGACAAAATTTAAACTTCGATCACGAGTTATTTACCACAATGAAGTTAATAGTGTATGTGCTCAGTGATAGTAAATATCATTAAATTAGTGATACTAATGTAGAATTTTTCGTAGGATTTTTCATTATGCTCAAAAGTAGATTCCGGACAGGGCACGGGAGTAATAATTTGAGCCTTTAGGTATTTTTAAGTGTACTCTAAAAACCAATTAATCAGTGAATTCATAATATGGAACCCGGTGTGAAAGTGTGGCTTCTTTATGTAAAAAAAAATTGGTAAGTATTATCTGATGCTAACCCGCGATTTTCATCACGGACAGAAAAAAATCGTGTTCAGAAATTGACCCAGCTCCATTTTAAATTGGAATACATTATTTTTGTAGCAGTAGCCTTAAAAACCCATCTCACCCCCCTTTCAATCCTTCTCTCCCCATTCATAACCCAACTCTCCCCGCGAGACCTCATTTTACGGTACCGAGAATACGAAATACTACACAACGATATAGGTAATATGAGTATGCAATCGTTTTATGAAACCCAAGGATGCAATCGTTTTACCACGTTGGATAGCGATAGCCAACCTTTGCACTATAGTGTAGTAAATAAAGGTAGTGGACCCCGCAGTAATTCCTCAGCCAGAAAAAACTTTACAGTATGATAAAGTATCGATAAATAAAAAGTATTGTATAAATTTCCAAAGAATAATAATAATAGAATTTAAGTAATACCTAAAGTCTTAAATCGTTAATATTTTTTTTACGGAAAAATGCTCTGTTTAAACTTTCTTCTCCAGACATATTCATGTAACGTATTGCAACAATATATGAAATATCAAAAAAAAATATCCCCGCAGAAATACCAATATTAACAAAATATAATTTTTTGGCGTGTCTTGGACCGGAAAATTGCTCAGTCTAATTTTTTCACTGGAATGCCATTTTATTGCCGATTTATACCTACAAATTGAAAATCTAAAAAAGTTACCATATAAAACTACGTTTTATACTTTTTTTCAGAAATTGCCTTTTTACTCGCTGTGGAAAATTTCTCTATCCAATTTATTTATTGAATTAAGTTCACAGTTGTCTTTCCATTCAACTATAAAAACATCCAAAAAAATAACGAGCGTATTAAAAACTAAACATATCGGGAGCAGTGTATAGGGAGCGGGGTGTACAAGGGATGATAGTGCTTTTGGATATTTTGGATTTAAGTATATACGTGACTACTTAGTACATATTTAAAAATAAATCAGGCTGAGAAATTTTCCACTCTCAGTTTTTAATAGTTCTAAAATACATAAACTTGGGTATGCATTTTTTTTTTGGATTTTCTTACCCACTACGCCAAATTATATTCTAAGATCATATAAGAAGGAAAAAATGGCAGAGCAATTTTCCGATGAAAATCAGCGCCAAAAAGGAATTATCATAAAAAAAATATTCTCATGTTTGACAAAAGTTTTAGATTTTTTTCTAGTATCACATACTGATACAAATAACTTATTTGGTAAAATAATTTTGGACGGAGGAATTACTCGGTTCAATATATAAACAGATTTGTATTTTTACGTATAAATACCTAAGTTAGGAGTGTTTTTTTTTGGATATTTATATGTTAGTTTCGGCTCATACTATACAATAACCTAGCAAAATTCATCGACTCGACTGAGAAATTAATGCATGGGTCTCCGGTCTCCATACAACAACTTGCTTCATTTACTACACTACTAGGTACGAACCCGCGAGAGCGTCAGAGGTCCGTCAAGATTAAAAGCGGCAACAGAAATGCATCATGTGTGAAACTTTCAACTGCCTAGCTATCACGGTCCATGATATACAGCCTGGTGACAGACAGATGGACAGCGTCGGAAATTCCTGCCAATCCGTTACTTAGGCGAGGAAGTTTTTAAATAGTTGAGTTTTAATTTTACATTTTATTCTAAGGCATTTTATTGTTTACTATTAGCTTTTGCCCGCGAATTCGTCAGCGTGGAATTATTAGTTTAGGTAGGTACTGTAGGTAGCTATTATTTTATTCAATCTGCGTTTTGTTGATTGCCCATACAAACTTCAACCCCACTTTTCACCCCCTTAAAGGGTGATTTGCACGTGCGAGAGATCACGATCTCGGAACACCACTTTGAGTGACGTGGGCGTGTGCGACTCCAACCTTATTAAGTACATCGGACAGATTATTTGCACTTGTATTTTATCGATACCTACTAGAGATGCACCGGATATTCGGTTACTATCCGCTATCCGGCCTAACCGGCCATTATTTAACATCCATCCGGATACCGGATAGTAACATTGCTTGATTTCGGAGTAAACAAAATTGGAATAAGAAACAGTCACGGTTATAAATGTTATAATCGTACTCGTTTATTATTTTAAAACAATTTAAATATTCCACTCACTTGCACGCGCACTGCCGATGGTCAGGCCGAACATCCGGTATCCGGCCAAACAACTATCCGTTGCATCTCTAATACCTATCGACTTATGTAGTATTCTCTATGCTATCACTGATAACAGTGCTGCCGCTGAGCTAAATAGCAGTATCTCAAATGAAAATTAAATGCATACATGTGCCTTAAATTCTTTACCACAAAGTTCAATTTTCAAGATCATTTGTTTTGGGAATACCGTCTTTTAGCTTAGGAATGCTGAATACAACAATGATGACTATGTGGGTAGGTATTATATGAAAGTGTTAGATTGCTAATGCTATGTTATTATTAGATATTTTTCCAACGCAGAGTGTACGCAACCGAAGCGGATTAACGTTTTCATATTCAGTTTAACCGTTTTATTAATTTCTTCTTGAAGTTAGTTTGATAAAGGGCTGTGATTTCTATAGTATATTTACACACGACATGACATATTGAAGCGATGGCTCCCATAGCCACATTTGTGTTCATCGAGGTGCGATACGACTACTTTCTTAAGCCGACAAATTTCGTAACCATGGAACGCGAAGAGCTTTGTCAAGATCACGATTACGATACAATCGCAAAGCGAAATTTCCTGATCGAGAATGTAGATCGAGAACATTATTATAGTTTAGAAGAATACGTCTCTTCCAGTTCAACATTAACATTACTAAATAATTTGATCAAGCCTCTAAAGAAGCCAGTGTGTATGATCGTTTACGAAAAATTCAATGACAAAGGTTTCTGTTCAATTTTATCGCATTTTATCAGTGGACAACCTTTTTTTGAGAATGTAATGTGCGCGGACGGTTTGGCTGCTTTCTACGACATTTTAGAGCCGGAAAGTGATAAAACTACGAAAGAAAAGAGAATAAAGGAAGAGCTCCCATGGCCTAATTATTATAGTTATGAAGTAAATAAGTTTTACCATACAACTTATTCCAGTAAATAATATAGAAAGTACGTTCTAAGACAAGACGAAATTCCCATCAAGAGTGCGCTAATTGCTGCGCGTCTATCCGAAAAGTTTGTGCAGTGGGTGGACCAAAACCATGTCCCTTTAAGTTCACTAAATAGCAGTGGTTCTTTGAAGAGGCCTGCTGTGACCACATATAATAATATGTTTACTAATGATCATACTGTGATGGCATGCAGATCAGATGGACTTGCAATGGACGATGCCCTGACGATGTTGATTCGTCAGAAGCTAAGAATGCTTATTTCAGAAGAACTGGCGCAGGGCCAAATGGGACCACAGTTCGCTAGTACGAAGCGGCTTACGGAGGGGCTTTATATAATACCGGCATCAGTTGAGACCAAGACGTGGCTTTTGAGTCGTGACTTCGGAATATTAGATGGCCACAAGATAGTTTTGAAGTCGACGAGGGTGCTAGTCGGTATCAGGGAAGACAACATCGAGAACGCCCTGGTGTTCCTCCGCGGACAAAATTGGGACAAACCGGAGTTGGAACTGGAGAAGTGGTCATTCGCGGGAATAACAGCAGATCAGAACTTTTACTGGTTTTTGGCGCCGACTAAGGTTGAAGAAGTGTGGGGGGAGAAGGATAAGAAAACTCTCTACTACAAAGATGGCACGGTTACGGCTGTCATCTGTAGATCAACAGGTGAGAAAAGGCAAAAGGTTTAGCGTAAAAAATACGCTCAAAGAAACATATTATATATAACCCATAGGTAGGTAAATAGTTTATTGTGCCCTATGTTAGTAATTATTCAAACAGCTATACTGTAATTTATAAATAATACCTAGACTATATCATTTATTATTATTTTTTTATTATTATTTGTAAGTTGTTCACTATACTTTTTTTAGATTTGTGTTTTTTATGTTATTTCTCCACAGAATGACGAGCTATCTATCCTAATCCCAAAATTGTGTCCCAAATTTCCCATACATTTTACATTATTTCCATTCCGTTACGGCCTGTAAAAAATGAAAACTTAAGGAAAAATAATCTTGGGATACTTTTTTTCTCCTATCGGGATCGAAAGAGCTCGTGATCATGAGTAGACATGACATAAAAAAATCCTAATCCTGTACGGATATGATGGTCGTTCTTGTGTACGTGACAGCATGATAAAACGGTGTCCGTCACTTTCTATCCCACGGTGTTAAACAGTGACAGTTGTGTTATCACGTGGATAAAGATGGATAAAGCTATCCATAATACGCCGGCTGAAAGAGTATGTACAATTTTAAATAAAATGTCCCACTTAAGTATAATTTATGTAATAACTTCTGCAAAAATGATTGTATTCTTGTGTTTCTATGTGCATGTATATGTATATGGTACACATTACATATTATACCTACCATACTCGCCGTATGGTAGGTATATGTAATAGGTATGTATATATGTATTTATACCATATACATTATGTTTTCCAAGCAAAGCTTGTTCCCCCATTTATTATCTGTAATAACTTGTGAAATATATATTTAACTAAGTAATTGTGATTTTCTCAAGTGAAAAGACGTCGCTTGATTTACTTAATCTACTAGTGTCATTATGTAGGTACAGTCAAGTGTAAAAATATGGGTGCACACAAATCTTTTTTTTTTTTTATATGAATGGGCTTACTCATGGCCACAGATTAGCCGAGGCGTAGACGTGGCCTACGATGGAGCGAGCTCGCCCAGAAGGTGCCTGTTCACTCTTGATTTGAAGGTTGCCGTTAGTCTTAAAAATATGTCCCATAGCTCTTATATTAACGAATTAAGAACTATGGGACATAATCTTGAGTATGTTATATGCACCCATATTTTTACACTTGACTGTACTTTTTTCGTACTTATAATGCCATTTCGCGCACTTGCATCAAAATGTGCCAATTATTTTTCTTTATGTTTCAAAGTACTATTAAAAGCTTATTTTTTATAATATAATTAATTGGAGTAGATAATTTGTTTCATTTTTTCATTGTAAATTTTTTTTAGCTGAACGAGCGGAATTCAGTAACAGTTGTGATACCGAGAAAACCGAAATTCGCATATTGCGGGGATCTTTCTCTTTTACTCCAATGAAGGCGTAATTAGTAGAGATGCCCCGAATAGTGAATTTGGCCGAATACCGAATATTGGGCCTCTCTCTTGGCCGAATACCGAATATTCGGCATGACATTTGCTAAGATATATTTTTATGTTGAACATAATTAATTAATGTGATTAGACTCAATCAAATCAGACCCATGATAACAATAAAATATGTTGTCTCGAGAGACTCTCGCTAGGTGGTTGGGTCTCAAGGGACAGATGCAGAAGGCGGTGATCTTGGACACGGCGCGGATAGTACGTCGGTTCCTCTCTCCGCAGCCCTGACCACCGGTAGCTTGGGCCTTGCCCCGCTGCTGGCGGCACCCTAGGTTAGGTTTTTTTATAATGTGTATATGTATTTTTTATTGTTTTGTAAGTGTTTTTATATTTTACTTTTATATTCATATTATAAAAACCCTAGCCTAAGAGAAATGATGAATAAAGAAAATATGTTGTAATCAACAAATGCTCATAATCGTGGCTTCGTATTTAACTACTTTCCAAGAATACATTTCAAATATTAAATATACCTAGTTTTTGGTATTTTTTTTGTGTAATTTTTCTTTTTAGGTAGATGCAACAGATATTCGGTATTCGGCCGAATACCGAACATTCGGCAAAGTGGCCGAATAGGCCGAATACTGGCAACATTCGGCCGAATACCGAATATTAGGCAAAGTGGCCGAATACTGAATAGTTGCCGAATATTCGTGGCATCTCTAGTAATTAGAGTGACAGAGAAAAATCCCCGCAATTTGCGAACTTCGATTTTCGCGGTTATAGCCCAGACCATGGTATCAACGTTGCAGCTCATTGATAATAAGGGCTCGACGATGCGAGAACTACAGTTCGTTTTTTAGCATTAGAAAGAACTTGCAAGAAGATAAGCGATCATGACATGTATTTTAATTGAAAAACGCTTTTTAAAAATCAGTAACTATTACTTATGAAAGCAGAAGAGTGTAAATGATCGTATTAAATACATAATTGTTACGTATTTGCCGTGACTTATTTTTTAAACGTGTTTTTCAATAAAAAGGCACATCAAAATTGTTTACCTTATTTCTAATGCTAAAAAAACGAACTATAGCATGCGAGTTTCATTACATTGTGGTTTTGGTCGGTCGGTTGAACAGGGTATTTGACTACTAGTCAAATCAGAAACTTTTTTCCTACTGTCAAAACGATTTTGCGACTATGGAATTTATATGTAACACTAGCTTGTGACGTCACGATCTAATTACCGATGTAGCACCGAAAGTCAATAACATAAGACTTTCCGGTCGGTGCTACATCTATTGTCACTTGACAGTACTACTACTGTTACTTAGCAGTGCTGATAATTCCGCTACTCGATGCTAGATGTCGACTATGAAATTATTAGTCGTTTTGGTACCAAACCTGATGTATGGAGTGAGCAATCTATGTATTTTTAGGGTTCCGTACCCAAAGGGTAAAACGGGACCCTATTACTAAGACTTCGCTGTCCGTCTGTCCGTCCGTCTGTCACCAGGCTGTATCTCACGAACCGTGATAGCTAGACAGTTGAAATTTTCACAGATGATGTATTTCTGTTGCCGCCATAACAACAAATACTAAAAACAGAATAAAATAAAGATTTAAATGGGGTCCCATGCAACAAACGTGATTTTTGACCAAAGTTAAGCAACGTCGGGAGGGGTCTGTACTTGGATGGGTGACCGTTTTCTTTTTGCTTTTTTTTGTTTTTTTTTTTGCATTATGGTACGGAACCCTTCGTGCGCGAGTCCGACTCGCACTTGCCCGGTTTTTCTCAAGTAGGTACAATAAAACACATACGTCTGCAAACACTGTATTTTCGCTCAGAGATAGTACAACAAAACATACACCTGCGAACACTGTATTTCCAAAACAAAACATACGCCTGCAAGCACTGTATTATCGCTTCCTTATCCTTCGTATGTTGAGATGCACGCCCTGCACGTGCTGCTTTAGGTTAGACGTGTCCGTGAACGCCTTCTCGCAGATATGGCATTTGTGTCGACGGACGCCTAGATGTGTCTGAAAAAAAAGTTTTGTGTCAAAAATTTCTTTTTTGATAAAAGGTTTTATCGCCGACTGTGCTTTTCTTTAAAAGGCAACTAATACTTGTCGAGACAATTCTAACAAACTCTACTAAGTAGATTGTAGTACGACACGTACCACGTTTGTGTCTAAAGGGGCCCACTGATTAACAGTCCGCCGGACGGAATCGGCCTGTCAGTTGTTCGGAACTGTCAAAATTTTGTTCTAACTGACAGGCTGATACCGTCCGGCGGACTGTTAATCAGTGGGCCTCTTAAAGTATGGGACGTACCAGTTTGTGTCTAAAGTAGAGTCGGCCACTTGCCAGCTTAGGCATAGGGTCAACCATCCTATAACACGTACCAGCTTGTGTCTAAAGTAAAGTATGACACGTACCAGCTTGTGTCTAATGTAAAATAGGCCATTTACCAGCTTGTGTCTAAAGTAAAGTATGACACGTACCAGCTTGTGTCTAAAGTAAAGTATGACACGTACCAGCTTGTGTCTAAAGTAACGTATGCCACTTACCAGCTTATGTCTAAAGTAGAGTAGGCCACTTACCAGCTTGTGTCTAAACTAGAGTAGGCCACTTACCAGCTTGTGTTGTGTCTAAAGTAAAGTAGGCCACTTACCAGCTTGTGTCTAAAGTAAAGTAATACGTACCAGTTTATGCCTGAAGAGCCCGCTTAGCTTGCTGTACGTCTTCCCGCACAGGCGGCAAGAGTTGCGGCCCGGGGGCTTCTTCGCAGCCGGGGGGCGCAGCCCGAGGTGGATGAGCCCGTGTTGCTGGAGCAAACCTGGCGACTAGAAAATAGAACATTCGAGAGATTTCTCAAACGGCTTTTTGAATGATTCTTAGTATTTTTAGGGCCACGTAGGCAAACTAGCATAAACGGAACTCTTATAGTTTTGTCACATCTGTCTGTCCGTATGTCAGAGCCATTTTATTCCAAAACTATAAGAAATTTGGAACATGATAAAAGCATGTATTTTGTTAGCCGCTTAGTTTAGATGTTAAAATAGCGACAAACATACACCTGCGAGCACTGTAAACGCTCACCTTGAAAGTCTTGCCGCACTGCTCGCACAGATAGTGCCGTCTCACCGCGAACCGGTACGGTGTGTCGGGGTGTTCGCGAAGGTAGTGTTGATACACGCCGTTTGGATGAGAAAACACTTCTGAACACTGCAACACAAAATTTATGAGCAATGAATAATAGAGTTAGTTAAAACCATGGTATAATAATATACTCCGCCTGGTACTCTCTTACCGTCTTTTCTAGGTTACCTGACTGACACAAGCCTACGTCATCATGCGACAGCGCTATATGATAATATGCGATAGCGCTATATATAGCGGCCATGTTATTGTGACGTAGGCTTGTGTCACTCTGGGTCTCTACCCATGTTTTATTAGACTATGGTTAAAACCTAGTTCTATCTAGTTATTAAATTAATAAATATAATATTGGCGACCGGTCTGGCCTAGTGTGTAGTGACCCTGCCTATAAAGCCGGTTCAAATGCTGGTAAGGGCATTTATTTGTGTGTTAATGGGTGTTTTCTATGTATAGCAGTATTTATAAATTTTATATATTATATCGTTGTCTAAGTACTGACAACACAAGCCTCACTGAGTTTACTGCGGGACTATTATAATATAATATTTATAAAATTGAATTAAAGCGAAAAAGTAAATGGCTTATACAGGGTGTTCCTGACCATAAGACTTTAAATTCAGGGCTCAATTCTACTCGCTAAACTGAGCTGATTATGGCACCAACCCCGGAATCCCGAATTTTTTTTTTACTTTTTCATACATTTTGGCTGATCAGATGTCGACGTTTTCTACGGAAAAGCCAATTTTTTTCCCCCGATTTTAGGGTTGGTCCCATAGTAAAAGTAGCTCAGTTTAGCGAGTAAAATCAAGCCCTGGATTTAAAGCCCCATGGTCAGAGACATACTGTATTACAAGTCCGATGAATCGTTTTCTTGTTTATGTATTAAATAATCTTAGTTGTAAATAGTCGTTATGTTGTAACTTCTTGCTGTGTAACTTTTTTCTTATTTAACTATTTGTTTACTGTATGTTATTTCTATGTCTTTTTTTTCTTCTTGTATGTTACCTCCCGTGATTCTTCTCACCTGATGGTCTCGTCGGAAGATCAGCGCTGGAAGCCACCAGCAACATGCTGAGATGGGGCCATTTCGTGGCACTTTAATCTTATTTTGTGTTTTCTTGTATATAATGTATTGTGCCGATTGTTTGTGTTTACGAATAAATCTATTCTATTCTATGAAGATCTGAGGATTGAACAATGTGAAAGCGCTCTCAGACTAACCTCGTCACATTTGATGGTCCGTCTCGGCGCGTCTTTCCGGACATACTTCCTCTCCTTATAGTGCGTGTGCTTTTCCATCTCCCCCGCACTTTCGAACTGCTCGCCGCACTTTCTGCACCCCAAGCTACAAAACAAAAAAAAATACATTTTGTGATCAATAATGAACTATAATTAATATTTTTTCACCACACCAGCTCGAAAAGGCTTACTTTGCACTTCAAAAACTGATAGCAAAGCTGCATTTTATTCACATGTAAGGCAAAGTAATCAAATGCAAATTTTGAGTCGTTTTCTTATGTTTGCTGGTAGAATTGACTTTTAAATGATGGTTTTGTATGATAAATATATAATAACATTCATTTGAATTTGATTTGGTTCGGTTTTGTTTGATATTTTACATTTAATATTTGCTTCGGGTTGGTGTGGTGAAAAATTTTGTGTTTCACTCGGGGGCAAATCTTGTTTAACCCTCGTGCTTTGAAACCCTCGCAACGCTCAATTTTTAGAACAATTTCAGAATCTTTCGCTTGCTAGGGTATCAATATTAGCACGAGCGATTAAACAACAACTTTGCCCCCGAGTGAAACAAATATCTATTGTTTATAACTAGCGACCCGCCCCGGCTTCCCACGGGTTACACAAAACTTTAACAAATTATACACCTAAACCTGCCTCAAGAATCACTCTGTTGATATGTGAAAACCGCATGAAAATCCGTTAAGTAGTTTTTGAGTTTATCGCGCAAAATAAAAACAACTTTGGTTTCATTTAATAATGATTCACATTTCATTGGAGGTAATTTGGTATCGTCTTGGGTCGCCCCATTCGTTTTTCGTCAACTTCTTAAATTAGTCCTATTTTGCTTTCGTCACTCATTCTAGTTTGAAAGCCACCGACGATTGTGACGAATTGTAATTTGTATTAGGACTTTGCGGAAATTGCGCTGGATAGGACATGTAACATGTTTTACTAAGGCCAAACCACCTATCTAAGCAAGGGCTGAATCCCGGAAAAAGGGGGGCAAGGTCGCCCACGTACCACCTGGGCCCAATTTCACCAACGTGACAGGTGCGACACTTCGACAATTGTTGCTGACGTTAAAGGCATCCATGGGCTACGGTTATCGCTTACCATCGGGCGGGCCGTATTCCTGTTTGTCACCATCATTGTATTATTAAAAAAAACTTTATTATATCGGCAAAAAACAGGTATTTCTCTTGCGATGTTTATGATGATAATGATGACAATTAAATAAATAAATAAATAAATATTACAGGACATTATTACACAAATTGACTGAGCCTCACGGTAAGCTCAAGAAAGCTTGTGTTGTGGGTACTCAGACAACGATATATACTACTAAAATATATATATATATATATATATATATATATATATACTTTTACTTCACATCTGTACTAAAATCAGCTGAAGACGAAAAACAGAGAAAATATTCCACGGCCTGTGAAATGCGACATGCAACGTTCACCCCACTTGTAACATCTGTTGACAGCGTCTATGCACCCCAAATGTCCTCCTTTATAAAACATATGGCAGAAACCATATCTCAACGGTGGAACCGTTCTCTAAGCACCATACTGGGCTGGCTGAGATGTAGGATCAGTATCGCCGTTATACGCGCCACCAGCATGTGTATCCGAGGCACACGCCACCGTTTTAAGTCGACCGCCATGTGGCTTGGGTTCGACGACGGTGCTGCCCTTCCACACATCGATTGAAACCACTTTTCTACCCTACCCACATATGTATTACCTAACCCTTTGCCTATGTACTTATGATTGTTTTAATGTAATAAATTTTTGTTGGACAACGATATATATAATATATACATACTTAAATACATAGAAAACAACCATGACTCAGGAACAAATATCTGTATCATCATACAAATAATGCCCTTACCAGGATTCGAACCCAGGACCATCGACCATGGACCCAGGTCCATGTTGTCACAAGATTTCAAAGAACTTTCGGTAATTCTTGACACCAAATGAGTTCTGTCGGAATTTCGTGACAATTGTCGTGTTTCTTGTGACAATTGTCATTAGCTTTGCAAAATAAGTACTCATTAACTGGCGATATAGTGGAGTATTTTTTTAATTAACATGTTGGTGGCAAACAACCACACCGCCCGTCTGATGGTAAGCGGTTACCGTAGCCTATGGAGGCCTGTGACGTCAGTAACAGTGATGTCGACAATTGCCGGACCTGTCACGTTGGTGAAATAGGGGCCTGGAGGCGCACAGTGGAATAAGAGGCTGCACCAGTTGTCCTCGGCAGGACGGAGCTGGAGACCGCGCTGGATCGCGAAGTATGGAAATCCCTTCTGAGAGCCCTATGTCCCTGATGAGGGATAACAGGATATCATCATCGTCATTAGGACTTTGAACCACAAGAGGGTATGAAAGTGTAACACTCTTACGGTAGATGTCGCTAGGCGCCTCCCTAAGGCGCATATCATGGAAATATTCGCTGTCCTCAGGTGTGCCCGGTAGCTCAGTTGGCAGAGCATGGGCTAGTGATCCAGTGTCGCGAGTTCGAGTCTCGCAAAGGGTCAAGCAGTAAAGCGCATTGTATTGTACTTACATATCTTTACACATTTCCTTGTGTCTGTCAGTGATGAGTAAGTGTCTGACATACATCTGTCGCGACACGAACGTCACGTCACACTCCTCACAGCGCGTGCTGTCGTTTTCTAGTTTATTTATGTCCTGTAACAACAACAATAGGGTGGTTCACGTTTGTATGGGAAAAATTCATACTCTAGCTAGAAGAAGCGGCACCCTCTCATTTTGTTACACTTGTAGCACCCCCTTGTAGTTGAGATAAAATTACGAAACTTGGTGTATTTTATCAGCATAATAAGTGTAACAACATAAGGGGGTGCCCTGTCGGAAAATAAAAAAATATGTTTTTTGAACCACCCTAAACAACAGTAGTAAATATTACACGACATTTTAGTGTGCGCGCGCACGTGTACGCGTGTGTGTGTATTTCCATCCCGTTACCATTACCATTTTTTATACTATGTGTGACGGTAACGGAATGGATATGTCAAGCTGTAAGTTACCTTATGAACGGCCTTGATGTGGTTCAGGCAGCGAACTGATATACATGGAAGTATTCTGTCCGCTCAGTTATGACCCAACGTAAACTATTCGATTGTAGGCGGTGCTTACAAACTATTCGATTCGCAACTTCAGTTCGTCCGAGATGACAGTCAGTGACGGATGGCTAAATTGATTTATAAAAACAACGTTATTTTGTAATTAAACATGTCTTCATGTGTCGTGAAGTGGTGCAGAAGTTATTTTAGTTCATACCAAGGATAGTGGAATCACTTTTCACTTGTAGTAAACAGATAACTTCAGTAAAATTTGGAATAAACATGACGATTTGTTTTCAATACTACCGTGCTAAGCTAAAACGTAATAACTGCATACGACTTTCATAACAACATACGACTTTTTAAATTGCGAGGATAATAGGGATGGTGTTATGCCAAATGAAGTAGTCTATTTTATTAACTTGTGCTTGGTTTCGGTATTTTCTATATAATTATAAATGTAGTAATGAATTCTTTCTTACAGATTTGTATTTTCCTTTTTTATTTCATGAAATGGAGCTGTAAAAAAACTACCTAATTATTTCAAATTAATAATCAAATTTGATATTATCATTTTACATTACTTTCCATTCAGATTCCCACAAGATGCTATTCGCAGAGAACTATGGAAAAAAGCTGTCCAATTAAAGAGACATGAAATTAAGTGGATGCCTGGAAAGATATCTAGAATATGTTCTATTCGTGAGATATAGCTCGTGAGATAATCATACCCGGTCTTCTATATGTAGATACACTTCCACTGAATTAATTTAACAAATATACACATTATCTGAAAATGTTGATCATTCGAATCCACCCTCTACCGTCACATATATGTAGGTTCTCTCTCAAGCCATTTCCGTCAGTAGAAAAGAGCGGCAATTTTAGAAAATATAAGCGTGCGAACGGGTGTGGTCCCATACAAAATTTTAATTTTGCACCTTTTTCTACTGACAAACTTGCTTGACCGGCTATATACATATAAAATATTTCCATTGGAACTGAAAGTGGGGATTTATTGTGACTCCGCCTATTTAAATATTTTTGACCCGATTCGTGTACCCATGTAAATTTTGCAGGCTGTATAGCCAGTCCGAATTCTAAGATCAAGTTTACCATACATTTACAATGGCGTACTTGATCTTAGAAAAACGGACAGACTATACCTGAATGTGACTTCGCACTGCCATACAAATTGATAATAAAATATACAAAATACTTATTATAGCGGAATACATTTATACAACAATGATATATTTACTTATGTTGAGTTAGTCTGTCATTTCACAACAACATTTTAACTAGTTATCTTTTAATCTGCATTAAATTATTATACGTGTATTATTTGACTGGTTCTTCAATGTATGGCATAAACCTATCCCTGTCCAAGTCATATTCTAATAAAATATGAACCGCAAACTCTCAGCGGCCAGTACGTACAGCAAGAAGGTTATTAGCGGATTAATGTCGCTGATTGGTAGTTATTGACATTATATGCGTTTCATCTACACTTAGCTATGTACATTAGTGTAAAAAAGATGACTATTATTTTGTTTACCAGCTTTGATTACAGGCTCTGTAAACGCGTCGTCTTATTTAAATGTAGGCGTATTTTTGTATGTGTGCTAATTTGGCCCGAGAATTTGAACGGTAATGTTCCTAAAGGCGGTTTCCATACTAAATATATGCGTTCACCGGGTTCAGGTAGCGCAGGTAGGGTTGCCAACCGTACTATATTATATAGTATTGTACTATATTTTGGCTTTCTGTACTATATACTTTTGGAAAAATATATAGTACGCTAAAAACTATATTTCCGATTAAACATATATTACACTCATGTTTAGTATTTTATCTAAAAGTACTATATTTTTTTTGAAATGTACTATATTTTAGATGCCTTATTCTGGAAAATACTACAATCCACAAAAAAAAGTTGGCAACCCTAGTCGCAGGTGACCCATGTATACACGGTGTAACATGAGGAAACCGAATAATTTTAACAGTGTATTCCTGATCATATTTAGAGACTAAAATGTCCTATAAACTTTTTTGAGATTCGCCTAGTTTCAGAGATATCATTAATTAAAAAAAAAAACAAGTTTTTATTGTTACATACTATAAAAGGCCTTTTTGATGGTGATATCGCTGCAATGGGACGTAGTCTAAATATCCTTATCAAAAAGTAACAAGTAACACTTCGCAAAAAAAAATGTAAAAATCAATTTTAAGTGACAAGTTTACCAATAAGATTTATTTTTTATGTAAAAATACATTCAACAAATTGAAAAAACAAATCAATTTTTTTGGCTATACTTATATTACACTACTTTTGGCCTCAGAAATGCGTGGTTAAAATTATTCGGTTTCCTCATGTTACACCGTGTATTGTATGTCAGTTGTGTGTTACCTTATGAACATAACGAAGATGTCGGCTGATGGATGCAGCGCAGGGCCCGTTTCTCAAAAGCTTGTAACTTGTAATACAACCCCTTTTTTTTGTCCTTTTCTAACAAAAGCTGTCAAAAAGTGACATCCGCTTCTATTACAAGTTAGAGTTAGACCAAGAAATGTCTGCAGCTATTTTGATAGCCCACACAGTGCAAGTGTTATTTATACGTCATAATTTCATAGAAGTTTGACGTTTAAAATGGCTGCCAAAATCGCTGCAGACTTTTCTTGGTTTAACTCTACAAGCTTTTGAGAAACGGGCCCCAGTGCCCTGTTTATCAAAAGCTTGTAACTTGTAATACAAGCGGATGTCACTTTTTGACAGCTTTTGTTAGAAAGGGACTTCCACTTGTATTACAAGTTACAAGCCTTTGAGAAACGGGCCCCAGGTGGCTCATGTATGTTGTATGTCAGTTGTGTGTTACCTTATGGACGGCCTTGATGTGTAAGTTGAGTCCGTACGCGCTGACGAAGCTGCGTGCGCAGACGCCGCATATATGAGCAGATGGATGCGCGCGTCGGAGGTGGCCCATATACGTTGTGTGCTTGCTAAAATATTACAGATTTCTATATTTATATTTCGGAAGAATAAACTTAGCAAAACTGTGTATGTATTGTATAACTGTGTACTTATACCTTAGAGCATTTAATAACTGGATTGGCCTTTAAGACCCCTCTGCCGAAAACCTTGCACAATTGTGCAAACTTTTGTATGCTACTGACATGGCTATTTGTACGCTACGTAGAAATCATGTAGAAATGGCAATACATTTGACGTCCCCTCCCCCGCAAAAATCGGCAGACTGTTTTGTACAGAAAACTGACAGCAATGACGTCTCTATTTACTAAATGATCTAAGACTTATACTGATATAAATGATATTCTATTATATTCTAAAAACAAAATTAGAAATATCTATCAAAAGGGATAAGATTGGATTTTTTGCACATGTTCGTGCTACCAGCTGACGGTCTTTCCAACGCGATACGAGCGGCTGATGATTTTTTTAAATATTTTATATAACATATATTTTATAACATCTAAATAACTTTCATAAACTATCATATGACAAAGTTTTAATCTCAGCAAAAACATTTCATGTAAAATTGGCGGCCAAGTTTCACTAGCTTTTACTAGTGAAACTTGGCCGCCAATTTTACATGGTACCTACATTTTTTTCAGATCTCAGCAAAAGCCAAGCCACTAAGCCCTGACTTTGCGAACCCTACACCTTGGTTTAAAACTATGATTGGGCTGTTTCGGTATCGTCTTGGGCCGTCCCATTCGTTTTTCGTCAAGTTCTTAAATTAGTCCTATTCTGCTTTCGTCACTCATTCTACATTAAAAGCCACCGACGATTGTGACGAATGTAGAATGGGTGACGAAAGCAGAATAGGACTAATGATCCGCTGTTTCATAGATCTAGTGTATGTTGTAAACTAATTTCCTACCGTAAGTAAGTCCATCGGACAGCCTGGCACATATAGTAACAATTATGTTAATGTATTTAATAATGCATATATACATATGTAGTCCTCCTCATCGTTTTCGATGACGGCGACCCCAGATAAACATCATGGACGCTGTCTAGCGTGAGCCCTTATGTGGCTGGCCAGGTCAATTCCCTGGGGATTCCTTGGGGGTGGATTTAATATTGTGCAATACAATTGAAGATCTTTAGTATAAAAATAACAAAATAATGATTAAGTATAAAAAATGTCCATAATCTTGAAAAGTAGGTAGTAAATTGGTAAGTCGAACTATAATTTTAGTATCATTTTGACATTCTCACCGGAAGGTGGCGCCACAGTGCTGGCAGGTGTGCTCGACGCCCTCGTGCCACCCGTGGTGTTTCAGCGCCTGCGCCCTGTAAGCAAATAGTAATTCATGGTGTTTTTTAACCATTAGCCATATTATGCGAATTAAATATATAGCTCACACTGTGCGACTTTTACTATGGGATCGACCCAAAAATTGCTAAAAAATATTGGCCGTTTCTTAATTGTGGCTGATTAGATATCGATATGTTCTATTGGAGAGCCACAATTTCCAGTCTCATAACTAAAAGTAGCCAGTATGACATACTATATATTCATCTCGCAAAACTACCTAAGTGTTGAAAAAACACCCGTTATATGTATAACTACATTAACCAGTACTTCGTTTCTAACTAAAACCTGGCATTGTGTGAATGTAGACCTGCTATAGCTGACCCGGAGTCGAAAACTCCTATTCGTAACGCGGTTGCTATAGCTGCGGCGTCCGACAACGTGACAGATATCGCAGGAGTAGGAGTTTTCGACTCCGGATCAGACACGCAATATACAATGCCATCTTAGAACAGTTTTATTCGTTGATTCAATGGGCTTCTAAAGTAACTAATTACCTACTTGCTGTAAGTGACGAATTGGCATCGTCTGCACGAGTAGCGGGTCGTGAGTCACCCTTCCCTCGCTACACATTTTCGCACATATCTGGTGGAAACGCAGCCTTACTCATGTGAGTGTCTGACCCGGAGTCGAAAACTCCTACTCATGCGATATCTGTTACAGTTTTGTAACTACTTACTTGCTATAAGTGAAAAATTGGCAACGCCTGCACGAGTAGCGGGTGGTGTGGTTGGAGTCGCGGTGCGTGCGATACAGCTTAGGGGTTCGACACCGGATGTGGCATATTGTGCATACGTAGGACCCGGCGGACGGCTGACAATACAAAACATTTAGTGATATTTCCAACGTTACGAAATAGTTATCACTAAATAGGGTATTTGACTCTATTTAAAATAAATTCTTTTACACCATGCATGAAATAAAGCACCAGAAGATTAATAGAGAAACGTAGACAGCAGTTATTTTTAGACACAATTTCTATTTAAAAACCCGTATAAAACTATAAAGAGTAGGTAATTTGATCGTGACGTCACATGCTAGTGTTTATAAATTCCATAGTAGCAAAATCGTTTTGACAGTTAGAAAAAAGAAACTGATTTGACTAGTAGTCAAATACCCTATTATAAAGATAGTATAATAGTAGTACAGATGTAGTGCATAATTATTTTCCTTCGTATTTTCACGGAAACGTACGAACGTGGTCTTGCTATTTCAGTCAGTCTCGGTACAAAAAGTACTGAGGTTGATTGAAATAGCATGACATCAAATACGAACAAATTCCGAGAAAATACGATGGAAAACAATTATGCAATACATCTGTAAGTAATCTGTTTATACAGACTTATTCAGTAACCAGCTTTTGCCCGCGACTTCGGCTGCGTGGAATCAGTAACAGCAGCTAGTGTAAGCATAGCGCCTGAATAAAGTGTAATAGCAATCATTCAATTTGAGCATAAGTTTCAATCAGTGATCAGGCAAAATTCCATCCTCCCTTTTAACTCTCTTTAGGGATGATTCCCAACATAAAAACTATACTATGTCCTTCCCCGTGACTAAAAATATCTCTATGCCAAATTTCAACTAAATCGGTTCAGCGGTTTAAGCGTGAAGAGGTAACAGACAGACAGACACACTTTCGCATTCATATTATAATAAGTATGGATTTATTATGTAAGGAACTTATCTTAACTTGCGATGAAAACTGTGGACTATAGGAAAGCCTGTATCGCGGAGGCCAGTTCTCGGTGTGGTACAGACACAGACTGAGCACAAGCGCGCTACCCCCTCTGCTACAAATATACGGTAGTTTTACTCCATTTTCGAGTCACAGGGTCTTTGTGTGACGCCCGTGTCTTTGAACGGACCAATCACGGCACGGGACTAGCTCACCTCGTCCCCCGCACCCCAGTGTATTTTTGGCAGCATCGGTTTCATAAAATAATTGCTCTAAACTTCGTCTACAGGATTCCTAATCTATGGGTACAGATAACGTAAGGTCGGTTGTCGCAATAGTTAGTAGTGTCAAAAAAATAGTATTTTGGAAAATATGTAGAAGAAAAACAAAAATTATAGTACAAAATAATATATAACAAGTTACCGGCGAATATAATAACATGTTAGGACAAGGATAATCTTAAAAACAGAAACCTAAAAGCTTTTCTTATTGACAAAGCATACTACAGATGTAGTACATACTTGTTTTCCATCGTATTTTCTCGGAAACGTTCGTATTTGTCATGCTACTTCAGTCAACCTCAGTACTTACTACTTATTGTAACAAAACTGACTGAAATAGCAAGACACGTTCGTAAGTTTCCGTGAAAATACTATGGAAAATAATTATGCACTACATCTGTACTGTATAAAAGATTTTTTTGACTGTATTGTATATTAAAAAATTTTTTATGGAATTTTATGCTCTGCTGGATGCCAGCCCTTTAAGCCAAATCTCATAGAAAAAGGGGCAAGCTATGATGGCACCATCTATGCAAATCTTTGACAGTTGCCAACCCCATAGGCACAACATAGTGATACTGAAATATTTATTTAACATCTTGTAACTTACCTACGTTGAACAAATTAATCTTAATAACAAAAATTATAATAAAATACAAACAAAAATTAAATCCGAGCTGCGACATTAACGATGGCATTGCCACACTTTGTTAAAGCCATGCAGAGTTATCTTGGTCCGAGTCTATTCTTCAAACCTCATGTTTCAGCTTGTGCGCGTCCATCCATTTCTGCTCCTTGAAGCTCTTGAGACACAGCTCACACTTGTACTTTCCCTCCAAGTAGCCCTCGCCCATTTTCCTCTTTAGGAACTCTTGCATCTGGGGAAAATATAGAGGAGAGTCGTTGGGTGTCAACTTTTTCTTGTCACTATAGTTCGTTTTTTTTAGCATTAGAAAGAACTTGCAAGAAGGTAAGCGATCTTGACATGTCTTTTAATTGAAGAACGCTTTTTAAAAAACAAAAACTATTGCTTATGAAAGCAGAATAAATGATCGTATTAGATTCATAATTGTTACATATTTGCCGTAACTTATTTTTAAAATGTGTTTTTCAATTAAAAGACACATCAAGATTGTTTACCTTATTTCTAATGCTAAAAAAACGAACTATAGCTCACTCTTAAAATACTAGTTATTTCGTATTTAAATGAACCAAACTTGATTTCCATAATGGGACATCTACTAAGCACATTTGTAGAACATGGTATGTACAGCAGCTCTTCTAAGAAACTATGCTACTATTGTCTCCTGGCTGATGGGACAGAATAACAACAAGAAATAGTTGATCGACCCTTATATCGTAGTTTAGTCAGGCGTGGGTCACTCCGCGATTTCGTCGCTTTGCAACAGGTAGCTACAAGTAAATTTTGGTGGCTAGCCATAAGCCGCGCGTGGCGCTGTCGCCACCTAGGGGCTATTCAAAAATTGGACATCGGATGACGGTAGCATGAAGTAGGAGAAAATGGGGTCATTTGAAGCATGATTTTTGGATGATTATAGGGAGGGGACATTTAAAAGTCAATTCTACCAGCAAACAAAAGAAAACAACTCAAAATTTGCATCAGATTACTTTCCCTCACATGTGAATAAAATGCAACTTTGCTATCAGTTTTTGAAGTGCAAAGTAGGCCTTTCCGAGCTGGTGTGGTGAAATAGTACATTTCGATGCTAGTGCGGAAGGTATGTCATTACTTCACGAGTACCGAGATATCTTGCCACGAGCCGCAGGCGAGTGGCAAGACTCGGGACGAGTGAAGAATGACATTTCCGCACGTGTATCGAACGACGTTTTTTAATACAGTTGCGAAAAAATAAGAAAAACATTGTTAATCGTACACTAAACAAAAGTGGTAACAGTGACAGCTCGGTTAGACGTCGTCTTTAAGTATATTATATCTATGGGCGTTTGGCAGCTATTCCGTTCCATTCAGTCAACTTATTAAGAACGGAATTTTCAATATTGAATATTAAAAAATAAACGTGTTATAATGATGAAGAGGTAAGTAATTAAATATGAAATATGTAATATTTTTCGTATTCTTACATTAACGGTAGGTTTTTATGCTGATTACGACGTTTAAAGGAAACTAATATTAACACTCATCAATAAGTAGTCGTGAATTGGAACAAGTATAAATTTAAAAAAATTGGAAAAGTAAAAAGCACTAGTTCGAGATAACCAACTTTCCGCACGCTAAACAGCTACGTAAAGTAGCACTTTTTGAGCAACTGTATTAAAAATAAAATTTATATCGACATTCACAGATTGTCTTCCTACCTGGTCTTCCTCCGTGTGGAACTGCGTGACGGTGAAGTGTTCCTCCAACTCCTGGTTGCACTGGTTCCTTCTCGCGCGTTTTTGAAGCTGTTCACTTTTTTTTGACACTCGACTGTGCTCTGAAAACGAAGTTTAAAGACAATTTTTGTTTTCATTAACCTTTTCGACGCCGTGTCAAAACACAGAAGAAATAATCTTATAGTTCGTTTTTTTAGCATTAGAAAGAACTTGAGAGAAGGATCTTGACATGTCTTTAAATTGAAAAACGCTTTTTAAAAATCAGGAACTATCACTTTTGAAAGCAGAAGAATATAAATGATCGTATTAGATTCATAATTGTTACATATTTGCCGTAACTTATTTTTAAAATGTGTTTTTTAAATTAAAAGACACATCAAGATTGTTTACATTATTTCTAATGCTAAAAAAACGAACTATACTGCCGTACAAAGGACCCGAAGTTTGACAGCGATTCAGGGTCGAATCATGCTATCCCTTTCTAATATATGGCACTATGCCTTTTTCAATAACGGGGTATGTGGATAACCATATTATTCTGTGCCTGGACTAGGCTAAGAGGCTATAGTGAAAGTGACACTCACCTTTCTCTTTCCCACGCCTCTTTCTCTTCTCTCCTTTTCCTGAATCTTCTCGTTCCATCTCAGCCTTAATCTCCAGCAGCGTCAGGTTGTCTGGATCTAGGTCTGGATCCAGTTTCATTTCTACCTTGTCTTCGTTTTCAATGTGATCGGCCTCGATGTGGCCTTCAGTGTCGTCGATCTGAAATTATATAGATTAGTTAGTTTTTAGGGTTCCGTACCCAAAGGGTAAAACGGGACTCTATTACTAAGACTTCGCTGTCCGTCCGTCCGTTCAGGCTGTATCTCACGAACCGTGATAGCTAGACAGTTGAAATTCTCACAGATGATGTATTTCTGTTGCCGCTATAACAACAAATACTAAAAACAGAATAAAATAAAGATTTAAGTGGGGCTCCCATAGAACAAACGTGATTTTTAACCAAAGTTAAGCAACGTCGGGCGGGGTCAGTACTTGGATGGGTGACCGTTTTTTTTTGCCTTTTTCTGCATTAGGGTACGGAACCCTTCGTGCGCAAGTCCGACTCGCACTTGCCCGGTTTTATTAGAATTTAAGGTCCCGTAGTTTCAGAGAGCGGTGTTTTTGAAAATCGTATCGCTTTTTAGGGTTCCGTACCCAAAGGGTAAAACGGGACCCTATTACTAAGACTTCGCTGTCCGTCCGTCCATCCGTCTGTCACCAGGCTGTATCTCACGAACCGTGATAGCTAGAGAGTTGAAATTTTCACAGATGATGTATTTCTGTTGCCGCTATAACAACAAATACTAAAAACAGAATAAAATAAAGATTTAAATGGGGCTCCCATACAACAAACGTGATTTTTGACCAAAGTTAAGCAACGTCGGGAGAGGTCAGTACTTGGATGGGTGACCTCTTTTTTGCTTTTTTTTGTTTTTTTTTTTGCTTTATGGTACGGAACCCTTCGTGCGCGAGTCCGACTCGCACTTGCCCGGTTTTTTAGATCACGATACGGTCGCCAAAAAGGGTCTGGCCGCAATCCTATAGTGAAACTACCCCTGGCTGAAATGTATACCTTTCTTAGGTGAATTATTTGTCTTATTATAAGATACCGTTTTACCAAATTTCAAGCCTAGTATCCCCTTGGTCTAGCTAAAAAAAAATTAAAAATATCGTTTTTAAATTTTTGTAGCTAATCTAGTGGTTCGATTTCTTTGAAATTAGGATGTTACATGCACCTAATAGCAATTCATTAAAAAAAAATCAAGTTTCTTATTTGTTTGTAAAAGTTTAAAAATATATTTTTAATTAATTTCTATTCTTTTTGCATTCAATTCTCGTATAGACCTCGTGCATGAACTATAGGGGGCAGCATAGGAGCTGTCAGATTTTTGTCGCTAGGCGTAAATGTGTCGTTTATGCTTCCGATGTAGCCCACAAGATGGCAGAACCTACTATGCACAAGGAAACGTACCGACGGGAACGGTAGATGGTAGCACTTGCTTTGTCAGACTGTACCTACCATATCATCCTCCATTTTGACATCAATCTCCTCTTCCTCAATCCGGTCTGGTTTACACAAAATGGCCACATTAGCTTCCTCCGGCAAAGTCACCGGATCTTCAACCGGTTGACTGATCATCGGTGCCTCTAACACCGGTGGTTCATGTTCCACTATCATTGGTGGTAGCACTGGTGGTTCTTCATAAACTACTGGCTTCTCTATAAAAAAAAAGACATTTATACTACTACTTACTTACTGCTGTGTCGCAACAACCCGAAGTGGATCTTGGCCTCCGACACCAAAGACCGCCATGCTACTCTCTCCAAAGGGGTCATCCATTAATTACGTCACACGATTTTCTAGGTTTTTTGACCCCTCCCCCCCTCCTTGTCACACTTGGTCACATTTGGCAAACCCCTCCCCCCTAGTGTGACACCACACTTTTTCTACGAAATCGCCAAATCGAATTAAGTAAGTACCTAAGTATTATTAATATTCTATCAAAATATTTTTGACGATATAAATATTAGTAATTTTATAACCCAAAACTGCTTAGGAAAGAAAATTAAACGAATAAAAACGATTATCGTTTTAAAAACTTGTTATTTATATGTACAGCGAATAAAATAATTTAAATAAATTCTCGGTTACTGATGAAGTCACAAAGTTTGTGTCTCCCCCCTCCCCCATGTCACAATATGTCACATTTTCTTGACCCCCTCCCTCCCCCTAAACGTGTGATGTAATTAATGGATGACCCCAAAGCCGTAACATTATGGAAAATATTTGTACATAATTTGCTGTATATTAACCATAGCTATACCCCTACGTTCGATTTTTTTAGATTCTATGATTATAGTAAAAATTAGGAGCAAAGAACAGATTTCATTCAATTTTTTATTTTAAATGCTCCTTATAGGCTTGTGAAAGCAGCAGTGAAGCGACTTGAGAAGATCTGGAGGAACCGAGGAATTAACCGCAAAACAAAGATAAAGCTCATGCATACCCTAATCTTCTCAATCTTCCTGTATGCTTCCGAGACTTGGACACTGAAAGCCCCGGCACTTAGAAGGATAGACGCGTTCGAGATGTGGTGCTGGCGCAGAATGCTGAATATATCTTATCTGTACCCAAAGAGTCCTCAAATTCTTCGGCCACACAGACGCGGCACGGACACGCTAGAAAGGCGCATTACTACCGGGAGTGTCGACGGACGAAGGAGTAGAGGACGTGCACCCAGTAGATGGTCAGATGTGGTACAAAATATTACCCAGATTTCGCTCCAGGCAACAATGCAGATGGCCGAAGATCGAGAGGCATGGAGAGCAGTGGTAGGAAGAATAACCCATAGGAGTCACGTCCCTCAGACATGAGGTCACGACCACGAACAAGAAGGCTTGTGAAATCCAAGGAGATACAAATAATAAATATAAATTCTAAATAAATCTATATCATTCAATACTGTACCCTCCTAGCCTAAATAGTCAGTAGTGACACTGTCTATGAAGAAGAAGGTCCCGGGTTCGATTCCTGGGAAGAGCATTTAGTGCAAAGGCCAGAGGCCGAGCTCCGCGTAGGGCCGAAGTAGACGTGTGCGCCGATTAAAAAATGATCGGCGGCGGCGTTTGCCAAAAAATTGGCGGCGGCGGCGTGTTTTCGGCGTGAAATCGGCGTGACCTTGACTATCAGGTTTCTTAAGAAAAATCATTAATTTGTAGTTTTTCTTGAAAATGTTATCAATGCAGGTTACTACTGCGAGTAAAATAGGGTTTATAAATTAATATAGGATAGGTATAATAACTTATTTTCCCTAGTATCTGGCTTGCATTAAGAGGTTATCTGGTCCCCGTGACCTTCGATCCGATCTGTAAGTCTCCGTTTTCCATGGCTTATCCTATAAAAAATGACATACCTACTTTAACAAAACAGAACTCCACATATCCATGACATTTGCTAAACTATAGTGGACTTCTATGGCTTCTTTTTAATGGTTTTCTTGCCGCACAAGCACCAGGCTCACTGAGACGTATCTTCTATCTCGTTTTCTCATTGCTGATGCTCGCGACCACATATAATTTGTCTCCATTTCGTGCGGTCATAAGCCGTATGGACTGCACGGTGCAGACTGCTGCAAGCCGACCTCTTCATAGCGTTCAACCATCTCATACATGCTCCAACACGAGCATGTTTACCATTCATTCGGTTTAAATTCATGTGTTTCTCCACATCATGCGTTGGTAATATGTCCGAAGAATCTAAGGGCTCACCCATGGCATGTTGGAAAGAGATGAGTGGCGATAAAGAGCTCTACTCTTTGAGAATGGAGGGGTTTGTTCTTCTAGCTATCCAAGGTATAAGCAGCACTAGCAGCAGTCTTCGTTCGTTCGTTAACAGTTGACGGTGAATACTTAGGATTACTCAGTTACTTTAATTGATGTGTCAAATAGTTTCTTTTAATTAATAATTGACGTATATTTGACAACTGTAACATAAATAATACAAAAAATCCATTTTGTAATCCAAAAAGCAACTTGGAATAGCTAATTAACAACACTCAAGGTCACGCCGATCATTTATCGGCGGCGGCGGCGTGGTCAAAAAGCCCGGCGGCGGCGGCGCGCCGGCGCGGCGCACACGTCTAGGCCGAAGTCCCGAAGAGTCCGGGAGGTTAGTGCTCAAACATAAAATAGTAAAAGTCCCTAAATGCGAAGGCCGAAGAGCTCCGCGTAGGGCCGAGGGCCCGAAGTTTGAAGTTGAACGCTACATATTTTTTTAATTTAATTGTGGTATCAAAGTCGGGCGTAATCAATTCCTTTTGGAATTAAATTACACATTACATAACAGTAATAATGATTCCTTAGTAATCGATTCCTTTGGAAATCTAAATTACTGCAATCAATCCCGCTGATTATTTGCGTAATTGATTCCTTTGGAATTGAATATATCTAAGTACAAGTGTACCTAATCGTGATTCCTTCGTAATCAATTACTCCAGTAATCTGATTACGTAATATTTGCCAGACTAAATGACATACTCATATCAAAATACTTTTGATCGTTCTTATACCAGACATAAATATACTTTTTGTGTGTGTATAATCACTAAAATAATGACTATTGTGCAATCCAAGATGGCGACCATGATCGCCGTGGTACTAACCTTGAATGTCCAAAACTTGTGCCTTGGTCCTTGGAGTGTATGTAGCATTTGTTTTAGTAATGCTTGGAGTGTAAGTAGCATTTGTTTTAGTAATACTTGGACTGCAAGTAGCATTTGTTTTTGTAATGCTTGGAGTGTAGGTAGCATTTGTTTTAGTGATGCTTGGAGTGTAAGTAGACTTTGCTTTAATAATGCTTGGAATGTAAATATCATTTGCTTTAGGCCATGGTTTGAATCCCATTTCTTCTTCCAGATCGGAGGAGTCGTAGTATCTCTCGTTGAAATCGTATATTGGCTCTGGAACCACTGTTGGTATTTCTGCTACTGCGTCCTTTGGCACTGTGGAGTTCAAAACCAATTGAAAAATAAGTTTTTAGCAAAAAAAAATATACAAGAATTGCTTGTTTAAAGGTATTAGATATATAAAGTAACGGTAGGTTTAGGCGGAGACTACTTTCACAGGCATCCGTGCCGTAAAGTAAATTAGGGTGTGCAGTAAATTCGTTTGACTATACATTGCTTTTTCAACTTCAGAGCTCCTGAATTCATTTTAACACATTCATTACCACTAAGTGCTACGGGTTACGCTCGTAGCGCGTAGCCACGGTTTCGCCGTATGTAGCGCGTAGTCGCTACGAACAGTGTACCCGACAGTCGGGTTCTTGGTGTTGAATGTGTTAAATGATGGAGATCTTGTGGAAAGACTGGCGCAAAAACTAGCACCATCGGCTGTGGCGGCGTGCTAATGACTGGTACTGAAAAGGCGCCGTATAAATGACTAGTGTTGCTGGTCACTGGCGGTGAGATTTAGGCGGCTCAAAATAATCTCCTATTAACCTAAGGTAAGATTAGGTATGAACCTGTCAAATGTTTAATATAGAAAACCGGTTCCTCCTCCCTCTTCTTCTTCGACTTGTAGGCCTTCGGGTTGTGTACTAAGTCTATGGTGGGGTAGCGGTAGGAGTGCCATGTGGCAAAGTCCGTTGGCTTGTGGTATAGGCTTGTGCCGCTCTGCTGGATGAACGGTTTGGTGATCTGTGAAGGGTTTTAATATATTAAATAGAGAATAATAAGTGAGATTTAGCCCCACTTGCACTATCCCACCTAACCCGGGGTTAACCGGTTAAACCGTTAACCCCGTGACAAATTGTACTGGTAACCATGGTAACTCCAGGTTTAACCGGTTAACCCGGGTTAGTGGGATGGTGCAAGTGACCCTAAATGGACAGCGGTTTGAAAAGAAATCTTTTAGTTAAGTTATTGGTTGCTAGGCAGTCATAGACTTAGACCAAGAAAAGTCTGCAGCGATTTTGATAGCCCACGCAATGTAAGTGTTATTTTACACGTCAAACTTATACGAAATTATGACGTAAAAAATAACACTTGCACTGCGTGGGCTATCAAAATCGCTGCAGACTTTTCTTGGTTTAACTCCAGCAGGTGGACTAAAATGTTAATGGAATGGTGTCCACTTTCAGATGAAAGAAGCCCCTGGCGTTCATTGGCTCGTTGGGTGGACGGCATCCAGAAAATTGCGGGTCACTTCTGGGTGAGATTAGCTCAGGATCGGGCCAAGTGGCGTACTAAAAGACAGGCTCAGCCAGTGGCGGATTTGCCCTATACTTCGTTTTTTTTAGCATTAGAAATTAGGTAAACAATCTTGATGTGTCTTTTAATTGACAAACACATTTTAAAAATAAGTTACGGCAAATATGTAACAATTATGAATCTAATACGATCATTTATATTCTTCGGCTTTCATAAGTAATCGTTTTTGATTTTTTAAAAGCGTTTTTCAATTAAAAGACATGTCAAGATCGCTTACCTTCTTGCAAGTTCTTTCTAATGCTAAAAAAAACGAACTATAAGGCTAAGTAGGCTGGGCCTAGGGCGGCAAGATATTAGAGGCGGCAAATTGTGACAAAAAAATTCGTTAACGATAACAAGAAATAACTCAAAATGTACTCAATATGATGGGTGCTGAGAAAGGTGCGCCTACAGGGCCTGGGGCCTATGGCGGCAAAGACTGCAAATCCGCTACTGGGCTCAGCAGTGGGCGATAAAGGGCTGGTATGATGATGATGGTGATGAAATACTAAAATTTTATTGAAAAGGACAAGGAATAAGCATGTAAATAAAAGTAACTTTAAAACAAAAATGTGTCATAATGTCATGAATTTTAACCCGTAGCTTCCTCTTGAAAGAAAACCAAGAAATAACATCAAAAGACAATCAAAATTCATTTCTAATCTTAATATCTTAGCATTCACTGCCAGGGGGCGTGGCCTAGGAACAAACTTGTATGACGGTGGATGCACATGTGCGTCGGGGGCAGTGAATGTGTTAACGTACAAAATAATTTAATAAATATTATAGGACATTTTTACACAAATTGACTAAGCCCCACTGTAAGCTCAAGAAGGCTTGTGTTGTGGGTACTCAGACAACGATATATGTAATATATAAATACTTAAATACATACAAAATAATATATAATATATAATACATACATACATAATATATAATGTATAAATGTATAATATATAAATACTTAAATACATAGAAAACAACCATGACTCAGGAACAAATATCTGTATCATAATACAAATAAATGCCCTTACCAGGATGCGAACCTGGGACCATCGGCTTCATAGGCAGGGTCACTACCCACTAGGCCAGACCGGTCATCAAAACACATTACACACAACGACATTGTTGTTCTCACCTTTCTACCCGACTCTATATGCTGCACTACAAACTTGTAGGACTTTCTGCACTTCCTCCGGAGTTTGTACGCCTTCCTGATGAGACAGGCGCACTCTGGGCAGAACTTTGTCATGTATGGCCATTCTACAAACTGAAAAGAAAGATTGGTTAGGGCAATTGAATTGGAATTGAAATAGACTTTATTTCAGATAAGTATTTTGTAGTACATTTCATTTTGTTGTTAACATATGTATATATATATATTTTTAATAGGACAATTTAACACAGATCAATATAGTCCCACGGTAAGCTCAATAAGGCTTGTGTTGTGGGTACTAGATGATGATATATATAATATATAAATACTTATATACATAGAAAACATCCATAATTCAGGAACAAATATTTGTGATAAATACCCAAATAAATCCCCTTACCAGGATTCGAACCCGGGACCTCCTGCTTCATAGGCAGGCATATATATATATATATATATATATATATATATATATATATATAATCTAATTTATATCTGTATGCCTTTTGTAGGCAAAGGCCTCCCCTAGCTCTTTCCATTCATCCCTATCCTTTGCTATTGTAGTCCAGCAACCTCCTGCTGCGGTCTTAATCTCATTATCCCATCTTCTTGTTGGCCGGCCACGCTTCCTTTATTTTGTCTCCAATTGCAACTCTAAAAATACTCTACAAATCTCTACTCTAAAAATTCACAACTTGAGTTGATATAAAGCAACCATGCAACTCCCTTCAGTAATATTTTAATTTATCACCACTTGTTGCGTATTTTCTACTTTCCGCACTTATATCGTAAATAACTATTTTATAATATGCTTAATTTTACTTATATCTGGGGAGCCTTTTAAGCGTGAATATAAACTTTCATATTTTATAATATTCTTATTAGAATAATCGTTTACTTAATTACAATTATAGTAAAAAGAAAATATAAACTAAGGATGCAAAATAAAGTGCGCGAATACAAAAGATATTATTTGGAAATACAATTTTTTTTTCATCCTAATTCATTGGCCACCGGTATTCATTTTTTTGATGATTTTTTGCCATAGCTTTATAGAATAAGTTATTGATAAGTTTGAACCTCACAATAATTGTTTACAAAATCTTTGGAACTTACCGGACACCCACTGAACTCTTCATACGCTCTAATTAAATATATACTGTCCGTATAGTTTTTCAACCTTCCTTCGACGCTCCGGCAAATACGGCAAGCAACAAATGGCGGTGCCATTGTATGCTAAATTAGTGTATTATGTTAGAATATTTATCTGAAAGGCTGTATTAAGTTAGTTATGTTTGAAAATTAGTCTTATAATCGGTAAATTCCTCTGCCGATCATTATCAACAACTCAACAACAATGAAAAAATGTTAAGGCGTTGTTTCAATTTATTTAACCGGAAGCATGCACGTGGACGATATGCAAAATGACGAACTCGAAATCGAATTTTGAATTTAAATTTCGGTCGTTCCTAATATATATGTCAGCCAGTCAGTCAGTCGCTCTATGTCAAGTCACCACGGAGGTTAAAAGCCACGGAAAGTAATATAGTCACAAGCTACTAAGAAGATATTACGTATATTGCTAAATTCTGAATAAAATGTTTCATTATGTTCATGATTGTTCATTTAAATGTTTGAGCATTTGATGAAAAACGCTTCATCATATAGACATTAGCAGACATTAGCATAGACATTAGCCTGCATATTTATGCAGATAGCTAAATTTAATTACAGGAACGCGAATGTAAACGAAAAATCTCTTAGGTATAATCATTACCGAAATAAAAATTGTTAATGTTGTATCTTTACTTTTTTATTTAAGCTAAAATAATGGGAGAAAGGCTTGCATCATCCTTTTAAATGATATTTTCCTTTTTTAATATACTAATTTAAAATATTGTTGCTTCATTCGCAAACATTTCTTTTGTCAGTTCTGACAGCTGAAAGAAAACAATAACATAACCTTAAAATTAGCATACAGTTGATACAGTGCACAGCCAACAAATCCAATTCCAAGTTTTTATTTAATTGCCAAGATCAAGTATATTAAATAATTATTTAATAAAGCTAAGGTGAGTTCCTAATTTATCATTTACGTGGTGGGTGGTACAATGACGATAGTCCCTAACCGCACTAACCATATAAAAAGTAAACTTCTGCCCTTTTTTAAAAATGAGTCATATCCATATCGAGATGGTGTTTACAAATTTTTAAGAACTTATGTCCAAAACCTAACCTAACAAGCCTTCTTGAGCTTACCGTGGTGCTTAGTAAATTTTTTTTAAATGTCCTATTATATTTATTTTAAGGCTTTACGATTTAGTATTTTAAAGTAAGATATGTGTAGTACAGTCACCTGCAATAATATGTTACTCTTTGAAGGCCGCAAAAATATGTGACACGCTGTTATGGCTCTACAAACAAAATCGTATCAGATATTTTTACGGCCTTCGTTGTGTAACATATTACTGCAGGTGATTGTACTTATCAATAGTCTCCTAACTTGCTACTTTATTGTTTTAGATTAACAAAATGTTAGAATTAAAGATAAAGCTAGAATTCGGAGGAGGTGCCGAATTACTGTTTGACAAAATAAAGAAGCGGGAAGTAGAATTGCCGGCAGTTAAGAAGTACTTCCCGGATTGTCAGCGTGACACATGGACGATAAAGGAATTGCTGGTGTGGCTGAAGGATAATTTGTTACGGGAAAGGCCAGAGTTGTTTCTACAGGTTAGTATTAAATATAATAAATCAATGTTACCTAAATAGTATTCATCCGTATGTGTCTTATCTTGTAAACAAAAAGTCAATTCAATAGAAAATACATCATGTGTCAGATGTTTTTGAGGTGATCCGTTCGCTACTGAGATTATTGATGAAAATCTTATTAGAAACGATATTTTTCTGCAGTTATTCGGTTGTTTCCAATACTTGTGAGTTTCTTTAAGTATACAACAACATTTTAAGTGATGATTATTGTGTAAAGGCTTGTGTTGTGGATCATCATCATCATCATTTAAAAAAAAAAAATTTAAACTGTTTTATTTAAAAAAAGAATTAACATTCCATTATCTTAGAACCAATCAGCCTATATACGTCCCACTGCTGAGCACAGGCCTCCTCTCATGCGCGAGAGGGCTAGGGCTACAGTCCCCACGCTAGCCCAATGCGGATAGGGGATTTCACAAACACCGAAAAGCTAGTGGTAAATATCAAATGATATTTCATACATAAGTTCCGAAAAACTCATTGGTACGAGCCAGGATTTGAACCCGCGACCTCCGGATTGAAAGTCAGACGTCATATCCACTCGGCCACCACTGCTTATTGTGTGGATGTGGTAAAGTGTTGTGGATACTTGAGTATAATATTTAAATACATAATACTTTGTAGTTAGTTAGTGCTATATACTTAATTTACTCTTACTAAATTATACATGCTCACAAAAACAGTGTTGTAAAACCATTGACAATCAATTAAATTAAATTAAATTAAATATTCCTTTAATTCAGGCCTGTCTGTGGCCCATAAAAAGTTGTTAGTAACAATGCCTCAGTCTATGTTAGTATACATAAGGTAATAACAATTAAATTAACAAATAAATAAATTGATACATTTTATACAACATTCATACAAGCCCGAGCATTGTTTGCCTCCATTTGTCATAAATGGGGCAGTCAAACCTATACGCAAACAGTCGCAGGATGCTGTTGCTGCTGCTTCGAACGCGACTGAGTAAGAAGGATAAAGAATGTCTATACTATACTTCGTTTTTTTTAGCATTAGAAAGAACTTGCAAGAGGGTAAGCGATCTTGACACGTCTTTTAATTGAAAAACGCTTTTTAAAAATCAAAAACTATTACTTATGAAAGCAGAAGAATATAAATGATCGTATTAGATTCATAATTGTTACATATTTGCCGTAACTTATTTTTAAAATGTGTTTTTCAATTTAAAGACACATCAAGATTGTTTACCTTTTTTCTAATGCTAAAAAAAACGAATTATAGATGGCGCCAGAGTCAACTTACCTCCAGTGAACCAAAATACATATTCGTTCACTGCTTACATTGCACTGTCGTGCCATTAAATAAATAAATAAATATTATAGGACATTTTTACACAAATTGACTAAGCCCCACGGTAAGCTCAAGAAGGCTTGTGTTGTGGGTACTCGGACAACGATGTATGTAATATATAAATACTTAAATACATAGAAAACAACCATGACTCAGGAACAAATATCTGTATCATCATACAAATATATGCCCTTACCAGGATTCGAACCCGGGACCATCGGCTTCATAGGCAGGGTCACTACCCACTAGTACTAGGCCAGACGGGTCGTCATTAAGAGTAAGTATTGTATTGTATTTATTTACTTACAGGGTGATTCAGTCCGTCCCGGGATCTTAGTTCTCATCAACGACGCAGATTGGGAGCTGTATGGCGAACTCGACTACGAAATACAGCCGAATGACTCCATCATGTTTATATCTACGCTGCATGGGGGCTAGTAAATAAAATATAAATATATTTTATGGTGTTATATTTTTATCCAACTCCACCAAGTTAAGGGGTATCCAGACGGGACTGACGAAATCAGTCGATTTGTTCAGGAAAATAATTGGTCACTCTCATCTAGCGTCCACACGTACACAAATTAAATCACCAATTTGCATTCTACTATGAAAATTGGCATTTTTGTGTCCACACCTGCTGATGTGATCGGGGAATCAAATTGGTATTTGCGTCCGCACGGCCCTGTTCGATCGGAGAATTTCATCAGATTGGCGCAAAAATTTTCTCGTCTGGATACAACTTTAAATAAGGCCCACTTTCCAATGATATTATATAACTATAGATAGGTTATATTCATATATAAGGAGCACGAAAAATACTTCCATATTTTGTTCAATTCCTACGAAGAAATTTGTTATGTTTGATTAATTTTCCTAAGGACTAAGTTTGTATCAGGGATGTTGCGGATGCAGATTTTTTGACATCCGCGGATGCGGATGCGGATATTTAAAGCCTCACATCGGATGTCAAGATTTGGTACTTAAAAACGTCAAATACTTACTACATTTTTAGCATTTTTTATTTAAAAAAACGAAACCTTTAATATTTGAGCAAGAACATAGGTGCGTTTTATTTAATAAACAGTAACTTGGCTGAGTTTTCGAGATCTAGACGATTTCTTTATATATAACACATATATATATATATATATATATACGCTTGTTTGAAGCAAACAAACATTCATTCATAATGATGAAATTACCTAGCAGTTACGCCGGCGGCGCCGCCGCTAGGCGCTAATACGTTCCTGTTACCGACTTGGTCGACATCCGCATCACGCGGATGCTCCGCATCGATTTTATGCGGATGCGGATGTTAAAAATAATGCGGATGTTCCGCGGATGCGAATATTCGCAACATCCCTAGTTTAGACCCTTTATCCGAATTGCGGCTGGACTTGGCAAGGGTCGGGATTTTTAGGAATGACCTCGTAAAAAAAGCGCGGGGAGGGGGCTACGGGGTCAGGCGGAGGGAGAGGGAAAGGTAGATCCACGATACAGGCCGCGTAGCCAAGATGCCAATCGCTTACGCTCCGTAGCGATCGAAACGCAACTGTCACTGTCGCGCTAATATGGAAGAGTGATAGAGAGACATAATGCTTTTCGTTGTCGAAGCGATAGCGATTGTAACCTTGGCTAGGCCGGCAGTACACCGCAGAGAGCAGCGCGCCGCCGGGGCGTCGTTCAAGCTACGCCATATCTCTGTTACAAGAAATGTCAGGATTTTTAGGGTGATGTCAGAATTTTTATCAGGACATTTAATTCTTCCATAGGGCAACCCTACTCACAGCCCACTAAAGTATGATAATAGTCTAGTTATTATTCATAAAAAGCCAGCTGTGCGAATCCTACCAGTTTTTAAAGGGCCTCCTAATTAAATTCGTTGGAAAGCTGCGACCCTCCGTCAATCTCTATCAATATAAAGTGGGTGCAGCAGTGTTTCATCTCGGATAGCAAAGATCATGGTTCATGAGATAAGCCTGGTGACAGACAGACAGACGGACAGTGGAGTCTTACGCTACGTCTTACGTAGGCGAACAACGCGCGAACGCGGCGCGGCGCGGCGCGGCGAAATCAATCCTTTGATGCCCATAGAAGTGTCCTACGTAAGCGATCTCGTTGCGAACGCGGTGCGGCGCGATTTGCACGCGAATGTCAGGCGGCGCGGCGCGGCGCGGCGCGGCGGCGGCCGCTTTCGCCGCGCCGCGCCGCGCCGCGTTCGCGCGATGTTCGCCTACGTAAGACGTAGCGTTAGTAATAGGGTCCCGTTTTTACCCTTTGGAACCCTAAAAATGACGCCGCGGGAATTTTGTTCAGCGAGCAACTCAACCTATCACTATCACAACTTTTTTTTAATAGCGGGAAATTGTAGTAGAGTTAGACCAAGATAAGTCTGCAACGATTTTGATAGCACACGCAGTGCAAGCACAAAACAGATAGGTACAGAAATCAATCTACATACAAAGCGCGCTCGAGCAACGCACACATAGACACTGCTCACGGACACGATATCTCGGACCGGTCGGGACCACTGCGAGCGCGAGTGCTATCCGCTTGAGACACGCGTCTGTGAACTTTTTTGTGCAATAATGGAGAAACAAAACAAAAAGTTATTATAACTGTACAGTGGACGGTTGTTTAAATTCAACATTAAACGGTGAATTGTCGTTTTTTAAGCTACCAGTGGTTTCAGAGAGAATGCGTATGCGAATTTATTACATTGTACATGAGATTGCGAATTTAGTACACTTAAAAATATAATAATCGTGTATTTCGCCAATCTCGGAATCATCGCAAGATATTTTCTGTGGCAAATTTGTAATATAACAATGACATTAAAATTAAAATACCTATTTGAGTTATTAATGTTATTATTAATTTATATTTCCATTCTTCCCGTTTCATCCTCAACAATAAATCGAACAACTAAATACGAGATACGAGTGCCACTACCACGATAGTTTTTTGTGCATAAGTCATAGTTCGCAACAATCGCAACCCTAGAGCGACCGCCGAGCGTAGGTATGAAAAGTAAAGTACATACATGTGATTGACTTCTGTACTTATCTATTTTGTGGTGCAAGTTTTATTTTAAACGTCAAACATAAACTTACATAACACTTGCACAGCGTAAAAGCTATCAAAATCGTTGCAAACCTTGGTCTAACTCAGTGGGTATCTCTATTCTACAGCCTATATTGTCCAAATTAATTTTCTACTTAAATTCCCACTTGTTAAGGTACAAATTGCCTTAAATAAAGCCTTCTGCCTGTCTAATTATATTATAGATCTTACGCCCAACTGCATAGAGCTTATGTTTGCATGGTTTGTATGAAAAGTATGATTTGTATGGATAATATTTGCAAGGCGATGACAGTGAATGTAACCTAATTGCGAGGGGTGACCTTTTACACAAAGTGGGGTTGTTTTTTTGTTTATTACTCGATTACGGCAAAGCCAAAAGGGGTTATGATTTTAGGGTTTGAACATGGGTGTTTTTAGGGTTCCGTACCTCAAAAGGAAAAACGGAACCCTTATAGGATCACTCGTGCGTCTGTCTGTCTGTCCGTCTGTCATAGGCTATTTTCTCGGAAACTACTGGACCAATTATGTTGAAATTTGGTACATATATGTATATTAGTGACCCAAAGATGGACATGTTATTTCTATAATTTTAAAATACGTAGGTTCGAAGTTATTTAAGAAAATAGTCAAAAATGACCATTCCCCTCTTTACCTCCGAAACTACTAGGTCTAAAATTAAAAAAAAATCACAATGTAGTTCTTTACCTATAGATAATAGGAGAACCTATTACAAATGTGCAGTCAAGCGTGAGTCGGACTTATGTACGGAACCCTAGAAACGTGAGTCCGACTCGCACTTGGCCGGTTTTTTTAATGATATAGGAGGTAAATGAGCAGACCAATCTCGTGATGGCACAGAATAAATGTGACGTCCCACGGGTAAAGGTACCTTATGGCGGTTGGCGCTTACGCTATTATTAACGAAGCTCCAATGTTATTGCGGCGCTATGCGACGTAAGCGCCAGCCGCCATAAGGTACCTTTTGCCGTGGAACGTCACAAATAATTATATGTAGTACCTTACTACCGTACAGAAAGGACACTTCCTACAAAACCGAAGTTTGACAGCGATTCAAGGGTTGAATCATGCTATCCCTTTCTAATGTGTGGCACTATCCCTCTCGGCTATTTAGGGTTGTCAAAATTCAAGTCATTATCTTATCTGTGGTCGTGCACGCAAAAGGACGTCAAGTGATGCCAACCCTAATAATTGCTCGGAGCAATGCGGAACCGAACGGAGCCGAGTTTTCCCGAAGTCAGGAGTGTCTCCCCAAGAGCAATCCGCCGCGCCGCACCAGAGGGGTTGCAAGTGCTTTGCCGGCATTTAAGATGGGAGTACGAGTTTCTTGAAGGTTTGAGGGTTGACCCAGAAATCATATTAATATAATTGTGTTTTGTTATTCTACCTACAAAAGCAGGAGGTCCTGGGTTCAAATCCCGGTAAGGGCATTTATTTGTGTTAATCCTGAGTTGGATGTTATCTAATTCTGTATGTAATGTATTTAACGTATAGATATATGCTTAAAATTTATATATATATATCTAAACGTATATATGTGTATATTATACGTATATGTATATATACGTATATACCGTGTGTGGCCTGTAACATGAGCAAATAATTAAAACATAGATTGTACTCCTCAAACGGTGACACTTTTGTTCAACAACTTTTAAAAATTATGAAGTATTTAGACTCCCTATTTTTCATACAAAATAAATATTATCTTCAATGGACGCCATCGCCACGCCATATCATTGTGACTGACGTTGCTTGTCACGCCTTAAAGATAACAAAATTCGCAATACATTGCGTCTTAGAATAAACTTTAAAGTGTATTAAAAATCAAACCACAAGTTATTTTTAAAAGTCGCTGAACAAATGTTGGTCAGTATGAGGAGTACAGCCTACAGTTTAATTTTTTGCTCATATTACAGGCCACACCCGGTATATGTAAATATGCAATTTGTAGCCTAATTAGAACCTACTCATATTATAAGTTTTTCTTAGTTTAGGGCTAGTATCTTTACCACGAGTTTGACACTGACTTTATTCGCTAACAAATGCGTAAATTAATTCACAATGCATCTCCCTTTTGACATTAGTGCAAGCGAGTTGCACTGCGTTTGAATCGCTAGCGTTTAAGGCCGCGTAAAACTCATGGTGAGGGTATAGATCGATGTGTGATTTACTGTCCTCAAATAAAAAAAATGTTTTTCAGACCCCCTTTTTCCTAATGGCTCCGCTACACGATGGGCCAACGCCGGCCACTCCAAGGGACGCATTTATGCGTTGGAGGGAGCAAGTGATATTGCTATCTCATTCTACCGCATGGCTGCGTCCCTTGGAGTGGCCGGCGTTGGCCCATCGTGTAGAGGAGCCATATAAAGTATCACTTAAGAGTCCATCAACGTGCACACTAGCGCCACTGTTAAATAATCGTGATTATTTAAATTTAACGACAGATATTTAAAAAAGGGGGCCGCTACGTACTGTATTGTGTATTTAAGTACCTTGAGTACCTTCTGAATACATCAGCAAACTACTTTTTAGTGTTCCGTACAAAACTTTGTTCACGGAACACTTATGGGATCACTTCGGTCTTGCAAATCAGTTAATTATGTTGCTGGATTCGCCAATCTATGCGTCCAAACTGTCCAAAGTTAAATCGGCCGTGTTTGTATTGAGTTCGTAGATCGACGAATCCAGCAACTTAAAAACTAGTTTGATGTATTCAAATTATTCAAAAGGTACTTAAATACACAATACAGTACGTAGCGACCCCCTTTTTTTAAATACCTGTCGTTAAATTTAAATAACCACGATTATTTAGCAGTGGCGCTAGTGTGCACGTCGATGGGCTCTTAATTTTTAGGGTTCCGTACACAAAGGGTAAAACGGGGTCCTATTACTAAGACTCTGGGCTATAACCGCGAAAATCGAAGTTCGCAAATTGCGGGCATTTTTCTCTGTCACTAATTACGTCTTCATTGGAGTAAAAGAGAAAGATCCCCGCAATTCGCAAATTTCGGTTTTCGCGGTAACCACTCTGCTGTCCGTCCGTCTGTCACCAGGCTGTATCTCACGAACCGTGACAGCTAGACAGTTGAAATTTACGCAGATGATGTATTTCTGTTGCCGCTATAACAACAAATACTAAAAACAGAATAAAACAAAGATTTAAGTGGGGCTCCCATACAACAAACGTGATTTTTGACCGAAGTTAAGCAACGTCGAGCGGGGTCAGTACTTGGATGGGTGACCGTTTTTATTGCCTTTTTTTGCATTATGGTACGGAACCCTTCGTGCGCGAGTCCGACTCGCACTTGCCCGGTTTTTGAATGAACCCTTATCTGAGGTTCAGATCACGTTGTGTTTCTGTGTCATATCATAGGTACTACAAAAGAAGCGACCCTAATTACTAAACCATTTTGTCCCCCCGTTGTTGCTCGCCCTTTTAAAACACCCTGTACTAAAAGCGTTTAATTATTGAGAGTTTGAAAGGGTTTATGACAAGTTATAATGCAGGATAATGGAAATATGTACCTATGCAGTTATTAGGGGCAGTCAACATGGGTATCTAGATTTTGCTTGATAAAAGGCAAGTAGGTTTTTAGGGTTCCGTACCCAAAGGGTAAAACGGGACCCTATTACTAAGACTTCGCTGTCCGTCCGTCCATCCGTCTGTCACCACGTTGTATCTCACGAACCGTGATAGCTAGACAGTTGAAATTTTCACAGATGATGTATTTCTGTTGCCGCTATAACAACAAATACTAAAAACAGAATAAAATAAAGATTTAAATGGGGCTTCCATACAACAAACGTGATTTTTGACCAAAGTTAAGCAACGTCGGGAGTGGTCAGTACTTGGATGGGTGACCGTTTTTTTGTTTAGTAACCATAGAGTAACTTATACATACTAGGCCTTAAACAGTTTTTGACAAGTTTTCACTATGACATTGATGCACCAAGGCGGTTTGTTTACAGGTGGCCTAGGGTGGTTCAAAAAACATTTTTTTTTATTTTCCGACGGGCCATCCCCTTATTTTGTTACACTTATTATGCTGATAAAATACACCAAGTTTCGTAATTTTATCTCAACTACAAGGGGGTGCTCAACCACTTTGAAAATTTTGTATGTTGTATGAAAACCAAAAAACAGAAGTATTTATTATTCAGATTTTTATTTAAGTATCTGTTTTCACATTATTTGCACATGTGATTTATAAGTTTTTAAGTAGAAAAACAGTTTTAATTCTAATTTTTAATATTTTTCGAAAAGTAAGATTTTTAGAATTTCACCTAATAAATCATAAAAAATAGAAATAAAAATGGTTTTTCATCAAATAACTTTAAAATCGCACTTTCAAATAATGTGAAAACTACTACTTACATAAAACTGAAAAAAATAATAACTTGTTTCTTTTGGATTTCATACAACTTTGAAAAATTTCAAAGTGTTTGAAAGAGCATCCCCTTGTAGTTGAGATAAGATTACAAAACTTGGCATATTTAGTCAACAGAACACGTGTAATAAAATGGGAGGGTGCCGCTTTTTCTAGCTGGAGTTTGAATTTTTCCCATACAAACGTGAACCACCCTCTGGTGGCCTATTGCGAAACGCGAAAATCTAAATTTCTTTATCTGCCTCTATCGATCGAATATGTAAGAGTGATAGAGAGGTAGAAACCGAACTTTCGATTGTCGTGTTTTTGTGTGATTGACCTAGTGACGCATGATGTGTCATTGATGATGTCAATGAGGTTGGTTTACTGTATTGTGCTAGTGGTGTCACCTACAGCTTTGCCTAATTTTACCTATTACGACTTACCCCTTTTACCCCCACCCCCCTAATAGTATGCATTAGTAGCTCGCAGCGTGACGCCATGTTTCAATTTGCGTCCCAACACGACATAATCTAATCAGGGGGATTAAAATGGAAAGTATTTTTATCGGGGTTTGTTTTTTAATGTGAATAAAATATGACTCGCCGTCAGAAGAAGTTTATTTAAGTTTTATGTTATGTTGTTATTCTAGTAGAAATGGAAAAACATTAATGAATATAACTATATATATATATATATCTTTGAAAGAAACATACGTACCTAATTTAATCAAATTTTCTGGGCACTACGATATGGGCCAGAAAAGTGCGCAAATGGCGTCCCAGCACATTTCGTTGTTGCGCATGTTCGCTCGGCCACGCGTGGCTCACTCCGCGATTTCGTTGCTTTGCTACAGGTAGTTAAAAGTACATCCGTTCCACACCAATTTCGGTGGCTAGCCATAAGCCGCACGAGGCGTTGTCGCCACCTAGCGCCTAAGTAAATATCTTTACTTTTGAAATCTTTGTTGCAAGAGCGTTGCTGATTTTGAAGGTTTGAAGTTATGAATTATAATTTCATCTGAAATATGAAAACAGAGCTTAGTAAATAGAACAGTCACATACAATTACAGTAAGCAGCATTAACACAGACACACATAAATGTATGTACGCAGACCATTAGTTCACATAAACGTATGTACATAGTCTCATTAAATTTAACAAACGCAATTTACTTAGTTCTAGTGGCGCTCGGGGATCGCTTATAAAAGTTAAGTATTCTATGAATAATTACGTACAAATGTATGCATCTAACAGATCACTTGTCTGTCAGATGGAACAAGTAGATGACTCACGCTAGACCGCGCCGTGCCCGGGCCGAGGCGACATGTCATTTTCTATGACGGCTGATCGGTGATCACGTGGTGCTTTCCATAGAAAACGAAGTTCCTGAAGCTCCGGCTCGGCCCCGACCCGGTCTAGCGTGAGTCATCCGTAAAACGACCGCGGTCATCATAGGCGCTACCATTGATATGCCGACAGAAATGTTTCCAAAATTACGAAATTCCACATGGAATTTTTGGGTCCTCAAGTATTTTATGGGAATAGAAATTTTCCATTTCCAAAATGAACGTTTCCTTTGTTTCCTGTTAAATTTCCCCTAAAATTTCAGAGATATTTTCCATCTTTATGACTATTTTCCACAAATTGCACATTAATGTCTACGCGCATCTAGGTAAACTGTCGCTTACCTTAAAAAAAAAGACGTATTTCCATCATAATGTCCGACAACGCATGCAACCCTCTGAATCTGATGGACGGCGGTAATTGTTTACCATCAGGCGACTCGTCTGCATGTTTGTGTCCTAAATTAAAACAGAAAACGTGTCAGTCCAGTACGGCTACCATCAGTTTGGCATTGACATGCACGCTATCGTGAACGTAATTTGCTTTGTATGCATCACGCCTGTACTGACATATTAGTGCGAAAGAGATATATAGAAAGTAAATTACGTTCACGATAGCGTGCATGTCAATGCCAAACTGATGGTAGCCGTACTGCTCATGGTGTCGCGTAACGTTTTTACAAGTAAAAGTTTACGTATGTAGTGACCTCCTCTCCTCTCCTCCTAATCCTTAAAGCATCACTCACGTTAGACCCAGCCGGGTCCGGGCCGGAGCTTCCGTCATCTGTCATAGAAAAGTAAGCGCTGGAAGCTTCGGGCCGGACTCGGCCCGGTCTTACGTGAATCATCCTTAAATCGCGCTTCATAATGCAGTGTCTGTTTAATTTTCGGTTGTAATCCATGACACATCTAATAACATAATTTCACAAGAACGTTCAAAGCATTCTAGTCTATAAACGCATAGCAATAAGCATTAAAATCTCTTGTATAATAAAATGGATTTAAGTAATTCTAGTGTTAAGATATGAGTATAATTAGGTAGTAAATTGGATTGCAAGACTCCCGGCCCGATTGGGATTTTGAAATAGACATCTATTAGATACCTTTTAGACATCACCAAGATACGATAATGATATGTTTAAGATCACATTTGCGCGATTCTGGAGATACTCTTGAACGATTTCCACAGGATATGACTTAGAGATCCAATTCACATCTAATAGATATCTTACTCTATCTAACGTAAAAGTGACATTGGTTGCCCGAATTGCGCTGCAAAAGAGAACTAGTTGATATCTAAACTATAACGTATCTAGAATGGACCTAGCACGTGTCGTCTCTTGTGAATATCTTGAAGTTCGAATACGGCACTCTGAGGATAGATTGCAACTTATAGTATGTTAGGTATAATTTTGTGATTACTGTAGTTCTTGTATTTTGGATATGGAGTTGGATTTACGATAGAGGCATACATCTCTATTATGTGTAAATTATTATTTTAATACTAGTGACCCGCCCGGCTTCGCACGGTTTACACAAAGCAAATTGTACGTGTAACCCTTCCTAAAGAATCACTTAATTGATAAGTGAAAACCGCATCAAAATCCGTTCAGTAGTTACAGAGTTTATCGCGAACATACAAACACACAAACAGACGCTACGGGGGACTTTGTTTTAAACGGTTTTAGTGATTACTTGGGCGAAGTTTGGCATCAACGGCGAAGTTAGAGTTCCCTACGGCAGATAGTTTTGATAACTCTTATTTTCAACGAATTGCATTGATAGAGTCAGACCAAGCTAACTGTGCAGCAATTATGATAGCACAGATAACGCAAGTGTTATTTTCAACGTCATAATTTCACAGAAGTTTGACGTTTAACATAACACTTGCACACTGCCCTATTCGAATTTTAAGATACGTCAAATAATAGATCTCGAAACGATATGGATTAGATGTGTCAGTATCAAAAGTGATGTTTTTGTTTGAAGAAAAGTCACATTTGACACTGACATATCTAATCCATATCTTTTCTAGATCTATTAACTGACGTATCTTAAAGCAGGCGTGTCTCTACAGGTAGCTAAAAGTACATCCGTTCGGCCCCAATTTTGGGGTTTGCCATAAGCCGCGCGTGGCGCTGTCGCCACCTAGCGGCCATATCTGTGCTGATCGTGACAGACGCGTTTTGTTAGAGTGAGTCTTCTGTACTCAGTACTATTATTTATTCTGTGCTTAAAGTTAGAATCGGGCCGACAGTCTCTGCTATCAATGTCGCTGCAGAGTTATCTTGGTCTCTAACGGGTTTGTTCACACCTTAGAAAACACATTAAAGTCGCGCCTTCAAATCCGCAACTTCCTTTTAAACATACGAGGAACGTTTAAAAAGTTAAACGCTCCGAAGTAATTAGTATAGGAAATGCATGAGGCGCTTCGGCGGCGTTCGGACGCCGTCGGCACACTTCGGGCGGTATCGATTGACGAGGCGCGCGAGGTGTCTTGATACTTTGAGATGTAGACCATTTTACACTACATTTTTGAAGTGAAAACTTCTTTAGCGGCGCTGTGCACTTTTTGTGATGGGGAAAAAATGTTAAACTCGCGACAGGTCACGTGACCGTAAGACGTAGGTAGTTAAGTACTTAAGACGGACACCTGACGGTGACCTGATCGAAAAACTGTTACAATGTCATTGAGTTTTCACTTCTGCTGGCACTCCCGGGGTGCAAACCGTTGTTTTTTAGATTTGAGAATTTTTACGCAATTTTTACTGTAATCATGAGCTCTTTCGATCATAATTAAAGAAAAAACTGTCCCAAAATATCCACATATTTTTAACTAAGGGAGTTCCTGCTTCGATCGCGCCACTACGTGCACTTCAACTCTTTTGTGGTGCGCGTGTCGCGACCAGGGCCGTCTTTAACTATGCTCTGGCCCAAATATACTGTTACTGTCTGTCTTTCGGGGCCCCCCGAGTGCCACGGGCCCCGTGTGCCCTTATGGTATAGACCAGGCGTCTCCAAACGTTTTTACCTGATTTTCGCGCGGGCCACCGTCGGTGCCGAGAGGGGAGGGGGGGTTGTATCTAGGGATGCTGCTGTTAGGGCTCAACACCTGGAGCCTGGAGCTCCCGCGGGCCGGATTGGACCGCTGTCGGCGGGCCGGATTGGAACGCTTCGCGGGCCGGATTTGGCCTGCGGGCCGGGATTTGGAGAGCCCTGGTAAAGACGGTACTGGCCGCGACCGCTGCAGGGTCGTGTTTCGGGGGTCTGCCAAACTGCCAAATCCGATACCAGAGCAGATGATTCAACGGAGCCACGCCGTTATGTCGCCAAAATAGTGTTTAGTTTTTAAATTAATGAAATTTATATGTGTGTTAGTCTATAGGCTATTATGTAATTAATCTAAATAATTGTTGCTTGAATCAAATTTTAAAATAAAAAAAATTAACAACGTATATAATCTTGCACTTAAGTTTCAGTTTCCTTTTCTGTTTCTTTTATAGCTTCAGTTTTTTGAACTAAATCATCATTCACAAGAACAAATGTTACATAGGATATTACAATAAAGATTAGAAGATGTATTATATAACTTAAATAATCTCTAGTTTATTTTTAATTAACATTCTCAATCTCAATCGAATATCTCGATCGAAAATGCTCTGGATCAGTCATGAGTCGCGTAAATAAGTGATGAGTCAAGTATCAAGACTGTCTGGCGTCTCGCGTCTGCTCGAGGTAGGTCAGCGATACGGCGGCTGTCTACCGCTGAGGCGGTAAGCGGGAAAAACTTCCCTTTTTATTATGAGTATTACTATAGCTCCATTTTAAATTGGAATACCTACATTATTTTTGTCGCAGTAGCCTTAAAAATCCATCTCACCCTCCTGTCATTCCTTCTCTCCCCATTCATAACCCAACTCTCCCCACGAACCCTACTCACCCCATTTTACGGTAGGAGAAAAACAAATGTCCCAAAATTTACACTAATATTTTAGCAAGTTACGTTCTCGATAGCGTAGCGATGTCGGTGCCAAGCTGGTGGTAGCCACACTGGATCAGTCATGACTCATGAGTGATTTGTAATTGTATTATTCGTAATTGTTTGTTTGTACTTGATTGTTATTTGTAATAGTTATATATGTAACCTACTTGTTTGTTATATGGTAAATGTTAATGTTAAGTTTCATGGCGCATTGTATCTGCCTGTATTACTTAGGGTCATGTAAACATTTTTCAAATAAAATTAAAAAAAAATGAGTCGCGCGAATGAATAAGTGATAAGTCAAGTATCAAGACTGTCTGGCGTCTCGCGTCTGCTCTAGGTAGGTCAGCGATACGGCGGCTGTCTACCGCTGAGGCGGTAAGCGGGAAAAATCTTCCCACTAACCCGGGTTTAAGCGGTTAAACCTGGAGTTACCATGGTTTGACATTTAGATTTTATTCTAGAAATTCTAGACTATGTTTTCTATATATTTTTTATATTTGACGATCCTTTTGTGAAATTCTTAGTGTTAAATTTGATCTGTATAATAATCCAATGTTATTATTGAATAATTTTAACACCAATAATTGCTGTGATAATTAGATTAAGATTAATTACGATTCATAAGAGCTTGTTGCTAGGCCTACATGAATAAAGTATATTTTAAGTTTGAGTTACCAATAAAATTTGATAATGGGTTAACGGTTTAACCGGTTAACCCCGGGTTAATGGAATGGTGCTAAGAAATAACTCGCGTTTTGGTAAGTAAACTGATGTATGGAGTTACCATTCTTTCTTACTTATATTCAGAGATCGGACATGCGTCATCATTCGCAATAATGTGGACATGACTCCAAAATTGATAAAATAATTAATCATTTAATTAATTTATTACCTGAGGGTTACTTTTGATTCCTAATCAATAAATAACACAAAGATTTCTTATAATGTAAATTTATTAAAAAACCGGGCAAGTGCGAGTCGGACTCGCGCACGAAGGGTTCCGTACCATAATGCAAAAAAAAAAACAAAAAAAAGTAAAAACAAAAACGGTCACCCATCCAAATACTGACCACTCCCGACGTTGCACATAGGGGTATTTCACTAGAAAAGCTGGCCAAAATGATTTATGTACATTTGTATCAGGAGTTCTATTGTGTTAATCCAAATATGCTATTTTAATTTATTTTATACAACTTTTATACATTTGCCGGTTGGTGTAGTGTTGTATCGTTTATATACCGGTCAATAGCAGAATAAAACATTCTTCAAGTTTTAATTATTTGATAAACAGCTACTATCTGATCAACCAGACGACCTTTCATCACTTTCACCTGTTGAATCTGATGATAAGTCATCTGACATCGCGTTTGCGTCTATGTTTGGGAAAGCATCATGTCCCTAGCAGCAAGGCTAAATGGTTTCGCTGATTTTAGAGGCTTAGGCCTAATGCTGCTCAAAAACGGATCTGACGTAAGTAGGAGCCGATTTAAGACGTCCAAATTGCACTGCTCTCTCGAGAACTTCCTTGAAAAGCTCTTCCTAAATTCTCGGAAGTGCTTATTTCTGGCCTCGGCTGCCTCTTCGGACAAATTTCCTATAGGGAGAAGGGCATATTTCATTACAACAGGACCATGCAGTAAAATTTTGTGCACGGTTGGGGTCATTTTATTCATGACTGCATCAAGTTTTTGTAGAAATTGGAGTTCGTTACAGTCTTTCATCATACGAAAAATGTATTCTCTGGTCACTACTCTCACGCCAGAAGGACCTGCCATGATAAATCAGAAAATTATTTTTTTCCGACCGCAAAAAGAAACTTTGTTTGGTAATATCGCTCAGTGTAAAAATTCTCGTAATTTGTTAATGGGCACTTCTGGGCACCCTAATTTTAAATAAAATTGCTAGAGAATTAAATGTCCTGTCGAATAGAACTACAAATTTAGCCCAATATAGCCCAATAGAACAACTTTCGGCCTTTTGAGTTCAAGTCAAATTCGTAAATTCATAGTGCAAGAGAGTACTTACTGAAAATTGATATTAAATGTATATAACCCTTAGTAAGAAAATAATAATAAACAAATTAAATTAAGCATACCTGGTGAATCCATTTCCCGAACAGACATTTTAAAATATCACCTTATTTGTTGTCTAAACAACGCATAACAATTGTAATATTTATTATCGAATTTCCGCTTTCGTAGATGTGTTTTAGTAAGAGCGGTTAAATGACACCGATTTCACAAATACCCACCACACGCAGCGAAAAATAAATATTGTTCTAGTATCTATGAATTATATGACTAAGGAGTTCGGCTACCCTTTTCCCGGGATTCTACGTCTTGATACATTCTACTAATGGCCAGCTTTTTTAGTGAAATACCCCTATGTGCGTTGCTTAACTTTGGTCAAAAATCACGTTTGTTGTATGGGAGCCCCATTTAAATCTTTATTTTATTCTGTTTTTAGTATTTGTTGTTATAGCGGCAACAGAAATACATCATCTGTGAAAATTTCAACTGTCTAGCTATCACGGTTCGTGAGATACAGCCTGGTGACAGACGGACGGACGGACGGACGGACGGACGGACGGACAGCGAAGTCTTAGTAATAGGGTCCCGTTTTACCCTTTGGGTACGGAACCCTAAAAAATAATCAGTATGTTTTCCAAATTTTCTGTAGGTACTCATTTTTTATATCAAAACTGTATTTAAGTGCTATTTATTGACTAGGGAACAAAATTAAATCTCAAGTAAAAAATTAATTAAAATAATTTAATGATTATTTATTTAATCAATTTTGGAGTCATGTCCACATTGTTGCGAGCAACGACGCCAATCTCTCCGATCCTTGCTTATAATTACTCTATAGTGGGGACCCTGCCTATGAAGGCGTTGGTGACGTCATATAGATGTCATTCTAATGTCAGGTGGACGCTCGAAATGGCCTGTTACTCTCTGTTCAGATCATTTTGGACACCTCGCCCGCTTAACTATAGTATAGTATAGTTCGTCAAACCAATTTGCCAATCAGTAAGAACCAGGAAAACTATCCTCATTATTTTCTTTTGGATGCTAGTATTAGTGTAAGACAAAGATAGATTTAGACCAAGAAAAGTCTGCAGCAATTTTGATAGCCCACGTAGTGCAAGTGTTATTTTAAACGTCATACTTCTATGAAACTGTGACGTATGAATAACACTTGTACAGCGTGGGCTATCAAAATTGCTGCAGACTTTTCTTGGTCTAACTCTAGTATGATTATCTCTGTCTGTGATTAAAATGAGACGAGTCTTTTGACAAACTATACTTCTATTGCTGATTGTACAAACACGCAAAGAAAGAATATATTTGATGTGGATCTCCATAAAAATGTACCCTATGTAGTTGACATAAGGTGGCTATATGGAAAGCAGCAATTTTGTAAGCTTCGTAGAGCTCACGTAGCGCGTAGCGCTGTAGCGACGTAGCGGGTCTACGGGTCGTATCGTAGCATTTGACTCGTGTTTTTAGAGGCAAAACGTACATTTTAACCGATTTCTGAGGGTTTTAGGGTTCCGTACCCAAAGGGTAAAAACGGGACCCTATTACTAAGACTACGCTGTCCGTCTGTCTGTCACCAGGCTGTAACTCTTGAACCGTGATAGCTAGACAGTTGAAATTTTCACAGATGATGTATTCCTGTTGCCGCTATAACAACAAATACTAAAAACAGAATAAAATATATATTTAAGTGGGGCTCCCATACAGAATCCCATATAGGATCCTGCATGTGATATCGGATTGGACAATGTGAAAACGCTCTTATTTCACATTGGATACGACACCCTTTATAAACATACTGTATATACAGGGTGTAACAACCTAAGCAAGTTTACGCTTGAGACGTAATTCAAGAAGGCTCCGTGATTCCAGGAGCGGCTTTCGAACTTTACAAATTGATTGATTTGATCTCACTTTGACTTGGCTGTGCATCTCACTTGCACTAGTACCAAGTACTATCAAGGACCGTTTACCATAGCTAGATATCCCTCTTCATAAGAGTCATACGACCCTATTAATCACCGCCATACAATCGTATTCCAATACAGTTTTACATACAAAACACAATACAAAAAACCTGTCAAGAGCGAGTCGGACTCGCGTTCGAAGGGTTCCGTACTTTACCCAATTTTTAGCAATTTTTTTTTTATGTGGAATGTGAATGAAATGTGATCTCGTAGGGGTCGAATCAAAAACTAAGTAATTAAGTCCGACACAGGCTTGACTGTACATTTCTAAAGCCGACCACTGACTAACAGGCCGCCGGACGATATCGGCCTGTCAGTTAGAACAAAAATTTGACAGTTCCGAACAACTGACCGGCCGATATCGTCCGGCGGACTGTTAATCAGTGGTTGGCTTAATATTAGGTTTCCTGTCATCTATATAATCTATAGGTAATGAACTATTTTGGTATTTTTTTCAAAATTTTAGCCCCTGTACTTTCGGAGATGAAAAACAATGTAATATAACTGTACCTATATAATTAGGCATTAAAAACACGTATGATGTTTATACGAAACTTGCCTTCAGCTCGTTTCATAATCTCATACTCGTATTTTAATGCCTTTCATTATGTAGCAGTCACATAAACTACTATAAGTTCCATTCAATAGGGTTAATAATATACACCGTATATTAAATGACACGTCAAAGAAAAATCTTGCACACCTCGATTTCTTTGTACGGTTGAGTCCAACAACTTAAAAACTTATTTGATGTATTCAAAAGGTACTTAAATACACAATACAGTACGTAGCGACCCCCTTTTTTTAATACCTATCGTTAAATTTAACTAATCACGATTATTTAGCAGTGGCGCTAGTGTGCACGTTGATGGGCTCTGAAAGACGTCAGAACGTCAACGTTCAAATGCCGCTTCATCGTGAGACACGTGAGATTCACGGTCCGTTTCGAACTTTAAGATACGTCAGTTAATAGATCTAGAAACGATATGGATTAGATATGTCAGTGTCAAATGTGACGTTTCTTCAAACAAAAATGTCACTTTTGACACTGACAGATCTTGGTATATCGTTTTTAGATCCATTAATTGATGTATCTCAAAGTTAGAATCAGGCAGTCAGACGGGGAGACGCACGCCTAGACCGGATTATAGGATAGATAGATCAGTTTAAACTAATACCGGTTTGCTTAGGTCGATAAATTTAGGGTAGCTTGATTATGTTTATTGATTAGTGTTTAGAATGAGCTTAATTTAAAATAGGTAAGTACAATTTCGGTCGATCGAAGTGTATTAAAAATCAAACCACAAGTTATTTTTAAAAGTCGCTGAACAAATGTTGGTCAGTATGAGGAGTACAGCGTACAGTTTAATTTTTTGCTCATATTACAAGCCACACCCGGTATACTATTATATGAATACATACCCAGAAGCAGTGGTAACCGAGTCGATATGACGTCTGACTTTCAATCCGGAGGTCGCGGGTTCAAATCCTGGATCGTACCAATGAGTTTTCGGAACTTATGTACGAAATATCATTTGATATTTACCACTAGCTTTTCGGCGAAGGAAAACATCGTGAGGAAACCTGCATACATCTGCGAAGAAATTCAAAGGCGTATGTGAAGTCCCCAATCCGCACTGGGCTAGCGTGGGGACTATAGCCCAAGCCCTCTCGCGCATGAGAGGAGGCCTGTGCTCAGCAGTGGGTATAAATATAGGCTGAAATGATGATGATGATGATACATACCCTTATAAAATGGCACTAGTAGGCTTAATTCAGGAACAGTTAATGGAATTTTTTAGTACTTACCTAACTAGTATAATAACTAGTATAATAGGCCATACAATACCTTCAAGTAGCTATTGTTACATGTCTGGAAAGTTCTAGAGTCTAGACCATAGTTTAAGAATACGTTAGGTTACCTACATAATCTGGATTTAAGGCGAATTCAGTTCAGACTTATTTTAAATTAAAATATGGATTCATGAGCAGCGTGCCTAGCCAAGATGCCAATCGCTTACGCGCTGTAGCGAACGTAACGCAACTGTCACTGTCGTTAGTATGGAAGAGTGATAGTGAGAGAGAGAGATGTCTACGCTACGCCAAGGAGCGTTAACGATTGGCACGTTGGCTAAGTACTCAGATGCCTCAACACAGGGACCGTTACCGGTATTCTGACTACAGGTTATTATTGAGGTATAACCGGTGTAATTTGAATTTGGGTATTTATATCACTTAAGCTCCGAATAGAGGTATTCGAATACCGGTATTCAATAGTGTTATCGGTTTAGCCAATTGACAACAAATACCACTATTTGATAGTTTACTCCTAAAGCTATTACCGGTAATAAGTAAGTGCCAATACCGGTTGTAGTAGTACCACGATTCGTTCCTTCGCTACTCGTCAAGGACGTTGTCCGGCCCGCTTGTAAAGTTGTAAATACTTAAGATTCGGATCTTAGAATGCCCGTTTTCATGTTGCTGGTGAAATTAGCTGTTAGGTGATGATTTTGACGAATACATTTTTAATAGCGTTCATTTGATTCTTTTAATTGTTTTTTAATTGTTGATTTAATTGTATTTTATTATGTATGTAGTTTATAATCTCAAAGATATGAGCGCTGATTAGACGTGCGCGCCGCCGCCATAAGGAGTACGGGCGCCGCCGCCGCCGCCGGTAGTTTAAAATTCGCGCCGAATATTTTTTTATAAGACAGTATTATGCAGCGTTAAAATATGTAATAGGTTATAGTCCGATAAGAAATAGTTGAAAATTATTGCGGGCGCCACTTCCTACGTAACTCTCACATTTTTGACGTAAAATACTTACTTAAAAATGGCAATAATTACGTACTTACGGAATTTTTCTGGTTATATAATTGAATTTCTACTATTTTATGTCGCACCAACACCATACTAAGTCATTATTTGTCTTATTACAACGTAATGAACCAAATAGATAAAAAAATATTATTACGGATTTTTTTTCCTGTGCGTTCATCAAGACATCAAGAGACAGACCCGATTTCATTTAAGAAAGTTCTTACGAAAATATTGATAAAATTACATGCATTATTGTATACCATTGTTCAGATGTTGCTGCATCCTACGATACCCCGCTAAGTTTGATTTAATGTTAATAAAATGACGCCAATGACTGGTAAAATTTTACCACCTACGAGCTATAAACTTTTTGGAAAAATATAAAAATAGTAGGTTTTACTTTAGTTCATAACATAAGTTGACATTATCAGTAAGTGTATTTGTAATTAAAAGCAATTATTCTACATTAATTTTAAAAAAAACATGATATTGTCAAAAAAAAAACCTTATGCATATAAAGTACTGTATATTCGGCAACGTCCAAAATACTAGACGTCTTTTCATTATGCAGCGTATCTTTTTATTTACACCGAACCTGGCAACATCCAACATATTTGTCATACCTATGTTTTTTTCGAAACTATTATAAATAGATTTTTTTCATGATTTTTCTACAATAAACAACCACATACCTAATAAGATAATAACACCGAAAAAATGATACTAACACAGTTTTTTAAGATTTTTTCCCTTGTCGATTTAAGGGTTAAGCATGACTTTTCATTATACGTCTTAATATTGAAAAGTTGAAAAATTCCACGCCGCCGCCGTGGATTTTTTGGTGGCGCGCCGTTGCCCAATTATTTTCGACCGGCGCGCACGTCTAGCGCCGTCCGATAGGCATTTAGCCGGCGACGGTTCGCCGGTCAAAATTGGTTGGCGGTGGCGGCGAATACAGTGAAGCCGAGAGGGTGATGCAGGTGCTGGGCATCCCTGCGTTTCCATAATTCCGTCCCAGGCGGTGTAATGTCCGTGGAGAGGTCACTCCGCCCACGTCAGCTTCACTGCGTGGATAACAACACGGGAGGTGGCAGTCACCAGTTATAAGTCTTGCATAAATGGGCGTAAGTGCAGACGCTAGGGGTCACTTTCGACAGTAGGAGGGTCCATCGTAGACCCATCGGTTGGTTACCGCCTGCTTTAATCTGGGCAGCCCCCGGACAGTAAGGTACCAATCCGTCCAGTTACCAGTTTGTTCCTTTGAGGTGTAGGGAGCTATAGCTTCAGGCTAGATGACTGGTATCGTAAATCTCCACACCTGGTCCAAATAAGCAGTTAAGGAATATGCCTCGCCAATCCATGCGCATTGCAACATGGAATGTCCGGACTATGAGGACAGGCCTCCCGGACACCTGTGGAGGTTCCGGTTGCGCACATGATCTGCGTAAAACTGCTGTGATCGATGCAGAATTGAGCAGGCTCAACATTTCGGTCTGCGCTCTACAAGAGACTAGATTACCCGACGAAGGCTCATTGCGGGAGTCCTCTTTTACATTCTTTTGGAAGGGAAAAGACTCCGCTGATGTTCGCGAACATGGTGTTGGCTTTGCGGTCCGAAACGATATGCTTAACACCATTGAAACCCCGCGCGGTGTTTCAGAGCGTATAATGGTCTTGCGACTAAATAGCAGCAGCGGATACGTTACTTTGGTTGCTGCTTATGCCCCGACTTTAAAATCATCGGATGAGTCGAAAGACACATTTTATAGCCAGCTGGCCGAGACAGTGAAAACTGTTTCCGGTGGTGACCGCCTTTATATCTTAGGAGACTTTAATGCCCGTGTGGGCCGAGACCACTCCACATGGCCTGGCTGTATTGGTTACCATGGAGTTGGCAAAATTAACGAAAATGGCCAACGTTTACTAGAGTTTTGCTCTGATTACCAACTATGCGTAACCAACACATACTTCAAAGGCAAAGAGTCTCGAAAAGTCTCCTGGAAACACCCTGTTAATGAGATAATTAAATGAGACCTCTTTTTAACTGGCCACTTCACGTTGATAAATGAAATGACACGTTGATGATAATGACATTTAACACAAACAATTGTTGGCAAAACAGAAAGTGTTAAACATCTTGTCAGTTAAATCATAGACAAATATAGTAAGCATAGAGTGCTCACTCCATACATCAGTTTTGGTACCAAAAAGACTATTATTTTCATAATTGACATTTAGCATCGAGTAGCGGAATTATCAGTACCGCTACTTGATACTAGATGTCTCAAATGTCGCGACTCACGAAAATTGTATTGAACAACTATTTACAACTAATATTAAAGCAGAAGGAGTTGAAAATAAGTTCCAGTTAATCCTTGTTTAATATTCGCTGAAAGTTGTTGAGCATTAGACTTTTCGGTCGGTGCAACATCTATTGTCAAGTAGCAGTACTGATAATTCCGTTACTCGATACTAATGTTGACTACGAAAAGAATAGTATTTTTGTTACCAAAACTGATGTATGGAGTGAGCATGAGCACTCTATGTATTTTTTCTTTATGTGGTTAAATGCACGTAATGATTATTTTTAATTAATTTTATTAATATAATTTTAATTTATTTTTTTGTTCGGTAAATAAAACAAAAATATGATATGAGGAGTTTTCTTGATTTCTATTTAAAGTTAACTGTTTTTATATAAAGTACCATCTCTTAAAATATCGATACCTACAGCTTGGCAAAAAAGAGTAGAAATTAAAAATTGGCAACACTGTAGTGTCGTCCCTTTCAAACCAATTTATATAAGAAAACGGGACGACACTACAGTGTTGCCACTTTTTAATTTCTACTCTTTTTTGCCAAGCTGTAATTTGTTAGCACCTTATATAAAAGCAATAAATTCCCGATCAAACTAATCTGCATAGCATTTGCAACGACAACGTGTGTAAATATCATCGTTAATGTCAAATTTCTATGAAAATATGACGTTTATATTATAATAACACTCCCTCACTTTGTTCTGTTCAAATCGGTGCAAAGTTAGCTTAGACAGACTCTAGTATCTAACAAGGTCACGCCGATGCCACGGCGATAGCGCAGTGTCGGCAGCGGCGACGCGAAAATTTTGGCGGCGGCGGCGGCGCGAAAATTTTGATGGCGGCGGCGGCGCGCCGGCGCGGCGCTCATATTTCATATGGAAATGTTTTCTGGGGTTAATTCTTTTCATTAATTCATTCATTAACCTCGTGCTTTGAAACGGTCGCAATTTCGAACCCCTTGCTACGCTCGTGGTTAAATTATGAAATATTTCGCTTGTACTGCGATCAATATTAGCATGAGGACTTAACAACAACTTTAACCTCTTGTCGCAAAGTTTTTGGTTACTCTTTGATCAAGTGCAATGAATACCGGTATTAAATACGATAACCATTACCGGTATACTGAATACCTGTTATTATTGAGGTATTAATGAATACCGGTATTTCATTATGTCAATTAGTGTAGTTTAGCGATAAAGACAAAAACGGAATGACAGGAATACCTCTAATTCGAATATAGGTATAACATTTTAACCGGTATTCGTTTGACAGTTTATGTACAGGTATTTAATAAAACCGGTTATACGGTCCCTGCCTCAACATGTTTCCCCTTCTAAAAAAGAAAAAATATGGTTGTCTGTAAAGTCGGTTTACGGACGATAATTTTGCGTGATAACGTCATCATTGATGAAAAATTGCATACTTTGGCCGTAACGTTACCATGGAGATCTGTCCACAACGTTACCATGGCGATCCGTCCACAACGTGACACTTTTTCGTGCATGCTACGATGTTCATCGATCATCGATTTAGAAGATGACGACTTGCCTCCTGAGGTATTTCCTTTGCGCTACGACATGGGATTCTTCAAGAAGCGGGTATTTAGGGTTCTCAAGGGTCGGCAACGCTTAAGTGGCTCCTGGGGTGTTGCTTATGTCCATGGGCGACGATGACCGCTTCCCATCAGGCGGCTCGTCTGCTCGTTTGCTGACTATTACATAAAAAAAGACGTTAGGTATCACGTCAAAAAATGTGCGTGTAAAATGAAAAGTTAAGCAATAACATGTAAGTTTTAAGGGAGTTCCCTCTGCCACCAAGAAAGGCCTTTTGGCTTATGGCGGAGGAAAAAAAATTAAAAATAGGGTTTATTTCGCCTGACTAAACGATTTTTTTTTCCTGTTTTCAATAGATCTCGCCAGACAAAACTACCTTACTACTACACTTACTTACTACTACCACTACTTACTTACTACTTACTACTTTACTAAATACTTACTACTTACTTACTTACTACTACTACTACTACTAATACTTACTACTTGTAGCGATGCTACATAATTTCCTATACTAAACATATACTTCCTCATACAACGTGACCTATACAACATTAGTGTCGCATTTCCAACAGAATAACATACACCAGAGTATGACACTTATGTAAAACTGTAATGTACCTTCTCAGCTGTAGGTTGATTAGCATATACTGCCTCCTGGCTAACTGGTTTCGAAGAAACAAGTCCAAAGAGTATGCCACTTGAACGTAACTTGTCACCCAGATTGTGCAGAGATTATTGGACCAAACCTGGCTTCACGCATATCAAAATGATCCTCCTGGTCTACCCTAACTGCTCAAATAGGTCACATCCTAATTTAATTTGTATTTTAGAATCATTTATGAAATTATATAAAAACATAAAAAAGACTTTCGTTGGGTAGTCGTAAGTTTGACAGCCCGGTGACAGCTAAGAATATAGGCGTTTTGTTCAGGCATAAGCAAGGATATATTCCAAAGGAAACAAAGTAGAAACGTACGATAAAAATATAATTATTAGCAATTATTATTAACCACTTAGAATATTACAAGTATTAATGAGTATTGACATTTTCCGAGAATCATTTGATTTGGAAAGGATTTAAGTTGGTTTGACGTTTAGTGTGTTGATGTGAATCGAAACGCAACGTGTCCGGTAGGATTTTATTTCGAACTGTCACTGACACTTGGACTTGGGATGGGAATACGCTAGCATGTGGATGGTTTCTAATTAAAGATTAAGAGGAACGGCCTCGTCTCCTTCCGCCGCCTGGTCCGGCTGGCGGGAGACCGATTTGTAAAGTGCGTATATTGCTGTGCGTGAATTGTGTGCGTGATTTACTTGGTGCGTCCGGTGTCGCCGATCGACATGAGCACGGTTGGTAATCGTGTTCCCTGGCGCGCTGTTGCGCGTCCCCGATTTTGCTGAGCGTCATGCTGACGCTGCTTCTACGCCGTAGGACGCGGCCTCGATCTGCAGGCCGTGTGTCGGATGGCTATGCTGCCGTCCGACGACTCCAAGGTGTCTTCGTGCGGGTCCTTCCCGTGAAAGTCCGAGCACCGCGGGTTGTTCTCGCCTTAGCTTGTCACAGCTGGGGCTCGATGAACGCCCGCCGCTGATCTACGTTGATCTGTCTGCTACGCTAAGTTCCAGGATGAAAGCTACACCCGGTATCCGTGAGTGCACTAGACTTTCGTTTTAGGTTTTGGCCAAAACTCCGCGTCTCGTCCGTCTCGCGATCGTAGGTTAAGAATTGCCATAGTGTCACCCCACAGCCGCCAACGGCTTATAGAAACAAATTGTATTTTGAGTAGCGCCCGCCTCGAAGCGGAGTGCCTTGTTATTATTTAGCAGGGTATATTAAATTGCATGTCAGATATTTGGTTTTATCTTTTCAATATCCTACCAAGTTCCCATTAACCAGGTTAGAATAACAAGAGGACCCTTGTACTCCAATAGTCCAATGTTTTACTGCGGATCTTATCCGAGGCATTTTTCCCATTAATTATTTAAACATTTAAAAACCTCATTATTTTGTTACATACGACAATGTCCCGCTACTTTAAAATCTAATTATTTTTTATTCACGACATACTACTTTGTACTAATGACGAATGTTATTTTTCCTGTTTTGTTTTGTTTTTTGTACAATAAAGTGTTTTACTACTACTACTACTACTACTACAAGACATATCTTCTATTCATACAGTTGTAAAATAAATAAGGGAAATACAGAATTCACCCGGAAGTCTGAAACGAAAATTAATCCACACAGGTAAGTTGTAATAATATAACAGCACAGGCACCTATAATAACATAACAGCACAGATACCTAGCCTTAACGGACAAAAGCGAGGTTCCCCTTTGAGCGAACTGCGCCCGCGGCGGTCGCGAACTTCGCTTTATTCCATTATTTAACATTCATTCAGCTTTGGATAAACTACCTATGACAATGTGAAAGTTTAGGTTAAAAAACTTTAGGTTAGACCAAGAAAAGTCTGCAGCGATTTTGATAGCCCACGCAAGTGCAAGTGTTATTTATACGTCATATACCGGGTGTGGCCTGTAATATGAGCAAAAAATTAAACCGTAGGCTGTACTCCTCATACTAGCCAACATTTGTTCAGCGACTTTTAAAAATAACTTGTAGTTTGATTTTTAATACACTTTAAATTTTATTCTAAGACGCAATGTATTGCGAATTTTGTTATGTTTAAGGCGTGAAGCAACGTCAATCACAATGATATGGCGTGGCGATGGCGTCCATTGAAGATAATATTTATTTTGTATGAAAAATAGGGAGTCTAAATACTTCATAATTTTTAAAAGTTGTTGAACAGAACCGTTTGAGGAGTACAATCTATGTTTTAATTATTTGCTCGTGCTACAGGCCACGCCCGGAATTTATAGGCGAATAGGATTTTTTTTTAACTTTAGAGCGGCCAGGTGCTAAAAGTGGCCAGTTACTGGCGAATTACCCTACTTCATGTTTTAGTTAGAAAAATGGTAAACAATCTTGACGTGTCTTTTTATTGAAAAACGCTTTTGATAAGTAAGTTATACAAAATTGTAAGAATTATACGGCTTAGTCATACAGTCTTTTACTTTCATAAATAATATTATATAGTTGGTCAAGCAGATCTTGACAGTAGAAAAAGGCGGCAAATTTGAAAAATGTAGGCGCGAAGGGTTATCGTCTCATAGAAAATTTGAATTTCGCGCCTTTTTCTACTGACAAGATTTGCTTGACCGTCTATAGCTACTATTTAAGAAAACCGGCCAAGTGCGAGTCGGACTCGCGTTTCTAGGGTTCCGCACATAAGTCCGACTCACGCTTGACTGCACATTTCTAATAGGTTTTCCTGTCATCTAAAGGTAAAGAACTATATTGTGTATTTTTTCAAAATTTTAGACTACACTACACTACACTAGACAGTAGTTTCGGAGATAAAGGGGGTGGGGGAATGGTCATTTATTGGCTATTTTCTAAAATAACTTCGAACCTATCTTCTTCTTCTTCTTCCTTGCCACTTCCCATTATTTGGGGTCGGCTCTCCTCGTTCTAAGGCGCCAGGACGGTCTGTCCTGGGTTGTCGCACCTGTAAGTTGGGCTCGCTCCAAGTCGCGGGTTATGGTAGCCAGCCACGTGGTTTTGGGTCTTCCATTGCCTTTTCTGGTGCATGGCGTTGCCAGCGCCTTCCTGACCACGTGATCTTCGGGGCGTCTCATTATGTGGCCATACCATCTGAGTCGGCTTTCGGTGATTAACTTCGAACCTATGTATTTTAAAATTAGAAAAAATCATTTGCATCTTTGGTTCACTAATTTACATATGTGTACCAAATTTCAACTTAATTGGTCCAGTAGTTTCCGAGAAAATAGGCTGTGACAGACGGACAGACAGACATACGCACGAGTGATCCTATAAGGGTTCCGTTTTTACCTTTTGAGGTACGGAACCCTAAAAAGAAGCGTTTACCAACAAAAATACACGTAAAAATTGCTCACCATTTTTCTAATCCTAAAACAAACGATATAAGCGCCAAGTCGTCAAATTTCCGCTCACCGATACAGAAAACACCTTGAATATATGTCAAAAGATCATTCTTGGCAAATTAGCGTGCCCGTGAAAACGTAGTCTTGCATCCCTTTCCACCCCACCCCCTCCCTCCTTACCGTAGAACAGTAGAACTACGTTATCGAGCCAGTTGCCAACCCGACGCGGACAGGGTACCGCGCGCTCGCGGCGCTCTAAAATAAAAACCTCATTGAATATCATTAAAAAAACTGTACAAGTTCAATCTTGATTAAAAAACAGTAATTTTTGTGTAACTCCAAAGTATTTTTGAAGAGTTTTTTCATTTATTTTCACGTGATTTCTTTAAGAGTGAAAATTAAAGATGGCGTAACGCGGTTTTTGGGATTTTTGTTGTTTTTTCGTCGTCGTCAGCTGGTTTGAGGTGAGGATTAGAATAATATTGTCTGTGGTAATTAGGGAAAGTCGGAAGGTTGGTATAATAAGTTTGTTAAGATTGGTAAGGAGTTATTTTGCCGAGTAGAATCCTTAGGGCGGAAGGAAATGCTGATGAAGAGAATTTAATTTTTGTTAGTTTTTCCCGCTCTCGTTAGCCGAGTTATTTTTTTATAAAAATAGCTTCATTTTACGAGTTGTTAGCTTTACGGGAACTATTATTTTAGTTTTAGTTGCACGTAATGATTTCCTCTTTTCTTTTTCGTATTTTTACACGACTGCTCAAATAAGGAGTGTATTGTTTTTACAATACATTATGACCTCATATTTTATTTATAAGAATACGATATATAGTATTTGCATACCAGTACAGATGTTACATACATGGACCCTGGAAAGGGTGTAGCAAAATAGGTACATAGTTCGCAGTTTGCTTATTATTACTACTGACTGATATACTTTAGTTCTAGCAGTGGCGGATTTGCCCCAAGGCACAGTAGACCCGGGTCTAGGGCGGCAAGATTTAGGGGCGGCAAATTGTGACAAAAAATTCGCTGATCGCAACAAGAAATAACTCAAAATGTAGTCAATATGTGCCTTATGTGCCTTGAAAGGGGCGGCTACAGGGTCTGGGGCCTAGGGCGGCAAAGACTGCAAATCCGCCACTGAGTTCTAGGTATATGATACTAATATATACATTTTCTAAATTGCACTTTTCTCCAAGTAGCAATAAAAACCTTAATTTGTAACTGCCTCTTCTAATACTTTATATTTGATTACCTATAAACAAGGATTTCTACATATAAGTATTAAGGAATACTGTATCTCTCTAATAAAAATTTCTATCTATATCTATCTCTATATATAAGTATTTGATATACTTAATATACTTCGCTTCGCTTATTAACAATAAGACCGCCTGTTGATTAACTTCTTCTTTTCTGTAATATTTTTATTGTTTTCTGTAATGAGGTGTGCATTAAAGACACAGACTTGTTATTTGTATTGTATTGTATAGGAAAGTATTTACAATACAAGCCAATTTAAAGGCCGGCTTTAATGCCTCAAGGCAATCGTTGCTCGTAAACTATCGGTCAGTCATCTCCGATGTCTCAAAGGGCTCATCTTACAAAAAAGTATGGCGTGCAGATGAATTAAATACATAAATAAATATTATAGGTCAATCTAACACAATTCGACTTAGCTTCACAGTAAGCTCAATAAGGCTTGTGTTGTGGGTACTAGACGACGATATACACGGCCCGATTCTAACTTAAAGATAAGTCAATTAATAGATCTGGAAACGATATGGATTAGATATGTCAGTGTCAAACAAGTGTCAACATTATTATTTATTTATTTATTTTAATCTTTATTGCACAATACATGAAGGTACAAATGGCGGACTCAATTAAATTGACGTTTCTTCAAACAAAAACGTCACTTTTGACACTTGTTTGACACTGACATATCCAATCCATATCGTATCAATATCTAGTATTTGACTAGGTGGAAAAATCGAGTGCCACATGGATGGCAACTACCTTAAATATTGTAAATAGCACATTTTGTGTAAAGGAGACTTTCCTTTGTTTTTAAAAACAATAAATTCTGCATTTAAGGATTTATGAAAAATCGCTTACTTCAGTCGGGACTCGAACCGGTCAAATGTGACAAAAAATCAAATTTAAAAGGTAATTGTTAGTTTTCATGGCCTTCCGTTATTCTGATTGTATTTGTTATTTAGAGAAAAATGAACCTTATCAGTAAACCTTTCAATCTGCATCATAAAATACGGCACGTTATTTTTTGTCACACACATTTTTTGACCGGTTCGAGTCCAGTGTATTTCGTTTATTAATATCTCCACTACTAGGCATTTAAATTCTACTAATTAACAGAATTGAAATCGAGTGGTCAATACCACTAGATTCCAAATTTTTATCGCTCGTATCTCAAAAGTTAGCATTTCGCCGTTTTCCATCGATTTTCGAGTGACAATATCGAGGGATCGAAATTCAGAAATCGGCCCCCAGACCGTATAATAATAGTATCAAAACTATGTTTGCGCTGTTGGTAGTAGTGTACGGCAAATATGAGTACGTAGGTAATAACGGCAATTCCGGTTCGCATGGAAGGCTTCCACGAACCGGTAAAGGCTCATGATTTATGGAACGGTTTTAAGTCAAGCGCGTAGGCTGGGAGCCGACGCAAAAAGGTTGATTCCTATAGGCAAAAATAATTTAACATAACGTACAGTCTGACAAAAAAGAGTAGAAATTAAAAAAGTGTCAATCCTGTAGTGTCGTCTCGTTTTCTTAGATTTATTTTGAATTTGATTTGTCAGACAATATAGACGCGGATTGTCAAAGTATTATTTATAGTCCCAGCAAATTTACCTACTGCCATCTTTTGATAACTGTTTAAAAGTTTTGGAACGCCATTTGACTTTAATCCTTGTTCTTTCACGGATATGTGTTAAATTTATTGTGTCAAAAAGTGCCATCTACACAAGCATAGGCCAAAGGTATGATATAGGGTAAAGGTATCTTTTCGAGCGATGGCGCCCCATACCTTTGGCATATAGGAGAATAATTTTAAGTGAAAATACTGAAAATGCTCTTAAACATCTCCAATTATAATTCATTGGTTGAAATCAAAACCTGTAACTGTCGACCGAGAGTAAGGTGGTACGCCGTATGTCCGTTAAGGACGCAGCTATAAGTGAGAGCGAGAAAGCGACGAGCGGACCAAAAACGCTGTCAGATTCAGCCGCCTTGTATAATTATAACAGCTTTAAAATTTTAAATCTGTTTCTCGTACTACAAGGGTTTGTGTACAAAAGTGGTTCAGTAATTCCTGCCATTACTGACTAGCACTACGTAATCGGATATCAGTGTGTATTATGATTTAGTGCTTAGCTCTTTATCTGGAGCGTCTATTACCAGAAAATCCCATCATTTTGTAGACTTAATAGTATAACTTCCGTAGACTTAGAGCAGTGCCCTGTTTATCAAAAGCTTGTAGAGTCTGTGCGGAAAGAGAAGAGTCGTGGGATTTGAGGGCGCGCCAGTGCTATTTTATGGTTTTTGCTATGCTGACAACACTGGTCACGTGATTATAGTACGACACTAAAGGTCATGATACTTGAATCCCTTTTGTTCCAGTTTTTTACCACGACTTACTAAACGGAGCCTGGTGGTGGTGTCGGCTCATCAACTCAATCCCCTGATTTAGCGCAGGCACTAGTTTTCTTTTTAAAACACACTTGTTTTTATGTCTCAGATACTAAAAAGTGACAGTGCGATTGACAAAACTGCTAAAAGTGCTAAAACTAGTTAAGAATCTGCCCAATACAACTGTAATTTTAGTACCAAACAAGATAGAGTCTCATTTATGTACTGCCTAATCTGTGCAGTCCAACAGTTATTAAAACCGGGTAGATCGGGTAGAAATTCGTCACACAAATTTCTAGGTTTTTTGACCCCTCCCCCCCTCCTTGTCACACTTGGTCACATTTTGCAAATCCCTCCCCACCTTGTGTGACGTCACATTTAGGCAATTTTGTTTTCAACGAAATCGGCAATACTAACTCGGCTTTATTTTTTGTATAAAAAAATATTTTTTGTAAAAGAAATATTAGTAATTTTATAACGCAAAACCAATTAGGAACGAAAATTACCTACCTACTTCCAAAACCTCATTATTTAAATGTACAGCGATTAAAAAAATATAAATTAATTTTCGGTTACTGATGAATATTGATGAAGTTAAAGTGACGTCACAATGTTTGTGACTCCCCCCTCCCCTATGTCACAACATGTCGCATTTTCTTGACCCCCTTCCACCCCCTAAACGTGTGACGTAATTAATGGATGGCCCCTAAGTAGGTAGGCCTTATTGGGATATGTCCGGTTCTCTCATCTCACGATATTTTACTTCACCGAAAAGTCACTGCTAAATATGATATATAATTTCGCAACTAACAGAACCTACAAACAAAGAAATATTTTATTAGAAAAAGTTTTATTCTTTGTAATCGAAGTCTGAATTAAAATATTCAATGTCACTTATATTTGAGCTAGCTTCAGAACAACCAGGGACACTCATAGAACTATCTTCATCTGAACTGGATGTGCTTGAATCCGGCACGTAGATTACGAATTCTTGCATATCACCTACTTAGCGGTCTTTTATTCGAGATACCGTAGGTACTTTTACACAATCCTGAAAAAAAAAATTACATATAAATATGCATAAAATGGCAAGTATCAAGACTATTTGTCAGTTATTTTAAAGCCCATGAATGACCTGCATATTTATGAAAATTAATATATTTTGAATGAATATACTTACCGATTATGTACCGGAGACAAGTTACTTAGGGGGCTTATTAAATAGGTAATTATTTAATGTTAAATACTAGTCCGATAGCAATAACTTTTGAAGTTATAAGATTATTAATGTTGCCTATTTTTTACATATAGTTTTCAGACCACATACTAAACCTAATAATAATAATTTGTGTCATCCTAGGTATTTGCTTAGGTAGAAATTTAGGTATTTCTTTTTTTAAACAGCATTCGGTAAAAAGAATATTCGAGATGAAATTCTTTGTTTCCCTGTAAAAGCAAAGTGGCTTCCGACGTACATACGCATTTTGTGTTATTTTCATCCACGGGTATAATGACATTTAATAAATACCTAATAGTGAACCTAAAATGCCTAAAATAAAATTATAGTCGGTAAGTGAAGTGTTGTACTTCACAGGATATTATAATATGTTATTCAAACAAATGTGTGTCAAATTCATCCACCGCTTTTATTTTTAATCTTTTTTTTTCTTATAAATATCATGTATCTGCCACAAAAAAAAATTCATGTTATTAAGTTTACGTCTACATTATTATAATGCCACATCGAGACAACATTCATAATTTGGGTCATTTTCAACAACGGTTTTTTACTATTTGGCAAAATAAAACTTTGCATGAACGGCGTACGCGAGGAAGGCTACCTACGCATGTAGGGTGCTTGTTAGATGAACATTATGGCTCCTCTACACGATGGGCCAACGCCGGCCACTTGCTCCCTCTAACGCATAAATGCGTCCCTTCGAGTGGCCGGCGTTGGCCCATCGTGTAGAGGAGCCATTACAGTGTATTTATTTCATTCGGAGGCATAATTATTATATTAAGTCTTTTCATAGTGTGGGAGTAGGTATGTTGTAAGTATATTTAAAAATAAAATGTAGGCTCCTCATACTGACCAACATTCGTGACGTTCGCAATCAAAAGGTACCACTTTATCCTTGCCATAAGGACTCTCTGACAGGTTATTTGTATAAAGACACAATAAAATTTCGTCTTTATGGTAAAGGACAAAGTGGTCCCTACCTTTTGAATGAGAATGTCACATCAGCGACTCTTAAAAATAACTTTTATTCGATATTTAGTACACTTTTTAAGATTATTTTAAGACGCAATGTATTGCTAATTTTGTGATTTATAAAGCGTGGCAAGCAACGCCAATTACAATGATGATGGTGTAGATTGAATACAAGACTTCATAAATTTTAAAAGTTATTGAAAAAAATATGTTCCTTTGAGGAGCAGAATATTTTCTGTTAAGTAGAACGATTATGAAACAATTGAATGAATGAATGATTTTATAGGACATTCTTACACAGATTGGCTTAGTCGATAAACAACGATATTATAGAATATAAGAAATTATATATACAGGGTGTCCCAGAATTCGACGTCAAGCCGTAAACGGATGATAGACCAAGTCATAACAGTTATCATAAAAATACAAAAAAAAAAATCCAACTCATGTTCTTTAAAAATTATGGTCACTTTAAAAATTCACTAAAAATCCACACCCTGTAATTATTAAAGATTACACAATGTTAAAAATATTAGAATAAATTATGGAATTTGTAGTAACAAGAGTTAAAGAACCATTACAGGGTGTGGATTTTTTAGTGAATTTTTAAAGTGACCATAATTTTTAAAGAACATGAGTTGGATTTTTTTTTGCATTTTTATGATAACTGTTATGACTTGGTCTATCATCCGTTTACGGCTTGACGTCGAATTCTGGGACACCCTGTATAATATACTATAAGAAATTCCACTGCGAGTAAAACGATGATAGTTGCTGAAAAACACCGAGCTGAGGTTTTTAATTTGAAGAAAAATGTAATGTTTGACATTTTAGTAATAAAGGATCCATAAAACTATTTATTTATTAGGCATTATAGACCTTTACGCCCATGAACAAAGATAACTGCCGAAAAAACTCTTAGCGTAAATGCTTTCAAATTTAAGGGCAAACATTACAATGTAGTAATATAGGTCCCAGAAAACTATTTATTTGTTATTATACACCGCTAAGTCCATGTTATTTGTTTTAAATTTAGAGTTTAGAAACTAATTCGAGGTAGTAAACGATACAAATCTTAGAAAAGTCCTTTACAACCTTGTTCGCTTCCTATACTTATGGCAAAATCATTTTAGGGCGGGTCATAAAGGGCAAGTAAAATAATAATTGTCAATAGTAAAATATGTCCTTTACGACCATATTGACCATACGAGATACGATATGAAAAATCATCAAGACAAATGAAGGGCTTAAAGGACGACAAAAGACATATAAGTCATTTACAACCATATTTATATTTAGCGGGGTAACCTTAACGATAATATCTATGAATTTCTAATTTATAACTGGTCATTTACGCCCCTTGAGATAAGCTGTTTTTGCAAGCTCATAGTGCAAAAATTGGGTCGTAAAGGCAACTTTTTAAGAGATATAAAAATGTTCACTATACAGAACGAAAGCGGTTGGAATTCTGAACAAAACTGTATATAACGACTACCGTAGGCTCAAAGGGCGTAAGGGACAAAATTGCGAAAATGCTGTTATACTCAGTATTTTTTTCTCTATCGAATAGTATATTTAACGTATCGATAACTTGAAAAAAATGTCCGTTAAGCCCTATGAAAAATCAATGCTTGAACACAGTTTTCCAACGCATTTGGCCGTATCTGCCAATTAAAAAAAATGTTGTGAGACATTTTGGCGTAACTCCCAACTTTGTGTACGATACGCCCTTTTGCATCGGAAATTTTTGAGTGCTAAATTTAATGTACGTTACGCTCACAACTAATGTACAAAAAATGTATAACTATTGTATATTTATGCGAGAGAGAGATTCAGTGTAAGATATACGCTCGCGTCCCCACACTGTATAATTTCGGGTTTATAATTGTTGCTTTTTTGTGTTTAAGTGGGATGACCTAGTTATACCTACTTTCCTTGTCAATTTTTTTGTTAAGTAGGTACTTGCATTACCTGCTCATGTGAGGCCTATGGAACTCTCCGCGCGAGCTCGGATTTATACCTACGAATCTGCTCCCGTTCACGGTAGAAAAGCAAGCCAGTTGGTTGCCACACGCGCTCATGTACGCACGTCACCGCGCGCCGCACTGTACATTTTTACGATTGTCAAGCTACGTAGTAGGTACCTACTATTGAATTTCTTTAATTAAACATGTAATGTTTATTATGTATGACAAATGTATAGTTTTAGATATCTGTCTATTTGAAGTAGGGAGCAAATTTTTAATTTATTTTGGTAAATGTTTATTTTAACGACAGTAAGTTACTCGTAACTTTACACCGGAAAGTGCCTACTCATTTTTGCTCTGGTTAACTTATAATTAATTACCTGTATTCATGGGGTTTCTATTATTTTTCTTTATATGTAACATTAATCTCTATCTGGTTTTAAATTACACGAAGTTTTAAAACTAATTCTGGCTGGGATTATTGCGCGGTTTATAAAACGGCGTGAACACTGCGGTTACCGCAGGGACATATGACCTTTTAAAATGACTATTTCGTAAACACTAACGCATCATCGGAATATTAGGTATAATTTAAGATTAAGCTTTCCTTTTATTTCACTCCGCTGTTTAAGTAGGTATTTATTTATCATTTATAAGCGTCAGCAACCCTAGCGTTGTGCCGGTGCGCGCGGTGCGGGGAGCGGCACGTTGAAGGTCACTCCATTGCATTTTTGTGTAGGTATCAAAGCGGTAGGTATTTGCCTTTTGTTTGAGAGATAAGTATCTGTTCGTAAGAACTATTATATAATCTGTGCTCATGTGCTCATTGCTTTATTTATAGGGTTACTAAATTTTGACAATTTAAACTGAACTAGTGGGTACTTTCTTGAGATGCACTGGATTTCGGGTTACTATCCGGTATTGGCCTATCCGGCCATTATTTTACTATCCGGCCGGATACCGGATAGTAATATTGCTTGATTTCGGAGTAATAAAATTGGATTTAAGAAACAGACACGGTCATAATCGTACCTACTTATTTATTATTTTAAAACAATTTAATCATTCCACTGACTTGTACGCGCACTCATTTCGAACCTAGAAACGAGTGTGCGCGAACGTTTACTAGGAAGCAGGTCAAACCTGCAGAATGCGCACCTGAAAAACCGAAACGTAGGTATAGTTCCTCTGACCGGATATTCGGCCGATGGTCAGGCCGAATATCCGGTATCCGGTATCCGGCCAAACAACTATCCCTTGCATCTCTAGTACTTTTTCATCAGTTTTATAAAAATAATAAAACATGACTATATTCAAATGATAATTATGGCGTTTAATTAAGGTTAGACTGATAACTATTAGTTTTGTTTGTGACTGGGTCATTGGTAATATTAATTAAGACGTAATATTAATATTTTTTTGTTTAAACCCTAATTTACCTTATGAAAGTTACTGTCTAGGTATAACGTTTGCATTTAAATCCATAGAAGTACGTAAGCCTAGCCGCATGCCTTTTTCTACTCTAATATAATGTCATAAATATGCGATCATATTCAATAAGTTTTACAGAATAGACATACGAAATTTCAAAACTACTACTGTACCTAATAGTAGAGTCTGGCTAGCCAAAAATTGTTGACAGATATTTCGTTGTTGTATCACCAATTGTCTATGATTTAAAAAAAGCTAAAAGTCAGTTATCAATTTATGCCATTCATTCAAATTGTTTGCGGTTTATAAGGTGTTTATTTTAAATAATATTATTAATTTCTATACTGAGTGAGGTTAGCAAACTATTATTTAAGCTCGTAAATAATTACGACAATGTGCGATGTCGACGTGTAGCTTTGTATAACGAAAAACTGCAATGTTTACAAGTCCTAACCAAATGTAAACAAATTAGAAGGTTGGTGCTCTATAAATATTTTGATACTTTAAGTACTAGGTCTAACATGTGCCTATTACTTTGAATAAGTACGTGAATTTATTAATGCCTGAATCTCATAAACAGGATAAGTGTATAAAGAAACGGATAAACTAGAAGTTCTGAAAAATATCCATAAAATCTAAATATTGGATCGTAAACATATGTGTTTGTCATTGACTGTACTTTAAATAGTGGTAGAAATTATGTGAGCTGACTTTAAGTGCACGTAAACGTTTCATCATCATCATCTCAGCCATAAGACGTCCACTGCTGAACATAGGCCTCCCCCTTGGACCTCCATTCGTACCGGTTGGAAGCCACCCGCATCCAGCGTCTTCCGGCGGCTTTAACAAGGTCGTCCGTCCATCTTGTGGAGGAACGTCCTACGCTGCGTTTGCTAGTCCGTGGTCTCCACTCGAGCACTTTTCGACCCCATCGGCCATCTTCTCTGCGCGCAATGTGGCCTGCCCATTGCCACTTCAGCTTGCTAATCCGGTGAGCTATGTCGGTGACTTTAGTTCGTCTACGGATCTCCTCATTTCTGATTCGATCACGCAGAGAAACTCCGAGCATAGCCCTCTCCATAGCTCGTTGAGCGACTTTGAATTTTGAGATGAGGCCGATAGTGAAAGACCACGTTTCGGAGCCGTAAGTCATCACTGGTAACACACATTGATTAAAGACTTTCGTCTTGAGGCACTGAGGTATGTCGGACGAAAAGACATTACGTAGTTTCCCGAACGCTGCCCAACCGAGTTGGATTCGGCGGTTGACCTCCTTCTCGAAGTTGGACCTACCTAATTGGACTACTTGTCCTAGGTAGATGTACGAGTCAACAACTTCGAGTACCGAGTTCCCAACAGAGACTGGGATGGGCACAACATTGGCATTTGACATAAGTTTCGTCTTGTCCATGTTCATTTTCAAGCCCACCCGTTGTGAAACTCGGTTGAGGTCATCGAGCATCATGCTGAGTTCCTCCATCGACTTTGCCATGACTACGATATCGTCGGCAAACCGAAGGTGAGTGATGTATTCGCCGTTGATGTTGATGCCAAGTCCTTGCCATTCCAGGAGCTTGAAGGCGTCTTCCATTACGGCAGTAAACAGTTTCGGAGAGATAACGTCTCCCTGCCTTACGCCTCTTTGCAATGGAATCGCCTTCGTGCTCTGCTCCTGTACTCGGACCGACATGGTGGCGTTACTATACAAATACTTCAACACTTCGATGTACCGATAGTCAATATGGCATCGCTGAAGAGACTCAAGCACCGCCCATGTTTCCACCGAATCGAAGGCTTTCTCATAGTCCACAAACGCTAAGCATAATGGTAAGTTATACTCTTCGGTCTTCTGTATAACTTGCCGCAGCGTATGGATGTGGTCTATGGTACTATAGCCTTTTCGAAACCCGGCTTGTTCGGGAGGCTGGAAGTCATCAAGTCTGTGTTCGAGACGGTTCGTGATGACCCTTGAAAACAGCTTATAGACATGGCTCAGAAGCGTGATGGGTCTGTAGTTCTTCAATAGGCTGTTATCACCTTTTTTGAAAAACAGCACCACCTCGCCTCTATTCCATGTTTCAGGCGTTTTGCCCTCGGACAAGACGGAATTAAAGAGCTTCTGGAGGACTTTAAGTACCGGTGTTCCACCCGCTCTCAGAAGCTCTGAAGTGATTCCGTAAACGTTTATTTAACTTATTTCCTTAGGTAACTTACTTGTACACAGAAAATCAAAAATATTGGTACTTATTGTTGGCGATTTTAATATTAATATATCCTTAAATTCTATGTTTGCGAAAAGACTTTCTGATCTAATGTTAAGCTATAATTTACTGCAAATAGTCAATAAGCCTACACGAGAATCGAATAACTCACGATCATGTATAGATCTTGTATTTACGAACTCTAAAGATCATACCGTTGAAGTGGCGAACCATGGCATATCAGACCATAACAGCGTGTTGTATAAGGTCCAGAGTCAAACCGCACGGAAAGCACAACACCAAAACGTATGCTTCACAACAAAAAGAATATTTAATGAAATAAATATGTCGTCGTTTAAACAGGCATTAGCCAGTATAAATTGGAATGAGATAATTTCTGATAAAAATGATACAAACATTAATTTTAATTTATTTAGTACCAAATTGCAACAGCTTTTAAATAAACATATACCAAAGAAACGCTTAAAATTAATAATGCCTAACCGCGTAAAATCTTGGCTTACAAAAGGCTTACGCTTGTCGTGCCGACATAAAAGGCAACTTAAAGTCATAGTTAACAAAAGTAATAACGAAATAATCCGAAAGCATTACAAAATATACGAAAACATCCTTAAAAAATCTATTAAAGTGTCAAGGAAAATTGGTTATATAAATAAAATGAAAAAGTCCAAAAATAAAATGAAAACAATGTGGGCCGTCATAAATAGTATGACAGGGAGGCAAAAGGATCGCGCGTATAAAAATATGTCATTAAAATTAGCCGATACGATCGTAACAGCGCCAGAACAAGTAGCTCACATATTTAATGAACACTTCGCGTCGGTAGGCGAGACGGACTTTAGAGCCGGAGCGATAACGGCGCGCGCGCGCCGTGTGCATACCCCCGCCACTAACTCAATATTCATACAACCGGTGACCGAAACCGAAACCATAAAAATTATAAGGCAGCTTAAAAATAAAAATAGTTTTGGTGTCGATGAAATACCGCCCGTTCTTATAAAACTGTGTGCATTAGAGTTAGCACAGCCACTGACAAAACTGATAAACCAATCATTTAATGAAGGAATATTCCCGGACTTACTTAAAATATCCATTATTAAACCTATATTTAAAAACGGTGACGTAACCAATCCAAACCAATATCGACCTATCGCACTCTTACCAACTGCGTCAAAAATATTCGAAAAATGTATGATAAATCGAGTCTACAAGTTTTTGGAAAAGTTCAACATCTTAGATAAAAATCAATACGGATTTAGGAAAAACCACTCAACAACACTAGCGGTTTATCAATATATACATAACATCTTAGGTCATATAGACAATAAAACATATAGTATAGGACTTTTACTGGATATGACAAAAGCGTATGAAAAAGTATCACACGAAATCTTACTATGTAAATTGTACGGGATGGGTATACGCGGCACTGCATATAACTGGTTTAAATCGTACCTCGGAAATCGTAAGCAATGCGTACAATTAGACCACTTCGATGAGGACCGCGAGGAATTAAAGACCGTGACGTCAATTTTGCGTCATACTACTTGTTCAATACCCCAAGGAAGCGTTTGTGGATGCCTACTATTTCTGGCATATATTAATGACCTGCCAAAAATACTCAACACAGACACAACCTGCGTTATGTTTGCTGACGACGTCTCTCTATTGTTTAGTTGCAATAACAGCTCCGAATGTACATCACAACTTCAGAACATTTTTAGTTCCGTACAGAAATGGCTCGGTGAACATAACTTGGAAATTAACTTGAAAAAGACCAAAATCATACAATTTAAGCCCACACAAAAAAAGCCATTGGAACTAAGTTTAGACACTGCCACATGTAATATAGAAGAGGTCGCGGAATTCAATTTGTTAGGTATAACCATAGATTCCGGTATGAATTGGAAGACCCACATACAAAACATAAAAACGAAAATGTCAAAATTTGTATATGCCCTAAGCATACTAAAAAAGAACACAAATTACGAGTGTGCATTATCCGCATATTACGCATATGCCTACGCATGGCTTCGGTACGCCGTAGTCCTTTGGGGTGATAGTGTCGAGGCCGAACAGCTTTTTATAATGCAGAAAAAGTGTATTCGAATTTTGGCGAATGTGCGTATACCAGATAGCTGCCGTCCGTACTTTGTTCGTTACAAACTTTTAACACTGCCCTGCATCTATATATTGCAAGCTGCTCTTTTTGTTCGCGAAAACCCTCATTTATTTGAACTAAAACAGGATAAGCAAACAACTAGAGCACAGTACAGGAATAAATTGCTGTTACCCAAAACGAACTTACAAATGTGTAAAAATGGTCCACATTACAAATGTATCCTAATAACTAATAAAATTCCTGACTCGATTAAGCAAGAACCTCAAAATGCGATCTTTAAAAATAAATTAAAAAACTTATTACTGGATAAATGTTATTATTGTGTTACTGACTTTTTTAATGATAATTTATAATTCTTATTTTATTATTATAATTAACCTTATTTATTGTGACATTGAATTTTAAATTATTGCATGAAATGTTATTATATTACTTTGACTATTGCTAAAACTTAATGTGTGCTATGTTATTTAATTTATCTTTTGTTGACTTTTACAATGTTAAATTTATTGGACTTTTTTTTTCTTATACACGCTAATTATACGGTAGATATATTATAATGAAATGTTTAATAGGTATTAGCTAGTAAGTTAAATATTGTGTGCCCTAACAGGGTGTCATGAATTGGCCAACTTGACTGTAACATCTTATTATGTAATTTATGTTCATGACTATGCAATAAATGAAATATGAAATATAAAATATATTGTCTAGTATCAAAACTGTAATTCCAACTACACAAAGTGTGACCAGCCCAAGATTTTTTGAATTTCCCGCCAAACATTTGTGTAAAATTTCAGTAGCCAGACTCTACTTTAGTATGTAAAAGTAAAATTTATAATCCAATTAACATTACAAACAGAAATAACGCATATTTTTATAGTAAAATTAATTTGTTACAAATTGTTGTATATCAATATATACAGGGTGTCCAGTAATTAATGGACAACCTTCTAACCATCGACAAGGCACCTCAGGCTGGTCCAAAAATGCACTTATAGGTCTAGTAAAAGTTTCGTGGTTTTCGAGATAATCGCACTTTTATGTCTTTTTTACTAGTTAGCACCATACTTCACTTTAATCAACATCTAGGCCATATCTTTGTTTCTAGAAATGTAAATAGCATGTGTGATACCATTTTAGAATCAGTATTAGACAAACTATTTTTAAGAAAGTTGGCCACTCTGTTCTCCATACGTTCTTTTTTTCACCACAAGCGATCAGACTTCTTAAAAATGTTAGAGTACAATGTATTTTTTTGGATTAAGGTCTTCTAAAAATACACCTTGGCTATGGAAAAACTGTATTGCCTATCGGTTCGGTTAGCAGGCCTATTTGAGAATATTTTTCAAAAAACAGAAGGTAAAAATCTTTTCATTTATGTCCTAAGCGATCATTACAGTGAAACAAGGAACCAAAATTAGAAAAGTGCGATTATCTCGAAAACCACGAAACTTTTACTAAACCTATAAGTGCTTTTTCTGGACCAGCCTAAGGTCTGTCGATGGTTAGAAGGTTGTCCATTAATTACTGGACATCCTGTATAAATGGTAGGATAGCAGTGATTCTGTTGAAGTAATCATCATCATCATTGTTCTTAAGAGCCTAGCTCTTGTCGGTGGAGTATTCGCCATTCCGTTCTTTTCTCTGCCACTGTTTTGAGCTCCTGATACGTCACTACATTAATTTTCTCTTTGGCCTGGTCAATATATGCACGTCTTGGTCTTCCTCTGCCTCTCTGTTCTTCTATTCTGCCTTCAATTATAGACTTTATGTAAGTATCGTGACATATCAGGTGCCCCAACATGTTTCCCCTTCGGTTTTCAATTGTTTATAGCAGAGATCTCTTCTCACCTACCAAATTAAATTAAATTAATATACTTGAAGTAATATAAACAAGTAAAAAAACCGGGCAAGTGCGAGTCGGACTCGCGCACGAAGGGTTCCGTACCATAATGAAAAAAAACAAAAACAAAAAAAAAACGGTCACCCATCCAAGTACTGACCCCTCCCGACGTTGCTTAACTTTGGTCAAAAATCACGTTTGTTGTATGGGAGCCCCATTTAAATCTTTATTTTATTCTGTTTTTAGTATTTGTTGATATAGCGGCAACAGAAATACATCATCTGTGAAAATTTCAACTGTCTAGCTATCACGGTTCGTGAGATACAGCCTGGTGACAGACGGACGGACGGACGGACGGACGGCCGGACGGACGGACGGACAGCGAAGTCTTAGTAATAGGGTCCCGTTTTACCCTTTGGGTACGGAACCCTAAAAATAAACATTGTTTTTGTAGTGTGTAAAAAAACATTGTTTTCTTAAAAACGATCTTTTCCACGTTTAAGTATCCAAAATAACAATAATGGGGAAACTTGACAGTGAATACATACATCTCTATAATTTTTCAGAAAAAAAAGTAAATTATAGTACTTAAAACTTAGAAGTATAGTGCTCCCTAAATGCAAGTTGCCAATATTGCAACGAAATTGTTGGATTTACGCCAAATGGTACTAAAACAGTTTAATTTTAGTACATTACGCCCTTTTTCTGATAAGATAAACATTAAAGAAGAGGCGTAAGGGACGCCTTTTTAAAAATAGTCGTGTTTTTTGGCGTAACGGACATGCTATTTTTGTAAATAAGCATTGTATTCAAGAAATCAGTTTAAAAGACCTCAAAAAGTTAATAATAAGCCACATACAGGCATCAGTTAATTCAAACAAACAAATAAGGTCTGATTTTTTTCTCAAAACAAAACTGATTTTTGGCTCTCCTGGAAAGATATGCTGGCGTTTTGTCAGTTAAGCCCTTTGAGGCTACGGTAGTGGATATAACTCATTTTCGCCAAAATGTCCTTTACGCCAATTGAACCCAAAGGTAATTATTATCCAAGAAACTTGAACTATCAAAAGTGTTGGTAATTATTATTTAAGGTAAATGTATTCAAAACATCAGAATAAACAGGCATTAAATAACCTCAATACGTGTACATAATTAATAATATCTATTATAAAAAAATGCTAAGAACAAAAAATACATTAAAAAAATAATGTGCATAATTATTTACGTTAAGTATGGAAAGACTGGTTTGTGCTATTTATAATGAAAAAAAAAATTATTACTTATATTAAAATTTATTAGTCCATATAATTAAGATATATTGAAGTTAGACTTGATTAGATATTAGATATAGAAATCAAAATATTGATAACATTAATATAAATTAAGTTCAAGAAGTAATATTTTTATCAAAGAATGAAAGTTACCTCAAGTCACGGTATTAATAAGCAAATTTTACTCAAGTGGTACCTTTTCCCTGTCATTGTCACAAGTATATGATGCGTAACCGTAATGTGTATAGATATAAACAGACCTTAATTCTCGCAATAAGATGTACTTACTTACAGTTCTTTTGCTAAATGGTGACATTGTACAATATTTATAAGTTTTCTTTGTAGTATTACTAACTTTGCATAAGTTGCGTTAATTTGGCGCGCAGGCGAAGTAAACATGTGCGTTGCGTACGCAACGTGTGGTTTTTAGAGAGAGGCCCTTACCCGCCGTCACGCCAAGGTCGCGCCGCGCCCGCCGCGCCCGCTCCCCGTGCACGGCCCGCGTTGCCCGTTAAGAGCCACCCGCTAGCGTCGTATGAACGCGAACATTATTTTTGTATTATTTGTTTATGCAGTGGATGAAACTGACACAACTTCATATTTCTTATTTATCCCGCCTTTTATATTAATAAGGTGTGAACTCTAGTGACCTTAATATTCTTTTGTTATGCTAAATAGCTTGTTAGAACAAAATTATCAAAAATCTTATGAAGCTGTGCCTCAATAAGACACAAAAACATGTAATGTACATATTGACACGATTAAATGCGACGTAAGCAATTTTTTTTAACTTTAATTATTTTTTGTGTAATTTTGAATAGTATGACATAGTATCCGATTGCAATGGACGTAATTGACACAAACTATGTTTTCACATTTAAAAAAGTATCCTAAATGCGACACAGTTACATGTTTTCTCTCGAATATTCTTTTCTCCAAAATAATTCAAAATAAAAATAATTACCACAAATTATTAAATAACTTAAAAAGCAAATAATATCTGTGACACAAAACAAAATGTAAGATTAAGATCTTAAAACAGCATTCGTAAGCGAAAAAAAAATTGACTTTAATATTACTTTAAGTTAGGGCTCAAAATATAGCCAGCGCTACAGGACTATACAACATCAATACCCGCGAATAGCGGAAACACGTTCCGCGACTTTTTGTAAGTCGATAGTCGGCTTTTAGCCGTTTTCTTCCCGCTGACAAAACCGAACAATGTTAAATATAATTTTCCTTGTGGTTTTATGTACGCTTTTATCGTGTTTTGAAAATATTTTATACATAAAACTTGCGGTTTTTGTTAATAAATATACAATGACAGAAGTTTGTTTACTTTTTACATGACAAGGTGTCAAAGGTTTGATTGCCATATAAAATTTAAAATGTTAGTTCCCGTTTCTGCCACGACTCTTCTCTTTCCGCACAGACTCTAACTTGTAATACAAGTGGAAGTCCCCTTCTAACAAAAGCTGTCAAAAAGGGACTTCCACTTAGGGTTACCAGATGACAGGAATTTTCCTGACATGTCAGGAATTTTGGCCTTTTGTCAGGAATGTGGACGGAACACGCAAATGTCAGGATTTTTTTGATAAACTTTTTTATAAAGTTTTTTTACTGATTTAAATTAATCCAAAAACATTATAAATAAATAATAAGTATGAGATCCACTCAACTTATCAATAACTTCGTAATTATTAATTAACATATTTACTCTTGCTTTTAGGTCCGCGTACCGCGTTGACGCTATCCCTAACGCTACGTCTTACGTAGGCGAACAACGCGCGAACGCGGCGCGGCGCGGCGCGGCGAAATCAATCCTTTGATGCCCATAGAAGTGTCCTACGTAAGCGATCTCGTTGCGAACGCGGTGCGGCGCGATTTGCACGCGAATGTCAGGCGCCGCGCCGCGTTCGCGCGTTGTTCGCCTACGTAAGACGTAGCGTAACGGCTAGTCCGTCCCCCCGTCACCCCCGTCATCGTCAAAAATATGAATGTCAGGCAAAATTTCCGGAAATCAGGAATTTTGTCAGGAAATTCTAAATTTGTACCTGGTAACCCTACTTCCACTAGTATTACAAGTTACAAGCTTTTGATAAACAGGGCACAGAGGTCTCCAAACTTTTTTACCTGAGGGCCATATTGCGCCTCAGAAACTGTTTCTGCGCCGGGGGAGGGTGCTTGGTTGCTGCTGTTAGGAACAGTTCCACTCTCAATGAATGCTGAACCCCTGGAGCCTGGCTTCCGCGGGCCGGACAGTGGGCACTCGCTTTGGGTGTCGGCGGGCCGGATTTAGACCGCGGGCCGGGGTTTGGACTGGCTTAGCCTTGGCTGGCATTTAGTATCTGGAGACGCCTTGGCTGTCATTTTCTGTACAAAACTGTCTGCCGGTTTTTGCCGAGGGGCACGACAAATGTATGGCTATTTCTACATGATTTGTATGTAACGTACAAATAGCCATGTCAGATAAACGTCAGTCCATAAAAAAGTTTGCACAACTGTGCAAGGTTTTCGGCGGAGGGGTAAGCTGTTAGAGGCGACTCCGGTTATTAAATGATCTAACGGCGCGATTCGGGAAAAGAATTAGAGATTCACTAGATATGAAATAGTAAAGATATGTGACGTTCCTCGATAAATGACCTTCTGACTGCAACTCAGCTGAAACGTTGGAATTAAAGGTAAAAACAATGAAATTATATCGCAGTAGACCCGTTTGTGTAATTAAATATTATTTGTGTTATTTTACATTAACTAATATCAGGAGGGCGAGACTTATCCTTTCGGGCATTCTCGGCTTTGTTCGGCTCAGCATTGCTCCGAGCAATTATTAAGGGGTATCCAGACGGGACTGACAAAATCAGTCGATTTGTTCAGGAAAATAATTGATCAATCTCATCTAGCGTCCACACGTACACAAATTAAATCACCAATTTGCATTCTACTATGAAAATTGGCATTTTTGTGTCCGCACCTGCTGATGTGATCGGGGAATCAAATTGGTATTTGCGTCCGCACGGCCCTGTTTGATCGGAGAATTTCATCAGATTGGCGAAAAATTGGCTCGTCTGGATACAACTTTAGGGTTGGCAAAACTTGACGTCTCCTTGCGTGTACGGCCACAGATAAGATAATGACCTGAATTTTGACAACCTTACCAATAATACAATCCACGGTATACTTTGCTCTAAAATATACGGAGGCCTTAAGGCAAACTAGTTTTAATTAAACTGTAAATCGTAGTTTAAATAGTACTAGCGTGCCTTTTTTTTGATGGCCTTGATGGCAATACAAAGATATTTAAATTATTTATTACAATTAAAAATACACTACATAATCTAAACGGGTGTCATTCTGAATCCCTAACAACGTTTGTCCTAAAGTCACTTGCTCTAACTGGTTTGTCCTAATGGGCACATGCCCTAACGATCAATTTTCATAACGATTATTTTCCATAATGTAATGGTTAGCCTAAGAATCATTTGACCTAAGCATTTATACCATAACTATCAAGATCCCTAAAGTATTTTACCATATTTTCGGATTCCCTAACAATGTTTGGCATAAAATAACATGCTCTAACTGTTTTAACCTAATGGCTATTGCCCTAATGATCTATTATCATAACAGTTACTTTTCCTATTGATCAATTATCATAACAATTACTTTCCATAATGAATGGTAACGAACTGTTGCCACAAAAGTGGGTTAGGTTAGGTTAGAACTGTGACCCTCGAAAAAACGAACTGCTGCCACAAAAGTGGGTTAGGTTAGGTTAGAACTGTGACCCTCAAAAAAACGAACTGCTGTCACAAAAGTGGGTTAGGTTAGGTTAGAACTGTGACACTCGAAAAAACGAACTGCTGCCACAAAAGTGGGTTAGGTTAGGTTAGAACTGTGACCCTAAAAAAACGAACTGCTGCCACAAAAGTGGGTTAGGTTAGGTTAGAACTGTGACCCTCGAAAAAACGAACTGCTGTCACAAAAGCGGGTTAGGTTAGGTTAGAACTGCGATCCTCGCAAAAATGAAGTGCTGCCATTGGTTAGGTTAGGAGGGAAATTTAAATTAGGACATACGAGTATTAGGTCAAGAAACGATAGGCTAAGTATAATTAGTTAACATGATGGTTAGGATATATAATTTTTAGGCCTAACAATAATTAGGCAAAAAAAGAATTATGATACATAACATTAGGATAAATACCCAATATGGAAAGTGCCATTAGGGAAAAACATATTAGGACAAAAAAAAATCGGCCAGTTGATAATAGGGAAACCAAAATTAGGGTATACGAGTGTTAGGACAACTGATCATTATGACAAACAATATTAGGGAATGCAAAGATAGGAGAAAAAACTTTAGGGATTCAGATATAGATCCAATCTAAACATAAAACTAATTAAAAACTGAACTTAAATATAAGCAAAATAATATAGACAAAAAAAAGAGTTAAACTAATTAACTAAAAGTACCTAAAAAGTAAAAAACCTACAAATAAAATATTGGCCCAAGGTCCGTGCTCTCCGGTAGGGTGCCCAGAAATGTAAAAATAAGTAAATTTATATAAGCCTATACGGTGTCCCACTGCTGGGCAAAGGCCTCCCACCTTGATTTCCATTCGTCTCGATTTTGGGCAATCTCCGGCCAGTCGTTAAGGTATGCGTCCAGGTCGTCCCGCCATCTCCGTCTGGGCCTACCACATCCTCGCCCGTCTTGCGGCACCCATACCGTGGTTATTTTGGCCCACCTCTGTGGGTGCATGCGGCAGACATGGCCGGCCCAGTCCCATTTCAGCTTGTAAAAATAAGTAAATAAAAGTACTATTTTAAATCGTAGGAATAAAATCACCAGTAAATAAATTATCTTAGCGTGTTTATTTATAAAGAAGGAATTTACTATTTTACAAACCATTTACTGCAGTGGCAACATTCGGCTCGATTCGGGAAATGAATAAGAGATGCACTAGATATGAAATAGTAAAGATATGTGACGTTCCACGGCAAAAGGTACCTTATGGCGGCTGGCGCCGCGATTCGGGTAATTAATTAGAAATTCACTAGATATGAAATAGTAAAGTTATGTGACGTTCCACGACAAAAGGTACCTTATGGCGGCTGGCGCTTACGTCGCATAGCGCCGCAATAATATTGGAGCGGCGTTAATAATCGTAAGCGCCAACCGCCATAAGGTACCTTTATCCATGGGACGTCACATATCTTTACTATATCGTATCTAGTTAATCTCTAATTCACTTTCCGAATCGCGCCGGTAGTCTTACTTTTTTTGGTCTTGAACTACGATTTTCAGTATAGTGAAAATACGTTTTTACTAAAACGGGTTTTTGCCGAAATACCTACGTAGGTATATCAAATTGCTGAAACAGAATTGACCTCAAAGTACCGAGGGTCAGTTTGCAATCTAAATAGATCACGAAGGTTGGCGTGATCGTGTATTTCAGACCTCAAATAGGATGAGGTTAAACAAACATCGGCTGAAAATGGGAGCCCTTCTTTATGGACCCTATCATGGGTAAAATAGGGTTTCTGGCTGAAAGGTTGATTCAAATGCTTCTGAATGGGGCCTTAGAGAAATACAGGGTGATTCATGAGACGTGAGCAGGACTAATCCTGCACACTAAGTAACTGATAATTGATCGATCACCATTGTGTTTAGGTGAAACAACCACCCTTTTTACTATTTTTTTAACTTTTTGGTGAGAGTAAATTTAATTCTCTACGATCATGGTCACCGTACAAGACCTAATTAATAAACATAAAACCTCATTAACCGTAATGACAGCATTTTGTTACGAAGAAAATAAACTGTCAAACTTAAGTGAGATACGAGTTTTCAAAAGTAACCAGTCCGTGATGACAGTGATGATATTCAATTTGACACAGAATATCGGTAGTTTAGTATTCTAATTTTAGGGTGACCATGCATGTCGTAAATAAATTTATTAATTCTTTTTTCAAAACGAGTAGAAAAGTAACGTTAATCTCACTAATACTGATACGTAACAGTTGCTTATAATTTACAAAATTCTCAATGTTAGTCCTGCTCACGTCTCTTGAATCACCCTGTATAGTAATACAAGAGTGCTCACTCCATACATCAGTTTTGGTCCCAGAAATATTAGTATTTCCATAGCAACTTTCATAGACGACATCTAGCATCGAGTAGCGGAATTATCAGTACTTTAAGTAGCAGCAGTAGTACTGTCAAGTGACAATAGATGTAGCACCGACCGGAAAGTCTTATGTTGTTGAGATTAGAGTTTCCGGTCGGTGCTACATCTATTGTCACTTGACAGTACTACTACTACTACTTAAAGTACTGATAATTCCGCTACTCGATGCTAGATGTCGACTATGAAAGTTGCTATGGAAATACTAATATTTCTGGGACCAAAACTGATGTACGGAGTGAGCACTCTTGTCTTACTTACTCTATTACTGGAGTCAGTTATGTAACGCTGCCATACATGACCCAAAAATTTTTTATTAAGCTATGAGCTTCATCACATCTGATATTTGAGTAATTCTAAGCATTTCTAGCCTGGGGTGGGGGGGAGGGTGGGGTACAGAGACGGCCGCCACCCGCCATCTTTAAAAAAAATCTATTCTGATCCTGGTGGGTACTAGGGCAAGTTTGGTATCATTTGCGTATAAACCAAAGACGTAGAATTCATTGCTGATATTTGTTTTTTTCAGTTTCATAGTAATTTTGCAAGAAAAACGTAAAAAGGTGAAAAATTTGGTTGGAGATTTTTGCTACGCGGAGCCGAAACTACAAAAGATAGAAAGTTGAAATTTGCACACTAGATTACATTTATAAAGTGTACAAGAGATAAGAAGCGATTTTGAGAAATTCAACCCCTAACGGGGTTAAAAAGGGGATGAAAGTTTGTATGGGGTTCAAGTTTTATTTTAAGCTAGGAATTTGAAACTTCGTAAAACGATATATTATTAAAATACAAGAAAACTAATTTCAGCGTTTTTGAAAATTCATCCCCTAAGGTGGTGAAAAAGAGGTTGAAAGTTTGTATGGACATCAAAAAAAATTTCCAACGCGGGACTTGAATCTTTGTATTTGGGGATATGTATTTTTAAAAGACAGGAAAAGTAATTTCAGCGTTTTGTAAAATTTATCCACTAACAGGGTTAAAAAGGGGTTGAAAGTTTGAATCCATTACAAATCCGAGTAGACACACATTTCTTATTGCCTCCCAGGCTTGAAATGCTTAGAATTACTCAAGGAACATATGTGATGAAGCTCATAGCTTAATAAAAAATTTTTGGGTCAACTTTATAACTGCTTCCGCTATATGATGGGGCGAATGTTTTGGGAATTTGGGTATTTGTACCTCTGTGTGGTATCTGCGTAGGGTGGTCCTTATTTCTTGAATTACAAATTTTTCGACTTGTCTTATTTTATTTGACTTTAAGCACAAGGCTAATAGGGTAATTCGCCAGTACATGGCCACTTTTAGTAACTGGCCACCCCAAACCAAAAATAAATTCTATTCGCCTATAAATAGAATAATTTAGTGCGGCCAGTTACTGGCGAATTACCCTACCTATTAAATGAAGTTTTTGGCAAAAAATCTTTTTTCATACAAGCTTTTACCGCTAACTGTATTTTTTTCTTTTCACACAGGCAACTAATACTCATAGAGACAATTCCAACAACCCCAAACACAATTATGTAGTTTGTGTTGTTTTATCACAGTTTCCATGGCCACCTCCTGTCTCCATCATCAGTACGGATATGATGGTCGTTCTTGTCTACGTGACAGCGTGATAAATCGGTGTCCGTCACTTTCTATCCCACGGTGTTAAAAAGTGACAGTTATTTTATCACGTGGACAAAGATGGGTAAAGCCATCCATAATACGCCGGCAGATCAGATCTATGTCATCACACACAAATGTACGCAAAATATCAGCTCAACTAGAAATCTGGAAGTGGGTCAGCTTCCAAGATTTGACCCACACTAACATACATTCTAAAAAGGCAAGGAATAAATATTATTTTTTTCTAAGGCAACTAATTAAAGTAATAAATTTTCATGACGCATATTTTTTCTTAAGAACAGGCCAACAATATTCATTTCTTCGTCATAATAATAATAAGTCTCGACCAACACCTAGAGACACTCTCGCTGGGTGGTTGGATCAAGGGTCAGATGCAGAAGGCGGTAATTTTGGACACGGCGCGTATAGTACGTCGGTTCCTCACTCTGCGGCCCTGACCACCAGCAGCTTGGGCCCGGCCCCGCTGCCGGCGGCAGCGTAGGTTAGGTTCTTTATAATGTGTTTATATGTATTTTTTATTGTTTTTTATGTGCTTTTGTATTTTACTTTTATGTTCATGTTATAAACAACCTAACTTAAGATAAATAAAGAGAAAAATAATAAACTCCCTGTAAAAGTTTCAAGCTGTAAGAGGTACTTATTACTGTTAACCGTTGACAGACAGACAGACAAAGAGCACTTTGCCCGGCAGAGGCTTAGCAACATCACAGACTAGTAAATAAAGGAGACTAACAACCCCCATACAACGCCGTGAGAATCGTCGATGTTGTAATTTTTACATTTGCGTATGAAAACTACCAACCTAATATTTTAAACTTTCGCGTTTTGAACACATATTAACTCACATTATAAACGGGTCTAACGCGAATTATATTCAATTACCTTGATTTACCGACGTTTCGACACAGGTTTCAGGGGGGGGGGGCGCAAATTTGGTGTCTGCCCCGGGCGCCATATCCTCTAGCTACGCCACTGGGTTTCACTGGTCGTGGTCGCGGCTGACTGATGTCTCTGCAAAATGTCAAAACAGAATGAGATGCACAAATCTCTTTCAAAACGTAAATTTGGAGTTGACGGACCGCAGTTATTAGTCGCATAAGTGGATTTAAATAAATAAATATTATAGGGACATTTTTACACAAATTGACGAAGTCCCACGGTAAGCTCAAGTTGGCTTGTGTTGTGGGTACTCAAACAACGATATATGTAATATACAAGTACTTAAATACATAGGAAATATCCATGACTCAGGAACAAATATCTGTGCTCACCACACAAATAAACGCCTTTACCGGGATTTGAACCCAGGACCATCGGCTTCACAGGCAGGGTCACTAGGTCACTACCCATTAGGCCAGACCGGTCGTCAAATTTAAAGCATTTGAGCCCTTAAAAAGGACAAAGTCTTAAAACTAGATGGCGCCATTAAATAAGAATATGCCTAAAATACTTTAAGTATACTTCATATACTTGTGTGCATATGAGAGTGTCCAATAAAGTCAGATTTCACGTTAAGAAGTCACATAATCAGTAGATTAGTTAGGTGACAGATTTTACGAATAACTGGAATGGAAAAATAGTAAAAAGGTACACGAGGTACGCGGTCTTCTATGAAATTAGTCCGTCTTGAATATTTACTAGCCTCTGGTAATATTTTTCCGCTTTTACAAACAAGGAACCCTAAGACTGGAAAGTATTTATAAAACCCAAGCACAGCGTCCAGCGACAGTTTTACAAAAAGAAAAATAATTTGGCTACTATACTGCAAAACGTAATTCAAGACCAAAAAAAGTAAGAGAATGTTGCCACTGCAATAATTTGTTTGTAAAATAGTAAATTAATTTTGATAAATAATTACGCTAAGATCATTTATTCATTAGTAATTTTACTCCTACTATTTAAAAAAGTACTTTTATTTACTTATTCGTACATAAATACAAGACGCGCTAGTAAAAAAGTGGCAACATTTCTTACTTTTTTTGGTCTTGAATTACGTTTTGCAGTTTAAAATGCCACAATCTCGCCTGCTTAAAGGATATAATTCACAATTAAATAGCATTAAATATAAAATGGCACCGTGGGATAATTACGTCTTTTAGCACCTGTTATTAGGTGCCATTAAAAATACATTAAAGCCCTTTTCGTATCTTATAAAAAGGGTGGGAAATTTTAATATTAACCGCGAGGAGCGTTAACTCGGATATTAGGCTTTGTGATTTGCCTATTTTTAGACCATTTTCAGCCGAGTTTTTGAAAAATTGCAGCGCTTTTACTTTGGAGCGCTGGTGGCTTAGCGGTAGGAGCGTGCTACTTTCATCCGGAGGTCGCGGGTTCAAACCCCGGCTCGTACCAATGAGTTTTTCGGAACTTATGTACGAAATATCATTTGATAGTTACCAGTCGCTTTTCGATGAAGGAAAACATCGTGACGAAACCGGACTAATCCCAATAAGGCCTAGTTTACCCTCTCGGTTGGAAGGTCAGATGGCAGTCGTAAAAACTAGTGTCTACGCCAATTCGTGGGACTAGTTGCCAAGCGACGTAGAACCTAAAAACACGACGATTTTTTTTTTTAATTTTTTATATGTCATTTTTACACAAATTGACTAAGCCCCACGGTAAACTCAAGAAGGCTTGTGTTGTGGGTACTCAGACAACGATATATATAATATACAAATACTTAAATACATAGAAAACAACCATGACTCAGGAACAAATATCTGCATCATAATACAAATAAATGCCCTTACCAGGATTCGAACCCGGGACCATCGGCTTCATAGGCAGGGTCACTACCCACTAGGCCAGACCGGTCGTCAAACGATATAGGATTTCATAAAAGTGTTCTCATTATTTAAACTTCCACTTTCAGATGAAAGCCCTTTGTGGGGAAAATTAAATAAGTTCGGTAAACAGATTTGAGGCCAAACTCGCAAGTTGGGTGAGACGGGAACATCTCGACATTAAGAGCCAACAGGAGTGGTCATTTCTCCATACAAACGTACTCGACTGTTTCCTCCGTGGGTTTTGAAGCTAGAGCAATGATTTTATCGACACAGATTAATATTGTCAATATATTATGTGTCGGACCGTTTAGCTTTTTTTGATATTTTTGTTTTTTAAGGCTCTTCAAAAATGGCCAAAATGGCGCCGCTATGAGAGAGAATTAGCCAAAAAAGCAAAACGGTCCGACACAGATAATTTCATAATCATTTGGATTTTCAAATTTGATTACGATTGGTTAAGTTTTGGAGGAGGAAACAGTCGAGTACGAAAACTCGATTATTGAGATTTTTACGCAGGATTTTTCGCCTTGTCCTTATCGCACTAGTTTTAGGAGCTTCCGTTAGCGAGACGGGTATATTTACCTAAAATATTTAAATCTCAGTCTCTCTCAATCTCAGATTGAGATCGATCGCGGGGAGAGGTGGGTTATGAATGAGGAGAGAAGGTTTGAGAGGGGGGTGAGAAGGGATTTTAAGGCTACTGCTACAAAAATAATGTATCCCAATTTAAAATGGAGCTATAGCACGCATAATAAAAAAAAACCGCTCCAACAATCTTCCAAAATCACCTTTGTATGAAACTCCCTCTCACCCCAAATACGAGGCACTACGGGGTGAGGAGGGTTTTACTCTTTATCGTCAGAGTTATGAAATGGAACTACCCAAAATAAAATAAAAACTAAGATACAAACGTCCGGAACACTTACTATAGCCTCGTGCCGCCCACCCCACCATACAAAATTATAGCCAAGGAAGTTAGAATCTTATTGTATTTTCAATTAGGTCGAATTTCATTTGTACGAAAAATTGTTGAGACAAATGGAATACTACCTATTTCGTTTTTAATTAAGGTTGACATTCCATCGAAACTAAGTGTACATCCTAATGTACATTAGGCGGCACGTGGATATACACCATTCAGTTTTCATATGTAAAAATAAAATGTTATCGAGGTTTGAATTTCAGTTTTGACCCTACTCACCCCATTTTACGGTACATTGTACTAAAAACCGACAATGGCGGCTCGATAGAGTGTGCGATAATTAGCACATTACGTAACTATGTAGAAAGTTTAAAGGGCCATATGTAAAAAATAAATAAATAAATAAATAAATATTGGGGACATCTTACACAGATCAACCTAGCCCCAAACTAAGCAAAGCTTGTACTATGGGTGCCAGGCGACGATATACATACTTATATAGATAAATACATACTTATATACATAGAAAACACCCATGACTCAGGAACAAATATTAGTGTTCATCACACAGATAAATGCCCTTACTGGGATTCGAACCCAGGACCATCGGCTTAGCAGGCAGGGTCACTACCCACTAGGCCAGACCGGTCGTCATGTAGTGTAAAACTTTGTATGATAACATTTCATGTGCGAATAGGTAATTCGAAATAAATTTTTTATTATTATAAGAATTCGGAGCTTCGACAAAAGTAAAAGAAAAGGGCAGCTATAAATAACCCATTTAGGGCCAATCACGACACGTCGTTTCGCTTCTACAAAGCATTTTCGCTACATAGCGGGAAACCCATGTTATCCGCTACGACCGTATCTCAGCGGTGAATGTGTTAATATACAATAAATTGAGTAAAAATATTTCCCAAAAGTCAATGGGAGGAAAATGGGACGTTTTTATGGAGAAGACGTGATCCATTATCCCCTTAAAGTCGGTGAAAAACAATTGATTAGATAGAGACAGACAATCGTATAGACTCTTAAATGTAATATAAATTAACTTAAAAGCCACGCTCAAGAAATAACGTAGCTCCGTAGCGGCGCTACGGCGTAGCCGTGCTACGGTTTTGCTACGTGGCCGGAATACAGGGTGGCATTAAATTCGCTCCGTATTTGAAGCGGGTACGGAATATCTGTTATACGGATTAAGGAAGTCTCGTACTGGCGCAGTTTGAATGCGTGGGGTTTTGCTGGTACGAGAATACAGGTTTTTCTAATAAATGTAGCAGTGAGGGTGAGTTAAAAATATTTTTCACATATTTAAGCCGTCGTATACCGGAGCGCGGATCCACGTACGAGGAAAATATTAGAAAAAAATAATCACGGCTCACGAGAGGTTGATCAACAAAAGCGTTTAATTTAAGCGTTTTTTGAATAAACTTTCTTCTGTTCTAAAATAAATTATAAGTAACTTAGTGACCCGCCCCGGCTTCGCACGGGTGACACAAAACCATGATAAATTATACATATAAACCTTCCTCAAGAATCACTCTATTGATAGGTGAAAACCGCATGAAAATCCCTTCGGTAGTTTTTAAGCTCATCGCGAACATACAGACAGACGCGGCGGGGGATTTCGTTTTATAAAGCTTCTTTTTTTAGAGCTGTCAAAAGGTTTTGCTAATATGGAATTTATGTATATGAAAACGAGTACAGTGACGTCACTTTTTATATTTCTTCCGGATTTATTAAATAGAAATTGTGATTAAAAATAATTGCTGTCTATGTTTTTTTAATAATTATCTGGTGTTTTATTTCATGCACGGTACGGTATGAAATTATTTAATTTTAACACATTCATTGCCACTAAGTGCTACGGGTTACGCTCGTAGCGCGTAGCCACGTCTTCGCCGTATGGAGCGCGTAGTCGCTACGAAAAGTGTACCCGACAGTCGGGTTCTTGGACCTGAATCTGTTAAGTAGAAGAAACTACCCTATTATCAGTTCTACTCACAAATCTAAACTGTTGAACTATCTCCAGCGGTTTTTCCGGACCGATACGATCTTCAAGGAAAATAACACACTCCCATCTCAAAGGTCGGCAACGCACTTATATCCCCTCTGGCGTTACGGGCGTCCATGGGCGACAGTAATCACTTACCATCAGGCTATTCGTCTGCAGGAGTAGAATATGCACCATAAATAAAAAACCGGGCAAGTGCGAGTCGGACTCGCGCACGAAGGGTTCCGTACCATAATGCAAAATGCAAAAAAAAAAGCGGTCACCCATCCAAGTACTGACCACTCCCGACGTTGCTTAACTTTGGTCAAAAATCACGTTTGTTGTATGGGAGCCCCATTTAAATCTTTATTTTATTCTGTTTTTAAATATTTGTTGTTATAGCGCCAACAGAAATACATCATCTGTGAAAATTTCAACTGTCTAGCTATCACGGTTCGTGAGATACAGCCTGGTAACAAACGGACGGACGGACGGACGGAAGGACGGACAGACGGACGGAGAGCGAAGTCTTAGTAATAGGGTCCCGTTTTACCCTTTGGGTACGGAACCATAAAAACACATACACAGATTTACAAATTCGTTTTCTTTTCAATTCTGATCTTGTCTCCATCCCACCCTGTATTCAAGCACTACATGTTTAAGCGTTTCTGCCAGTTAACGTCGAAGCTTCCGCGACCACCCTGTACATGTTCGCCTGTTCGGGACATCCTGTATGCGGGAGACGCTATTTCCTCGACGTATCGAGTTTGACGTTTGACGTCTTGTGGTGGGTTAATAGGATAGATCTAACTTTACGCTACACACAAACACACACACACACATACTACACTTAACAATCACAAAACACAAACACCATATCCCGACTAGAACAATTACACACCCGGAAACAACGTGTATACCGATAGCGCCGCGTTTCCGGAACATATTCACACTATTATTAAAAAAAAAAAAAAAAAAAGGATAGTTCAGTATTCAGTATTCGCTTATTTCTTGCAATCCATGGTACAGTCAAACAATGTTTTAAGAGCCCGTCAACGTGCACACTAGCGCCACTGCTAAATAATCGTGATTATTAAAATTTAACGACAGGTATTTAAAAAAATGAGGCCGCTACATACTGTATTTTGTATTTAAGTACCTTTTGAATACATCAAAGGGGTCATCCATTAATTACGTCACACGAATTTCTAGATTTTATGACCCCTCCCTCCCTCCTTGTCACACTTGGTCACATTTGGCAAACCGGGAGGGGTTGCCAAATGTGACGTCACATTTTTTCTACGAAATCGCCAAATCGAATCAAGTAAGTACCTAAGTACGTATTATTAATATTTTATCAAAACATTTTTGACGATATAAATATAAGTAATTTTATAACCCAAAACTGCTTAGGAAAGAAAATTAAACGAATAAAAACGATTATCGTTTTAAAAACTTATTATTTAAATGTACAGCGAATAAAATAATTTAAATAAATTTTCGGTTACTGATGAAGTTAAAGTGACGTCACAAAGTATGTGTCTCCCCCCTCCCCCATGTCACAATATGTCACATTTTCTTGACCCCCTCCCTCCCCCTAAACGTGTGATGTAATTAATGGATGACCCCAAACTAGTTTTTATGTTGCTGGATTCGTCGATCGATGAACTCACAAAAACGGCCGTTTTAACATTGGACGCCTAGATTGACGAATCCAGCAACATAAAAACTAGTTTGATGTATTCAAAAGGTACATAAATACAAAATACAGTACGTAGCGGCCCCCTTTTTTAAATAGGTACCTTAGCGATGTGACGAGTCCACTTTTTTTCGATTCGAATCATTCGAATCGATTCGGCCACTGATCCGAGTTGAAATTCGAACTGACTCGACTCGACGGTTTGCGTGGTTCGCGACAAGGTCACGGGCCGCGGAGCAGCAAACGAGTCAAGCGGCAGTTGTTGTAAACAGAACCTTCAGGGCACCGAATTAAGGTTTATTTTTCAATGGCCATACTAGCAGTGAACTCGACTCGGGATGGCGAATCAAGCGGCAGGTGTTGTAAAAAGAACCTTCGGGCTATCGAATTAAGGTTTATTTTTGAATGGCCTTAGCGTAGCGTTGACTCGGCTCGGAGAGTTGGTGAATTGGCGATTCATTCGCCGAGTCAGCGGATCGGATACCAAGTTACCAGTCAGTTTAGTGGCCGAGTTGATTCGGATTGCCAATAGTCTTGATTCGAATCAACTCATCTGTAGGTTGATTCGGATTATTCGAATCAGATAACTCGACTCGCCCATCGCTAAGGTACCTGTCATCAAATTTAAATAATCACGATTATTTAGCAGTGGCGCTAGTGTGCACGTTGACGGGCTCTTAATGGGGTTGGCCGGTCGAAGTTTTTAGCAGATGGCGCCATCATAGCTTGCCCTGTCAATCCCTAGAATTGTGTCAAATTTTTGTTTTTTTAATACCCTGGATGCCAGCCCTTTAAGCCAAATCTCATAGAAAAAAACCGGCCAAGTGCGAGTCGGACTGGCGTTCCAAGGGTACCGTATATTACACAATTTTTAACAATGTATTTTTTATGTGAAACGTGAGTGAAATCTCTTTAAAAAATCCGTAGGGGTCGGATCAAAAACTGTAATTAAATCCGACTCACGCTTGACTGTACATTTCTCATAGGTTTTCTTGTCATCTATAGGTATAGACCTATTTTATGTATTTTTTTCAAAATTTTGGACCTAGTAGTTTCAGAGATAAAAGGGTGGAATGGTCATTTTTTGCCTATTCTCTTGAATTACTTCTAAACTGTTTATTCGAAAATTATGAAAAAAAAATATTTGAGATCCTTACAATAAGCTCTTTCATTTGATATGTAACATGATATAATTTGAAAATTTTTATTTTTTATTTTTTTAATTTACCCCCTAAAACAGGCCCCCATGTTTAAAATTCATTTGTTTATGTTACATGTCCGTATTTGGGTCACAAACTTACATATGTGTACCAAATTTCAACTTGATTGGTCCAGTAGTTCCGGAGAAAATTGGCTGTGACAGACGGACACACAGACAGACAGACAGACGCACGAGTGATCCTATAAGGGTTCCGTTTTTTTCCTGTTGAGGTACGGAACCCTAAAAAGGGGTAAGCTATGATGGCGCCATCTATGCAAACCTTTGACAGTTGCCAACCCCCTTTCCTATCCATATTGTACAGTCAAGGAATTTAAATTCCGACCCATTTCGTACTTTGTCACAGTGACAATCAATATGAAAGCCGCTAGAGACCTCATACGGTTGTCACTGTGACAAAGTACGAAATGGGTCGGAATTTAAATTCCTTGACTGTACTTTGTTACAGTTTACAATAGTATGAGGTCTCAAGCGACTTTCATATTGATTGTCACTGTCATATTCAATTGGAACAGAGTCGCAATTTTGTTTTGAATTCAATTTTCAAACAAAACCAAAATCAACTCTATTCCCTGCACTAAAGGTTCAAATTTCAGTGGCAAATCCGGGAATTTAATTTTTATGTCTGGGCCTTAGAAGGATATACGACAGCGCTACACACGTATGTCACGATTTGTGATTAAATAATTTCGAATGTGCTTCCTTGTAGCCTTTCATTATACCGGGTGTGGCCTGTAACACGAGCAAATAATTAAAACATAGATTATACTCCTCACACGGTGACACTTTTGTTCAACAACTTTAAAAAATTATGAAGTATTTAGACTTCCTAGTTTTCATACAAAATAATATTATCTTCAATGGACGCTATCGCCACGCCATATCATTGTGATTGACGTTGCTTGTCACGCCTTAAACAAAACAAAATTCGCAATACATTGCGTCTTAGAATAAACTTTAAAGTGTATTAAAAATCAAACCACAAGTTATTTTTAAAAGTAGCTGAACAAATGTTGGTCAGTATGAGGAGTACAGCCTACAGTTAAATTTTTTGCTCGTATTACAGGCCACATCCGGTATTATAAATGTATAACTATGTCTTACCTTTTCGCTTTTTATTCTGAAACTACCTAACCCTACCCCAATAATACATCCCTTTACCAATAAAAAACTAATACCTTACCTAAAAATCACTTGAAAACCCTGTTGTTCAATAACCAACCTTACGTATACTCCTTAAAGATCATATTCCATAATCACACCTGTATTAGGGTTGAATAACCTCATAACACTCTATAGGGCTTTCGAAATACAAACTTAATTTTGCCGCTGTGAAAGGCAATGTTACACCGCGTCCCCTTTGAAATTACACGTGGCCGCTTTAGTTATACATTTTCGAAACTACCAGGTTATCTTTGTCGTGTTATAGTAGCCATTTTCTTTAATAAATGATTATAGAGGGGGTTGATCGAATTACGTTGACGTATGTACGTTTTGATTTGATTTGACAGCTAGTTTTAGATTACATTATTTCTTAGAGCATTTAATAACTGGAGTTGCCTTTAAGAGCTTACCCCTCTGCCGAAAAACTTGCACGATTGTGCAAACTTTTGTATGGACTGACATGGCTATTTGTACGTAACGTACAAGTCATGTAGAAATAGCAATACATTTGATGTCCCCTCCCCCGCAAAAATCGGCAGACTGTTTTGTACAGAAAAAAAGTTTTTGGCAAAAAAATTCATCTTTAGAACAAGCTTTTATCGCTTGTATGTACTTTTTTTACGACAGACAACTAAAATCATTGAGACAATTCTAAAAACCCCTAACACAATTAGGTTGCGTTGTTTCATCACAGAGTTCCTATGGCCTCCTCCTGTCTCCATCATCAGATCAGCTCGATGGTACCATAATATTGCATTGTCATCCGATTTATACAATACAAAATACAAAATACAAAATCCTTTATTTCTTTTAAATACACGTGGCCATGGTTTAGGGGATGGAGCCGCCCGGTAAGCAAAGAATTGCCTGTGTTGGGAGAATACATGCATGCAAAATTTCAGCTCAATCGGAAACCGGGAAGTGGATCAAATTTAACTTGTAAGATTTGATTACAGACCGACAACGGGACAGGTGAAACTATAGTTATAGTCATAGTCATAGTATTTTATTCATAAACAATACAGGATTGTGTTTGAAAATACATTTTACACATACACTTTTTTACTAAATAAAAGCTTTGTAATAATGACAGCCAAGGTGTCTCCGGTGACTAAATGCTCTAAGCATTATGGTTATGACGGCAATTTTAAGTAATTTCTCCTAAAACGACAGTCGTAGTCGTGAGTCATCAATGGAATTATGTAAAATGTAATGTGATTGCTGTGTCACGTACATACCTATATATACTCTGTATCTTTAGTTATTTAAATAAAAGTAAACACACAATTTGTACATTTTCGGGTACTTATAATTATAACATTCATTGGTTAACCAACCAAATACAAAACCGCCTGGGTCCGTCACAGAACGACCTGACTTTAACCTACGTTATTTGATCGTGTAATGTTTTCATTTACTCTCAACTGGCTTAAGGAGCCATTTGAGGGTACATTTTGTTTACTTTTATTTATTTACATGAACTTTTGTTGACGAGATTCGTGTTATCGAGGTTCCGCTCTATATATTAATGCCTCACCTACGGCCTTATTCGAACTTTAAGATATTCACAAGAGACGACACGTACTAGATCTATTCTAGATACGTTATAGTTTAGATATCAACTAGTTCTCTTTTGCAGCGCAATTCGGGCAACCAATGTCACTTTTACGTTAGATAGAGCAAGATATCTATTAGATGTGAATTGGATCTCTAAGTCATATCCTGTGGAAATCGTTCAAGAGTATATCCAGAATCGCGGAAAGGTCAAAAATGACAGGTTAGATCTTAAACATATCGTTATCGTATCTTGGTGATGACTAAAAGATGTCTGATGTCTATTTCAAAATCCGAATGGGGTCCCTATTCCGATAGGGTTCCTGTGAGGCCTTACAACGCTTCAGGCATTCAACTAAGTGTTATGACATGGCCCTTACCGTATAAGGGCTATAATAATTGCGTGCTAGGCTGAGAGAATGCAATATTAAACGCTTGACGGTTACCGACACTCCTATTAGAAGATTATATCAGCCCAAGGCTTCCTCTATGTAGATGACGTAAAACTGCCCCTTCCCCCTTTAGGTCAGGAAATGAATGCTCAAAAAACGCTGTAGAGGGAAATGCTAGGAACACAATTTTTGACTCCGTAACTTTGTTTGGACTAGTTAGGAGGTGAACATATCAAAAGTCCCCGGCTGTAGCCCCGGTGCTGCGGGGTAGAGTGGGGTAAGAAGGTCGAATTTTTCGGTTTTTCATTGATATCTTGGAAACTTTGCATCTTAGCGACATGACTACTAAGAACCGAAATAAACTTTCAAGAGCGGATATCTCAAAAACTATTCAAGATATCGAAAAACTTGACTGAATAAAACTTGTAACAAATTTTATCAGCTTTTGGTTTGTCTTAGTAGTCATGTCGCTAAGATGCAAAGTTTCCAAGGTATAAGTGAAAAACTGAAAAATGAGACCTTCTTTCCCCCCTCTCCCTTCCAGCACCGGGGCTACAGCCGGGGACTTTTGATATGTTCACCTCCTAACTAGTCCAAACAAAGTTACGGAGTCAAAAATTGTGTTCCTAGCATTTCCCTCTATACCTTCTTATTGCTTGGCCTACTTAGCCCTTTACGGCCGGGAAAAATATTTTGCAAAAACTAATGAAAAATGCATGTGAACCGTTTTCATTTGTTATAAAATACACGTAAAATATGATAAAAAAAATCCAACGACCCTTCATTATAAAAAAAATCGCATGCACAAAAGTGACGTTCAGGATTTATCTGTAAATGCACGAACGTGCAAATTCATTTGGATTTGTAAAATGATATGAAAAAAACGCAACATTTTACACAACAATACACTAGTATAATAATAAGTCTTTAACTTTACATAATCATCATAGTTCTCTTTAAGAATCAACACCGAAACGATTATAGAATGATTGAAAACATATAAAGTAATCTCAATTCAACTACCTACATCATATGGTAATCCTAGAAAAAGTTTTCATAAAATGAATATTGATTCATTCACAAGTAAAAAGAAAGTATTTACATGTGTTTAATAAAGTTTATAACTAATTCTGGAGCTGTTACATCAACGATTTGATCGAATCTTTTTCTCTCATCTCTTGAGACCTATATCACCATAACACAAAATTCAAAGAATTTTTCTGGCTCCTAATGGACGTCTTAAAAAATACAAACCTAAGAAACGGAATATATTATAAAAGGATCAAACGTATGCTATCTATTGTGATTTAAGTTTTTGCGCAAAAGCCGGATACTCACAAACTTGCAAATAGTTATGACAATTGATTCACGAGCTACGGCCGAACCCACAAATTCGTGCACTTATTTTTTACGAGCATGTAGTTTTCCCTAAATAACATATTTTTGCTCTAATTTGTGCTTAATAAACTCATTTAACTCTTTTACTGTAATAATTAAGTATTAAATAGCAACTTCGATACCAAAATTATACGAAATTATGAACTTACGTGTGTCACTACTCACACCAAAATACGCCACCATCTTCACCACTGTCTTGCGACCGACTGATGCCATTGACCTACGGTATTTAGTACTCAAACGTGTCTCTAATATCTGCAGTTTAGATTGGAATAGGTTTGAGCTCGAAAAGACGATTTGCTTGCGGACAGGATTTTTTAAAAGTAGTTTGCAGGATTATATCGAACCGGTCGGAAAGGGTTAGTACTCTCAAACAAATTTGCAACCCCTATTGTACCATTTGGGGGTAATTTTCTGGTTAACAGTATTTAAAAAAAACAATTTTATTAACTATATTATATGTATGTCATATAACACTTTAAACTCTCGCGTTTTGTACACATATTTAATTACACAAACGGGTCTACCGCGATATAATTACATTGTTTTTACCTTTAATTCCGACGTCTTTCCGTGACCACAGCTGGTGCAACTCAGCTGAAACGAAATTATATCGCGGTAGACCCGTTTGTGTAATTAAATATATGTATGTCATATTTCGAAAGTAGTAGAGTCTGTGCGGAAAGAGAAGAGTCGTGGCAGAAACGGGAACTAACATTTTAAATTTTATATGGCAATCAAACCTTTGACACCTGTCTTGTAAAAAGTAAACAAACTTCTGTCAATGTATATTTTTATTAACAAAAACCGCAAGTTTTATGTATAAAATATTTTCAAAACACGATAAAACCGTACATAAAACCACAAGGAAAATTATATTTAACATTGTTCGGTTTTGTCAGCGGGAAGAAAACGGCTAAAAGCCGACTATCGACTTACAAAAAATCGCGGTAGGTGTTTCCGCTATTCGCGGGTATTGATGTTGTATTTAATATTAAATAATTACCTATTTAATAAGCCCCCTAAGAAACTTGTCTCCGGTACATAATCGGTAAGTATATTCATTCAAAATATATTAATTTTCATAAATATGCAGGTCATTCATGATCTTTAAAATAACTGACAAATAGTCTTGATACTTGCCATTTTATGCATATTTATATGTATGTAATTTCTTTTTCAGGATTGTGTAAAAGTACCTACGGTATCTCGAATAAAAGACCGTTAAGTAGGTGATATGCAAGAATTCGTAATCTACGTGCCGGATTCAAGCACATCCAGTTCAGATGAAGATGATGATGATTCTATGAGTGTCCCTGATTGTTTTGAAGCTAGCTCAAACATAAGTGACATTGAATATTTTAATTCAGACTTCGATTACAAAGAATAAAACTTTTTCTAATAAAATATTTCTTTATTTGTAAGTTCGTTTACTAGGTTCTGAATAAAACTTTTTCTAATAAAATATTTCTTTATTTGTAGGTTCTTTTAGTTACGAAATTATATTTCATATTTAGCAGTGACTTTTCGGCGAAGTAAAATATCGTGAGATGAGAGAACCGGACATATCCCAATAAGGCCTACCTACTTATGCACTATTTTTATTCATATTCATATTTATTATTAATAATGTACACATACATTACAAGTCAAGTTTACAATGGGTGAAATATATCCCAGATAAAATTACAGTTCTATTGCCCAATTTCTACCCGATCTACCCGGTTTTAATAACTGTTGGACTGCACAGATTAGGCAGTACATAAATGAGACTCGTATCTTGTTTGGTACTAAAATTACAGTTGTATTGGGCAGATTCTTAACTAGTTTTAGCAGTTTTGTCAATCGCAGTCACTTTTTAGTATCTGAGATATAAAAACAAGTGTGTTTTAAAAAGAAAACTAGTGCCTGCGCTAAATCAGAGGGTTGAGTTGACGAGCCGACACCACCACCAGGCTCCGTTTAGTAAGCCGTGGTAAAAAACCGGAACAAAAGGGATTCAAGTATCATGACCTTTAGTGTCGTACTATAATCACGTGACCAGTGTTGTCAGCATAGCAAAAACCATAAAATAGCACTGGCGCGCCCTCAAATCCCACGACTCTTCTCTTTCCGCACAGACTCTAGTAGTAAACTCTTTATTGTACAAAAAGACATATTAAAAATAACATACAATTAGCAAGAAGTACAAAGGCGAACTTATCCCTTTGAGGGATCTCTTCTAGTTAACCTTTGAGTAGATGAGAGGAGAGAGTGAAAAGAGGGTGACAAATGCAGCAAAATGTACAACAAGGTACCAGAAAGATAAAGGATATAAATACATACAAAATTAAAAAAAAGTTTAATTTGAAAGTTGTCAAATGACTCATTTGTCAAACTGATTTTATAATTGTTTCTCTTCACACATATTATAAACCCTCTAAAATGTGTTCAAAAACCGCAAATTACGGTCGGCATAAAGATAAACTGTTATTGTTACAACAAATTTCTTATCTATGAAAATGTTAATATAGCAGTATAATGTGTATAGATAAAACATTGCATTTAAATATAGGTACATATCTTAATTACAAATCCGAGTTTATTAAACGAGCGAAGCGAGTTTAACAACAGGATCTCACGAACGTGTTGATCACAGATTGTAACAAAAAGGTTTTGAATTTGATCCGGATTTGTTATGGACATGATCTGTCAGCGTAAGAGTGATGTTTTTGGTTGAAGAAACGTTATTTCGCAAGAAATAACCTTTTATTAGGTATACTGTCTATGTACTATGTCTACTATGTATATGTCTATATACTGTCTTGCATGGTAGGTTTTAATGAAAATTGTGCTCTAATTTAGTATTTAAGTCCTGTTATTAACACTTCTATGGGTCTTGCCTGAATTAAATGATTATTTAATTGAATATGATTTAATTATAATCGGAATAAGCCTCCTTATTGATGCGAAAGTGTGAGGAAGCGTATCCAAGTCAGGAAGGGCCTAATGATCGTAATTGCCTACGTTTAGCGTCAGTGCCTAAGCTTCCGACGCGGCATGAGTATGCGTAATTAAATGCTTAACGGTTATAGACACTTTCATGAGCATATATTGTCATGAGTAGGTTCATTACAGTCAGCAGCAGAAGCTGATAAACAGGCGAGGTGTTCAAAATTATCTTGACACGCTTTTATTCTCTTAACAAAAAAGTCGCGTCAACATCATTTTTAACACTATTAGGCCGCTTATCTTTTGCTGTTGACTGTCAAATCATGAGCTACAAGATTAAAACAACGACGTAAAGACGAGATAGACAGTACTGTAGCTCTACTATGAGTTCCGTAAATGACAGTGAGAAGTGAAGATAGTGAGAAAGTTAAGGAAAATGTATGGAGTAATTGTACAGTGCCTCTACCGGTCACGTAAAGAACTAAAAATTTCAATTTGTACCATGAGTTACAAACGTTTTTACGCGAGTTTTCCATACTTGCCTAACTTCACACCTAAAACGCTCTCTTTCTAATTATATAATGAAAACTGAGCCAGAATTATTCTGCGTAAATACTTTACGCGAGTAAACGTGACAGATGTTATGGAAAAATACGTGCGTTTCCAACGTGACATTTCTGTCAACTTGTAAACACAACAAATACGCAGATTTTTCACGAATATCAATGCAATTTTCAACGTAATATGTATAAATTTATAACAGTATGTGAACTTCAAGCAAAACTTTAAGGGATAAATCAATTAATAGTTCGATAAAAGGCTGATTTAGTACAAAGGTAATGAGTTATACTTGACATCATATTTTCCTATTTCTACTGCTACATTTGCGAAAATCACATTGCTTACGAGCAGTTTTTGGTTTTAGGCAAGAAGCTGATTGAAAACAACATTTCCATGAAAACCCGGATTGCATCATGTATGCATGTAGAAGTTACATATGTATTAAGAATTAAGGCTCAATACAAGGAGCGGTACATAGACATGTTGCTGTTTTTGTTGCTGGGTGCACATAACACATAGTAAGAATAAGACATACCGCAAGACCTATTATAATATTTACACAAGAATTGCTACGTATTTTATTAAGCATTATTATCTTATATAAAATAAAACATACAAATGTTCTGTGGGTTTATTTATTTTTCTTTACTAAGTAAGTATTATTTTATTTTCCGTTGTTCAAATTATTGTGTTTGGTACCTAGGTAATCGTTTTTCATGTCAACTTGGTAACAGGAAATATAAAACTTTCTTCAAAAACTTTTGATGGTGGTTCTGAATCTGAAAATTTAAATAAGATTTAAACACATTTATTGCCAAAAACCCGCTGCGTGGGTTCATTTTGTATTGGAAATGGGGCGCTTGGCACTGAAATATACTCGAGATCATATAGGTACTATAAAATTAAAATCGCTATTAAGGTCATACGTAGGGTCTGTGCGGAAAGAGAAGAGTCGTAGGTATAATGTATGGGCTCCCCTAAATTTCACGACTTTTCTCTTTCCGGACACTCTATTAGATAATGTTACTTAGCAGTAGGAGACGGCCGCTGTCATGATGCGGACTGAAGCGGACCATTATAATACATACCTATTTTAATATTTTAAGATTTCTTCTCATGTGTGTATTATTTTCATCATAGGTAATAAATATGTAGCCAAAAGTAGCCTGTATAATCGCGCCGTATACTTTGCTTCCTATTTTTTAACACGCAATGTCATAATTTTAACTCGATTATTAATGATGTTTACGTAATTATCATATTTTGCAATTTTTGTCTTGAATACAATTATATTTTAATTTATACACTGTTTACTAACATTGATGTGTTTATTATTTTCGTAACTATGGCAACGTCAAATCTTTAAAAAATTGTAGAATGAAGGTTGAGTCAGTAACAAAGTGACAAAACTGGTCTTAGAGCATTTAATAACTGGAGTGGCCATTGAGTGCTTACTGTTAGGATTTAGGATTAGGGTTCCAAGCAGGAAAGAAAAGCTTGTTTTAACACCATATAGGTAATGTTTATTAATCTCAAGCAAGACTACATAGTAATGGCGTCTCATACGAGAAGAAAGAACACCTACGTTTGTTTTATATTGACAACCGAATAAATCAAATATCATAGTCGTAGTAGTCTCGTAGGTATACTCTTTATTTTTTTGTTGACATTATTACTTACCCCTCTGCCGAAAAACTTGCACAATTGTGTAAACTTTTGTATGGACCGACATGGTTATTTGTACGATACGTACAAATCATGTAGAAATAGCAATACATTTGACGTCCCCTCCCCCGCAAAAATCGGCGGACTGTTTTGTAAAGAAAATGACAGCGATGACATCTCCCTTCTAAATGCTCTTAGTGGATGGTAGAGGTAAGGAATACAATCTCCGTGTAATTAATAATGAAAAAGTGTCCGTCAAAAACCTTAAGAGGGAAGTATACTACGTAATCGTCCATACAAAAAGAGAAAACGTTTTTCCACTTGTATATAAATACGAGTATCTTCCATTCTCCATGATTTTTAGTACGGTATTGATACAATGAAAAACTAGGTTTATGGGTTTTCTTTTTTTCGCTACTCTGGAGGGATTTAGAAAAATTATAATAGCTGACAGCGTGCCCAGTTTTTGCAAATATTCTCCCTTAAAGGAGTTTTCTCATAAAGTCATAAAGGATTCTCCTTACCTCTAACCTCTATATTCACGGCTACCATCAGTATATGTAACATTACTTTCTGTGCATCTCACTTGCACTAATATGCGAGAGCGAGATGCATAGATAGTAAATTACGTAGACGTGAGAAAATGTGTCAATTTTGTTAGTTAGTTCTTTAGGTGAATCCTAGAGGCGCTGTATAAAACTCCGATAACTCTTGCTCTGTTTTTTAGTATACTTAGAAAGGGACAGCATCGTTTGGAGTGGAGTGAAGTTAGGTACATAAGACCGTAAAGAAACGTAAAACGTGACTCACGGCACGTTTATTCACTGAAAGTAAGTGAAAAATACTCTGCCAACTGATAGTAGAGCTAGTGGCTTATGGCCGCACATTTCAAACACAGCTACATAAGATTGAAAGCTTACAACTTAGGTTAATTAAACTGCTGGTTGACAAACAAACTAAAGAAAAATGTAACAAGGACTACAATATACTGTTTAAAAAAACTAAAATATTACCTGTTCAAGAAAAGTTTAGATATTTATTAGCTGTAGTGCTGTAGAACAATATATGTCACCGTTATTTAAAACTCCAAAAATATATCGTAGAAATTTAAGAAACTTAGTACGTAAGAAATACTTATGATGAATCGAGAGCATGTAACTATTACGCTACGTCTTACGTAGGCGAACAACGCGCGAACGCGGCGCGGCGCGGCGCGGCGAAATCAATCCTTTGATGCCCATAGAAGTGTCCTACGTAAGCGATCTCGTTGCGAACGCGGTGCGGCGCGATTTGCACGCGAATGTCAGGCGGCGCGGCGCGGCGCGGCGCGGCGGCGGCCGCTTTCGCCGCGCCGCGCCGCGCCGCGTTCGCGCGTTGTTCGCCTACGTAAGACGTAGCGTTACGGACAGAGAACGCGAAAGTATCTGATACCACGAATATTCAATAGCATTCCTCCGGAAAGTGACTGCTCATCTAAACAAATATTTAAAAATAAGGTAAAAACGTCATTACTAGAAAATTCTGTGAAACAGAACCCAAGTAATTAGTCTGTAGAATTAGCAAGTAGTAGAATATCGCTCGCAGACGTATCTGCATGTTTAAAAAAGTTTATTTAGCAAGTAGAATTAGATTCACAATTAAGTAGATTTATAGTGTATTATTTTAAGTTATGTAATTTATGTAAGCGCACAGTGACAATAGGTTAAGAAAAGAGTGTTTTTATTCGCCAACAAACTGTTCCGCAGTTTGGCGAAATTTCAAATATGTAAATTTGTTTATTGTGTATGTTAGAACTAAAAAAAAAACCGGCCAAGTGCAAGTCCGACTCGCGCACGTAGGGTTCCGTACCATTACGCAAATAACGGCAAAGAAATCACGTTTGTTGTATGGTAGCCCACTTAAATATTTATTTACTTTTGTACGAGTATTTAGTATTTGTTGTAATAGCGGCAACAGACATACATCATCTGTGAAAATTTCAACTGCCTAGCTCTAACGGTTCACTAGATACAGCCTGGTGACAGACAGACGGACAGAGGAGTCTTACAGGCCTATTCGGATTTCGAGATAATCACTAGATCTTGAGACGATTTATAGATCAACTAGATCTACATTAGATATCGACTAGATGTGACTTGGATATCTAAGTCATAACTTGTCGAAATCGTTCAAGAGGACCTCCAGAATCGCGGAAACGTCAAATGTGACATATCTATCTTACAAATATCTTTAAATTATCCGTATCGTAACTTGTTGAAGTCTAGTCGAAATCTAGTTCATTTTCCGAATCGAGCCGATGGGGTTCCGTTTTTACTTTTTGGGGAGACAGTTGAAATTTTGAACTTTATCTTAAATATTTACTACTTACTTTTTCAGGACATTTATTAAAAATATACAAAAATAAAAGTATTAACAAAATAATTAAACTAAAAATTAAAATTAAAACTAAACTCTAACAACATTACTCAATACTTTAATCATTTATTTACATACAATATATATACAGTGGTACAACTAAACGAAATTAATAACTAGCTTAAATCTAAAATAGCCCCAACTAACAACTATATACACATATTTACAGATAAAAAAGCGGCCAAGTGTGAGTCGGACTCGCCCATGAAGGGTTCCGTAATACTGGAGTCAGTTATGTAACGCTGCCATACATGACCCAAAATTTTTTTATTAAGCTATGAGCTTCATCACATCTGATATTTGAGTAATTCTAAGCATTTCTAGCCTAGGGTGGGGGGGAGGGTGGGGTACAAAGACGGCCGCCACCCGTCATCTTTAAAAAAAATCTATTCTGATCTTGGTGGATACTAGGGCAAGTTTGGTATCATTTTCGTATAAACCAACGACGTAGAATTCATTGCTGATATTTGTTTTTTTTCAGTTTCATAGTAATTTTACAAGAAAAACGTAAAAAGGTGAAAAATTTGGTTGGAGATTTTTGCTACCCGGAGCCGAAACTACAAATGATAGAAAGTTGAAATTTGCACACTAGATTACATTTATAAAGTGTACAAGAGATAAGAAGCGATTTTGAGAAATTCAACCCCTAAGGGGGTTAAAAAGGGGATGAAAGTTTGTATGGGGTTCAAGTTTTATTTTAAGCTAGGAATTTGAAACTTCGTAAAACGATATATTATTATAATACAAGAAAACTAATTTCAGCGTTTTTGAAAATTCATCCCCTAAGGTGGTGAAAAAGGGTTTGAAAGTTTGTATGGATATCAAAAAAATTTTCGAACGTGGGACTTGAATCTTTGTATTTGGGGATATTATTAAAAGACAGGAAAAGTAATTTCAGCGTTTTGTAAAATTCATCCCCTAACAGGGTTAAAAAGGGGTTGAAAGTTTGAATCCATTACAAATCCGAGTAGACACACATTTCTTATTGCCTCCCAGGCTTGAAATGCTTAGAATTACTCAAGGAACATATGTGATGAAGCTCATAGCTTAATAAAATTTTTTTGGGTCAACTTTATAACTGCTTCCGCTATAACAGCAAGTAACATAATAAAATTGCGGTTTACGGTTTATGACGTATTAAAAAAAACTACTTACCAAATCTTGTTCAAACCAATTTTCGGTGGAAGTTTGCATGGTAATGTACATCATATATTTTTTTTAGTTTTATCATACTCTTATTTTAGAAGTTACAGGGGGGGGGGGACACACATTTTACCACTTTGGAAGTGTCTCTCGCGTAAACTATTCAGTTTAGAAGAAAATGATATTAGAAACCTCAATATCATTTTTGAAGACCTATCCATAGATACCCCACACGTATGGGTTTGACGAAAAAAAATTTTTGAGTTTCAGTTCTATGTATGGAGAACCCTAAAAATTTTTTGTTTTTTTTCTATTTTTGTATGAAAATCTTAATGTGGTTCACAGAATACATCTACTTACCAAGTTTCAACAGTATAGTGCTTATAGTTTCGGAACAAAGTGGCTGTGACATACGGACGGACAGACAGACAGACAGACAGACATGACGAATCTATAAGGGTTCCGTTTTTTGCCATTTGGCTACGGAACCCTAAAAGCGGCCAAGTGCGAGTCGGACTCGCCCATGAAGGGTTCCGTAACAGCAAGTAACATAATAAAATTGCGGTTTACGGTTTATGACGTATTAAAAAAAAACTACTTACCAAATCTTGTTCAAACCAATTTTCGGTGGAAGTTTGCATGGTAATGTACATCATATATTTTTTTTAGTTTTATCATTCTCCTATTTTAGAAGTTACAGGGGGGGGGGGACACACATTTTACCACTTTGGAAGTGTCTCTCGCGCAAACTATTCAGTTTAGAAGAAAATGATATTAGAAACCTCAATATCATTTTTGAAGACCTATCCATAGATACCCCACACGTTAGGGTTTGATGAAAAAAAAATTTTTGAGTTTCAGTTCTATGTATGGGGAACCCTAAAAAGTTATTATTTTTTTTCTTTTTTTATATGAAAATCTTAATGCGGTTCACAGAATACATCTACTTACCAAGTTTCAACAGTATAGTGCTTATAGTTTCGGAAAAAAGTGACTGTGACATACGGACGGACAGACAGACAGACAGACAGACATGACGAATCTATAAGGGTTCCGTTTTTTTGCCATTTGGCTACGGAACCCTAAAAAAAGATTTCACCAGTGTGCGAAGTAAGCACTAAACTGTGCAAGTGTCATATTCAGTACAAAAATGCTTGTGTCGCTTTGCCGCACACTGGTGGAATCCCGCCTTAATGAAACACGATTAAAGGGGCCCACTGATTAACAGTCTGCCGGACGGTATCGGCCTGTCAGTTGTTCAGAACTGTCAAAATTTTGTTCTAACTGACAGGCCGATACCATCCGGCGGACTGTTAATCAGTGGGCCCCTTAAAGCATGTTTTTAGACCGAGTCATAGTCTAATAAAACATGGTCTTCTCTTCCCAGAGTGACACAAGCCTACGTCACAATAAGATGGCCGATATATATAGCGCTATCGCATATTATCATATAGCGCTGTCGCATGATGACGTAGGCTTGTGTTAGTCACGTGACCTAGAAAAGACAGGAAGAGAGTACCAGGCGGAGTATATTATTATACCATGGACCGAGTCCTATTTCTCATTTTGTAGAAGTTTATTTAAAAACATCATGACATATTAGACAAAAACAAATTAGGGTACATCGCCAATTATTAGCCAGTTTTCAATTACTGGCCACCTATACTAAAATGAATTCTGTGTATAGGTGAATAGAACTCATTTTTGTAAGAGGCGGCCAGTTATTGAACGAGTGGGTTGTGGATAAATTTCAGTTACTGGCCATTTTCCTTATACTGAAAATGAGTTTTATTTATCTGTAAATAGAATTCATTTTTGGAATAGGTGGCCAGTAATTGAAAACTGGCTAATAATTGGATTTTCGTACCTTATATACTAAAATGAACTTTGTTCACCTATAAATAGAAATCAAATTAAGTGGCCAGTAATTGGGGGGTGGCTACTTGGCTAGTAATTGGCGATGTACCCTATGTCCCAATTTTTAGTAGGTACATTAGAACCATTGTCGGTAAAAAAGAAATCCCCTTTCAAGGCTTGTGACTTGTAGTGTTTTTCTTTATTTTGGGGTGCGCAGTAAATAATAAATATGTTATGATATTGGATACATTCGCCTCGCGGCCTTCGCTCCGCCTGCGGTGGGTGTCTACCATTTTTAATTATTTATTAATTGTTTATTATTGAATCAGAAATGATTAGCGCACCTGGGTGTCGATTTTTGAAATTCTACCACTCGATTTCGTGTATTTCGTTCAATAATATCCCCACTACTAGGCATTTAAATTCTACTAATAGAATTGAAAACGAGTGGTCGAATACCACTCGATTCCCAATTTCTATCGCACGTATTAAAAAAATTAGCACTTCGCTGTTTTCCACCGATTTTCGAGTGACGAAATCGAGTGCACGAAATTCAAAAATCGGCCTCCTGTTCTGAAAAGTAAGATGTCGACTAGGAGCTCGTTTTGCTGTAGGATTATTAGTTTTTTATTTGTGATTTATATATATTGTGAGACTTATCGATAATATTTCATTTCAGGTATAAGCGAGCAACCTAAGCCACACATCTCATCAAATTAAGGTTGGTATTTAATTAAAATTACGATATTTCTTTTTAAAAATCGATTGAATCTACATGCGTGCATTTAATCATTGTATTAACTACTCTCTTAGTAGGTAAGATATCCTTCCTTAATAACCAAGAGAACAATGGTCTTTCTTCCATGGATTGTAATTTTTTTTACTAAACTTATTTCTCAATTCATATAATTATTTAAAAAAAATAACGGATTGCACTCCGGGAGTGCCGGCAGAAGTGAAAATTCATTGACATTGTAACAGTTTTTCGATCAGGTCACGTGTCCGTCTTACGAAGCGTCTTACGTCTTAATTACGTCGTACGCTCTCGCGAGTTTAACATTTCCCCATCACAAAAAGTGCACAGCGCCCCTAAAGAAGTTTTTCCATAAAAAAATATCGCTTTTTAACCTGCCTTTGTCTGTGTATGTATTATGATGTGTGCGTATTATGATAAGGACCCTGACTGAATTTTTAATCATCTTTTTTGGAGAACCATTTGTTCTGCTCTATACAACACAATCTGCTCTATTACCTACACCACACAAATACGAAAGTTTAAATTATGATTTCTTTATTTTCGAAAATCATAGTCGTCTCGTCATCTCCTCCTGGGCCTGCCCCGCCCACGCTTCTCTACCGGCATCCACATGGTGGCTATGCCAGGCGTGTCTCACTCCGCGATTTCGTCGCTTTGCTACAGGTAGCTAAAAGTACATCCGTTCGGCCCCAATTTTGGGGTTTGCCATAAGCCGCGCGTGGCGCTGTCGCCACCTAGCGGCCATATCTGTGCTGATCGTAACAGACGCGTTTTGTTAGAGAGTGAGTCTTCTGTACTTAGTACTATTATTTATTCTGTGGCTATGCTAGCCCACCTATCCGGATGCATGCGATAGACGTGGCCGGCCTTGTCCCAGGCTATTGCCAACGTCAGCAACATGGGGTCCCTTTGTTTCCCATAAAGTTTTAAGTCATAATGTATTGTTTGTCATATTATCATTAGTCATAAAACTGAAACCGTTAACTTTTCGGGATTTTCGTAAGGTTATCCTATAGATGGGTTAGGTTTTAGGTTTGTTTTATGGCAATCCTGAAAAGTGACGCGTTTCTGAACCAAATTATGACTAACGAAAACGTGGGCAAACAATACATTATGACTTAAAACTTTCAGGGAAACAATAGAGACTTCAGCAACATACATACATGTATAACATAAAACCCTCCTTCGGTTGTCGGGTAAATAATAAGTTCGAGAGGTCACATGCTTTATAGCTGACCATAAACACAGTTCTGCCAGGGCTGCTAAAGTAGATCGTCTATTTTATTGCAGTTCGCGTTAGCTTTACTTTAATACCCTGCGTGTATGTGTGTAGTTAGTTGTAGTAAGTGGTTTAGAAAAACAGGTTTTTCGTAAGATAGTCTTCTGAAATCTTAAACATTCATCAGATTTTAGGGGGCTTAGATCTTATTATTAATAATGTTATTCAGGAAAATGATATAAATGTATCTTGGATAGTTTTAAGTCTATCCAACACTTATATTATTTTAATAACATTAATAAATAGAATTAATACCGCATGTGGCCTGTAATATGAGCAAAAAATTTATCTGTAGGCTGTACTCCTCATACCGACCAACATTTGTTCAGCGACTTTTAAAAATAACTTGTGGTTTGATTTTTAATACACTTTAAAGTTTATTCTAAGACGCAATGTATTGCGAATTTTATTATGTTTAAGGCGTGACAAGCAACGTCAATCTCAATGATATTATGGCGTGGCGATGGCGTCCATTGAAGATAATATTTATTTTGTATGAAAAATAGGGAGTCTAAATACTTTATAATTTTTAAAAGTTGTTGAACAAAAGTGTCACCGTTTGAGGCGTACAATCTCGTGCTACAGGCCACACCCGGTATAGCTTACTTATTTACTTACCTCATGTTACCTAAGGAAGAGCGGAGGATCCCAACACAAGCTATTTTTCCTTAGCTTACATTTATCGTGTAACTTACAAAAATAAAGAATTTTGTATTTTGTGTTTTTTTGTATAAAGGGCAAATCACAATTTTGGTGTAACTTACCTTTTATGACGCTGGCTAGCTGCAACACACATATTATTTTAGTTTGTATACTATATTTTGTTCACCATCATCTAATATGACGAATTACTCAAATCTACATCCAAGCAAAAGTTAGTTTAGGCGAGATTTGGCTAAATGACCGCCTCTCTATCCACTTTGTCGAAACATCCGCTCGCCTAAACCTAGGTAACAGATGTCTACAATCTAGATTCTAGGCTAGGCTAAAGGTTGACGCTTACATATCAAGGCGGCGGCCGGTCAATTTTTTAAGTAAAAATTCATACATCCTGAGTCATGGTTGTTTTCTATATGTATTTAAGTATTTATATACAGGGTGTCCCAGAATTCGACGTCAAGTCGTAAACGGATGATAGACCAAGTCATAACAGTTATCATAAAAATACAAAAAAAATCCGACTCATGTTCTTTGTGGATTTTTTTGTGAATTTTTAAAGTGACCATAATTTTTAAAAAACATGAGTTGGATTTTTTTTTTGTATTTTTATGATAACTGTCATGACTTGGTCTATCATCCGTTTACGGCTTGACGTCGAATTCTGGGACACCCTGTATTATATATATCGTTGTCTGAGTACCCACAACACAAGCCTTCTTGTGCTTACTGTGGGGCTTGGTCAATCTGTGTAAGAATGTCGTATAATATTTATTTATTTATTATTTTTTTTATTATACTTTTGCAGATGCACATTGGTTATACAGTGGCTAAAAAATAACTGCATTCTCGTTACCAGTACGGCTACCATCAGTTTGGCATTGACATAAACGCTATCGTGAACGTAATTTACTTTCTATATATCACTTTCGCATTAATATGTCAGTACGAGCGAGATGCATAGAAAGTAAATTACGTTCACGATAGCGTTTATGTCAATGCCAAACTGACGGTAGCCGTACAGGGAGGTTTTGGGATTATACTGAGCAACTTTTACTATGGGACCAACCCCGAAATATATAAAATAAATACAGCAACAGAAATGTATTTATTTTTAGCCACCCTGTACATTTGGTGACAATGAAAGAACAGTTCAAGGTTTTAAATGTCTGTTGGAAGTAACCACACAAAGAGACAGATTTTTTTATCCAAATTAATTTATGCGACTTGTTGAAGGTAGAGAGGCAATAGAGAGTACTCTCTCCAGGCGGGTGTTATGCCTGGGGACACAGAATAAATAATAAGTACTAGGTACAGAAGACTCACTCTCTAACAAAACGCGTCTGTTACAATCAGCACAGATATGGCCGCTAGGTGGCGACAGCGCCACGCGCGGCTTATGGCAAACCCCAAAATTGGGGTCGAACGGATGTAGTTTTAGCTACCTGTGGCAAAGCGACGAAATCGCGGAGTGAGCCACGCCTGCTGGGGACCGAAGTCCACTGCGTAAGCGTGATGTAGGTCTCATACTAATTGCGTTCTAGCTCCCTAACGCCATCTGTTAGATTATTATGGCGCGACGTTGTCAGTGACAGTTAGAGGAGACGCCACAGACTCTTTAATTTTCATAGTAAAATCCATTTAATTTAATTTGACTTATTTTTAACAAATGTTTAATAGAAACATAGATGCCGAATCCTTCTTTTAAGTTAAAACAAGCTAGGAAGTACCATTCGCTGGTACAGTCACCCACAATAATATGTTACACAACAAAGACCGCAAAAATATCTGACACGATCGTATTTGTAGAGCCATAAGAGCGTGTCACATATTTTTGCGGCCTTCGAAGAGTACATATTATTGCAGTTGACTGTATAGGGTCAATATTGTATGTATGCATCTTGTCAGAAACTCAGAATCATATTTATTTATCATAACATAAAAAATGCGCCTAATAAGTTCGCTTTCAAAAAATCCGTACGTGCTTTCTTTGCTAGCAGAATGAAAAATTCTTTTTAATACAGTTGCTCAAAAAGTGCTACTTTACGTAGCTGTTTAGCGTGCGGAAAGTTGGTTATCTCGAACTAGTGCTTTTTACTTTTCCAATTTTATAAATTTATACTTGTTCCAATTCACGACTACTTATTGATGAGTGTTAATATTAGTTTCCTTTAAACGTCGTAATCAGCATAAAAACCTACCGTTAATGTAAGAATACGAAAAATATTACATATTTCATATTTAATTACTTACCTCTTCATCATTATAACACGTTTAATTTTTAATATTCAATATTGAAAATTCCGTTCTTAATAAGTTGACTGAATGGAACGGAATAGCTGTCAAACGCCCATAGATATAATATACTTAAAGACGACGTCTAACCGAGCTGTCACTGTTACCACTTTTGTTTAGTGTACGATTAACAATGTTTTTCTTATTTTTTCGCAACTGTATTAAAAAACGTCGTTCGATACACGTGCGGAAATGTCATTCTTCACTCGTCCCGAGTCTTGCCACTCGCCTGCGGCTCGTGGCAAGATATCTCGGTACTCGTGAAGTAATGACATACCTTCCGAACTAGCATCGAAATGTACTATAGTGTATTATTAGTTTCATAATATGTTTCGTCGTTATTTATATATTTATTTCTATATATATATTTCTAAAAGTGCGGAAAAAAGGAAAAAGGATATTCGCACGTGTATCGTACAACGTTTTACAGTACATATATGGCTCTTTAAACTTTTAACATACGCAAGAAAAGTGCTATTTTACGCACTAGTGCGGGTAAATAGGGCCATGTGTAGAATAAAATAATTTTCGTGACGCCTTAAGGGGCCCACTGATTAACAGTCCGCCGGACGGTATCGGCCTGTCAGTTAGAACAAAATTTTGACAGTTCTTAACAACTGACCGGCCGATACCGTCCGGCGGACTGTTAATCAGTGGGCCCCTTTATGCCTTGATCTTTACCCACTTCAATTTGGCCTTGTCCCACGATATCCTATTACTACTAACGACTATCATAACGTGTCGATATGTCTCCGATAACCTTAACCCGTTCGTTCCAGTTAACCCTGCCGCTACTCGATTCCGGCGTCATATATAAATCACACAAATCTGGGATCGCGTCACATTTGTCTTCCGCAGGTGCGGTTAGAATTTTTATGTCCCTGTGACTTCGATTTTGGAGGTTGAAGGGTCATCGAGGCCAGAGGGCTTACCGCGAACCACGTTCGACGTGTTGCCTCCCTGTCACACTTACGTACGAATTTACAAGTGCGACAGAGAGGCAACACGTCGAACGTGATTCGCGGTAGGCCAGCGGTAGGCCCTCTGGATGTATACGTTATAGGAATTTAGGAAATAACCCGTTTTATACGGCTTACACGCTATTCGAATGAGATTGATCACATTATTGTGTCGTTTTTGAGTAATATTAGTTGATTATGTGACTTTGAATAATTTTACGGTTTAGACTCACTTGTTTGAAGTTACTCGCGCGATATAGCGGAAGCAGTTATAAAGTTGACCCAAAAATTTTTTATTAAGCTATGAGCTTCATCACATATGTTCCTTGAGTAATTCTAAGCATTTCAAGCCTGGGAGGCAATAAGAAATGTGTGTCTACTCGGATTTGTAATGGATTCAAACTTTCAACCCCTTTTTAACCCTGTTAGGGGATGAATTTTACAAAACGCTGAAATTACTTTTCCTGTCTTTTAATAATATCCCCAAATACAAAGATTCAAGTCCCGCGTTCGAAAATTTTTTTGATATCCATACAAACTTTCAACTCCTTTTTCACCACCTTAGGGGATGAATTTTCAAAAACGCTGAAATTAGTTTTCTTGTATTTTAATAATATATCGTTTTACGAAGTTTCAAATTCCTAGCTTAAAATAAAACTTGAACCCCATACAAACTTTCATCCACTTTTTAACCCCCTTAGGGGTTGAATTTCTCAAAATCGCTTCTTATCTCTTGTACACTTTATAAATGTAATCTAGTGTGCAAATTTCAACTTTCTATCTTTTGTAGTTTCGGCTCCGCGTAGCAAAAATCTCCAACCAAATTTTTCACCTTTTTACGTTTTTCTTGTAAAATTACTATGAAATTGAAAAAACAAATATCAGCAATGAATTCTACGTCTTTGGTTTATACGAAAATGATACCAAACTTGCCCTAGTACCCACCAGGATCAGAGTAGATTTTTTTTAAAGATGACGGATGGCGGCCGTCTTTGTACCCCACCCTCCCCCCCACTTCAGGCTAGAAATGCTTAGAATTACTCAAATATCAGATGTGATGAAGCTCATAGCTTAATAAAAATTTTTTGGGTCATGTATGGCAGCGTTACATAACTGACTCCAGTAATATGTTATGGAGAGCCTAGGTTTCCTTACCGTACCAACACCGTATCTCTAGTACCAACCGTAACCCGTATTCAATGTTAGTATGTCCCACTACAGTTTAAATTATGAGATTGATTTTTATATAATAAAAGACATTAAAATAGGTATATATATATATATATATAATATTATATTATATTATATGTACCCATATGTATGTTAGTATATTATGTATGTATAAGTAAGTATATTATAGCAATATATATATTTGAAATTGTATGTTGTTCAACATAAAAATGTATACTTAATAGTTTTTTTAATAACATTTTTACAACTTTATAACAAATCACTAAAACTTATAAATAAAAAAATTGCCCTAAGTCATGGTCCGTAGGTAGGGTGCCCAGAAGGCTGGCCGCATTGCCCCAATAGTTAATTTTTCGTACTTTTAATTTTTCTTGCACCTATTACTACTTGTTCTCTGTTTGGCCCAAAGGTTAACTGGTAGAGAATGCCTTCTGGCATTAAGTTCGCCTTTTGTACAATTTTTACTGTGCAATAAAGTTTAAATAAAATAAATAAAAATATGAGCGGGGGTTTGGGCGAGCTAAAGCGAGTTTCATACAAATTTTCAAAAGCTCGTAAGTCTAGTAGGTTAGGTAGGCTCACCCTAAAGACCTACTGTCACTACAAAACCATTCAACTCTGGAGGGAAACAACAGGTTTGAACCATTCCAAAGCGCTTATCAAGGCCTTCAGCAAAAAGGCGTCCTCGAACGCCTTAGCGCTGTCTAGGAACCAACTGCGCAACTTGGTAAGGGTGCTTACCGGGCATTGCGGCCTAAATAAGCACATGCACACCATGGGGAAACGTGACATAGGGCGGTGCAGACTCTGCATGGAGGCAGAGGAGACGCCCTTACACATCCTCACGGAGTGCCCTTGCCTAATGCGTACTCGTGACCTAATCTTGGGCGGACGCATATTACGCCCGGAGCAGGTAGTTAAAGTCTCTTGATACCAAAAAGATCCTGCAGCTATTTGAAGTTGCAGGGTTGGATCGAGAGTTGTAGTAGGTGGCGATCACAATAGATCAGGAATGGTCGCAGTGATACATAGGCTTTGGAGCCTTATATAGCCCCTAATAATGAAGAAGAAGAAGAAGAAGTCTAGTAGGTATTAATAAAAATATAAACAAATCAAACGAAGGTAAATTGTGTAAAAATATTTTCTATAATATCAATATCTGTAGAGTAAACTTGGAGACTACGTTCGTATGGTGAAGCCGCATTCGTACGTGACTTCGATTTTGGGGGTTGAAGGGTCATTCAGGGCGGGATATGTAAGGTGCAGCGGGGTAATTAATTTCAACTAATCGAAATATCTTCCATGTTTTACATTATTAACTAGAGTCTAATACAAGTCACACAACACATCTTTTTCGCTATCTGGACATGTATGGCACTCTATTTAATGATGTAAAACATGGAAGATATTTCGATTAGTTGAAATTACCCCGCAGTCGAAATAGGCCCGCTGCACTTTATACGTTATCGAACTATAGAATAAATATACAATAACCACATGTTGTATTTTATCGAAATCAAGTTAAATAGATAGAAAGCCGTGAGATCTGTCATGCTGTATGGTGCGGAATGCTGGGCGTCTCTCAAAAAGCACTAGCAACAACTGCACACGGCAGAAATGAAAATGCTGAGATGAGCCGGTGGAGTTACGCGCATGGACAGAATACGTAACGAATATGTCAGAGGGACATAGCCCACCGGATTAGCAAGCTAAAGTGGCAATGGGCAGGCCACATTGCGCGCAGAGAAGATGACCGATGGGGTCGAAAAGTGCTCGAGTGGAGACCACGGACTAGCAAACGCAGCGTAGGACGTCCACCCACAAGATGGACGGACGACCTTGTTAAGGCCGCCGGAAGACGCTGGATGCGGGTCGCTTCCAACCGGTACGAATGGAGGTCCAAGGGGGAGGCCTATACGAGCGAGGTGGACGTCTTATGGCTGAGATGATGATGATGATGATGATGTCAGAGGGTCTTTCAAAGTAGCGCCAGTAGCAGATAAATTGAGAGAAAGTAGACTTCGATGCTATGGGCACATTATGCGCAGAGATGTTCTACTCCGTGAAAACTGTACTCAACATCGGTATCCAATCTAGAGGAAGAGGTAGAAGAAGAGGCAGTTGATGACCAGCTACCTGGTGATCAACTGTGGAGAAGGATTTAAAAGCCCAAAAACTTACACCAACGACAACCCGCGATAAAATATCCTGGCGCCGATGCACAAGGAGGCCCGACCCCTGATAAACTGGGATAAGGGCAGGAAGAAGAAGAAGTTAAATAGATAGAAAACGATGCAATTTTCAACCATGAAACCGGCGTATCGCATTTATTATTATATCACAACAATGTTACTCAGAATCCATTAATATTTATAAAAATATACCTAGTGTTTTATATATGTAATACAAAAAATGTTGTATAGTAATTTCATCAGAATAAGAAGCGGCGATGCATATTGCAGCTGTAGCTCAATTTATGTATTAATACAAATACGACAGGGAATCGCAATGCTATATCGTTATGAATTTTCAATGACGTAATCCTCAATTTTGTATTTATTCGTTGTAGGCTGTATGAATAACTCTGGCAGAAAACCGTTAAATAACATAACGATGTAACGTTTCTGGAAAGTAACGGTTTTATTTTAAGAAACGTTAATGAGCACTGCAACTCGCGTGAGCTCTTTCTTCCAAAGTGAAGTAATGATCAATTTATTTCTTCTACTGTAACTACATTAAGTATATAAGGAGACAAGGCGCGCACAGCGTATATAAGGAGTTAGCCAAGCACCTTATAGACGCAAAGGGTGACCGGAAGGCTGGAGCTTACCTCGCCCAACGCATCGGCGTTGCCGTACAGAGCGTGGTAACGCCGCGCCGCCAGCCTTCTGGGCACCCTACCGGTGGGCACGGACCTGGGGCCAATATTTTATTTGTAGGTTTTTTACTTTTTAGGTACTTTTAGTTAATTAGTTTAATCCTTTTTTTGTCTATATTATTTTGCTTATATTTATATTTAAGTTTAGTTTTAAATTAGTTTTATGTTTAGATTATGTAGTGTATTTTTAATTCCATAAGTATATATATATATATACCGAAACATTTGTAAATGTAAATGTATTATTATAAATTTAACTTTATATTTGTTTATTTTTATTAAAATTAAAGTTATAAATTGGTATTTACTTGTTTCACTATTAATTTACTCTTAAAAATCAGCGCTCCATTACGGATAATTATGTATACTGTAAAATAAGTTAGAAAAAATATATGTAGACCCAAAAATAGTTTATTAGTCTGAAACTAAAACCTAGGCAAACAGGGTCGACACCATAAAACCTAGCTCACAGGCAGTGATTACCATATTTCATTTTTAATGAGCCGGCCGCAACCGATACTTATGTTTCAATATTCAGGCACGAACTGTGGTTAAAAGGTTGTGAAAACATGGCGACGACTGGTGAGACTGTGGAGTGTGACAGTTGCTGTGGTTATTATTTATTTATTTATTTTATTTAGAAATTTAATTCAGGCAACAAGGCCCATATTCCAAATACCTTACTAACATACATAATGTATTTTATAAACTTAAAACTAAACACTATTTAGTCGGCAAAACGGCGTGGCTCCGTTGCATCGACGGTTCTTGTGTTGGATTCGGCAGTTTGCCCCGGAACCTCCGAAACACGACACCTTTCGGCCAGAAGTCGGCGCACTCGATGGTCCCCTGCAGCGACCTGTCTGCTGCCTGCTACTCAGCTGGTGCTGGTTATATTTGGTGTAATTTATGTAATAGAGTCTGGCTACTTAAATATTATACAATTTTTTTAGGCAAACTCAAAGAAATATTGGACTAATCACACTTTGTGTAGTAGGAATTATAGTTTTGATACTAGAAAATATATTTGATTTTTATTGCACACGTTAGGTGCCTAAGGAGTTTCAAACGTCTGTCTATGTTACCACTGAGTTAAGTATACGTTACTTTAGGTTAGGTCTGTGGTTAGGTTAAGTAGGTATACAGATTCCATCGACATGTTGGCCGCTCATACAGGGTATGGCCTGTAACACAGGCAAATAATTAAAACATAGATTGTACTCCTCAAACGGTGACACTTTTGTTCAACAACTTTTCAAAATTATGAAGTATTTAAACTCGCTATTTTTCATACAAAATAAATATTATCTTCAATGGACGGCATCGCCACGCTATATCATTCTGATTGACGTTGCTTGTCACGCCTTAAAGATAACAAAATTCGCAATACATTGCGTCTTAGAATAAACTTTAAAGAGTATTAAAAATCAAACCATAAGTTATTTTTAAAAGTCGCTGAACAAATGTTGGTCAGTATGAGGAGTACAGCCTACAGTTTAATTTTTTGCTCATATTACAAGCCACACCCGGTCACAGGGCGGACACGCCATACATCAAAACTCGTTTGCGTGTATATGTGTGAACGGCACGTCTGTACACGCGTCATTGTGTGAGTAAGTCGCTTAGGGCTACTATTTACATGTTTTTGAGTTCACGGAGCGTTATCGTTGTACTCGTAACGTAAATATCAAACATTTTTATTCCTAAAATTAAAGAAACAAACATAATTTACAAGATGGTATTTTCTCCTAGATCCTTGCTATAATAAACTGTTCTATTCACAGGTCACAGCTAATATTATTTGAACGTATATGCGAACTCACCCGTAACCCGTAAAGGCCGTAAAATATTACGTAAAGTATGGTGCGGCAATAAATTACCAAAAATGTCATGTCGAATTGTCGATACACAATTAGCGTGGACTAAATATAAATAATTACAAAACGCTACTTTTTAATATATGTATAATAAAAATAAATGTTCTTTATTTCGTGAATTTGAAAAACAACCATACATCGCAAAATACATCGGAATTTTGAACGTTGCGTCATCGCGCCGCGGCGTTGCTAGCCGAACTGAGAGTATGTCAGGAGTCCGTCAGAACTCAGTCGCGGGGCGAGGTAATCCGAGTCGGGGCGGGGCGGTGCGTGTCCGTTCTGTATGATAATACTATTACTTATTCTGTGACCCGGTATATGGACTCATATAGTTACCGACCATCTACCCTCCCCTGCATAAAAATCTGTTCAATATGTTACATTTTATTATTGTAAGTACCTAGGCACAAATTGTCAATTCATTTGATACATTTGTACTAGCCGCTTTTCGGTGAAGGACAACTAAAAGGCTTAGTTTCCCCTCTGGGTTGGAAGGTCAGATCGTAGTCGGTTTCGTAAAAACTAGTGTCTACGCCAACTTTTGGGATTAGTTGCCAAGCGGATCCCAGGCTCCCATGAGCCGTGTCAAAAAGCCGGAGTGGGGATTATGTTGCATTTATTTTTTATAAATTTCGAAAATAACGTGTGATGTATCCATGTCGTCATGACATAGAACTATTGATCTTACATAAAAAACCAGCCGAATTAGAGTCTTACTCGCGGACTGAGAATTCCGTATCATTACATTCATTGCACATTTTATTACAATGTTCGTTATTTTTTCTTTAATACTGTCTTCTTCTTTAACGTTGGGATTTTCATATGTTTTTTTTTGCATTAATAAAGTCTACAGAAGTTAGCAAGAGGATTTTTATCAAGCACAATACAAAAAAATAAAAAACCTCTTTATTGAATAACCTTAAAATGAATGAAATCTGAAAAAAATATTATTTACGTACTTACTGCCGTGGCGCAGCGACCCGAAGTGGATCTTGGCCTCTGATACTAAGGAACGCCATGCTTCTCTGTCTAGCGCCGTTTCTGTCCAATCGACGGCACCGAGCTCGTTCAGGATCTTTCACGACCTCATCGCACCAGCGATACCTAGGACGCCCAACTGGTCGTCGACCATCCGGACGGCCCGAGCACGCTCTCCAAACCGCTCGATCTTCACCCATACGGACCACGTGCCCGAGCCATCGGAGTCTTGAGGCTCTCGTTTCTCCTACTATATTGAGCTCGGCCACTAGATCTTCGATTTCCTGGTTCTTGCGTATCCTCCACGAGCCATCTTCTACGTGAGTGCGTCCGTTTTTACCTACTCATTTAAAATTTAGAAAACCGCTTGCTGTGCCTGCTTTCTTCTGCCCAGTTCATTTAATATTACTGTAGTACGGAAACGATATATTCTGCCCAATCTTAAAATGGACTAATTTTATGTACGTTTGAAGCAAAAGAAGTAAATGAATGGCGCAAAGTTGCAAGTTAACATTCACCGTGCTCAACCTTACGTGCATATCTACATCTCGCATGCAACCGACCGGACGGTTAAAACGAGTATCTAGTGATGTGCCAAATGTACCTTACTGATACCAAAGACATATGTAACTTCGTATAAGATGAATAAATACTAAGAAAAAAACGTGCCTCGGAAATCAAGAAAAAGTCATTCTCGGATAGATGGCGCACACACCTTTAGCCAATGCTCGGCTAGATGGCGTGACGACACCGTTTCATATTTAACAATTTTAACACATAGGTAGAGTCTGGCTAGCCAAAATTTGTTGACAGATATTTCGTTGTTGTATCACCAATTGTCTATGATTTAAAAAAAAGCTAAAAGTCAGTTGTCAATTTATGTCATTCATTCAAATTGTTTGCGGTTTATAAGGGGTTTATTTTAAATAATATTAATAATTTCTATACTGAGTGAGGTTCGCAAACTATTATTCAAGCTCGTAAATAATTACGACAATGTGCGAAGTCGACGTGTAGCGTTGTATAACGAAAAACTGCAATGTTTACAACTCCTAACCAAATGTAAACAAATTAGGAGGTTGGTGCTCTATAAATATGTTGATACTTTAAGTACTAGTTCTAACATTTGCCTATTACTTTGATTAAGTACGTGAATTTATTAATGCCTGAATCTCATAAATAGGACAAGTGTATAAAGAAACGGATAAACTAAAAGTTCTGAAAAATATCTATAAAATCTAAATATTGGAACGTAAACATATGTGTTTGTCGTTGACTGTACTTTAAATAGTGGTAGAAATTATGTGAGCTGACTTTGAGTGCACGTAAACGTTTATTTATAGTACATTATTGCAGAGGCCGGGAAAGGGCAATTCGTGGATGAGATTCGATTTTGTCGGACGACGCGAAGCGGAGCCGACAAAGAAGACGAATCCACGAATTGCTATTCCTGCCGAGGCATATATAGTGCTTTTCTCCAAACATGCGAGGAAATAAGCTAAAATAATTATTATTTAACCATCAAGCATCACTCAAATCAAACCTTCACATCCAAAATGTCAAAAACAATTTCCCTCTTTAATTAATTTTTAAAAGTTAAAGTTACAAACTTATTCTGCCATTCAGTATTCGTTCATTCAATATAATTGTGCAATATAGTTGGTCAAACCAACTTTTCAGTCAGTAAGAACCAGGAAAACTATACCCATCCTTTTCTTTTGGGTGCTAGTACTAGTGTAAGACAAAGATAGTATGATTCTCTTATTCTATGTTTGAAATGAGAAAGTCCTTTGACAAACTATATAAGCTTTATGAACACGGATGAGATTTAAAAAAAATATAAAAATAATCTTTGATTTTATTAAGCAGTATTTGCACGATCATACACGTGAAATGATAGCTGATCGGGTCGTGTAGAAGCGGCTCGCGGCAATAATAATTGGCCGTTTGCGTTTTTTATTATTAAAAAGTAAAAAACACTACAGTAATAAGTTATTACTGTAGTGTTTTTTTACTTCCCGTCCGCTAGAACAGGACAGCGATAGTTTGATGTTTTTTAATTTGAGTTTGACATTAACAAAGAACTTCCCGTAGTATTTTTGCTACAGTAAGGTGAACATTTCCGAGCATATTGGAGAAAACTTATTTCCTTAGGTACCTACCTTACTTGTGCACAGAATATTAAAAATATTGTCTAGTATCAAAACTATAATTCCTACTACACAAAGTGTGACCAGCCCAAGATTTTTTGAATTACCCGCCAAAAATTTAGGTAAAATTTCAGTAGCCAGACTCTATCAGTGAATGAACATGGGTCAAAATGATATCTTCTTCTTCTTCTTCCTCGCGTTATCCCGGCATTTCGCCACGGCTCATGAGAGCCTGGGGTCCGCTTGTCAACTAATCCCATGATTTGACGTAGGCAACTAGTTTTTACGAAAGCGACTGCCATCTGACCTTCCAACCCAGAGGGTAAACTAGGCCTTATTGGGACTAGTCCGGTTTCCTCACGATGTTTTCCTTCACCGAAAAGCGACTGGTAAATATCAAATGATATTTCGTACATAAGTTCCGAAAAACTCATTGGTACGAGCCGGGGTTTGAACCCGCGACCTCCAGATTGCAAGTCGCACGCTCTCACCGCTAGGCCACCAGCGCTTCAATGGGTCAAAATGATATGAAATTAATAAAATCATTTATCCATATATATTAATTTTTTTGATAATTTTATACGTGTTTATTTTGAGTTATAGTCGTGTGTCGATAGATGGCAGTAAATTTACAGTGACTACAACATTTAATATGACAGGACCCCTCTATACTATCTATTCTTTTTGCTGATACTATTGCATCCCCTGTATTCCAAGATATAAAATACAAATAAATAGTACATTGTGCAACATGGGGCGTAAGTGCAATATTGCAAACGAGAGAAAGTTAAATCGCGATGGCTTGCCAGAGCGATTTATAGACTCGAGTTAGTGCCAATACATAGAAAGGGACATCATGATTCGACCCTGAACCGCTGTCAAATTTCGGTTTTGTATGAAGTTTCCTTTCTGTACCTACGCGGCAGTGTCGGCAGTACTATTATTTATTCTGCGTTTTTACTCACATCACTAACCTCGGGGTTCAAATAGATGCGTCCGCCATTTTACTTAAATAATTTTAACCCCGCAGCTAACGATTGTATGAATAAGTAAAATGGTGGATGAGGTTAAAAACACTTTTTTAAATTAGTTCAGTTACGGAAGTAGCGTGTTGCGTGCTCATTTTATGTCTTATTTTAGTTAAATTAAATACATACTTGGATTCCAGAATGCTGAGTATAAATTAAAAATAAATAATTATTTATAGTTCTACGGTGCACAAACTTGGTCATTAACTGAGGCTCTAAAATCTAAACTCAAGGTTTGCCAGCGCGCGATGGAGCGTGGTGGATCAACGTCGTGTCGTATCGGGCTGTCAAAGAGAAGGCGGAGGACCGCCAAACATGGAAATTGCTCCATCGACAAGAGTCATACTCTTAAATATATGATGATGATGATGATGGAGCGTAGTATATTAGGTGTTCGCAGAACTGATCGGATCAGAAACACGGAACTACGCTCCAGAACTAGAGTTGTAGATGTAGGCGTCAAGACCGCTAAGCTTAAGTGGGACTGGGCCGGACATGTCTGCCGCATGCACCCAGAAAGGTGGGCCAAAATGGTTACTGAGTGGGACCCACGGAATACAGTAGACGGTGCAGGCCGGAGTTTAGGCAGACCGAAAAGGAGATGGCGGGACGACTTGGACGCATTCTACCCCAAATGGTGGGAAAATGCCGATGACAGGGTCGAGTGGAGAAAACGAGGGGAGGCCTTTGCCCAGCAGTGGGACACCAGGCTAGAAAAAAAAAAGTTCTACATAGAACAGTAGTTAGAGAGACTATTAAATGAAAGTACATATGTTTCTTAACAAAATTAATACTCCCAAATATTTAAGTCACCCTAATGGAATGAAAATATAATATATGTAACTTTGATATAGATACCTGTCTAGACGGTTTCTTAATATAGTTCGAGTAATAGAATATTTTATATGTGTTTGATCTTGATCCCTATTCAAAAGAAAATTTAAGAAAAACAATTAATATTTTTTATACTTTACAAAGGAATTTATATTCTTATTTACGGGCATTTTAATCAGGTACCTACATTTTTGAAGTGAAAACTTCTTTAGCGGCGCTGACCACATTTTGAGTTGGGGAAAAAATGATAAACTCGATACAGCGTAACGCGTAACGCGCTGGCTCCATGTGTGACGGACAATGTTATTCACCAAAGAACTTTAGTCATAACGTATCATAATCAGGTCAATTATTTAAAACTGGACTTTTATATTAAGCAATAAAGCTCAATGTTTCTCTAATCTTGCACGGGCTGAAATACGAGGATCTCATAACTTTATATTACTCCAATATAATTCAATAAAGCTACATCTTGATGAAATCTCTAATAAAAGTGAACTCTAGAACTGGTGAATAAAACTCAAAATATCATGAACTTTATTATTTCTTTTCGAATTATAAACAATTAACGCAATAAATTTAATTTTGGAACTAAAGTTTTTCAATAGAAAGGAGGATGGGTCAATTATACATAGTGCTGCAGACATTTTGGACTAGTCATTGAGTTTTCACTTCTGTCGGCACTCCCGGAGTGCAACCGTTGTTTGTTTTTTTATGAAGTCACCGGCAAAATCTAATATATTATAGAATTTTAGGTTATGAAACAAATGTTTTAGTGACTAATTATAACTTTTTTTAATATCAGAAACTTGTGTATTGTTTTTTTTAAGTCATAAATGTACTATGGCCTTCGTCTATATGTATAATGTATAATCGAAATAGTCGCATGTTAGCTCGAGGCCACGCTATTATTAATTAACTAACGGAAATAAGAGTGTTTTCACACTGTCCGACCCGATATCGGATGTAGGATCCTACATCCGCGTAGTCAGGGCTATAACCGCGAAAATCGAAGTTCGCAAATTGCGGGCATCTTTCTCTGTCACTCTAATTACGCCTTCATTGGAGTAAAAGAGAAAGATGGAGATCAGGCAATTTGCGAATTTCGGTTTTCGCGGTAGCCCCTCAGGCCGCAGGGGCGGGCTCGGGCGGCGGGTGCCTTCTTTAGCAGTCACGCACACTACAAGAAGCATTATGCCTATACACAAACACATACGAATACAAACAAATATTATCGGTCCGACAGCTGACGGGGGGCTCCGATGTGGCTGAATTTATCGAAAGCGCCTTTCCGATATCGGATGTCGGAAGGCGCGTATGACAAAAACAGCTGCTGGAGAGTGCCATTGGCATTAAGTCCGCCTTTTTTGCGTTAAGTATTTATCGTTTTTAGGGTTCCGTACCCAAAGGGTAAAACGGGACCCTATTACTAAGACTTCGCTGTCCGTCCGTCCGTCCGTCCGTCCGTCCGTCTGTCCGTCTGTCCGTCCGTCCGTCCGTCCGTCCGTCTGTCACCAGGCTGTATCTCACGAACCGTGATAGCTAGACAGTTGAAATTTTCACAGATGATGTATTTCTGTTGCCGCTATAACAACAAATACTAAAAACAGAATAAAATAAAGATTTAAATGGGGCTCCCATACAACAAACGTGATTTTTGACCAAAGTTAAGCAACGTCGGGAGGGGTCAGTACTTGGATGGGTGACCGTTTTTTTTTTGTTTTTTTTTTGCATTATGGTACGGAACCCTTCGTGCGCGAGTCCGACTCGCACTTGCCCGGTTTTTTTGTAATAATGATATATTAAATGCCTAAATAAATACAGAGAAACACATATCTTACATTTTACTTCCTTCCGACATCCGATATTGGATCGGAGGATCGGACAATGTGATAACGCTTTAAAGCGAACATAAAATCTATTCGACATTCACGTATTGATTTGGCATTTGTTCGACATTTGGCGCCGTTCCGCTATTCACCCTAGGGGCTGACTCAAACTTTCAACTTGACGTCAATTTCATTTTATTACTATATAGCTTTTATTTACTTACACCTGACCGTTGTCTGTCTGTCTGTAATCAAATCTTGCAAGTTAAATTTGATCCACTTCCCGGTTTCCGATTGAGCTGAAATTTTGCATGCATGTATAAATCGGATGACAATGCAATATTATGGTACCATCGAGCTGATCTGATGATGGAGACAGGAGGTGGCCATAGGAACTCCGTGATGAAATAACGCAACCTAATTGTGTTAGGGGTTTTTAGAATTGTCTCGATGAGTATTAGTTGTCTGTTGTAAGAAAAGTACAGTCAGCGATAAAAGCTTGTACCAAAAATGAAATTTTTGCCAAAAAACTATTTTATTTTAATGAATAAGTTTCTTTTATAACATTGGACGCATTGTCAACGGCTTGTTAGATTTGGACATACTTACTTACAATAATAACCCCATCGAGTTATATTATATCTAACTAAACATCTAAACTTAGCGTAGCATACTGTAATTCTAAAAATTCTTAAATACATGTAGTCACTATTATGAGAATGAAGTTTGAAATAACACTTTAAAAGACTCGTTTTTTGTACACAATTTAGTGATATGAAACGAGCCTTATTTTGAATCTTATAAACCATTAATTTATTTTGATTTGATTTTATTTTAATGTAAAAATAATGAAATTATATCGCGGTAGAAGTAGAATCTACACCCGTTCATAAATATGACTAAATATGAAGTTTGATTGATATCCAGATAAACATTAATGTTGATTGACTTTGAAAACATTTTTATCATGGCGACTCCATGGATTCTAGATGGATGGATAATACCAATAAGGTGTATTCGCGTAATACCGAATGTCGGATAATTCCGAAATTCAGATGAAAATCACCCTTAATTCCATCATAATAAAAGTCTCTTTTCGGAATTATCCGACAGTTTTCGACATTCGGAATTACCCGAGTAAACCTTAACAGATTTTTATAGTTCGAATGCCGCCTCGATCTCGCTGACATTTGTTATATCGAGTTTGGGTTTTATGGAGTGCTAAAATTGTTTCATAAACAAAGAAGGTTATGAGTTTGCCATTGAAGCCTTTTAGTACCATTGTTAGTTAATATAACATAACATTTCAATATGCAGTCGTCATATTCTACTAATATTAAACAATATCTGATTTATCCGTACTTTTTGGATTACGTACGTACAGCGTTATATACCGGGTGTGGCCTGTAACACGAACAAAATTAAATAATTAAAACATAGATTGTACTCCTCAAACGGTGACACTTTACACAACAAGTATTTCGATTTCCTATTTTTCATACAAAATAAATATTAAATTCAATGGACGCCATCGGCATGCCATATCATATCATTTGTGAATTTTGTGATTGACGTTGCTTGTCATGGTTGTCATGCCGGAATCATAACAAAATTTGCAACACATTGCGTCTTAGAATAAACTTTAAAGTGTATTAAAAATCAAACCAAAAGTTATTTTTAAAAGTTGCTGAACAAATGTTGGTCAGTATGAGGAGTACTGCCTACAGTTAAATTTTTTGCTCGTATTACAGGCCACACCCGGTATATCTATCGTTATCTAGAAATCCCACGATTTTTTAATTAGTAAAAAAAGTGCATGTATAAAACTTAGTGGCTGATTTTTACTTACTTACTTTTTACAGTCGATTTTTTGTAGATTTCGATAAAATGTATTTTTATGTTTATAAATAGTTTGAAGAGAAGGATGACTCACGTTAGACTGGGTCGGGTCCGGGCCGGAGCTTCCGGCGCTTCGTTTTCTATGGAAACCATCATGTGGTCTCCTGTCATAGAAAATTAAGCGGTGGAAGCTCCGGCCCGGACCCGTCCTGGTCTAACGTGAGGCCTTTAGAACGAGGAACAGGTATATAAATACTGCAAAAATTATAACGAGGATGGCCGATGGGGTCGAAAAGTGCTCGAGTGGAGACCACGGACTAGCAAGCGCAGCGTAGGACGTCCACCCACAAGATCGACGGACGACCTTGTTAAGGCCGCCGGAAGACGCTGGATGCGGTTCGCTTCCAACCGGCACGTATGGAGGTCCAAGGGGGAGGCCTATGTTGAGATGATGATGATGAAAATCATAACAAGAACATTACTCAACATTGTGCTTGTTACAACGACAAATAGTTAAATGCGAATTGCTCGTTTTATTGCATTTGATATTCAGTTGTTTCCGTGATTTTCTATACTTTGTATGTTAAAGGTAAATTAATATTTTATTGTCATTTTATTGTTTAGTTACTGAAGGAATACAATGTGTGAGTGCGGTGAGATGATGGCAGATATTAAGACGGAACAGGAGCTGAGTTTCAAATATATTAGGTAAATATACCCGTCTCGCTAACGGAAGCGGCTCCTAAAACTAGTGCGATGAGGACATGGCGAAAAATCCTGAGTAAAAATCTTAAAAATCGAGGTTTCGTAGTCGACTGTTTCCTCCTCCAAAACTTAACCAATCGTAACCAAATTTGGAAATCTAAATGATTATAAAATTATATGTGTCGGACCGTTTTGCTTTTTTGGCTAATTGATATCTGTTTTGAATACCATGCCTCTCATTGCGGCATATTCCTTTTGGCCATTTTTGAAGGGCTTGGGAATGATTTTTTCAACACAGATTAATATTGTCAATATCTGTTTCGGACCGTTTTGCTTTTTTTGATATTTTTGATTTTTAAGGCGCTAGAGCCCTTCAAAAATGGCCAAAATGGCCTAATTGACTATGCCGCAATGAGAGGCGTGGCATTCAAAACTGATATCAATTAGCCAAAAATGCAAAACGGTCCGACACAGATAATTTCATAATCATTTAGATTTCCAAATTTGGTTACGATTGGTTAAGTTTTGGAGGAGGAAACAGAGGAGTACGAAACCTCGATTTTTGAGATTTTTACGCAGGATTTTTCGCCTTGTCCTTATCTATCGCACTACTTTTAGGTGCCACTTCCGTTAGCGAGACGGGTATTATGTTTACCTAAAATATTTAAAACTCAGCTCCTGTTTCGTCCTAATAATTGCTCGGAGCAATGCTGAGCCGAGCGGAGCCGAGTTTGACCGAAGTCAGGAGTTTCTCACCCCTGGTAAAGGTGGCCTCACACGAATGTAGGTGGTCGCGCGGATGAACAGGCAGACGGACATGTCGAAACTATAATTGTTACTTTTAGGGTTCCGTACCTTAAAAGGAAAAAAACGGAACCCTTATAGGATCACTCATGCGTCTGTCTGTCTGTCCGTCTGTCACAGCTTATTTTCTCGATAACTACTGGACCAATTAAGTTGAAATTTGGTACACATATGTAAATTAGTAACCCAAAGATGCACATGTTTTTTTTATAATTTTAAAATACATAGATTCGAGGTTATTTAAGAAAATAGCCAAAAATGACCATCCCCCCTTTATATCCGAAACTACTGGGTTTAAAGTTTTGAAAAAAATACACAAAATAGTTCTTTACCTGTAGATGACAGGGAAACCTATTAGAAATGTGCAGTCAAGCTTGAGTCGGACTTATGTACGGAACCCTAGAAACGCGAGTCCGAATCGCACTTGGCCGGTTTTTGACTATGGTACCCTAAAAAAACAAATTTATAAACTTCGAAAAGCGCTTCTGGTATTACGAGAGTATCCAGTCGTCAAGCTTTAGCCATTACTAGTGGGGAGACACTCCTGACTTCGGGAAAACTCGGCTCCGTTCGGCTCAGCATTGCTCCGATCAATTACTAGGGTTGGCACCACTTGACGTCCTTTTGCGGCCACAGATAAGATGATAACTTGAATTTTGACAACCCTAAATAGCCGAAAGGGATAGTGCCATATATTAGAAAATCGCGGGGCGCGGGGGACTAGCCCAGGACCGGGATAAGTGGCATACACGAAGAGAGACCTATGCTCAGCAGTGGGCGACTGAAGGCTAGAATGATGATGATGATGACGATGATGATGATGATTAGAAAGGGACAACATGATTCAACCCTGAATTGCTGTCAAACTGTGGTTTTGTAAGAAGTGTCCTTTCTGTACGGTAGTACTATTATCTGTACCATTACTCAGTACCACGCTGAGTTGAGAACATTTCGCGGCACTTTGCTTTGTACGAGCATCTTACTGTTTACTTCTTTTTTATTGTTGTTTATTTTTATTGCAGCAGCTTTTCCGGCTTAAACATAGATATATAAGTAAGCTTAGAGTGTTCCTTACATGGCTACCTTTACTTATTACTAACTGTACTCTGTTTACATTCTGAAATTCTAGACTACTATTTTTATATCCAATTTTTTAAATGTTTGACCATGGACCTAGAATACTACGGACGTAGTTTTGCTAAGACAAAAACTGTGATTCCATCATCCACCAATTTCCTAGTATTTACGCATGACACACACACATTGACAGTTATCTCAATGCCCTCATCCACCAATTTGCCGTCAGACGGATCAAAACGTCAGTGAAGTAAATTTGTCCAAGAAAAAATGTAAAATATGTCGGCATGCGTAGTTAAATCCTGCAAGAATTGTACCGATCGAAAGAAAAAAAGTGAAGGAATCACTTTTCATAGCTAATTTTATCAATTATCACGGTATAGTACATAAAATCTCCATATTTCATTGTTTATAAATGCGAAACAGGAGTGTGACCAGTAAGTTGAATAGGGTAATTTCCCGAAAGTAGGGTAATTGCTGCCCTTCTTATTAAATTATTATGTATTCAAGAGATCATTTAGGAAATTTAGGTAAATAGCTAAATAATATTGATTTTGCATTTCAAACTAGGTTGGTATGGTAATTTCCCGATAATAAGGAAATTAAAGACGTTTACATGAATAATTTTTGATAGCTAACGTTTATTTGTTATGTAAGATAAACATACTCATAGTGTCATAGTGCTCGACGCGGTCCCAGTCCAGTACAAGTCATCTTGAAACTTAAATCATTGTCAATAGAGGTGACAGCAAGGTGTCATCTATTGGGTATTAACATGTCGAGCACTAGTACATTTACCTTATATTTATTTTTTGTTTAAAACCAGATATGTTACAAGTTATATCATTAGGTATTGAAAATAATATTTGCACAAATTAATTGTGCAAATGCGCATTTTCAAGACCTATAAAATAAGTTAGGTACACACTTTTTTAATCGTCTAGCGTAAAACTGTACTATTTTAATATTTGAAAACAAGGACGATATTGAAAATAATTGTTTCACCATTAGGGGAGAATTTGTGTTATATGGTATCACTCGTCTACACGCACACTTTCAAACCGTCCGCCTTTGCAGTGTCACAGTTTGTCTTAAGTGACATTCCCTCTGTCAAATATATAACTCTATTTTTCTACTCGTCGACTATAATTCTTGAATTAAGATTTCTTATACCAAACTTCAATTGGGTATTTTTAATGTGTGGGCTCCCAACTCAACTATAATATTCATTACGATACAGTTTAGTCAACTATAATGAAATTGACCAATCACAGCTCTCCGCGATCAACAGGACGAAACAAAACCATAACTCAAATTAATTATTTATTTAGGTTGTATAGAAACAATTGGTTCATAAGTCAGAAACGCGCATGTGACACCCTTAAAATAGCAATATCCATAGACTACGAAAATCACTTAGTGTTGCTTGTTAGTCTCCATAGGCTACGGTGACCAAAATCGCGAAAACAATGGTCTAAAAATTTAATTTAGCGCGGAGCAAGTACCAGGGCCTCATGAGTTACGAGAAGGTGTCGTTGACCAACGCGCCGGGCGCGGCGGTGGGGGCGTGTACCAGAATAAAGGTATCGCGGCTGCTTGCGTATCTTAGCTGTGTATACTTTTGGTACCAAACCAATTGTGTGTATGATTCTACTAATTTAAAGTATTATTTTTGTTGGCTCGTAGAAAAAGTATTGTATACAATAGTGATATAATCAAGCTTTTCAATCTCGTACCTGACTTAGGCAACTCAGCAAGCTTCGTTGCCTAAACACGGTACTCGACTGAAAAGCTCTCTATTATATCACGATTGTATAAAATACTAGTGTTTGACGATGCTTTTGTGAAATTCTTAGTGTTAAATTTGATCTGTATAATAATCCAATGTTATTATGGAATAATATTAACATCAATAAATTGCTCTGATAATTAGATTAAGATTAATTACGATTCATAAGAGCTTGTTGTTAGGCCTACATGAATAAAGACATCTTTATTTATACAAACTTAATACCTACAAACAAAAATAATACTTAAAACATAATTAAATAACTAACCTACAAAACTTAAAAACTAAAAATAAATAAAACTAATCTAAAAATAAATAATTACAAACTATCCTGCGGAATGGTGCCGTAGATGCTGGCAGCATTTCCCCGCTGTATCGCAATACTTATTCTTTGTGCGAGGAAGCTGCCAGCTCTACGATCACCAGTGGCGTCTGCTATCCTTTTGGTTGGATAAATCCTTAAATAGTGTAGATGCGGTCGGACCCCACGGGCCAAGGGTCTCGACACCGAAGGGTACGAAATAGTATTATGAATAAAGTATATTTTGAATTTGAATTTATCTTTAGGTATTTAAATAAAAGTAAACAAAATCTACTCTCAAATGGCTCCTTAGGCCAGTTGAGGTTAGATGAAAACATTACATGATCAAATAATGTAGGTTAAAGTCAGGTCGTTCAATAACAGATCCAGGCGGTTTTCTATTTGATTGGTTAAGCAATAAAATCTTAACCCGAAAATGTAAAACTTGTTTGTTTACTTTTATTTAAATACGTTTCCTTGCCAGTTAAAGTTACATAATTAAACCAAAAACATAGCTTATTACTCAAATCGTTAACTATTGTATTGTCCACAAGAAAAACGGCTGTTTACCGAACGTTTTTGACCCATATCAGCTTAGTCATAGCAATACGTGTGAACAATATAGTTATCATTATCACAAAACGCAGCGGACATGGCTATAAATTTAAAACTAAAAAGCGTATTTTTGGTGAAAAATCCATGTAACTTAGGCTCTTTTTATTCTAATGTACCATTGCGTGCTGGCTGTTCATTTGATTATACTTTTATACAGTCGACGTCAAAGATATGTATTCATTTTTCGCCTTATTACAAATGGGTAAGGTGCAAAAATGTAAACATATTTTTGACGTCGACTGTACCAGAAATGTATGAATTGTTTATAGCATGAGCTGGTTCTGTTGCTTGTTAAAAGATAGCCTCGATAGCACTCGTTGTAGTTATTTTAATAATGTGTGATTACAGCTAGTAGGATTTTTTTAACCTAACATAATGGTGGCACACAAGCGCGTAAGTGTGGGCGTTTGCAAATTTGGCTGAGTGACACATGCTTTGCCGACCGTTTTAAGTATACAACATGTCACTGAGTTGACAACTAATTAAGGCTTCACGTTGCCAAAACAGGACATCTGAAACTGAAAACAGTATAAGTATAAACCTTTCTCACTACCAGGAACACAACACAACACTAACTATTACCATAGAGTAAATGACCATAGATGACACTTGTGACATCTGGTGTCAATTAGGGGTACTGATAGTTCCACTACTTGACGTTAGATGTCGATTAATAACGCTTTTACCACTCTTTCTTTACTTATATTACTCTATGCTATTACACCTATGTACAGACACAAGGTAGCAGTGATATTTGGCCGTGGAAAGAATATTTAATGCTTACTACTAGTATACCTTTATCAACCTCAAAACAAACAAAATACATTAAAAGAGGCAGAGCGAATGGTCCAATTTTATATGTTTCCGAACACGGAAAATACATTACGTACATCAAATAATAACCACACTGTGATTTCCCGCGGGGCGACAAAGGTGTCTACTCGTACGTATTTACTCGACAACTGTGACTGCGGCTTTTTGATCTGGAACTACAGTGTTAATTAGTTTTTATTCAGCTGTGTCGTCGGCTAATGTGATATAGTTTATAATTTTTTTTTATGTAGACAGGTGAATCAACTTTTTCTTGTCACTAGTTGCCATGGTTACGGTATCCTGTACGGCTACCATCAGTTTGGCATTGACATAAACGCTATCGTGAACGTATTTTACTTTCTATATATATCTTTCGCACTAATATGTCAGTACGAGAGAGATGCATAGAAAGTATCATAAATTACGTTCACGATAGCGTTTATGTCATTGCGAAACTGATGGTAGCCGTACTGGGTCACTCTTAAAATACTAGTTATTTCGTATTTAAATGACCCTTACTTGAATTTTTTGGTAGTTTTAAGGCCTAAAATTTCCATAATGAAACATCTACAGACACACATACAAAGGATAGGTGTTTTCGACAACTCCCAATTAGCTTATATAACTGTATAACTACCTACTCACTTTTAGCTTTATTTGAAGCATGCAATTTAGTGTATGAGGGAGAAGTGGAAGGAGTTGGAAGGGGTAGACCTCGGTGGACTTTCTCTGATCAGATCGGGGAAATCCTGAGAGAGGCCAGGTCAAGAGCACCCTAAACCAGTGAGCCTGTATGAGGAATGTTATGAATGTGAAGGAAGCGAAAGAGGTATGTTAGGATCGTAGCAAGTGGAAATCCGTGGTCTCTGCCCACCCCTCCGGGAAATAGGCGTGATTATATGTGACATCCCGCGAGTAAAGGTACCTTATGGCGGTTGGCGCTTACACTATTATTAACACCGCTCCAATATTATCGCGGCGCTAAGCGACTTAAACGCCAGTCGCCATAAGGTACCTTTTGCCGTGGAACGTCACATATGTATGTATGTATGGTAGTTTTAAGGTATTTATCTATGGGCCAATAAGACACTTATAAGAGTTATAAGAACACACTCGTGGTCCCACAGGCTGTATAATTACCTCTTAATAGGCCCTTATGATATCGACACGTTTTAATATACAGTGTGTTTTCTGTAACTGGAGCAATAAATTAAACTGTAGGCTGTACTCCTCAAACTGACCAACATATTTTGTTCAGCAACTTTTGAAAATAACTCATGTTTTGGTTTTTATTACACTTTAAGGTGGTTCTCCTTGCTCGAATTTCATACAAACTTCTTGGCACCCTAGCTCCTATTATATAGGGTTTCTTCACTTGTATATGTAATGTTTGGGTAGTATATATACTTCTGTCTTCGCTTAACGTAAAAAAATACTAGATATTGATTAATATTATTAAGAAAAAAGCCTTTGAATATTGGTAAAAATTTGCCCCATTGCTTGTTTGTGTGAGTGATGCTTATAGTGTAGGTGTAATTCTAACATGGCGACTTCATTTGACAAGCAATCATTTTTAATTTATCAAAGGTGTAACAGATGGCACTTTAAAACCGCAACACAGATTACCTGTGTATTTTGTTTTATTTTCACTCAATAGAGGGAGATATATTTAATGCACAAAGCATGTTACGAGTATACTCATTTAAGAGTCTCCTTTCTGATATAATTTCATTCCCAGATTTAATATAACTTAATAATTATTATGATTATTACACAATAAAATACATTTATATAACTATACATTTAATAGAAAGGTCAGTCCAAACAATCATTCGCGTAACGGTCGTCCACCGAAAAGCCTTGTGAATTCTGCTTTCGGTTCGGCAGAAATATAAATGTTCGCTGGAAAAGCCTATATTTATTGTAACAATGATTTTTAAACTAAAATACCTAGCTATATTTTTCTCAAAAATATATAGGTATGTGGAAAAAAATGTCATCTTCTTGTAAATAAACAAGATTCTATATGTTCTACTTGTGCATAACAATAACATTAGTAGATTATTAACCAAGTGATCATTTCTTGTTGAATTTTTTTTCAAAAATGTTGCCTTTCACCCGAGTTAAAACACTCTACTTTTCATTTCGCATATAAGGAAAGTAAAATGCATGTGTTTTTTAAATACATTTTTATACTAGGTATTTTTGAGAGTAGGTACTTTCAATTAACAATTTGGCCAAAAGTAATATCGTTATTTATGGAATGGGGAGTCAAATATCAGAATGGAAATTGTTATACATCCATTTATACCCAAATTTCAATTCCTTATTGCAAAAAGAATAATAAAATCGTACTTGGAATTGGAACCTAAACTGCTCTAGTGCAGAAACGTAGGGTAGACCGGGTGCAATAGTACCACGGGGCAATAGTACCATCGTTATTATCTTCACAATTACAACGAAATATGAATATGTGGGTATATACGATAAAGCCCAATACTTGTCTGGACCCGCTCACTTAGTGTAGTAAATAAAGGTAGTGGACCCCGCAGTAATTCCTCAGCCAGAAAAAGCTTTACAGTATTGATAAAGTATCAATAAATAAAAAGTATTGTATAAATTTCCAAAGAACAATAATAATAGTATTTAAGTAAATACCTAAAGTCTTAAATCGTTAATATCTTTTTAAGGAAAATTGCTCCGTTTAAACTTTCTTCTCCGGACATGTTCATGTAACGTATTGCAACAATATATGAAATATCAAAAAAAAATCCCCGCAGAAATACCAATATTAACAAAATATATTTTTTTGGCGTGGCTTGGACCGGAAAATTGCTCAGTCTAATTTTTTCACTGGAATGCCATTTTATTGCCGATTTATACATACAAATTGAAAATCTAAAAAATTTACCATGTAACTATACTTTTTTTCAGAAATTGCCTTTTTACTCGCTGTGGAAAATTTCTCTATCCATTTTATTTATTGAATTAAGTTCACAGTTTTCTTTCCATTCAACTATAAAAACATCCAAAAAAATAACGAGCGTATTCAAAACTAAACATATCGGGAGCAGTGTATAGGAGCGGGGTGTACAAGGGATGACAGTTCTTTTGGATATTTTGGATTTAAGTATATACGTGACTACTTAGTATATATTAAAAAAGAAATCAGGCTGAGAAATTTTCCACTCTCAGTTTTTTATAGTTCTAAAATACATAAACTTGGGTATGCATTTTTATTTTGGATTTTCTTACCCACTACGCCAAATTATATTCTAAGATCATATAAGAAGGAAAAAATGGCAGAGCAATTTTCCGATGAAAATGAGCGCCAAAAAAGGAATTATCGTAAAAAAAATATTCTCATGTTTGACAAAAGTTGTAGATTTTTTTCTAGTATCAGATACTGATACAAATAACTTATTTGGTAAAATAATTTTGGACGGAGGAATTACTCGGTTCAATATATAAACAGATTTGTATTTTTACGTATAAATACCTAACTTAGGAGTGGTTTTTTTTTTGGATATTTATATGTTAGTTTCGGCTCATACTATACAATAACCAAGCAAAATTTCATCGACTGAGAAATTAATGCATGGGTCTCCATACAACAACTTGCTTCGTTTACTACACTACACTAGTCGGCCGCTCGCTGCGACGTAGAACGGAGGTGCGCGGAGACCATTTTTGTTTTCGAGTGATCAAAGTAAGTATTTACGAGAAATATTTTGTCATATTATTCAAAACCAAATAATCCTAGAGTTAGATTGGTATTAGATTATGATTAGTTAGTTATCAAAGTTTCTTTTGTGGGGCAGTATGGGGATGAGTTAGGTAAAGGAATTGAAATATAAGTACTTTATGTAATTTTGGGTACTCGGGGGCATTAGTAACTATGTGAGCCGGGGACAATTGTACCGTTACAATTGACACCGCGGTACAAACGACTCCTTAACAACGTTACCAAAAATATTAAAAAAGCATTAGGAGAAACCAAAAATAAAGGAAAAATATGAGACGGAAAAAGCAAAAGGGAAGGGAAAAGGCAAGGTAATAGACAAGGGGAAAGGGACCGGAAAAGGAAAAAATATTCAACGACAAGGAGGATTCTGTAGAAGAATACTATTGCCTAGTCTGTGGTGAGCCTTATAGTATAAGCAGATCCAATGAAACATGGGTGCAATGTGATAATTGTCAATTGTGGGCTCATGAAGAGTGTACTGACCAGGGCCCTATTTCACCAACTACGACAGGTATGGCAATTGTCAAAAAATGACAGACCTCTGTTTTACCACACCGACATTTGTCAGTGACATATGTCGAGTGACAATTGACAAGTGACAGGTGACAATTTTGTAGATTGTTTTGTATAGAATTTCATATAAACATGACAGGTATTTTGGTACAATTGTCCATCTTAAATTTAATGACAATTATTTTGTGAAACAAGGGTAATTTTTACTAGTCGATATATTTGTCAATTCTTGACAAGATATCGTTAATTGCTTTCTGTGTACCGTGTTGTCATCACTAACATGATATTGATTGAGATCCCAATCCCACCTAATGCAGCGTACCTACATTATTTGTTGACAAGGCGTGAAAGCATTATTTTTTTGTTACTTTTAAGTTATTTTTTCTGCAAATGCAAGTGCAGTGACGTCAAAGTAGAAATCTATTCTTACCTACTTTATGTATTCCCTTGTATAAGAATGTCACCTCTGTTACTTTCGCGTAGATTCATTTTCTAACCAAAACCCTAACTTTACCGTTAGTGCCCAACTTCGCCCAAGTAAATTATAAAAAAAACAATACCTACCTATTTACCTAAACATACCTAATTTCGCTACCTGTCCCCAACTCAATCAAAACTATACTGAAACTTATTCCAAATCCTAAATGTTGAAGTACTAAACGCCTTCGTAGGCAACAATTACTATTTATAGTGTTATTATGATTTCATGCTTGTTAAGAAGAATTTAAAAGCGATTTTTATTTGTACCCTAAAGGCGAATTTAGGGTACAAAGTTTGTTTTGCCAACGTTTGCCAATAACGGGGTTTGCTAACAACGAAAACACTACAATTGTCACCTAAGCCTGACACAGCTCCGATTTCATGTCAAGAATTACCGACAAATTGACAAACATGTCGACTTATAAAAACTACTCTTGATTCATCAAATCATTGTCATTAAATGAAAGATTGACAATTGTAACTAAAGGCGTGTCAAGTTTATAAGCATTTCTATACAAAAACAGTCTACTAAATTGTCACTTGTCACCTGTCACTTGGCAATTGACACTCGACATATGTCACTGTCGGCTTGGTGAAATAGGGGCCAGGAATTGAGTTACACTTGTCATAATTGTGAGTAGCGATTATCTTACTATGAGATATGTTAGTTTAAGGTTCCTTAAAGAGCATTCGCTCATCAGACACGTAAACGTACATTTATTTATGAATTGGAAAAAAAAAAAACACCTCAAGCAAGCGGTGTGACTTGTCATAACGCACGCACAATATTAACTTTAATAAACGTAAAGTATCACAATTTCACATTTTTTGTTGGATTTTACAAAAAAAAATAAGTAAAATACGATAACCCCTAATTCCGGAACCAGTTCCGGAATTCCGGAATTCGAATCCAATATCGAAAATCAGTTCCGGAATTGGAGACCATCCGATATTGCAAGCCCTAATTGTAACACAAGGAATCATTGACCAAAAACGGGATTTTCTACCATATTCTTACCGTTAACAACAATTACCCTCAAAAATACGTAAATCAATAACCTACTATTTCATATGTAGGTACGTACAGTTTTGGTTCAACTCCTATACATTCTGAACTAGGAACCATTATCCAAAAAATGGTACTATTGCCCCCGGTCTACCCTATCATTTCCTGCACACCTTTTACAACAACAATGACCGTCTTTCATAGCATGCGAAATGAAACGGATATTTCTTGTTTTCTTTGCATTAGCATTTTTCTCTCGATAATTTAATCAATTTGCAACATAAGTATTAGAAGAATCGTCATAAATTCATAAATAACAAAATATAAAAGGACATACATTTATAGAAGGTTTCCCCGCGCGACGTTGCCAATTGGTTTAAAGGGCAACATGCTCGCAACGTTTGGATGTCAATAATTCGACAATGAAAAATTATATTTCAAATCAATTCAAACTTGATATTTTTGATAGTAATGGGTTACTTACTTAAATAAGAAGGCATATTTCGCCCGGGTCTACTATGGTCAAATGGTCTAGTGGCTTTTAGCTTATGAGTATAAGTCTAATAAGTTGAACAGCATGACAGGGTTCAAACCACGAACAAAGACTCATTTCTTTTTGTATTTATTTTATTTCATTTTTTTGGCTTTTTATGACCTTATTTTTTATCACATGATTATTTTACGATTTTTAATCATTATCAAACGGGACTTACCTAATCGCGTATAATTAAGTTTTTAAAATTTACCTCCGAGTTCCAACGTTCCGATGGCGTAGTCTCCGTGGTTGTCGGGTCGGGCTCTTAGTTCTCTTAGACAACGGGGACGGAAAAGTTGGAGGTACATTTTAAAAACTTAACTAAAACGGTTAAGTACTGTTTTTCTAAATAATAATATAATGTATAGTATTTATTTTAACTCTAAATTAGTTTTAATAGGTATATATATATTAGAAAAGGTGGAAAGGCTGACCATATAGTCATCCAGCGTGGAAATGCTCTCAATATCCTTTAGCATTGCATTTTCTAAAAACCTATCTAGATAGAACATTAGGTGTTTATGTAAAATGGTAACTATGTATAATTTCAATAAAATGTAGGTAAAGGTATACTTACTTACTTTATAGTTCGTTTTTTTAGCTTTAGAAATAAGGTAAACAATCTTGATGCGTCTTTTAATTGAAAAACACATTTTAAAAATAAGTTACGGCAAATATGTAACAATTATGAATCTAATACGATCATTTATAATCTTCTGCTTTCATAAGTAATAGTTACCGATTTTTTAAAAACGTTTTTCTATTAAAAGACATGTCAAGATCGCTTACCTTCTTTGTAGTTCTTTCTAATGCTTAAAAAAACGAACTATAGTTAGGTATAGTTTTTAGGACTGACCAGCAATGACTACGATATTTACGATAGGTACAGAAAGTAAGGCTGACTGCTGTATAAACGTAAGGAAACATAATTATAATTATGTACAACAATATATAAGGTATACCTAAATGAACGAGTTCACATCCCATCATAATCACAATATTTTATTGTGTTTAAAGAACGATATATTTTGATTTTTTCTGTTTCTCATTTCTTCCCCAACAATGTGACTCACACGCCAGCTTAGTAGTGTTACGTTACTACTAAGGTAACGTTAAAAGCGTTTTTTTTAATTTTAGGTACCTAATATAATTTGCGTCATTTTCAATTGATAATAAGAATAACAATATATAAATTATAAAACTTTTCATAAAATAAAAATAAAAAACAAAAAAAATAAGCACCGTCGTGATTTGAACCCAGAATCATTGTAACTAGCTTAAATTTATTCAAAACAGATGTTGTGGGTGCCACAAGCACATGACAATTTACGTTTCAAAATTCCAGTTGGTTCCAAGTTACTTGTCAATGTCACAAATAAGAATTTAAATTCTAAATTGTTTTTACAAAAAATAAAATTTCATGCGCTGAACTGCGCCCTCTAGGATACTTTATTGTAACATTCCAAATCTACTGACATTTGACACTGACTTTAGGTATGTAAGTGTGCGTGAATGCAAGAAATTGCAATATTTTGCAGTTGGATTCCGATAATAACGAAATGAGACACTGTTGAGTTAAACATGTCTCGATTTGGATGTAATATTTTTTATAGTTTTCGCACATATCAACACATCTTAATGAAACTTTGTATTTTGGGAGAAATAGTGAAAATCCACAATTCGTGCACAGTGACGCCATCTTTTGGCTGATAATCGGCATCCCATCCCTAGACATCCACCTTAAAGTTTATTCTAAGACGCAATATGTTGCACATTTTGTTATGTTAAAAGTAACGTCAAACACATTGATGTCAGCGTACATTGAAAGCAATATATATTTTGTATGAAAAAGAGGAAGTCTAAAGTATTCATAATTTTTAAAAGTTGCTGAACAAATGTTGGTCAGTTTGAGGAGTTCAGCCTTTAGTTTAATTTATTGCTCCTGTTACAGGAAGCACCCTGTATTATACTAAATTTCAAGCTAACATGTAATTTACGTTATAAACACTTCGTCCAAATATACACATGGTAATACCTTATTTCCAATGCCATTATTTAGCAAGCAAGCTCAAGAAGGCTTGTGTTGCGGGTACTCAGGCAACGATATACCTAAAAACACATAGAACAGAACAGAGCAGCCTGGAGACTTCTTACAGATAGAGCTACTTATGGTGGTCACGTCACGACCCTCAGCAGCGGACTGGTCCATAAATTTAAAGTCGCTCAGCGAGCTATGGAAAGGGCTATGCTCGGAGTCTCTCTGAGGGATCGTACTTATTAGAAATGAAGTCATCCGTCAGAGAACTAAAGTCGTCGACATAACCCATCGGATTACCAAGCTGAAATGGCAGTGGGCCGGTCATATTAGCCGTAGAACCGATAACCGTTGGGGTAGACGAGTTCTCTAGTGGAGACCGCGCATCGGCAATCGTAGCGTTGGACGCCCGCAGACTAGATGGAGCGATGACCTTCGCAAGGCGGCTGGCAAGAGCTGGATCAGAGTTGCCGCAAGTATTGCTCAATGGCGTGCAATAGGAGAGGCCTAAGTCCAGCAGTGGACGAGAGTAGGCTGATGATGATGATGACCCTCAGCTTTGAGGATAACGACGAAGAAGAAGAAATACATAGAAAACATCCATCGCTCAGTAACAAGTGTATGCCATTACCGGGATTCGAACCCTGGACCATCGGCTTCATAGGCAGGATCACTGGCAAGACTGGTCGTCAAAAGGTATACAAAATCAAAGACATATATAACTTTGTATAAGATGAATAAAGCCTAAGAAAAAAACGTGCTTCGGAAATCAAGAAAAAGTCATTCTCGGATAGATGGCGCACACACCTTTGTCATATGCTCGGCTAGATTGACGTGACGACACAGTTTCATGTTTAACAATTTTAACACATAGATGTCAGGGAATGAACATGAATCAAAATGATATAAAAATAGTAAAATAATTTAATCAATATACACATTTGATAATTTTATACGTCTTTATTTTGAGTTTTAGTCGTGTGTCGATAGATGGCAGTCATTTTACAGTGACTACAAAATTTACTACGACAGGACCCCTCCATACTCTATTCTCTTTGACAAAATTAAGAGGCCTTTATGATGTTTTTTTATCATCTCTTGTTATGATTCGTCAAGTCAAAGTAAAGTATGCCTCAGACCACAACAAACAAAAATTAATAAAAGAAATGGAGTGGAATAATATAACAATGGAACTTCGACAATCCGAGACTTGTTAAATTTTAATTGGGATAACTTCGGAGCTTGGCGTGCTATTCCTTCTTTTACAAGTCCGCAATCGAATTTAATTGAAATTATTTCGGCTTTGTTGAAATATTACTTTCTTTATTACATAATTGTACAGTGACTTTTGACAAACTTCTGACAATTGGAATTAATTTCTAACACGTTTGTTAATAATCGCGATTTGAATGCAGTACCTAGTAGGTAAAAGTTTGTATAAAAGAAAACTTTAACAATTTAACTGGAAAGATGAAGTAAGTAAGTAAGAAAATATTCTTTATTGCAACAATAACTATACATTTTACACACATGTAAAACGACAAAGAAATTTTAATGACACTCAAAGTAAGTAAGTTTTAAGTCTATCATTGATGAAGCGTAATCTCCATCTCAGCTTGGACAAAAACCGGACAAGTGCGAGTCGGACTCGCCCACCGAGGTTTGCGTACTTTATAGTATTTGTTGTTATAGCGGCAACAGAAATACATCATCTGTGAAAATATCAACTGTCTAGTTATCACGGTTCATGAGATACAGCCTGGTGACAGACCGACGGACAGACGGACAGCGGAGTCTTAGTAATAGGGTCCCGTTTTTACCCTTTGGGTACGGTAACAGAACCCTAAAAACATCATAAAGGCCTCTTAATTTTGTATACCTTTTGCCGACCAGTCTTGCCAGTGATCCGGCCTATGAAGCCGATGGTCCTGGGTTCGAATCCTTGTAATGACATACATTTGTTACTGAGTGATGGATGTTTTCTATGTAGGTATTTCTTTTTCTTCTTCGTCGTTATCCTCAAAGCCATCATCATCATCAGCTTACTCTCGTCCACTGTTGGACATAGGCCTCTCCTATTGCACGCCACTGAGCACGATTTGCGGCAACTCTGATCCAGCTCTTGTTTCCAGTCCAGGTCCCGTTTTTACCTTCTGGGTACGGAACCCTAACTAGGGATAACGCTAGAAAGATGATAATAATTTGTTCAAATTGTTTTATTTCATGAAAAACTATATCGTGTTTGATTTATGTAGGTTTATATTTGTTTAAGTAGTATTACCTACCATCTATTTTGGACATATCCCACCCAATTAGGCAGAGCCATACTAAAAAGGGGTCCCAACTAACTTCATACTTAAACCCCGAGATATAAAATTGAAGTATATTGTTTTGGACGGCCATTGTAGACAAAGTTGCTAGAAATGGCTACAGGGCTAATAAAATGCGGGTTTTGGGTCTAAATGTTCGCGGGAAGCGGAAAGTTTGCTAATTTAGGACCTTTACATCCTAGGACGATTATGTTATTGATATCGCTTTTTCTTTTTTGACACACCCCTAAGCTACGGTCGTAACCAATAACATGGGTTTCCCGGTACATACCGCTATAGTTCATTTTTTTTTGCATTAGAAAGAACTTGAGAGAAGGTAAGCGACCTTGACATGTCTTTTAATTGAAAAACGCTTTTTAAAAATCAGTAACTATTACTTATGAAAGCAGAAGAATATAAATGATCGTATTAGATACATAATTGTTACATATTAGCCGTAACTTATTTTTGAAACGTGTTTTTCAATTAAAAGACACATCAAGATTATTTACCTTATTTCTAATGCTTAAAAAAACGAACTATGACGCAAGCGCAAGCAGCCTGCGTATTATGGATGGTAGGTATTATCCACGTGATAAAATAACCGTCACCTTTTAACACCGCGGGATAGAAAGCGACTGACACCGTTTTATCACGCTGTTACGTAGACAAGAACGACCATCATATCCGTGCAGCCGGCGTATTATCGATTATATCCATCTTTATCCACGTGATAAAATAACTGTCACCTTTTAACACCGCGGGATAGAAAGCGACTGACACCGTTTTATCACGCTGTCACGTAGATAAGAACGACCATCATATCCGTGCAGGCATGCGTCCTGTAGCGGTGCGCGGCGGTAACTACTGTGGCTAGATACCAAAATTGTGGTGGGCCGCATGTACTTGTAGCGACGCGACGAAATCGCGGAGTGAGTGGCTTAAACTGAAAATCGTAATTAGATTCCAAAAAAAGTAAGACAATGTTGCCACGTTTTACTAGCGCGTCTTGTATTTATGTAAAAATAAGTAAATAAAAGTACTTTTTTAAATCGTAGGAGTAAAATTATCAATAAATAAATTATCTTAGCGTGTTTATTTATAAAAAGGAATTTTACTATTTTACAAACAAATTATTGCAGTGGCAACATTTTTTGGAATCTAATTACGATTTTGAGGTTAGCGTCATTATAAGTCTTTCTAAATCTGTGCCATCCAAATATAACTTGTAAACGATCTAGGCCAAAGAGAATTATTTCTTTATTTCTTTATTCTGAACAATAATTATTGTGTCGAACATTATAGAATAGATAGTATAGAGGGCTATTGCCAAAGTAAAGTTTGTTTGTAGTCACGGTACATTTACTGCCATCTATCGACACACGATTAAAACTTAAAATAAAATTGAAAATGTATAAATTAATAAAAAAAAATGTTTACGGATAAATGATTTTTAATTTTTATTGTTCCATACTGACCCATGTTCTTTCACTGATATGTGTTAAAATTGTCAAATATCAAACGGTCAAAATCGTCAACGCCATCTAGCCGAGAATAGGCTAAAGGTGTGTGCGCCATCTATTCGAGAATGACTTTTTCTTGATTTCCGAGGCACGTTTTTTTCTTAGACTTTATTTATCTTATATGGAGTTATATACATATATCTGATCTAGGCTCTTCTAGCAACTTTATCTCCCATCTAGTTAAACTCGGCCCGTTTTTACGCCGGTTTTTGCCGTAACTCTAAAAGGGTTGCACTTACCGCGGTACACAGGCTTTAGTGGCCTCGGCGGCCTCTAACCGCCATGCGGTCAAGTCATTTTGTATATAATAGAGGCTTTGGCCTCGGTGGCTTCTAACAGACATGCGGTAAAGTCATATCGTTATGGCTACGTACCGTATTATACCGTAAATGACCGGTTTTATATATAATAGCCATGGGGTTAAAACTACAGTGATATATCGTTAAAAATTAAAGAAAGAAATAAAATTTAAGTTAAAAATTGGCGAATATACCGGGTGTGGCCTGTAATATGAGCAAAAAATTAAACTGTAGGCTGTACTCCTCATACTGACCAACCAAATTGTGACCGTTTAAAGAGTACAATCTATGTTTTAATTCTTTGCTCGTATTACAGGTCACACCCGGTATATAATCTGTGGTGTGGTTTTCAATAACGTGTATTTGTAATTAATACTATAGAATCAAATTCAACACATATCAAATATTGTAAATTACTTTGTTGTTTTCATTTTGTGGTGTAAGTGTAACTAATAGTAAAGTAATATGATATCTGATTTCAACCAAACTCACGTTTGGACGTTTTTTATTTATAGGCTTTTTATTTTAAGTTTATTTAGTTTAGAGATAGTTTGTATTATTATTTTTAAGCTAGTTTAATGTTTTATATTTATTTAATAGTGTTGTAATAAATCTTACCAAACTCATTTAAATATTTTGCTGTTACACAGCAAAATGTACACTTAACCCTTGTATTTTAATTTATAGAAATTACATTTGTTTGGAAAAACCTGGAAGTTGTTGATTTTTAGTATGTGATTTTGGGCATATTTTTCGGGGTTTGTAATTATTTCATATTTACAAGTTTATAATATGAATATCACAAATAGTGTACCTTTCTGATGGCAGTAAAATGTTTCCTATACTCCTTACTAATAGTTATATAGGTAATTAAAAACATATGATTTAGTTTAGCCTATGCAACTTCTAACACTAATTTCGCAGTAAAAATCGATGATATATTTTATTTCACTATTTTTCCTAGAATCGACAAACAATTATTTTTATTTTATTTTGAAAGGAGTACCAACAGCTGCAATTACATTCTATACAGGGTGGAAGGATAAGTCGGGCCCTGGTGAAAAACTACCTTAAATCCTTAAGCTGGCTCATTTTACTTAAAGGAGACATTCCTTTATTTTTAAAAAGAAAAAAAACTGCGTTCAAAGTATTTTTCATTTTTTCTTCAATTTGGCTTGTCTAAAAATATCATAAGTACTAAATATTAGATTTTTATGGGTATTTTGTACGACAGACGAGTGTAAGACCTAATGTTTCTTGGAGAAATGTTATCATTAACATTAACTGTATCGACTAGTGGAATAAAATTGCGAATTTTTATTTTTTGGAATTTTTAGTCGGTTTGAGTCCCGGGCGAGGCAAGCGAGTTTTAGGAAATCTTTGAATGCAGTTTTATTTCTTTTAAAAAATAAAGGAATGTCTCCTTTAAGTAAAATGAGCCAGCTTAAGGATTTAAGGTAGTTTCCCTGCAGGGCCCGACTTATCTTTCCACCCTGTAGATTTAGGTAACAATAAAAAACCAATTACAGGTACTCACAGATAGAAATGAAGTAGACGATATATCAAACTTTGCGCGCAATTTCACACATGCTATCACGTTTTATACAGTCATTTACAAAATATCAAGGAATACACTTAATTTATAGAACTCATAACTTATCTAGAATGGACTGCTAACATACTACTATTATGTGATACATATAGTGAATTTGTGTTTGATTTGTGGTTTTATAGTGATTAGAGCGACTTATGGTGGTCACGACCCTCAGACATGAGGATTCGACTAGGAAGATTAGTAATTTGGGGCAAAAAAAAATCATGCATTTAAGGGTTAAGGATGATTACTTTACCGTCTGTGGCCAGTTTCATTTAAGCACATCGTTTTTATTCAGTAGGTATTTAGGTAGTTTTCAGTGTAAGTAAGTACTGTCTTTAGTAATTGTATAGCACACATTTTATTTTATTAAGTCGATTTGCGATTGCAGTTAATTTTATTACTTGTTTTTGTTTTTTAACCTCAAAAATAACAGCTAAAAAATACTACTATCCCGTTTAATGCCTTTGCTAACATTAACAGATACATAATACCTGCGTAATATTTATACAAAATATTGCCTAGCAAATAGAATATTTAACTTGTTTCCTCTTGTTTCCCAAATAAAATAAAATAAGAGTAAAAACCCGTCAAGTGTCAAGCCAATCCGATAAGAGCGGCCATCAACATCAACAGAAATGTTACCCGATATTGTCTTTACAAAAGTGCCTCCATTTTTCTGACAGAAATGAAGGCTTTTTCAATGTTTTTTTGTCAACTTGAGTCATGAAAAGCCTAATTACTTTCCGGTTTTAGCTAATTGGCAGCTTCGGTATGAAGTGGAGAGCTTTTAGCCGAGTTCAAAATAGGTAAACTCGTAAATTTGTAGGGATCTTCTTCTTCTTCCTGGCGTTATCCCGGCATTGCCACGGCTCATGGGAGCCTGGGGTCCGTTTGAATTTGTAGGCATCTAATTTAGTAGTAATAGCAGGCGTGGCTCACTCCGCCATATCGTCGCTTTTCTACGGGTAGCTTTTAAGTACATCCGGTCCATACGGGACCGGGCCGGAGCTTTCGGCGCTCCGTTTTCTATGGAAACCACCACGTGATTACCGATCAGCTGTCATAGAAAAAGCCATGTCAGACGCCTCGGCCCGGGCACGACCCGGTCTAGAGTCTTGAGTCATCATTTAAATAAGCTGCAAGCAATGGTGTAAAAAATACCGATATACAATTACCTATAAAACAAATTAAAGGTATTTAAATTAATTTACATCATAATTAGATGTAAAAACGTTCATTAAAATCATCAAAAATTAAAATGTCCTTGTTTTGATGTTTATTCAGTTCTATCTTTTGAAAGCTCTTTGCATTGTAAAATATTTTAGTTGAGTTAATTAAATATTGCATAATTTTACGCTTGGCAAAGAAAATTTCAGTAAAACATAAAGAATATTAAAATAAATAAATAAATATTAGTGGACATCTTACACAGATCAACCTAGTCCCAACTAAGAAAAGCTTGTAGGTACTATGGGTGCTTAGGCGACGATATACATACTTATATAGGTTCCGTACGTTCCGTACCACCCCACATGAGCCCCACTTTAATATTTATTTTATTCCGTTTTTAGTATTTGTTGTTATAACGGCAACAGAAATACATCATTTGTGAAAATTTCAACTGTCTAACTGTCACGGGCCATGAGATACAGCCTGGTGACAGACAGACGGACAGTACAATCTTAGTAATAGGGTCCCGTTTGTAGCCTTTGGGTACCGAACCCTAAAAACATCTGAATACCATTAGGCAGCCCGTACGCTAAAAAAACAAGAGGGTCAAAATCGATTCTAAAAGCCACAAGGTTGTCTAGTCACATTATTAAGTGGAAGGCATCTTAAACCCCCCTCCCCTCTTTTCTAAGCCCCCTCCATTTGTCAATTTGTCCAAAAAATTAACAATTAAAATTCTCAAAGGGTATTATGTACATAGCCCTGCGGTAATCAGCCCAAGCAGTGTAGAAAAAACGCTTGAAGTGGTGAAATAGAATATTGTATAAATGTGGAAGAATCCTCGAAAATTTAAGGGAAAATTCACAGTAAATAAAGGAAGAAAGGATTTTGGAAATGGGAAATCTCAATCCCTATACAATAATATGAAAGGTTTCCGAAAATTTTCCATGTGGAATTTTCAGAATTTTGGAAGTTGCGACGAAACATCATTATAAGAACACAGTTTATGTCGGCGGCCGATCGCAAGATCAGGGAGATCGTAATGTTCCTGTGTATTGTTTTGACGATAGTCACATTAAACCAATATATAGGTAAGATAGGTTCGTTAGGTTGCTTCAGATGCCCGAAGGGCAAACTGCCCAAAATTAGGAGCCCCGCGTAGCGGGGCTCCGTCAACTCAGGAAACGAGTCAAAGATTTTCACGTTTCACGATATGCCTAGGAATTTCACGATATGCCTGATCTTACGATCGGCCGCCGACATTAACATTGATTGAGATCTTTTTAAGTTAAGAGTCTGCCCTCTCTGGCCCCAATATAAATCTCTTACATAAATAAACCCAGGTGGCTGTATTTTTCTACGGAATTTATTGCAGACTTTAAGAATTAAAATTCTGGGGTGAAAAATTGTGTAAAAGATTAAGTCGAGGGAAGTTTATTTTTGGAATTAAGTTTAGAACTGGTTCCTTGAAAGTTTTCTTGCAGTCCCTAGGGATGGGGAAAAAGACAGGGTTTCAGACAAGTTTTCGGAACGTAGCGTTATGTTCTAATTTTAAAACTGAATGTTTGAATAGAGTTGTTTCCTTTAGAGAATTTGTAATTCACTATTCACTGCTTAACCTTCTACTAGGGGTGCGGAACTCCTTTTTACACCACCTATTCGGAAAAGGGCTTTTTCTTCCCCGCTAGGAGGGATCAAAGCGGCACTTTTCCTCCCTGCTAGGGGGATCAAAGTGGAACTTTTCTGTTGTAGGACACTGTTTTTGTTATTTTTTGCAATCTTTTTTTAGCTTGAATAATATTTTGAAACATAATAATTGTGTCAACACTAAGATTTTTTTATTTTCCATAGTTGACGTGAAAAGCAGTAGTTATGTGTCACACGGTATCAAAATTATTTCGTTTTGGGCGTTAACACTTGAATCCCTCATTACGCTCAGGATTCTAATTTAGAATCCTTCACTACGTTCAGGGTTCTATTGTAGAATCCAACGCTTCATTCAGGATTCAATGTAAGCTCTTGACGGAAATATATGATTTTATTCCCTTGTAATACATACTAATATTTTATTTCACTGATCCCTATTGGGTAAAAGCCTCCTAGAGTCCCTTCCATTGTTCTCTATCTGTAGCTAGTTTCATTCAATTTTTTCCTGTTTTTACAACTATAGTTCGTTTTTAGGGTTCCGTACCTCAAAAGGAAAAAACGGAACCCTTATAGGATCACTCGTGCGTCTGTCTGTCCGTCTGTCCGTCTGTCACAGCCAATTTGCTCCGAAACTACCGGACCAATTAAGTTGAAATTTGGTACACATATGTAAGTCTGTGACCCAAAGACGGATATGTAACGTCAACAAATGAATTTTAAACATAGGGGCTACTTTTGGGGGGTAAACGATAAAATTAAAAAACAAAGTTTTGAAAACTATATCGTGTTACATATCAAACGAAAGAGCTCATTTTGAGAATCTCAAATTTATTTTTCTTATAAATTTACGATAAAACGTTTAGAAGTTATTCAAGAAAATAGACAAAAAATGACCATTCCCCCCCCTCTATCTCCGAAACTACTGGGTCTAAAATTCTGAAAAAAATACACAAAATAGTCCTTTACCTAAAGATGTCAGGAAAACCTATCAGAAATCTAGAGTCAAGCGTGAGTCGGATTTAAGAACAAAAATGCGGTTAACGTTTTTTTAGGGACACAGCCGCAATGGTTTAAGTGAAACGTGATGTAGACAGCTATTGCGAAGGCCCTAGGCCGATATCCGCATAAGGCCGAAGGCCCGAAGCTCCCCAAAGAGGCGTGCCTTTAGCTTCAAGCGAGAGTCGGACTGAAGACAAAAAATGCGACTAGGCTGTATCTGGCACATAGTCGCAATGGTACTTGTGGTACAGTCAACAGCAGAAGTTGCTAAGCGGCCGAGGTGTTCAAAATTACCTTGACATGCTCTTATTGTCTTAACTACAAAAGTCGCGTCCAGATCATTTTAAACCACTCTCCCGCTTAGCAACTTCTGCTGCTGACTGTACTGATTGATTAGGTTACTATTGTTACGTGTTTTAAAAAGCAGTAGGTATACAGGGTGGCTAAAAAATAAACTAAGTGTATTCCCGTTGCCAAAGTGCAACCCTGAAATCGCGAAGAAAAATTTGGCTGTTTCATACATTTTGGCTGGTCCGTTTTCTATGGGAGGATACTTCTATTTTCGCGATTTCGGGGTTGGTCCCATACTAAAAGTTGCTCAGTATAATCCCAAAACCTCCTTGGCTACGGGAATACACTTATTTTTTGGTAAACCTGTAGGTATTATCTCTCTTCAGCCTTCGCTTTTAAAACACTTTCGGAAGTTGTAGGAAACGCGACCCGTCGGACGCTCGAGTTTTCAGCTCTACGCATTTGGACACTTGTAGGTACCTACTATTGTTCGGCATTTAATCTTCAGAGATGTAGAGATATGCCACCACGCCAGAAAACTTCATGTTACATCTGGTTTTTGATTGACCCATTCGGGTTTTTCAAGACGTTTCACTCACGTCACGTTTCACGTACAAAAAAAAATTTGAAAATTGTGTGATGTACGGAACCCTTGAAACGCGAGTCCGACTCGCACTTGACCAGTTTTTTTAGCATTAGAAAGAACTTGGAAGAAGATAAGCGATCTTGACATGTCTTTTAATTGAAAAATGCTTTTTAAAAATCAGTAACTATTACTTATGAAAGCAGAAGAATATAAATAATTGTATTAGATTCATAATTGTTACATATTTGCCGTGACTTATTTTTAAAATATTTTTTTCAATTAAAAGACACATCAAGATTGTTTACCTTATTTCTAATGCGGTCACCTGACCAGCGTTTTTGTGGTCTTCTATGATAATTATCTCTTTCCTGGTGCTCCATACAACATACAAATACATACAGATCATTTCATTTTTGTATGTCATGGGACATACAAATTGCAGTCGGGTTGCAGTCCATCTGTATAGACCCTTAGGGATAAAATACAGGGTTCTCGCTAACAACTTCATTACTTGCCTGGCAATATATTTTTAATTTTCAGATTGAAATTCATATTAAATACAATAATTAATCTATTATTTTCTGAATTTCAGGTAAGAACTTTTTATGATTCCGTACCAACATTCAAGAAACTCAGGAGCCATTGTAAGTAAGTAGACAGATATGTAGATATAGTCTGTCACGCCATTTCCGTCAGTAGAAAAAAACGGCTAATTTGAAAATTATAGATGCAAAGGGTCATCCCATAGAAAATTTTAATTTCGCACTTTTGCTACTGACAAACCGATGTATGATTGATTATAGAGGAATTCCCACCCGCGAACGCTCCGTTATTTAAAAAAAAATAGAATTTATGAACTAAAGATTTTAAAGGTTCTCGCTCGTCCTGCTGAATTAACACATACACCGTGTTTTTATTGAATTCCGTTAACTTTGGGGTATGATTAAGAACGTTTAAGAGAACTAAATGTCATAGTTAATTTAAAAAAAAAAATTTTTTTAGCTTTTTTTTTAAACAAAAAAATAATTTTAAAAAGTAATTAAATGTAGCATATAGCGTTGTTGTAACACGGGCATTACATTTAACTCAACCAAACAATTGAAATCTGTGACATATCAATGCCATTTCGAACATCGATCGACCGAGATTGTACTTAAGTTTAGTAGCAAATGTATGAACTCATTCTAAACACTAATCAATATGTAAACCGGCCCTAAGGCAAGTGTACACGCTTGTAGAGGCCTTATAGGAAAAAAATAAATTATTGATTATCTCCGAAATGGAGTTAATTAGAATATCGATGTCTTTGAGAAAGTTACTTGATTTAAGCTCAGGAATGCACCCTTGAAATTAAAGGAAAACAAAAAAAAACACGGTGTATAATTAGTCCAATATTGTTCAAGAAATGGGCCCCAGACGGAAGCCAATGTCCTGCACACAACCAAAATCAGAACATAACATTATTGATTAATTTACTTATTTTGGTATTCTGAAACTACGAAGCTGAAAATGAGAAAAGAAAAACTTAAACGCCGCTATGCGAAGTCTGATAACTTATTCAATATTTCACTAAAACAACTTCAAACTACAATATACTGTCAAAATCACGCCGAACTTTAAAAATAAATTCCATCGTCTATGAATGTGACGGGCCGCCGGCGGCCATCTTTGCGATCTTGCGCGCCATTTTCACGTAAATTTGGCGGGAACTTTCACGCGCTTAAATCATTTTAGAGCGTGTTTTATGTCCCAGTTTTTGCGTATTATAGTGGAAAGGAGGTTAATTTTCAGACATAAGTCGTAGGATTGTAAAACTTTATTGTTTATGGTAGCTTTGTTTCTGTGTTAACTTTTGTTTACTACGAAAAATGTTGCATTTTGAAGTATCTGTGTTCATACTGAACGTACTAGAGTAGATTCCATACATCAAGCGCGACGCGCGACTTCAACTATTAGGTCAAGAAATGAATGCTCAAAAAACGTTGTAGAGGGAAATGCTAGGAATACAATTTTTGACTCCGTAACTTTGTTTGGACTAGTTAGGAGGTGAACATATCAAAAGTCCCCGGCTGTAGCCCCGCTGCTGGGGAGTCGAGGGGGGTAAGAAGGTCGAATTTTTCGGTTTTTCATTGATATCTTGGAAACTTTGCGTCTTAGCGACATGACTACTAAGACAAACCGAAAGCTGATAAAATTAGTTACAAGTTTTATCTAGTCAAGTTTTTCGATATCATGAATAGTTTTTGAGATACCCGCTCTTGAAAGTTTATTTAGGGATTTTAATTTTATCTTGATATCTACGTCAGTGAAGCTGTTCGGCCATGTTTGGTATCTGTAACGGTGCGTGTAACGAAGCGTTACACTATCGACCTTCATACTATTTCTGGCACCATACAAATTCTAAATTCCTTTTTGAAATTCAAATCCTATTCCAAATTCCATTCAATGATTTTTATTTTCAGTTCGATCACATACTTTGATCGATAAACATCATTTTATCTAACGGACTGTACTTCCCAAGTTTCTAAACACGACCGTTTAAGTGTGATTTTTATTAGTAAACGTAATAATTCATAAGTGCGTGCAGTTCAGTATAGTGCTCGTTTTGTGGCCCTGCACACCTTCCAGATATATACCTACATCATCACCAAGGCACATATTGTAAGTTATTTGATTTCTAACCTTCTGAATTACGAAAGTATTTTTATACATACCTATCTGTTAACACGTAACCTGTATTGTTACAGGTGCCTTTTTATTTAAATATTAAATACCCCTCATCGCTCTGGATCCTGACTTTCATTCCCATCATCCCCGTGAGGCTCCTCTACCTGCCCCCTCACACTGGCGCCCAACGTGGGGCAACGTTATATTACGTTCATATAACGTTATTCAAAGCTAACTCTACCAGAGTTAGAACAATACTTATTTATATATTCCTTCCCTTTCCATAACGTTCATATTTACGTACTTAGGTACATACGTACCGTACAGTACATTTATTAATTCCATTAAGGAATTATCTTATGATATTTTGTAGTAATCCTACATTCCATACGGCATTATTTTGTTGAATAAATTTCAACAATCGTACTCATTGTAGGTACACATTATTGTAGATATTATATTTAGATTCATTAATATTCAGCGGGTGGTTACTGATTAATAAGCCTTAATACTAATGGAGAGCGATTTAATGAGTACGTCCTCTACTTAAAGGAGTACTCTATTGAAACTTATTTTGGTTAAACAATTAACCAAAATTTTATAAGATGATGTATGAATGACCTTTGGTATGCATGTTTAAATCGCCTCTCTTGTATGATAAACATTGTATATAACATCCCCACCTTCTAAATTTATCACTCATACCCATATTCATTACATTATATTTACATTACGGAAAAATCCTTTGGCCATAAGCCCCAGGATTTTCCCTTCCAGGGCGACCCCGGTAGTGTAACGGTGCGTGTAACGAAGCGTTACACTATCGACCTTCATACTATTTCTGGCACCATACAAATTCTAAATTCCTTTTTGAAATTCAAATCCTATTCCAAATTCCATTCAATGATTTTTATTTTCAGTTCGATCACATACTTTGATCGATAAACATCATTTTATCTAACGGACTGTACTTCCCAAGTTTCTAAACACGACCGTTTAAGTGTGATTTTTATTAGTAAACGTAATAATTCATAAGTGCGTGCAGTTCAGTATAGTGCTCGTTTTGTGGCCCTGCACACCTTCCAGATATATACCTACATCATCACCAAGGCACATATTGTAAGTTATTTGATTTCTAACCTTCTGAATTACGAAAGTATTTTTATACATACCTATCTGTTAACACGTAACCTGTATTGTTACAGGTGCCTTTTTATTTAAATATTAAATACCCCTCATCGCTCTGGATCCTGACTTTCATTCCCATCATCCCCGTGAGGCTCCTCTACCTGCCCCCTCACAGTATCATTTTCGTATAAATCGGGGGTGCTGAATTCATTTATGGTATCACATTGACACTATTCCGAAGTAAAACCAAAATTAAAAAATATATTTTTTTTTAAATCCCTCTTCACCCTTAAACTGCTGAACCAATTTCGTTGAAATTTGGTATAGAAATAGTTTCAGTCTCGACACAGAACATAGGATAGTTTTAATAACCAAAAGCATCTTTTGAGGGTGTGAAAAGTGGGGTGGAAGTTTGTATGGGGAGTCAATAACCGCTGAACTGGTTTAGATGAAATTTAGGACGGAATACATCTGTGATTTAGATGAAAATGATACCAAACATGACTTCAAACCTTACCCTGAGCAGTATTAACCTCAGGAATTCAGTTTCGTCGATGAAGTTGAATTCCCCCCATACTCCATTTCACAACTTTAAAGGATGATTATTGAGATAAAAAGTATCTTATGTCCTGTCTTGAGACTCGAAATATCTGTATACCAAATTTCAATTAAATCGGTTGAGCGGTTTAAGCGTGAAGAGGAATTTAAAAAAAAAGGTATTTGTTTAAAGTTTATATGTTTTTTCTTAGGAATGGTGTCAATGTGATACCAAAACTGAATTCAGCACCCCCGATTTCTACGAAAATGATACCAAACACGGTCTAGCAGCGTCACTAATGTAGATATCAAGATAAAATTGAAAGCCCTAAATAAACTTTCAAGAGCGGATATCTCAAAAACTATTCAAGATATCGAAAAACTTGACTGAATAAAACTTGTAACAAATTTTATCAGCTTTTGGTTTGTCTTAGTAGTCATGTCGCTAAGACGCAAAGTTTCCAAGATATAAGTGAAAAACCGAAAAATGAGACCTTCTTACCCCCCTCTACTCCCCTAGCAGCGGGGCTACAGCTGGGGACTTTTGATATGTTCACCTCTTAACTAGTCCAAACAAAGGTACGTAGTCAAAAATTGTGTTCCTAGCATTTCCCTCTATAACTTCTTATTGCTTGGCCTATATGGACTCGCACGCGAGAATGTAACTTATGCTAGACCGCCTGCAGCTGTTTGGATTGTTTAGGCATCTTTTTCATATATGACGTCCCACGGGTGAAGGTAAAGAGCAGTCGCCATCAGGTACCTTTTGTGGTGGAACGTCACATATTATTAATTTAAAATGTCTTCGAAAAAAGTTTTTTTTTTATTTAGTTTTACCATCAGTAAAAATATTGTTGGCTATTTAATAAAATACTGCCAATGTATTCTGATTAACTCACCCAGTCCAGTAGGTATATATCTGTATAATCAATTTAGAACTTCTCGAAACGGTACAGCCGGGACGGCCGGGATCCTAAAGTGATAAAAAACGGATGAATTTAAATGCCCCGATTATGATGAGACTTGTAGGGTGTCAACCCTGAGTGATTGATATACGTACAGTCGCCATCAGATATATCGGGGCGGCCAATGTGCTCACAAAAATCTGTGCACGCCTTTATTGTCAAGGCGTTAGAGTGCGCGTTCAGATATTGTGAACACCTTGGCCGCTCCGATAAATCTGATGGCGACTGTACAAAACTCAATTATGGCGTCGTGCGATAAATGGCAGTTATAATAGCGGTGTTAGAAAAACGGACAATTAAGGAAAATATTTATTTTTGGACAACTCTGAGAACAAAACAAATCATTTGATAAAAATGTGTTTTTAAGTAGTCATACTACTTACCTACTTACATACAAATTATAAACAGAAACTTACATAGATGACTGAAGAAATAGAAATCCCTGCCGTCCGTGTCATTCGGCCTCTGGTTTGGAAGGTTTACTCACTTTTACTTATGTGATGTGACCAGTGGCGTAGCTAAGATAGCTAGCATGGGTGGCACCCGGTGCGGAAATTGTGGGTGTCACCCCAAAATTCAATCAAAATTGTAAAATATATTTAAAAAGAGTAATTGTAATTTTTGTTAAATAGCTCAGGATTTAATCCATCGCTTTCATTTTACGAATTTTTATAGGTGGCACAACCGGATGTGATGCCCTAAATGGGTGCCTCACGGAGGCACGCGTATATCTCGTCTATGTAATACTAGGTCTATGTGTTGTAGGTACATATTTGCAAATGGGACGCTTTTTCTGGTAATATTCCGGTTTTATGAGCACATCTGTGCAGAAGCGACCAAATTTATTAGATTTGTGTACATATATGTGGATGTTTCTGTTTATCTTTGTCGACGTCGTGTCCAAAGGAAGATGTGATATGTGATGTGATGGAAGGAGCAATATCTCTATGTACCTATTACAATATCTTCCTCGCGTTATCCCGGCATTTTGCTACGGCTCACATAGGAGCCTGAGGTCCGCTTGACAACTAATCCCATGATTTGACGTAGGCACTAGTTTTTACGAAAGCGACTGCCATCTGACCCTCTAACCCAGATGGGAGACTAGGCCTTATTGGGATTAGTCCGGTTTCCTCACGATGTTTTGCTTCACCGAAAAGCTACTAGTAAATAAGTAACAAATGATATTTTGTACATAAGTTCCGAAAAACTCATTGGAAAACATGGTCATGGTCATTGGAAAAACTAATTGGTAATCTGGAAAGCATTATCATTATTTTATTATTGCTTTGGTTCATCTATCTAATACATTTAAACGAACAATTCTTGTATATTTATATATATATTTCTGGGATCTCGGAAACGGCTCTAAGGATTCGATGGAATTTGCGGGGGGGGGGGGGGGATGGTTCCGGGGGTGAAAAATCGATAAAGCTAGGTCTTATCTCTGAGAAAAAGCGCATTTTTGAATTTATATAAATGTTTTACGAGCAAAGCTCGGTCTCCCAGTATTTGTATTTAAGTCTTCAAATCCTCGAAGATATTCAACCGTCAGAACACCATTAGGTACCTACTTGAATAATTTTAAACATCGAAATACAAAATAATTTTCAACGAACGCGCTTTCAAATCTCGAACAAAGAACACTCAACTGTCATGTTTATAACGGTTTTTGATTTAAAATCAACGCTATTTTTGGTGATTAAAATTTTAAGGCATGAATGACTAGAATACTTTATATTTTCTAGACGTGGTCTGAATTAAATTAAAACTATTGGTAAGAATTGTTTATTCACGAATCTGAATAAATTAAGTACTGCTGTTTATTTTTCTATTGTTTGTAACATTTAGAGTATTTTTGTTTCGATATTTTTCGTCATTTTATTTACGTTAACAACAAATAATTCAGTAATAATGTAGAAAATAATATTAATAATTCATAATCATTAGGTAAGTATATTAATTCACGTCATTCGTAACCTTTTGAAAGTTTTTCAAAACCTGACAATATTATATTAACAAAAACCAAAATATTACTTTGCTAATCCGCGTAAAATATAACGTGCTAATCATGAATCTAGGATATACCTGGATCTGGCATGAGTGGTGGGGGTAACTGACAGAACGGGATAGTCTTATGTATCTTTCAGTAGGAGTAGCAGAGAAAGCGGTATTATTGCTTGTCCTTGTCACAGTCTCACTTTTTGTTTGTTCCCCACCTTTTTATTAGTATGGAGAATGGTGGGCAACAAATGAATTCGACCAATCACAGTGTCGCATTTGCGTATGTTTTCTCCCTCACGGAGGCACGCGTATACCACTTCTATGCGATCCTACCTTCTATGGTGCTAATCAATCAGTGCTAACGCGTTATACTTACTTACGTAACTATTTTTTACATGCAATTAATATTCCCACCCTCCCACTGCAAAAATAAATACGCAAATAAATATAACAAACCACCAAAAGAAACAATACTTGACACGTGTTTCGCCTCTCCACGAGGCATCCTCAGGAGTTGTTGACGGTCTGACGCCCGGCAACGGTCCGTTGCCACGTGTCGAGTATTATTCTACTTATTTTGGTGGTGGTTTGTTATATTTATTTGCGTATTTATTTTTGCGGTTGGAGCCGCAAAAATAAATACGCAAATAAATATAACAAACCACCAAAAGAAACAATACTTGACACGTGTTTCGCCTCTCCACGAGGCATCCTCAGGAGTTGTTGACGGTCTGACGCCCGGCAACGGTCCGTTGCCACGTGTCGAGTATTATTCTACTTATTTTGGTGGTGGTTTGTTATATTTATTTGCGTATTTATTTTTGCGGTTGGAGGGTGGGAACATTAATTGCATGTAATAAATACGCAAGTAAGTATAACGGGTTAGCACTGATTGATTAGCACGTTATCTTTTACGCAGATTAGCAAAGTAATATTTTGGTTTTAATTTATATGGATTTCCGCAAAGTAACGCCTGATTCTATTCACTATTATATTAACAGGCTGTAACTCATGAACCGTGATAGCTAGACAGTTGAAATTGTCACAGATTATGTAAGTACTTTTGTTGCCGCTATAACATCAAATACTAAAAACAAAACAAAATATATTTTGCGTAATGGTACGAAACCCTTCGTGCGTGAATCCTAGTCGCTCTTGGCCAGTTTTTTCACATCTTTATGTTATGACCTTTTGTGGCACATTAAATACTACTTCATTTTATTAAAATGTGCCCTACAAGGGGGGAGGGTTCCTATACATTTTAGTAATGAAACAATAACTCCCACTTGTTTTGTTGAAAGCAGGGCTCGGAAACCGTTCTCATTAGTCAAACCGGTTTCGTTCATTCGCCCGGGAACGAAAAGGATTTCGTTTCCGTTTGCCGGTTAAAGAACTGTTCTTTTGAGATAACGGTTTATGCCATATACGTTCTCATTTCGTTCTTGAGGAACGAAACTAACCGGTTAAATTGAAAATATCGAAGCGTGATAGAATGAGTAAGTATTGCTATCTCTTTCACGTATGACAACGAGTTTAACCGAGATTCTCCAAAAGCCAAGAGTAACCGGTATTATTTCGTTCCCTGCGAACCATAAAGTTCCATTCCCTCTTCTTACCGGTTAGGAGAGAGAAAGTAATTTGTTAGTTCGCGTTCCATCAATTAACCGGTTTATTGATGAACGAAATAATATAACGGTTTTGGAACGATATTAACAGCTATTTCAATACCGGTTCCGAGCCCTGGGTGCCGATTTTTGAATTTCGATCGCTCGATTTCGTCACTCGAAAGTCGGTGGAAAACGACGAAATGCTAATTTTTGAAATACGAGCGATCGAAATTTGGGATCTAGTGGTATTAACCACTCGATTTCAATTCTATTAGTAGAATTTAAGTGCCTCGTATTGGAGATATTATTTAACGTAATACACGAAATCGAATAGTCGAAATTCAAAAATCGGCCCCCTGGTTGAAAGCCAACACAAATATCTATACAAAAGAACACAAATATCCCGTCCACGGAAATTAGGCCGTTAAGCCGCATGGTCACCCCATTTGCCATGACAATTTATTGTCAACAGCTTGCGTCGCGTGCTCACCGTACGTTTTTGAAAATTAGTGGTCGTCTGTATTACAATTAGGACAATTAAACATTTGTTTACAAAAACAAGTGGAAAACTAAGTTTGTTTAAAATGTTTGTATGGGTCATAGACTAGGAATCCTCAGCACCTCTAGCACATCTTGCATCCGCGACTGAGACCGCGACTCGAGTCGCCATTCCCGCGGCTGTCAAATCTGTCGATTTCCGTAGCATAACTTGTACCCGCGACTGGAACAGCCGCGTAGAGAACTCAAAGTCGCGGCGCGACTCGTCAGTGTTACCCGGCGAAATCAAAGTCTAAACAAATCGATATTTGCAAGTGGCAACACTGAATCGGAAACCAGGGATGCGCTAAATCATTCGTTCTTTGGTGGTAAAAAATCTAGTTTTTTGTCGATGGTTAAGTTTTTCCTGTCAAAGTCAAGGAACTTTCAAATTTTGACAATATTTAATTACGGGAAAAAATATGAAAAAAATGTAAGTAATAGAGCCTTATATACTTAATATTGATAATATTCCTTAAATTATATATTGTTTAAACATTTCTGTTCAATAAACCTTTTATATAAAATATTTTTGTAAGTAACTATAAATAATGGAATTGCTATTATTGGTTTGTTCTCATATTCCTGTTGTAAATAGTGTTTTTTTTTTCAGAATAAGTTCAGCATTATCCTAGACACGATTGATATTGTTAACGGAACGTGCCAACGGGACCCGAAGGTGAGAGTCAGGAAAAGAAACACACTAGGCAAGCTTGTAGGTTTCAAACGCGCAGCTGTCCCCTTTTCTAAATTAACTAAGATGTGAGAAGCGCTTTAGCTTTAAGAACACCACCGAGGAAGTGAACTATTAATAATAACCCTAATGGTCATGACGTACCTATCTAAGCTGCCGCAGTAACTCTCAAATAATTTTCATAAGTTTTTCTTGTGCCAATAATGGATGGCATGTGTGTGACTGTGTAACTGTTTATGATTTGACAAATTTATATGAAAAGCTTATTTCATAGTCCTCGATGAAGTCAAGACCATATTTTATTGTTTTGTTTACAAACCAATTTTCTTTCCAGGGTGATATTTAATTCTCCTACGCCGCATGTCGAAGAATAAGGAAGAGAGAAAATACTTTTCAAGGGTAATAAAGAAGATTCTTACAATTTCTCTATTGTGGTTCTAGATGTCAATATATATTAGATTTAATAATTAGAAGTCGAATATTACAAGAATATATAAGGCAAAGCAATATACTATTAATTTAAATATTAAATAGTTTTTTTTCTCTCCTGTATTTTTACCTGAAAAGAAACAAAAATAAAGTAGGTAGGTACCTAGAACTCCTAGAAGCCATGATTAGCTCCCCAAGGCCCACTTCATACCTAATGCTGACAGCAACGTATCATAGCATGATCGTATCAGACCCTGTCAAACATGAAGTGAAACATCTAGAACACGGGTATGATCTAGAGGAGTTTCAATATGGTAGACCATATGATAACCGTACCTATGCTACGCAGACTATGACATGAGCGTAACGACTCCTTCAAAATATTGTTGGTCGACTCGGTCCAGTCACGTCACGGTATGGTGTTGGCAGGGGATGGAATGGTTTAGTGGGTGATGACTGATAATATTTCATACAAAGCATGATTTTGAGCCGGACATGATCCTGTTATAGCCACGTATTACATCATTCTGTTACAGTACGATGCAGCGGGCACAGGCCACATGTAGGTATGTTTTGTTGAAGTCGAGGAAGGTTCCAAACGGTACCTAAATAGTAAGAGATTGTTGAAATTAGACATCTAACCGTGATCCTAAATATTACTACTAAGACTATGGCTTACTTAATAAGTTGGATAGTTTGTTTTGTACCTACCCACCTCATCGGCTTCGTTAATGTACAAGCAAGCGGGCTCCGTTGTTAGGTTGATGAAATTTTTGAGTAAGGAAGTCTTAGGATTACTTTCACAAACTTACGAACCTGAATTGAAATTTAAAAATCCTACATATGTGCCTATTTACTTAATTGAGTAGGTACCTACAAGCTAGCTGTTTGAAATTAAAGTTGTAAACATGATGAGTGTGTTGTGGTACTTGTAGGTATCACCGTGCATAACCGATATAAGAGTGCGTAAAGCGCATTTAGTGATTGTTCCATACTTCCTTATTCCTTAGGGCAATAAGTAATTATACAAATTATATTATTACATAATATATGAAACTTGTTTTTAAGTTATAATTACCATGAGTTTAGTTGAAAAAGTACAAGCAAACCACCCGCGAGAGCGAGTCGCGTTATAAAGTCGCGTAGACTTCGACTCGCGGATTGACATAAAGACGAGAGAATATTTTGTCTCAAAATAGGCAGTTGTGCTACGGATTTTAGTTCAAAGTCGCGATCGTTGTCATTTTCTGACAGTGACACCTGATCGCGAGTTTGTCGCGGCTCTCGCGCTTGAGTTGTGCTGCCAACACGCGACAAGCCGCCAAGTCGCGCCGATCTGTCACTTCTCGCGCCTGTCGCGGCCAGTTGTGCTAGAGGTGCTGGACCGAGTTTAGAGCAATTATTTCATGCAACCGATGATGCCAAAAATGCATGGGTGCGCGGGACGAGGTGAGCGAAGTCCCGTGCCGTGATTGGTCGTTCAAAGACACGAACGTCACACAAATACACTTTCGACTCGAACATGGAGTAAAATTACCGTATGCGTGGCAGAGGGGGGTAGCGCGACTATGCTCAGTCTTGAGGATGTTTTGTCTGTGGTATGGGTTCAATCCATGTTTAATATTATAAATGGTAAAGTAAATCATTCTTTGTATGTTAATTATTTAAGGATGACTCACGCTAGACTAGACCAGACCGGGACCGGGCCGGAGCTACCGGCGCTTCGATTTCTATGGAAAGCCACGTGATCACCGATCAGCCGTCATAGAAAATGACATACTCGGGCGCCTCGGGCCGGGCACGGCTTTGTGATCCCGGGGGACTTAAGATAGTCTGCTACCGAAAGGTTGTCTGGAAGAGATCGCTTCTTAGCGATAAGACCGCCTGTTGTTACCTAGCCTTTAATGTACATTTAATTTTCTGTGTATTTTTAACTGTATGGTGCACAATAAAGAATATTTATTATTATTATGGTCTTACTAAAAACTATTGTTACTGATACAATTTTTTTTAATAAATATCGACATCGGAAATCGGCCTCTGAATATCATATACAGTCGGAAAAACTATTAGCTTAGCACCTCTGGATACATATTTGTACATACCTGTACAAACCTGTAGATTTCATTGTGTATTGTTTCTGCATTATAAAGTTAAAAGTTTAGGGCGGAGCTGCTCAGAAAGATGAAAATAACATAAAGATAAGATAAAGATAACGATAGTTCAAGTACTCAAGTACTTAGGCATATTACAATAAATAAATAAATATTATAGGACATTTTTACACAAATTGACTAAGCTCCACGGTAAGCTCAAGAAGGCCTGTGTTGTGGGTACTCAGACAACGATATATATAATATATAAATACTTAAATACATAGAAAACAACCATGATTCAGGAATAAATATCTGTATCATCATACAAATAAATGCCCTTACTAGGATTCGAACCCGGGACCATCGGCTTCATAGGCAGGATCACTACCCACTAGGCCAGGCTGGTCGTCAACAACAATGCGCTTATGAACGTCAAATAAAGCTACACCCGGTGTAGCTGGCCTAGTGGGTAGTGATCCTGCCTATGAAGCCGATGGTCCCGGGTTCGAGTACACCGGCTCTACACCTCTACACCTCTACACCTCTGCCTCGAGAAGATTTAAAATACAGAATTGTGCTCTTGATTAATAACAGACACCGGCCTTTTTGGCTTAGCACTTCAGAATAATTTCCACAAAAACCATGAACCATGGTAAACCTACGCCGAGGCGCCAAAACGAAAACAAAATGGTGGATTGTAAAAAGCAAATGGCCGCTTTGCAATTGTAATGTTTTAGAGGCCGGCAGGGTTCCGCGAGGTTTTATTTATTCGTATTTAGAAATTGGGGTTTAACCGTTTAATTTGAACAATATTTAGAGAAGTTGAATACGGGGCTGGGTGATTTTTTTTTTGAAAAGAGAACAGTCAATAGCAGTAAGTAAGAGGGCGAGATGTGCAAAATGATCTGAATACTTCATCATCGTCATAATTTAAAAGCATGGCTCCTGTCGGTGAATAATATTATAATCAATACACCTTATAAAACATAGTCACCTACCGCGTGTGTCTGTATGTTCGCGATAAACACAAAAACTACTGAATGGATTTTCATGCAATTTTCACATATCAAGTATAGAGTGATTCTTGAGGAAGGTTTAAGTGTATAATTTGTCAACCCGTGCGAAGCCAGGGCGGGTCGCTAGTACTTATTCTGTGTGACTCTTAACAGTTATATTATATCTTCTAAATAATTTCTGAAGGAACACAGTATTAACCGGTTATAACTTTAAAACAACCGGCTGACATTGTTACAAATTTCCTTAGAGCATCAATAACTGGAGTCGCCTTTAAGAGCTTACCCCTCTGCCGAAAAACTTGCACAATTGTGCAAACTTTTGTATGGACTGATTTGACATGGCTATTACGTACGAATCATGTACAAATAACAATACATTTGACGTCCCCTCCCCCGCAAAAATCAGCAGATTGTTTCGTACAGAAAATGACAGCTATGACGTCTCTAGTTACTAAATGCTCTGAGCAAATTTCTCTTGACAACTGCCCTTCACAAATCGTGTTGACAGAACCCTCTCTCTCATCTCGTTTCGCACTTGGCCCATTTTTAAGAGCCCGATGTTTAGAGCCGAAAAGTTGAGGACTTTAAACTCGGGATAAGTGACACTTCGGCCTGAGGACTGCATAAAACGTTTTGTGAGTGTTTTATGCGAAATAACCTTTGCATGCGACTTTTTAAGGGCCCACAGATTGCCGGACGATATCAGCCGTTCAGTTGTTCGGAGCTGTCAAATGTTGCGTTTAACTGACAGGCCGATAGACTCGGACCAAGAAAAGTCTGCAGCGGATTTAATAGCCCACGCAGTTCAAGTGTTATTCTATACTTACGTCATAATTTCATAGAAGTAAAATAACACTTTCACTACGTGGGCTATCAAATCCGCTACAGACTTTTCTTGGTCTGACTCTGTCGGCCGGCGGACTGGTAATCAGTGGGCCCATTTACATTAGTACAACCTTACCCTTGATAACATATTTTGAAATTAATTTATTTCGATTTAAATCGAATTGAACACTTCGACATTTCAGTTCAAAATGAGGCCAAAGTTGTTTGTTTTGCCACTGTAATAAAAAGAAGAGGAGTTGACTAATTTTCAAGTAACAGGGTAGCAATTTACTAAGCCTTTTCGAGTCTTACCTACATCCCAAAATACTAGTGGTCCGAAATAGGTCCATAAATAAATAAATATTATAGGACATTTTTACACAAATTGACTAAGCTCTACGGTAAGCTCAAGAACGCTTGTGTTGTGGGTACTCAGACAACGATATATATAATATATAAATACTTAAATACATAGAAAACAACCATGACTCAGGAACAAATATCTGTATCATAATACAAATAAATGCCCTTACCAGGATTCGAACCCGGGACCATCGGCTTCATAGGCAGGGTCACCCACTAGGCCAGACCGGATAAATATTTGTTAAATCAGTCGTATTAAAAACCTAATTTTGTACAAGTCTGTAAAAAACCGGGCAAGTGCGAGTCGAACTCGCACACGAAGGGTTCCGTACCATAATGCAAAAAAAAAAACAAAAAAAAACAGTCACCCATCCAAGTACTGACCACTCCCGACGTTGCTTAACTTTGGTCAAAAATCACGTTTGTTGTATGGGAGCCCCATTTAAATCTTTATTTTATTCTGTTTTTAGTATTTGTTGTTATAGCGGCAACAGAAATACATCATCTGTGAAAATTTCAACTGTCTAGCTATCACGGTTCGTGAGATACAGCCTGGTGACAGACGGACGGACGGACGGACAGCGAAGTCTTAGTAATAGGGTCCCGTTTTAACCTTTGGGTACGGAACCCTAAAAATCGTGCCACAATCACAATAATCGCCCCAGTCGCACCTCCTTTATTCGAGCGGGCAAATAAATTAGCCGGATAATTAATTTGATGGCCCCGGGGAGTCGTGATTAATTATTAATTAGGTGAGGTGTGCCTCAACGACGAGTTTGACAAATGGCAATATTTTACTGTTTATTTGTTTAGTAGTCAGACGAAATATACGAAATAGACGACCGGTCTGGCCTAGTGGGTAGTGACCCTGCCTGCGAAGCCGATGGTCCTGGGTTCGAATCCCAGTAAGGGCATTTATTTGTGTGATGAACACTAATATTTGTTCCTGAGTCATGGGTGTTTTCTATGTATATAAGTATGTATTTATCTATATAAGTATGTATATCGTCGCCTAGCACCCATAGTACAAGCTTTGCTTAGTTTGGGGCTAGGTTGATCTGTGTAAGATGTCCACTAATATTTATTTATTTATTTATTTATATCAAAGAAAAGTAATGAAAGAGTGGTAACTCAATACATCAGTTTTCTTACCACAACGCGAGTTATTTCGCACGAGTTTAAAAACACGAATACTATTTAATGAGATAAAGAAAAAAAGTGTCCCCAGTTTTTCACACAAATTTTGGATGTCCGTTTTGTAACGGTCCATACAAAATGTATAAAAAAATGCGTTAGAAAACTGTAATATTTTTGGGACGCATTTTTTTTCTTAGGGGCCCACTGATTAACAGTCCGCCGGACGGTATCGGCCTGTCAGTTAGAACAAAATTTTGACAATTCCGAACAACTGACCGTCCGGCGGACTGTTAGTCAGTGGGCCCCAGATCGATAGTCTTCGTGGTTTTGAGTAGGAATAACGCAAAAGTTGATGGATTTTCGAAAAAAGTAAATGGTACAATTTTAAGTGAAAATGCCCAAATGCGGTCCAGAATACACGTTTAAAATCTGCCGGGTTATTCTAGCCCACGGTGTACATATATTTATAGACAAGGCTCTATATACCTACATTCTTATTGGAAATCGGATTCCCTGCAGGATCGTAGGTTAGTATCCTATTGACTACGCCATTTAACCCTTTACCTACGGGCTATTTAATCGCTCCGTCACCGCCCAATACGGGCATGTTTTGGCGAGAGTCAGCGGTTAGGCATTATTTCACTTACTTGTAACTCTTGAAGTATTACAGCTACACACTTGAAACTTCACACCCACAATAAGTATAATGTGTTTCATCAATAAATAATCACTTGGAGTAATAATATTCACTAATTTTTCTGCTATCAAGCAATATACCAGTCACTAAGAAATAGAAGATTTTTAAGTTACTACTCGCGGATCTCACAAGTTTACGTTTAAGAACATTAGTTTATAATATACTTAACACAAATAAACACTTAAATAACGATAATTATGAAATTAATGCATAAAAATCAATCACAAAAAACGTTGCACAAAAACAATTTGCCGCTTATGGAAAATAGTGATGTGCGTCAATCGACACATTTGTCGATATGTCGATAACCTAGTAAATGTAAAACTGAAATTTAACAAGTTAGGATTGTGGTGAAATTATTATTAGGTACAATAGTACCTAATAATGATTTCATAACATGTTAAATTCCAATATTTGAACCAAAAACGGTAAAAAACACTAAAAATAACACTCCAAACACTCCCACGCCGTACTCTCATATCGACAACAAGTTGATGAAATTTGAAAACAACACTATTGTCCGCCATATTGTCCAGTTCAGTTGCCAGCAAAAAAGCGGTAATTTTAAAATTATGTTTATGTCAGAGCCATCTACCGAAATATTTTGATATTTTTTTCTTTGTATCTATACTAATCACAGTGCATAATGTGACCGCTATTACCAATCCACAAGGTCTCGTTTTGTTTAAAAAAAAATGTTGAACTCGACCATTACTTCGATCAACTATAGTTGACACCCGTACTGCAGCGGTGTTGCCTTACTGGCAACTCTGGTTGACACCCGTAGGTAAAGGGTTAAAGTATTGGGAAATACTCAATGAAACCATACCTCTTTCGCTTCCTTCACTTTCATAACATTCCTCATAGGTACACGCTCACCGGTTTAGGGTGCTCTTGACCTGGCCTTTCTTCAGGATTTCCGCGATCTGATTATGTGATTAAAGTCTGATTTATTATTTTCTTGGATGCCGCTACATCTTGAGATCTTTCAATGAAAACGAGTGTTGTAAATATTTTTGTGATGAATTGTCTTTTGGAAAGAAACGCCACAGGGAGTATTTTTTTCTACTCATAATAAATAAGTATAAGAGTTTTCCTCAATGTATCCTTATTTTTTCTCATTTTATGTTTACAAATTATCACCAATAAAGGAGGACTCACGCTAGACCGGGCCGGCGGGGCCGAGCCGGAGCTTTCGATTTCTATATTTCTATGAAAAGCACCACGTGGTCACCGATCAGCCGTCATAGAAAATTACGTATCGGGCGCCTTGACCCGGGCGCGGCCTGGAGCCCGTTTCTCAAAAGATTGTAACTAACACTACTTTGACGACCGGTCTGGTCTAGTGGGTAGTGACACTGCCTATGAAGCCGATGGTCCCGGGTTCGAATCCTGGTAAGGGCATTTATTTGTATGATGATACAGATATTTGTTTCTGAGTCATGGTTGTTTTCTATGTATTTAAATATTTATATATATTATATATATCGTTGTCTGAGTACCCACAACACAAGCTTTCTTGAGCTTACCGTGGGGCTTAGTCAATTTATGTAAAAAATGTCCTATAATATTTATTTATTTACTACTCTAGCGAATGTCACTTTTTGATACCTTTTGTTAGAAAGGTACTTCCACTTTTGTATTACAAGCTTTTGATAAACAGGGCACTGGTCTATATAGCGTGAGTCTTCACAAAATAAAAATAAAATTGAGTAAACAGGTACAATTATATTTTTAATGAAGAAGCTGCCACGATAACAAATATCTGATTTATTATTCCCGCGGCACTCTCCGGAATACTAAATAGAGGAAATTGTAAAAGTACACAATAATGCAGGAAATTTTATTCAAATCCGAATTGCTTTAGAAATTTATTGTTTCTTGTCTTTTTGTCCTAATTATAACTGTTTTGTTTATTACACACTTTTATTTAGCTTCACTGCGCATATACCTACGAGTATATATCTCTTTATATACAGTGTGGAAAGATAAGTCGGGCCCTGGAGGAAAACTACCTTAAATCCTTAAGCTGGCTCATTTTACTTAAAGGAGACATTCCTTTATTTTTAAAAAGAAACATAACTGCATTCAAAGATTTTCTAAAACTCGCTTGCCTCGCCCGGGACTCAAACCAACTAAAAATTCCAAAAAATAGAAATTCGCAATTTTATTCTACAAGTCGATACAGTTAATGTTAATGATAACATTTCTCCAAGAAACATTAGGTCTTACACTCGTCTGTCGTACAAAATATCCATAAGATCTAATATTTTTTAGACAAGCCAAATTTAAGAAAAAATACTTTGAATACAGTTTTGTTTCTTTTTAAAAATAAAGGAATGTCTCCTTTAAGTAAAATGAGCCAGCTTAAGGATTTAAGGTAGTTTCCCTCTAGGGCCCGACTTATCTTTCCACACTGTATGGTGCTTCAAATTGTGTAACTTAAATTTGAACCACTTGCGGGTGTCTGATTGAGCTGAAATTTCGCATACTTCCATATTTCCGATGTCAATGCAATAATATGCTAACATGGAGCTGATCTGATAGTGCAGTCGGAAGGTAGCCAAAGGAACTCTTCGATGGAAAAACATAAACACACTGTGTTTAGGCTCATTTGAAAGGTTTCGAGAAGTACTTGATAGACATGCAAAAGAGAGAAAGTGCAGTCAGCAATAAAAGTGTGTAACAAAAAATATTTTTGACAGTTACTTGTTATTTCTTGCTGTTTTATAACATTGGTAAGCGATGTTAGCCTAGCGGTATATCGTGCGACTTAAGACACGAAAATATTTCAAAAAGATGACTAAACAATTAGTTAGAATCCTTAACACAGGAAGGTTAATACTGTCCGACTGACAAGTCAAATCAACTTTTATTTTCCAATTATCAAAACAATTAGTCTCGGAATTTATATGAAACATAAATGTGACATCACGGTCAAGTTACCCAGACTTTATAGCATTTTCCCATTTGTTAAATAAAAATTGTTGTCTAAAATATATTTATTATTTCGTGATTTATTTTGTGTTTGTTGTTCAATTATTTATGGTCTGTCAACATTCATATTTATTGATTTTTCTTTCCCTAAAATCACTATCATTATCAAGGGCACCAAATTTTGATAGGTATTTTTAATTTTTATATTAGGTTATTTTACTTACTGGTGACGTATCTTTTTTAGTGGGGTGTATATACATGCCTACGGACTCAAATGATAATATGCCGTTGTACACAGAGTGTTTAGGTGCGCTTTCTTCGACTATTGCAGATAATAATGATGTGCAAGCGGTGTTTATACTAGGGGATTATAACGCTCACGTTAATGAGCCATTCTATAATGAGATGATGGAGTTCTGCTCTGAGCAAAAATGGATATGTGCGGACATAGATAAATTGGGCGTGGGCTCTGATACGTATACATACGTTAGTGACATACATGGGTGTAGGAGATGGTTGGACCATTGTATTGTGACGAAATGTGCTTGGAATACTATAAGCAACGTTACGGTTATGTACGATGTTTTTTGGTCCGATCATTTCCCTATGCTCATTGAATGTAATATTAATGTATTGGAACCTGTAATTAATATTTGTGATAAATATGTAAATAGTGGTGTAATATGGGGTGTAAGGCAGATAGATCAAATTGATGAATATAATAGGATATGTAATAGTAAATTGAAGGACATTGACCTTCCTGACTCGCTTAGGGTTTGTTGTGACGGGATGTGTGATAACCGAAATCACTGTAAAGTTATCGATGACATGTATATCAAGGTCATTAACACCTTATCTAACGCTGCGAAGGTGACAGCTAAATGTGGTAAGCGAGCCAGGGGTCGCTGTCTAGCAGGATGGAATAAATATGTTGCAGGAGCTCACAAGGAGGCCCGGCTTCAATTCAAGTTGTGGGAGTTAGCTGGTAAACCACGTCAGGGTAGGGTCTTTGATCTTATGCATCATTCTAGGAAAATATTCAAATCTAGACTTAAGTGGTGTCAAAGCAGGCAGGAGCAGATCCTTATGGACAAACTAGCTACCTCCCACAAAAATAAAAAGTTCAAGGATTTTTGGAATGGGACTAAGAAAATGAACGTGAGGCCGGGCTTGCCGGTGAGTGTGGAGGGTAAGTCGGACTGTGGGGAGATTGCTGACATATTTAGAGAGCACTTCAATGTCAAATCGCTGCTTGATGTAAATTCTGTCTCCCAGCAAAAAGCTAATGAGAGGGCCGTCGGGGCCGGGCGTTTTATCCATTTTACCTCTAAACAAATTAATTCGGTCATCAGTAATATGCAGAGGGGTAAGTCGCCTGGCCATGATGGCCTTAGTATAGAGCACTTTAAATATGCAGGAGTGCACCTACCTCGAGTACTGTCTTTGTTTCTCAATTTATGCATTGGTCACTCGTACCTTCCGGCTGAGCTCATGAGGACGATTGTTGTACCAGTGGTTAAAAATAAAACGGGTGACCTATCTGACAAGGCGAACTATCGGCCTATCTCGCTCGCCACCACTACAGCTAAGATACTTGACCGTGTGCTTGACAATGTGCTAGACAAATACCTAAATATACACGACGGCCAATTTGGCTTTAGAGCGGGGCTGTCCACAGATAGTGCAATTCTATGTCTTAAGCACACGGTCAGGTATTATACAGATAGGAAAACCCCCGTGTATGCATGTTTCCTCGATTTGTCCAAGGCATTTGATCGAGTCAATTATGATCTGCTTTGGCAAAAACTAAGTGAGACAGGTATACCGACGGAGTGTGTGGGACTGTTTAGGCACTGGTACAGCAATCAGTTAAACCAGGTCAGGTGGGCGAGCAGTTTATCCAGTGAGTATAGGCTTGAATGTGGCGTAAGACAGGGTGGTATCACTTCACCGAAGCTCTTCAACCTATACATCAACGAGCTGATAGTCGGGCTGAGTGGCATGCATGCTGGGTGCTATGTGGGGGGCACTTGTGTCAACAGCCTAAGTTATGCCGATGACATGGTGCTACTGAGCCCGTCTGTCGGTGCGCTGGAGCAGCTGCTTGCCCACTGCGAAGCCTACGCCTTGACCCATGGGCTAGAGTACAACACTAAAAAGAGTGAGGTGATGGTATTTAAGGCGGGTAAAATTAAGCCATACTATGTACCACCTATTATGTTGAACTCTAGCCCATTACAAGTCGTGGACAAGGTTAAATACCTGGGACACGTCCTCACGAGCGACCTAAGGGATGATTTAGATTTAGAAAGGGAGCGCAGGGCGTTGGCGGTTCGGAGTAATATGATAACCCGCAGGTTTGCTCGTTGCTCACGTGATGTAAAAATCACGCTATTTAAATCGTACTGTCAATCCTTGTACACGAGCAGCCTGTGGGTCCGGTACACGAAACGAGCCTACAACGCCTTGCGCGTACAGTATAACAATGCTTTTAGAATGCTGATGGGACTGCCTAGCAGGTGCTCTGCATCGGGCATGTTTGTGGCTGCTCACACGGATGGTTTTCAGACTGTATTACGTAAAAATATAGTCTCATTACTAAGTCGTGTGAGGTGTAGTCCCAACAGCATTCTAAAAGAAATTGCTGATAGGTATGATTGTCCGATGCTAAAGCATTGGACCGAATTGATAAAAGGTGTAGCCCAGTTTGTAGTATAGGTGCCTGCTATGCTGTAGTAGTAGTGTAGGCAGGTATCTATATTATAAATTAGCCAAACATAGATGTTTAATTAAAATGTAAAAAATACTAACACTAGTTTCTAAGATATTTGCCTGTATGTATTACCAACACTCTATGGATACTTTTGTTTGTCCGAAATAAAGAAATTTATTATTATTATTATTTTATTTATTTATTTATCGTCTTAGGTTAGGTATTTTTATAATATGAATATAAAAGTAAAATATAAAAACACTTACAAAACAATAAAAATACATATAAACACATTATAAAAAACCTAACCTAGGGTGCCGCCAGCAGCGGGGCAAGGCCCAAGCTACCGGTGGTCAGGGCTGCAGAGAGAGGAACCGACGTACTATCCGCGCCGTGTCCAAGATCACCGCCTTCTGCATCTGTCCCTTGATCCAACCACCTAGCGAGAGTCTCTCGAGATGTTGGTCGAGACTCTTCGCTATTAAACCGTTCACTGAAACGACTATCGGGACAATGATCGTCGAATCAACATCCCACATGGCGGTTATCTCGTGAGCCAAGTCTAGGTACTTACTGGACTTGTCCTTCTCGGCCTTCACGAGATTCTCATCATGGGGGATGGTGATGTCAACGAGCATGGCCCGACGTTGCGATCGATCTATTATCACAATATCAGGCTTATTGGCTACAATAGTCCTGTCAGTGATGATAGATCGATCCCAATAGAGCGTGGCACGACCATTCTCGAGAACAGGCGCAGGTGAGTACTTGTAGTACGGTACTTCGCAGTATTATTATTATTTATTGGTATTTCTTTATTGTTCTCTCCAATTGGAGGAAGTTTTGTTTTCATATCCGCGGGCTTTTGGCCAAACGAATATAGAAATGTATTTTCGACTCTATTGTTCTAGAGCTAGAAATTTTCGAACTATTCTACATGTGTTCATAATGGCAGCTTTTTGTAGGATTATGTACGTGAGTGGGTGAATATCAAGAGTCTTGAGGCTGGAATGCAAAGTGCGGGGGATAACACCTGTGGATGAAACGATGATCGGAATAGTTTTAACTGTGTTCACTCGCCATTGGGTTTTAATCTCTATAGACAGGTCTGTATATTTACTGATCTTTTCGGTGTGTGTAGAAGAGAGGTTGTGGGTGTTAGGTATAGCAACGTCGATCAGATATACAATTTTTGCGGTTTTGTCATGAAGGGTAATATCAGGCCTGTTGTAGTGGATAGTTCTGTCTGTAATTATAGTTCTGTCCCAGTAAAGTTTGTAGTCGGGTGACTCTAGTACAGTCTGCGGAGAGTATTTGTAGTAGGCAGTCCTGTTGTCAATAAGGTGGAGTTTAAATGCGAGGTATTGGTGTATGATGGCTGCAACTTGGTCGTGTCGATGCTTGTAGTCAGTCTGGGTTATGGATCGGCATGCTCCTGTAATATGTTGAATTGTCTCTGAGGCTGCGTGACAGCGTCGGCATAAGTCTGTGGTTAGATTGCGATCGCGGATAATATGTTTTCGGTAGTTTTTGGTGTCTATAATTTGGTCTTGGATGGCTATCATAAACCCTTCCGTTTCTGGGAACAACTCACCTCTCTTGAGCCACATATTGGACGCCAGCCTGTCGACGTTGGGGTTGGTGAGATCCAGTCGGTGTCTACCGTGAAGTGCCTTCTGCACCCACGCTTGTTGTTTCTGCAGTGGCTCCGTAGTTACCTCATTTTTTTGTGTTGTACGGTCGTTTAGATTCAGCGGGGTGAATTTTTTGTCGTTCGTAACGATGGCCTGGTGCATTGAAGAGCGAGAGGATTGGTCGTGAAAGAACTTTCTAAGTGATCTTACCTGTTTGTTGTGAAGGTTTTTGATATCTATCAAGCCCCTTCCACCATCAGCTCTCGGTAAAGTCATCCTCTGGGTGCAGCTTCGTGGATGGTGCTTGCGGTATTTCGTCATTAACGTGTTAATGCTCCTTTGGAGATTACAGAGATCTGTTTGGGACCATTGTATAATACCAAAAGAATATGTAAGTATGGGAATTGCATACGTATTAATTGCTTTTATTGTGTTTCTTGCGTTAAGGTGTGTATTAAGGATTTTATGAAGCCTTGCTGTAAACTTGTGTTTGAGTGTTCTTTTAGTTGTTTTGTGATGAATTTGCCGTGTCTGTTGGTAGCCTAGGTATTTATAGCCGACTTCATCATCAACTGGGTCGATTCGATCGCCGCAATTTAGGGTGTAACTATTGTGTTCTAATTGACCATTTCGAATTGACTGAATTTTGCACTTGTCGATACCAAATTCCATGCAAATGTCTGAAGAAAACGATTGTGTGATGTCTGCAAGTTTGTGAATATCAGTTAGGCTACTACTATAAAGCTTAATATCGTCCATATACATTAAGTGGGATATTGTGTGCGAGGTATTTCCGTATTTAAGTTTGAATCCAGTTCGGCTATTGTTTAATAGGTTAGAAAGCGGGTTAAGTGCAAGGCAGAACCAAAGCGGACTAAGGGAATCTCCTTGAAAAATGCCTCTGCGAATAGTAATAGGTTCAGTTTCTATGTTTGACGTTTTGTTGAAAAGTTTAATAACAGTTGACCAGTGTAACATCGTGTTTTGTAAAAATTGAATTATAGTGTCATGGATCTTGTAGTGTCTAAGGATATAAATAAGCCAGGTGTGTGGTACAGAGTCAAATGCTTTTTTATAGTCAATGTACATTGTGTAGATGTTTCGTCTATTACAGAGTGCTTGTTTGCTAATAACTGCGTCTATTATAAGTTGTTCCTTACAACCTTGGCTGTTCTGGCGGCACCCTTTCTGCTGTTCAGCTACTATGTTGTGAAGGTCAATATGCCTGTATATAAGTCTACTAATACATGATGTAATGATTTTGTAAATATTTTGTAGGCAGGTAATAGGCCTGTATTTAGCAGGGTTCTCTGTGTCAGTCTTGTCCTTCAGTAACATGTATGTTGTTCCTTGCGCGATATATTGTGGTAGAGATTTAGGGTCCTGAATGAATCGGTTAATGTGTTTTAGCAAAATTGGATGTAAATAAGTAAATTTCTTTATCCAGTAATTGTGAATTTTATCAGAACCAGTTGCTTTCCAGTTGTGCGTTTTCCCTATAACTGATTGCAGTAGATCTAGACTTATCTGTTCAAAGGTCATCTCGGGTAAAGCAGCTAGTGATTCATATTCAGTCTCGATCCAGTTACAACGCCGGTGTTCCACCGGTTTAGACCATATCTCAGACCAAAAATGATGTAATTCTTCCGCAGTGGGTGATTTAGGGTTTTGTTCCGATTCTCGGTTATTGTTTTGTGGTTCCTGTAATGTCCTATAAAAAACTTTTTCATTATTTGTAAATTGCTTTTATTTTATAAAACCATAAACATAATTAAAAACAAACTTAGAATAAAATTAACCTAAAATTATAAAACTACCTAAAAAAACTAAAACTAATACCTAAAAAAATATATATAACATAATGTGGGTGATCTAGCCGAATATGTATATATTAGGCTAGATCACCCAGGTCCGAACCCTGTGGAAGGGTTCCCATAAGGCTGGCTGCGTTCCCCCTTTGGATGGCTATGCCGATCCGTTGGGCGAGGAACGAGCCAGCCCTACGGTCCCCGGTGACCTCAAATATTTTTTTGGAAAGTTGCCGAACTAGTTTATGGGCCCCTGGGCACCACGGTCCCAGAGTTTCGGCTGCAAATGCCGCAAATATATGCCGGTCAGTGAGAGCTATATATTTGCGGCATTTTGCTGCCTCAGCAGCTGCGGCCGCCGCGCCCGCTCTCAATGATGTTGAACCGAGGTGAGACGGTGCCAGGGTGTCCACACACGTTGCGTCCCAAATAAGGGCCCGTCCCACACTCCAGGGCACAAGGGTCATTCCGTCGGGCCTCTTGCCATCGTCGCGCGCGAGGCCAGGTGGTTCGAGAATGGCTGGGACGTTGGCGCTGACGAAGGCCCGACGGAGGATGTCGTTAAGGCAGGCATGGCGTGATAGGCGGCCGGCACTTTTAGAACACGATAAACCGTGGTGTCCAAGGCTGTCCACAAAAGTTCCGCAGGGGCAGCGATGGGGTGAGACAATGTTGGATCCTAGGCGAAGACCGACAGCCAGCCTGAGGGTATTATTGTCGAGTAATGTTCCAAAGTTGGAGGAGGGGAGAGCATGTAACCAGGAGCCGGATTCTCTTTCCGAAACAGCCAGGATGCGTGCTTTTTCCTGGCTGGTGGAGCAAGAGTTTAGGATGTGGGAATGTACTTGTGTGCAGATAGGTTGATCCCAGATTCTCTGAACTGATTTATCTATGGGTAGGTCTCTTCCAGGGCAGGCTATTTTCCAGGCGTCTTCTGCCTCAGACAAGTACGCTACCTCGAAACCACGGAGTGATGGCGTAAGGATTTTGCCTACGAGGGTGAGCGTACTATGTACTGAGGACAGAAATGCTGGTAAGCCGACACCTGAAATTTGACGGATACCGAGTCCTCCGAATCTAATTGGTAGGGTGGCATGGAGGAATTGGCGATCGTTAATTTTGACATTTTAAATTGCTTATTTTGCGTTTTGCGAAGGGTTGTCTTTTTATATCTGCGGAGTCTACTAGTGAGAGCGCTGAGCTTTTGTTTGAGGGTATCGAGGAAATGACTAAGTTGTGTGTTTTCGTTTTCATGTCGCGAATGAAGTTGATATTGTCGCTTTATGTTATTTATGTGTCTTGTAAGTCGCGGACTTGAGTTTCCATTAATGAATTCGGTGAGTCTTCCAATCTTAGCTCTTAAATCGTCTATTCTGTCCTGTAATCTCTTTTGCCAAGTGGGGAGGTGATGACTATATTGACGTGTGTCATGTGTATCTCTAATTTTAGAACCGTTTTGCGTGGCGGCCACGAACGCAGCACAATAAAGGGTTGTTTGGGTGGTATCAAAGTCAGAATTGTCGGGTAGGTATCTTGGAAGTAACACGGAATTAATAAAATGTACAATAGAGGCAAGTTTTTTAGATGGTGTTTGTTTTGGTATACAGGGTCTTTCAGTGGGGTTAGAGCTGTCAAACCGTTCTTTAGCAGCTAAAAACGCTTGGTCTATGTCGTCTTGCATTGTTTGCGGGATACAGTGTAGTCTATCGTTTTCAGTGGTATTTGAATTATCAAGTTGAGTCTCATGGTGACCTATGCTATGATTTTCGGATGCAAGAGTCTCTTCAAGTGTGTCAGTCTGTAGAGTATCAGTCAAAATGTTGGCAAAATGTGAACCTGTGTTTAGAATCCTGTTGTCATCTAATGTCAGTTCACTCGAAATATCATGTCTAAGCTCTTGTAGTCTCTCTTCGGTGATATATTTATTATTGACAATAACTCGTCGTTGGTCTGCTATTCGCTGTTCGGATACATGTGACAATTGAGGGTGTTTTGCAATAACTGCCTGATATAGTGGTTTCCTGTATGCTGTAGTATTAGTTTCTAAGTTTGTTATTCTATAGTACTCTCTCATTATTGATTCATTAATTTCATTCGACCAGCTCATTCTTTGGCTACTATTTTGCGTTATTGTCTGCTGTGTTTCATGGTAAGGTGAAGAATAATCTTTCAGATCATTTTCGGCTAATTTCCTAACTTCTGCTATATCAGCATCTGATAATAGTTTATTTCCTACTATGGCCCTCCGTTGGTCCCCTAGTCGTTGTCTGCTAACTTTGAAAGTCGGAAATTTTCGGCTGAATTCATCATGTAGTTGTGGTAAATATTTTTTAGTTTCAGTTCCAAGTGCAGTAATTCTAAAGTATGTGCGCAAGATAAAGATGTTCATTTCTCGAGACCATTTCTTGCGCACATTTTGACGAGCCGTGGCGGGTGCAGGTTGGTTGGCAGAACTTGCCTCCTGCACAACGTCCTCGGTCGTATTAGGTAAGTCAAAAGGTGACGTACTCGCTGACGTATTCTCGGAACCTGTATGAATTAAATAAGAGGCTGGTGATGACGGGACTGAAGAGAACAGAGAAGATGGCGACGGAGGAATGAAGGAACACAACGAAGTGGGTGATGATTCACGGCTTGGGGGATTTTCGGCTGTAGTATATTCTTCGATGGAAGCCCGCCTGCTCAGCTTCGCATCGCCGCTGGATCGCATGCTGTGGCACCCAGCAGCGGCTCCAGGTGCGCCCCGACGATCGCCCTCGGGAAGCGGCCCGACTGCGGCTGTAACAGATTCTTCGATGGGAGCCCGCCTGCTCAACTCCGCATCGCCGTTGGATCGCATGCTGTGGCATCCAGCAACGGCTCCAGATGCGCCCCGACGATTGCCCTCGGGAAGCGGCCCTGAACGTAAACATCTCGAACGTAACTTCATTATTCTATAGGAAGAAGAAGATCAAAGAAAAAGGAAGGAAGAAGAAGAAAAGATAGGAAAGTTGGGATCTTAGTTTGGGAAGGGTAAGCCTAGTTGACATTGGCAAATACATTGTATCTCCCTAATTGGGGTGCGGTCTAGATGTTTCGACTATCAAATGGTATCACCAACCCGTAAGCCCACCCACCACGCCAAGGTGATCCCTTTGGGGGGTTATTATTATTATTATTATTTGTTTCTCCATTTTGGAATTCACGGGCCTACAAATCCCGGTCTTTTGATAGGCTTGCGTGGGGATATAGATCCAACACGTAGAGGCCCCTTGGAGAGTTTTATTGTCATGTAGAACGCCTGCTGGAACCCGTTCACAGGCGCAACAATAAACACCCATGAACCGGTCGCAGCAGGCATTGGGACTATTGTAGAAAAAGTTAATAGTATACCGGTCTATGGATTGAAGTTTGGATGGACAATGAGACTGGGCTATTGTAGAGAAGTCCGGACACCTACCATAACAATGCTAAAGCATGTTATCGAAGCAGGTGGTGACTTGCCGCTGACTAGATGGGCCCCTGAAACTGCCGTCGCGAAGACGACCAGGAGCAACATGGTATTACCAATTATTGTTAATTAAATATTGTGTATGAAATATAGTTAATTCTAAAATACGATAATTTAGTACTCCTGTTTGTCTTCTTAATTTTTAATTCATGATCTGTTATAGGTTTAAATTAATTAATTTATCATCACAATATTAAATTTATAAAAGCTTATTTTGTTGATTTATAACACGTGAAAGTCGTAACTTTATTCTGTAAAAATGTTCGTTAAATTTTCATTCCACGGGCATTTGAAAAGTTTCGGATGTTCTAATTCTGATTGGAAAACTTCTATATTTTTTTATTATATTAAAAAAATATTTCACCTAATCAACTTTTTGTGTGTCATGGGACTTGAAAAAAAGCTGTTTTATCCACCTATGAGTACCGTAAAACGGGGTGAGTAGGTTTCGCGGGGAGAGTTGGGTTATGAATGGGGAGAGAAGGTTTGAGAGGGAGGTGAGAAGGGATTTTAAGGCTACTGCTACAAAAACTCAGCTCCGGTTTCGTCTTAACCCGCTCACCCGTTCCGTGCGTACCGCGCCAGCTAGCGGACGCCCTTATTATTCGTGCTTATAACACTGAGGTATTATGTGCTTATAACATAGAGGTATAATAATATAGAGATGACACGGGGGCCAAATAACCGAACGAGATGCACTTATGGAACTTTCAGTAGGAGTAGCAGAGAAAGCGGTATTATAGCTTGTCCTTGTCACAGTCTCACTTTTTGTTTGTTCCCCACCAAAAATTTAGTATAGTTTATGATGGGCAACAAATAAGCCGACCGATTTACGTAGATTGTTTTTGGCATGTTGTCATCAGGAATGTTAAAACGTGTTAAATATTAAAAAACAATATTAAATTGTCGATTTGCGTATTTTTTGTCCCTCACGGAGGCACGCGTATAGCTCATCTATGTAATACTAGGTCTATGCCTTATAATAATACAGTTGTTTTCAAAGTATAATTATAACAAGTAATGTTTTCATTAACCCCGTCTACAGCCATGTTAAGACCCCGAACTTATAACTAGCATGTTTTGCATCCAGAATGTATAACATCTTGTAAATTTGTGCACAAATCCGGCACGGAGCACATAAACATGAGTTTTGCATAATTCGCCAAGTTTTCGAGTTGCCGTAAGTTTGGTAGTGATGTGTTGCGGGAAATATTGCCAAATGGTCAGTGAAAATACTGCCATTACAGATGGTCATACGTCATAACCCAGAGGTTTGACGTAAGAAAGTTTAGATCAAACCAAACAAAAAGTGTTTTCTCCTTAGGAAAAATAGAGGCAAAATAGGCTAGTGATAGGCTAAAGTGACAAATCATTTTGCATGACGAAATTCTTATGGAAAAAACAGGGTTGATTTCGTTATATCTGACCATTGGTATTGATGTAACGCTCACTGATCACAGCCGGGAAGCAACTTTCTTTTTATTGAAAATTTTACAGAAAATATACAATATTTAGCCTATATTATACCTTATTATTATATTATACCTTATTATATTATACCTTAATTTAATGTTTTGCCAAACTGTGAACAAGGTTAACTGGAAGAGATCCCCCAAAGGGATAAGTTCGCCTTTGTACTTCCTGCTAATTGTATGTTATTTTTAATATGTCTTTTTGTACAATAAAGAGTTTACTACTACTACTACTACTACTGTGAGACAGTTTGTTGGCGATGCCCTTTAAAGTAAGCTTAAGCTAAATATGTACACAAATTATTAAGTAACAAGTTAAGCCGGCAATATTTCCGAAAGCATTACAATCGGAAATATCACCATCGGCAACGACACATCACTAAAGCCCGGGGCTACAGCTGCGAGCGACTGTTTGCTTAATACGTACTTTATGTGATGCATTAAAAATGACTTTTTACACTTTTGTTGAAACATGGAACAGTGAGAAATGTTTCCAGAGTTACGGTATTTATTGTTTAGCGCAGATCTCCTGATTTATAAAACAAGCTAGCCTTCGCCTGCAGTTTCACTGCAGTTTTTGAAAAGATTTAATCCCATTTTCACCCACTTAAGGGTTGATTTTCTTAAAATGTTTTCTATATATACATACTGACAGACAATCTAGAAATATTAACACCTTAGCATTAAAGTTTTAGGCCTTTAACATTAGTTAAGTAATTAATATACACGGTTGTTAAAAAATTGGGATTATACTGAGCAACTTTTACTATGGGACCAACCACGAAATGGCGAAAAAAAAAATGTGGCTGTTTCATACATTTTGGCTGGTCCATTTTCTATGGAAGGGTATTTTTTTCGCGATTTCGTGGTTTGTCCCATAGTAAAAGTTGCTCAGTATAATCCCAAAACTTCCCTGGCAACGGGAATGCAGTAAAATTTTAGCCACCGTGTAAATTACTAATGTTAAAGTCCTAACCTTCAATGATAAGGTGTTAATATTTAGGCTGTCTGTCAGTATGTTGGTCGTGTACAATGCGCGCAGCGACATAGACGCATGTGTAATTAAATTATAATTTAATTGCGAAATTAGCGCGGCTCGGCCGCGATCGCGATGAGTGGCTCCGAACAGAATCAACCCATCGTGAATGAGTTCCTCGCCTTTCTGCAGCTAAAAAATAAGCTGGTGTAGGAAGGAGCGATGGATGCGGTGACTGCTGTCCAGATGAATTCACGTGCGTCGAGTTTCACCGTGGAAGACATCTGTGAAGCGAAGAAAGTGCTGTGCCAGTCCCTCGGCGTCGTCGGCACCTATGTACCTCACCGGAGAGGAGATGAAGCCGGGAAGAAGTCCCTTGAGGATATAATGAAAATCCTAAGGGAAAACGAGCATCGAATTCCGGAGTTTGTGGCGACGGATGCCCCAATCCTGCCGTCGTGTGCCCCGGACAATATCGACGTTCGTCTCTTGTTTAAGGAAATCGCGGCCCTTAATACAAGATTAGGCGAAGTTATTATGAAGTTTGAAGCTAGCCTAGTCACTATCGCCGAGTTACGCGACGAAATCACATGTTTGCGGAATGCTCCAACTCGGTCGGCGGTTTCAAATTTCAAGAGCGATTATCGACCTGACACTGGAGTCGAGTCGGTTAGTTTACGTGTTGCTGACACTGTAAAATGTGCCGCACGCGCCGCTGCATCGCCCACGCACCCCCCGCGCGCGCGACCGCCTCCTGTCCCCTCGAAGTCACGTCAGCGTGCATATGCTGACGTCGCCGGTCAGCCTGTCGCAGCTAACCGGGTCAATGCGCCTTCTAAGGCGTGTGAATCACGGGCTCCCCTTTTGGAAAAGTCCTCCCGCACCAATGTGGATAAGGAGGGATTCACACTGGTGGAAAGGAAGAGCAAGGCGCGCAGGGCGCCCCGTAAGACTCTGTGTGGCAGTGCGGAACCGGTTAATTCTGGTTTACGAATTGCGACCCCGAGTAAGGCGCTCTACGTGTCTCGCCTGCATTACTCCGCCGTTGCCGACGAGGTGGTGGAGTACGTCCGCCGGAAGACTGGCTACACGCTGAGGGTGCACCAGCTACAGTCGCGTCACTATGTGCACTTCAGTTCATTTGTGGTGCGCGTACCGCGGCCGCTGCAGGACACCATCGCAAGCGCAGACTTCTGGCCGAAGGGTGTGGTGTTTCGGCGGTACCGGGGCAACCTGCCGAATCCTACACCAAGTCAGACGACGCAACGGAGCCACGCTGTTACGTCGTCGCCCAAATCTAATGTTTAATTTGTCTTTGGTTTTTATTTGTAGTTTCTTTGTACTTATTGTATTTTATTTTGTAGTTTCACAGTGCCTTGGTTTTACTGTAATGCTGTGTTACTTATTTGACTAATAAATAAATAAAATAAATAAATATAATGACTAAATTACCTAGCACTTACGCTGGCGGCGCCGCCGCAAATACGTTTCTGTTACCGACTTAGGTGACATCCGCATCATGCGGATGCGGATGCAGATGCGGATGTTGAAAACAATGCGGATGTTCCGCGGATGTGGATGCGAATATTCGCAACATCCCTGGTTTCAATCGATGTGTGGAAGGGTGGCGACGTCGTCGAACCCAAGCCACCGGCAGTGGACTAAAGGGGCCCGCTGATTAACAGCCGCCGGACGGTATCGGCCTGTCAGTTAGAACAAAATTTTGACAGTTCCGAACAACTGTTAATAAGTTCAAACTGACTGTTAATCAGTGGGCCCCTTTAAAGCGGTGGCAGTGCCTCGGATGCACATGCTGGTGGCGCGTATAATATTAAATATTTAAATATATTGCCGCATGCAAGAAAGGGGCCTTGACCCGCGCTCCGGGTTTTTCCTGGTGCAAAGGCTGTTCAACGCGGTAACGCAGCGAGTGTGATGGGCATCTTTGCGCCGGGGGTAGCGCGGGGAGGTCTCTTTGAGTAGTTTTTATATTCTCTGTTATATTTTAGATGTATTTAGGGTTGTTCGTTTTAATTTACTATTATTTATAGATGTATTTAGTTCTTATTTGTCTTTCTACCGGATAGAGATGGTTGTAAATAAAAAGTGTCTTACTTTAAATATTTATATTTTAATTTTAGTAGAATAGGTAGTGTTGTATATGTAGGTAGATTAGGAATGCATGTACTGAGGGTAGGCTTGGTGAAAATAAATCAGTTCTCTTTGAGTTAGCATATGGAGTGTTTCATTGTACTTTTCCTAAACATTATATTGTAGTTTTTGCGTAAAGGAGGAATAAACATCTAAACACAAGTTTTCACATTTATGAAATTAGTAAGTAGGATACCATCATGATAGTTTTGTTGCCCAATCTTTTATCCGATCTGTCTGGATTTGTGCTGGAATGACAGATTGGGTAAATCGGGTGATTGAATTGTCGTATTTGTATCTGGGAAAATACTTAGAACTTCGATATCGATATTTCTACAGAAGAGGCAATTTAAAAAAATGTGTATTATTTATACGAGTAATATTCACACACACACACACACACACACACACACACACAGACACCTACGACAGACTCACAGAGTACCTATGGCTATACCGGGTGTGGCCTGTAACACGAGCAAATAATTAAAACATAGAATGTACTCCTCAAACGGTGACGCTTTTGTTCAACAACTTTTAAAAATTATGAAGTATTTAGACTTCCTATTCTTCATACAAAATAAATATTATCTTCAATGGGCGCCATCGCCATGCCATATCATTTGTGATTGACGTTGCTTGACATGCCTTAAACATAACAAAATTCGCAATACATTGCGTCTTAGAATAAACTTTAAAGTGTATTAAAAATCAAACCACAAGTTATTTTTAAAAGTTGCTGAACAAATGTTGGTCAGTATGATGAAGTACAGCCTACAGTTAAAATTTTTGCTCCTATTACACGCCACACCCGGTATATCGGAACATGTTATGAATATTATTACATTAAATTTGCGAATAGGTAATTCGGAACTCGTGTCGATTTAAAACACTCCCTTCGGTCGTGTTTTAATTTTTAATTGATCGCCACTCGTTACGAATTTCCTATTTTTCACACTTGTAACGTAATCTAGCTATATCAGTTGTGGGAGTGAGACAAGACGATAATATCGTCGGGTGACAAGCAAAAGTCACTAAATAACACCATTGAAAATATTGGACAATACACCGTGTTACGTGTGAGTGTAATAAAAATAAAGTGCATTGTTACTTTAATTTTTTGATAGTACTTAGCGACTTTTGCTTGTCACTCGACGATATGATATAGGTACAGTCACCTGCAATAGTATGTTACACAATGAAGGCCGCAAAAATATCTGACACGATTTTATTTGTAGAGCCATAAGAGCGAGTCACATAATTTTGCGGCCCTCGAAGAGTAATATACTATTGCAGGTGACTGTACATATCAATACGGATATGATGGTCGTTCTTGTCTACGTGACAGCGTGATAAAACGGTGTCCGTCACGTTATAAGCCGCGGTGTTAAAAAGTGACAGCTATGTGTATAAAGCCATCCATAATAGGCCTACAGATCATTTAAAGCTCAATAAATATTTTTCTTATTGCAAAAAACAAAAATAAATCTTGTTTTAATGTGGTTTTAATAAATGTTTATTATCTTATCTCTTATGTAAATTAAACAACGAAAATTCCATGGACACATTTATTAAATTTGTTTTTACATATAAGTATCTACATATATGTGGGTAGATCAACTTTTATTGTCACTCGAATAAATAGTTTTTGTTTTTTAATTTTCATCCTCCGGTTAAATTTCAAATAGGTAGCGGGTAAAATGTATTTTTAAGTATTTAGAAAAATAGGATTTTTTAAGTTGCCGACAGTCTATTATAATAATAAATAACTTCTTGCTGGTGATTCAGAATAACAATAAATACTAATTGATCCATCCAGATACCCTGTAGTCAAAAATATTAATATATGGTCCTAACATTAATACTTACTAAAAATAGCCTCAATGAAATTTGTATTAGAATTGAGTTGTAACTAAACCAACCCTATTCAAATTTCGCTGCTAATTTTTCCTCTAGATGTTAAAACACCCCTAAACCGCCACCAAGGCCAGCGCCGAGTCCGGCGTTGAGGCCGGCGCCGAGGCCGGCGCCGAGGCCCAAGCCCCCGCCGAGGCCTAAACCTAAGCCTCCACCGATACCGAGGCCAGCGTTCCCGTAGCCTCGACCATATGCACCGATGGGGGGGTATCCTCCGTAGCCAGGATATCCGTAGGGCATCATTTCCATATTGCCAATGCCACCATAACCTGAAAACGAATAGAGTTCTGAAATCTGAAATCTGTTATGGTTTTGATATTGATATGATACAATCACTCGCGTTTATTGGTGCGCTCGCTCGTGTCTTAGACATTAGGTAAGGGTCTCCCCAGATATATCGACGCGCATTCGGCAAAAGCCGATAGGAAAAAGCTTTATGTCCACGCAATAAGAGCGAATAAGCCGTCGACGCGTCGGCCGGCGCCGGCTGATGCGAGCCGAGCCGAACGACGACTTTTTCGTTCTTATTGCGCAGACATAAAGCTTTTTTCCATCGGATTTTGCCGATTCCGCGTTGACATATTTGGGGGAACCCTATAGACGAACTTAACCGCTGCCGTACAATCGAAAATACGCTTTTTTTAGAGATTCGTACTCAAAGGGTAAAAATGGGACCCTATTACTAAGACTCCGTTGTGGGTCCATATTGGCTCATATACAATTTATTATTCGAATATTTCTAATAATACCGCTTTGTAGTCATAATCATCGTTTCTCCGAAAATTGTTACTCATATATTTTTTTTATAGTTTTTTGTACTACTACCTACATTATTCATAACGATACATATTCCGTTTTTTTTTACTCATAATGTTGTCAGTGAGAATGTATCTGTGCCCATAATGTTGTTTGTAAGAATTTCTCGAAGACTAAGGCTCCATTTGCTTTCGCTACGCTCGCTCACTGTGAGGGTCACAGGATTTCGGTTCTGTGAGGTTCGCAATTCTAACCTAACCTAACCTAACCCACCATTCAGGCAGCATTTCGGTTCTGTGAGGGTCGCAGTTCTAACCTAACCTAATCCTCTATTCTGGCAGCAATTTGGTTCTGTGAGGGTCGCAGTTCTAACCTAACCTAACCCACCTGTCTGGCAGCATTTCGGTTCTGTGAGGGTCACAGTTCTAACCTAACCTAACCCACCTTTCTGGCAGCATTTCGGTTCTGTGAGGGTCGCAGTTCTAACCTAACCTAACCCTCTATTCTGGCAGAAATTTGGTTCTGTGAGGGTCGCAGTTCTAACCTAACCTAACCCACCTTTCTGGCAGCATTTCGGTTCTGTGAGGGTCGCAGTTCTAACCTAACCTAACCCACCTTTCTGGCAGGATTTTAACCTGATTTGACCTACTTTTCTGTTTATTTTTGTCTTTTTTTTTCTTATTTAGCATTTACTATTGCAGGAGCATGCTGCTATAAATAAAATCAAATATGTCGAAATCGATATGTCGAGTAATAATATATGCATAAATTTTAGTAATAGAGATATTTATGTAGAGTGACATTATGAATATAATAAATTCGAAGTTCCAATGAGTATTGTTTAAAATGAAAATGTATAATGATCAGTAGGATGTAAAATTGTATGAGATACATTTTCGGAGTTTCAATAATCGAATTTGCAATTTTATATGAACTTTGGCGCACCCCTCCGTTGTCCGTCTGTCCACTTACGTTCGTTGCGTATAGTCCTATTATATTATATTTACCTTTAAGATACAGCACCTATAATAGTTATTTGTTTCACTCGGGGGCAAAGTTGTTGTTTAACCGCTCGTGCTAATATTGATACCCGAGCAAGCGAAAGATTGCAAAATTGAACCACGAGCGTTGCGAGGGTTTCAAAGCACGAGGGTTAAACAAAATTTGCCCCCGAGTGAAACAGAAAACTTTTCACCACACCAACCCGAAGCAAATATTAAATGTAAAATATCAGACCGGATCAAATTAAATCAAAGTTGGCGCTGGTGCGGCCGCATCCTCGGCCGAAAGCCTCAAACGCCGCAAATATGTCACACTAGGTAGTAGCTACATATTTGCGGCGTTTGGTGTGGAAACCTTGGGGCCGTGGGGACCTAGCGCGCGTCGCCTCTATGGGGAGTTATCAAAGCGCCTCATAGAGGCCTCCGGTGACCAGAGGGCTGGCCTATATTTTGCCCAAAGGATCAGCATTGCCATCCAGCGGGGCAATGCGGCCAGCCTTCTGGGCACCCTACCTACGGACCATGACTTAGGGCAAATTTTTTATTTATAAGTTTTAGTGATTTGTTATAAAGTTGTAAAAATGTTATTAAATAAAATTACTCTTAATTAAATCAAATCCAAATGAATATTATTAAATATTTATCATCCAAAATCATCATTTAAAAGTCAATCCTACCAGCAAACATGAGAAAACAACTCAGAATTCGCATTTAATTACTTTGCCTCACATGTGAATAAAATGCAACTTTGCTATCAGTTTTTGAAGTGCAAACTAAGACTTTCCGAGCTGGTGTGGTGAAAAGTTATTTTTTGAAACAGTATACTCACCATAATACATGGGCGGCGTTGGAATTGTTTCACAGACGGTCATGCCCCCCATACCCCCCATACCCCCCATGGGCTCATACATCGCATTCGGGCACAATGGTTTGCCGGCAGCCAGACAGAGTAGTCCTGAAAATTTCCACCATATACATAGAATAGAATATAATAGAATAGAACAGAATAGAATAGAATAGTTTTTTATTCATAAACACACAGACAATAGACATACATAGAAATAATATAGTGAGAAATAAAGTGTCACGAAATGACCCCATCTCAGCATGTTGCTGACGACTTCCAGCGCTGATCTTCCGATGAGACCATCAAGTGAGAAATAATCACGGAAGGTAACAGACAAAATAGAAGAAACAAAGGAAAGAAAGAATAGCATAGCAGGTACAGTCAACCTGCAAAATATGTTACTCTTCGAAGGCCGCAAATATATGTGACACGCTCTTCCTTAAGAGCGTGTCACATATACCCCCCCCCCCCTTGTGGCCCCCTTGTGGCCTTGTGGTGTGGGACCTTGTGGGCCCCTTGGCCCTCTGATTAACACGTTCGCGGACGCTCAGTCACACCATTTGGACACCTAAATTTTGTATGGAAATTTTGCGACTGTTATAGCATATCTGTCACTACAAATATATCTTTTAGGTTTGTATATGACGCGTAATGCTATACAAGGCGGATGCTATGCAATCCGTGTGAATATGAAGTATATTTTTTATATGCTATGTGACAACAAATGCTATACAATTCGGATGCATAAACATCTCCGTCACATGACGTAGTCAAGATGTGATCTTATATGACATCGCATGTTATAGCATTCATTCATCGTACTTGATGGACTTAATGGCTGAGACTTCTGACTTCCTAGAGGCGAGATTTTTGCTCTAAAGACTCATTGCTGACCTCTTCAAACATTTTTCTACTTCTGCTTTGTTCCCCCATTTCTTATCATTGTAATATTATGTCATTCTCATACATGCCCCATCCCAAGCACGTTCGTCATTCATTGGACCTAAAATTATGTGATACTACACATCATGCGTTGGAGACCGCATAATATGTCTGAAAAATCTAAATGCCCACTCATGGCATGTTGCAGAGAGCCGAGTGGAGCCGGTTGAGCTCTCATAAAAGAGAGAGGTTTTTTCTTCCAGCTGTCCAAGGTATACGCAGCATTTACGCCAACACCACTTTCAAAATCGTCAATCTCTACCGCATTACACTTTTTGAGTTCCCTGTAAGTCACCGCCGCTTTAAGTTCTGGACGTAAAGCGTCCACCACTTTTCCTGTCAAGCGATGATTCACCCAACTTTATATTCTTTTTCGGATGCATCTGCACCAAATATAAGGCGTGAAATATACAAGAATTATGCCACAATACTTGTCATAAACGTTCTTACCTTGTAAGAGGTGACCATCGAGCGCCAGCAGGCTTATAATTCACAATTATATCATCAAAACTATGACTAGTAACGTAATTACTTGAATGATAGGTATACACATTCATGCCTCACTTTTTCACATTCACCGTTATCAAAATTTGATTGTAGCACAATAAACCACAAGTAAACATGTTTGTTTATTAAAACACATTGAAAAACTTAAAGAAATTGTAAGAAAAACATTAATTATGATGTTATAAACAATCCGTAAAAATGCCTATCGCGCACGAAATTCACCCAAATTGCACGTGTCTACTCCCAGACGCACCTGCCCGGCTACTAAGGGAGCTGCCATACAAAGACGAATGCTATAGCATTTGCGTCACAGAAAGGGGGGCCCAATTGGAGAAGTCACAGGATAATTTTTAACTTCGATAAAACTATGTAAAATGGCAGTATGTAAACTTTGAATCTGGTGACTGGTAGAGGAAAAGTTGGTGAATAATATTATACTGTGGTAAAGCGGATTGATAAGCATTCCACTGCAGAAATTTAAAACGAATAACGGATGCTATAGCATGCGCGTCACCAGGAGTAGTGCAAAAACGGATGCTATGCAATCCGCGTCCGCGAACGTGTTAACAGTCCGCCGGACGGTATCGGCCTGTCAGTTAGAACAGAATTTTGACAGTTCCGAACAACTGACAGGCTGATACCGTCCGGCGGACTGTTAATCAGTGGGCCCCTTTATGGCTCTACAAATAAGATCGTGTCAGATATTTTTGTTGCCTTCGTTGTGTAACACATTATTGAAGGTGACTGTACGTAATTTATAGTTTTAGTTTTAAAAATACATTTAGTTTTAGGTAAGGAGAGTATATACCGGGTGTGGCCTGTAACATAAGCAAATAATCAAAACATAGATTGTACTCCTCAAACGGTGACACTTTTGTTCAACAACTTTTAAAAATTATGAAATTAGAATAAACTTTAAAATGTATTAAAAACCAAACCACAAATTATTTTTAAAAATTCATGAACAAATGTTGGTCAGTATGAGGAGTACAGCCTACAGTTAAAATTTTTGCTCGTATTACAGGTTACACCCGGTATAGGCCCCTCCATATATAGCACACTATCTTTTGCCCGCGACTTTCTCTTCGTGGAATGATGATGATTAATAAAACTACTTTACGTCCTTTCTCGGGGACCAAACTATCTCCATACCAAATTTTGTCAAAATCGGTTCAGCTGTTTAAGCGTGAAGAGGTACCTAACAGACAGACACACTTTCGCATTTATAATATTATTTCAATTTCAATAGGTATTGATAAAATAGAATTTTACATGTCAGGTTACATTAGGATTTGGTTATTAATCGCGATTATAAACTACAGGCTTATTAAAATTAATTTAAATGGGTTACACATGTGTCGATCCGTTTTTAGGGTTCCGTAGCCAAAGGGTACAACGGGACCCTATTACTAAGACTTCGCTGTCCGTCCGTCCGTCCGTCCGTCCGTCTGTCACCAGGCTGTATCTCACGAACCGTGATAGCTAGACAGTTGAAATTTTCACAGATGATGTATTTCTGTTGCCGCTATAACAACAAATACTAAAAACAGAATAAAATAAAGATTTAAATGGGGCTCCCATACAACAAACGTGATTTTTGACCAAAGTTAAGCAACGTCGGGAGGGGTCAGTACTTGGATGGGTGACCGTTTTTTTTTGCTTTTTTTTTATTTATTTTTTTGCATTATGGTACGGAACCCTTCATGCGCGAGTCCGACTCGCACTTGCCCGGTTTTTTGAGGATCTTCGACTAATCCGTATTAATTAGTTTACATACATTAATACATTATACGTGAATAACCCGTCTTATGTTCGAGTAGAGATGGGTAACTACCCGAGATCGGGTATTTACCCGGTATATACCCGATATTTGCCTACCCGCGGGTAAATACGCGGGTATTTTCATTTTTCTTTTAATTTGATGTATTTAATGGTATTGTGAGTACAAATAAGATTAATTTAAGTATTTTCTTATAACTAATTACGAAAAGGTTGCTATGAAGTGAAATTCGATTTTAACATATCAGTCCAATTATGAAAATAGTGTAAAAACATTCCCTGGCTTCCGGAATATAATATACATTAGAAAGATGAAAATAACGAAACTACTTAAAAATGATTGTTTTACAGTATCACAACTTGGGAAGCTCATACGTCAAATACAGTTAGTTTTAGTACAAAAATGTATATAACCTTTTTTGTAGGAAACTCTGTGTACTTTAGTTTGTACATACAACACTCTTCGATATTAATAACAGATTCCAAGAAATATGAAAAAGTTCACTTTCACTACGGACGTCTCTACGCAGAGTATGAACGGTGGTTGAAATTTCACTCTGTATAAGTAGTTAAAATTACAAGCAGTTTATAAGACGATTAGATTAAATAAATGAACTCACCAAGGAGGAACAAGCAGATCTTGACAGCCATTTTGAAATTATAACTGTTAGTGACTGAAATACGGTATATATAGCGAAAATTGTTATTAAAGTTGACATATCATCTGATACGGTCCAATGGTTTGGAATACATTGGTGTTTAATTAAGTCTTGTTTGCAAAATCAACTTTTACATTCATAACATCAAACAGAGTAACTATCAATATATTTTATCAATTTTGTAGCGTAATATTTAAAAAAAACCGGGCAAGTGCGAGTCGGACTCGCGCACGAAGGGTTCCGTACCATAATGCAAAAAAAAACGAAAAAAAAGCAAAAAAAAAAACGGTCACCCATCCAAGCACTGACCACTCCCGACGTTGCTTAACTTTGGTCAAAAATCACGTTTGTTGTATGGGAGCCCCATTAAAATTTTTATTTTATTCTGTTTTTAGTATTTGTTGTTATAGCGGCAACAGAAATACTATCATCTGTGAAAATTTCAACTGTCTAGCTATCACGGTTCGTGAGATACAGCCTGGTGACAGACGGACGGACGGACAGCGAAGTCTTAGTAATAGGGTCCCGTTTTACCCTTTGGGTACGGAACCCTAAAAATCATGGCAAGAGGGCCGTTTCGTTCTGTTTACTCGCCGTAGGGAAGGATGGAAATAATTATCGGAATCTAGTGTAGCTCAACTATACTCTGTATCTTTAGGTACCTAAATAAAAGTAAACAAATGTGTCGTTCCACGCAAAAGGTACCTTATGGCGGCTGGCGCTTACGTCGCTTTAGCGTCGCAATAATATTGGAGCGGCGATAATAATAGCGTAAGCGCCAAGCGCCATAAGGTACCATTACCCGTGGGACGTCACAAATAATTTGTACATTTAAGGGTACTTATAGCATTTATTGATTAACCAACCAAATACAAAACCACCTGTATCAGTCACTGAACGACCTGACTTTAACCTATATTATTTGATCTTGTAATGTTTTCATCTACCATCAACTGGCTTAAGAAGCCATTTGAGGGTAGATTTTGTTTACTCTTTTTTAAATACCTAAAGATACAGACTATTGGTATAGCGACTGGTAGCTCAGCTAGGTATAGCGACTGGACCAGCGTTTCAAAGAGAGCCATCTAATTCATCAAATCAATACTTTCAAATTATCCATTTTTTTTTTCTTAGGTACCTACATGTGTAAGGGTAACATTCCATTTCCAACGACAGCTGCACTACTGTCAATTTTACTATGGAAATTGACAATGACAGCGACGCGTTCAGTACCGGTAGTGCTGCTGCGGTTAGAAATGGAATGTTACCATAATACCAGTAAATAGGTTCCACAGCCACGGTGCCACAGGCAGACACACATACACATATCGATCAAACTTATAACACCTCTTTTTGTCAAGTGTTAATGAAAAGGTTGGTATCGGGTCTGGAATACCCAAACGACCATACTAGGAGTACGGAGGCAAACTCGGCTCCGTTCGGCTCAGCATTATTATTTATTTATTATTCAAAGCCCACTGTGTCCCACTGCTGGTCAAAGGCCTCCCCCCTCTTCCTCTACTCGTCTCTATTTAGTGCAATATCTGGCCAGCCTCTCAAGAAGGAGTCCAAGTTATCCCGCCATCGCCGACGAGGCCTGCCGGCTCCCGGTTAGACTCGTGGGGTTCCCACTCTGTGGTTAACTTGGCCCACAAGTCGTCCGGCATTCGACAGACATGACCAGCCCAGTCCCATTTTAACTTGGCCGCTTTCCGAGCTACGTCCATAATTCGAGTCTTAGTGCCGTATATTAAGAAAATGACAGCATGATTCGACCCTGAACCGCTGTCAAAATTCGGTTTAATAGGAAGTTTCCTTTCTGTACGGTAGTACTATTCTTTATTCTGTCGCCATATATTGAAATTGCATTCAATTCTGTCTTTGTCTGCGTAGGTACCTAATCTTAAAAACGTGTCAAAATGTTGTACAAATGAATCCAATAATCACAAAGAATCAATATCAAACAAAATTTAATTAACACAAAAATGTTGTAACAATCAGTAGACCGGAGAAGATGGGACAATAACAGTCTAAATTAGTTCCTTCAGTATATATACTGGGACTGTTCGAGTGAAACACAGATCGAACAATCATGGCCACCAGGACCTCCTTTTTGATCCTTGGTAAGTTATTCTCTGTCTTTACCATTTGTATGTTTTTATGTAGGGGTCCCTTTGTTTCACATAAAGTTTTAAGTCATAATGTATTGTTTGTCATATTGTCGTTAGACATAAAACTGAAACCGTTAACTCTTCAGGATTTTCGTAAGGTAAGGTTAGGTTTGTTTTGTGGCAATCCTGATGGCCTGATGATCCTCGTGGCTCGACTCGCGGCGCGTCTCGTGGCTCGCCTCGAGCGCGTAAGCCCGTCGAGCTAATGATTACACTCTCGCCTCGTGGCTCGGCTTGAGGCTTGTCTCGAGGCTCGTAAGCTCGTCTAGCTAATATATTTTAAAACGGCACGGCATAAGGTTTATAACCCAATGACAAGCCGAACTCGAGTGTAAACGCAAGCGCGCGTCCCGCGCGTCAAAAAATCGCTCCTCCACGCGAGCCAGGCAAGCGCGAGGCGAGCCGCGAGATGAGCCACGAGCTCACCGCTTACACTCGCGTCTCGTGGCTCGGCTCGCGGCTCGGCTCGTGGCTCGCGCGAGAATGTAAATCGCTTGTGAAACATTACGCGTTACTGAACCAAACAAATTATGACTAACGAAAATGCGGACAAACAATACATTAAGTATGACTTAAAACTTTTTGGAAAAAAAAGGAATCCATTTTTATGTACGAAAGTATTAATTTATGACCCCTTTCGTACCTTGTCGCAGTGACAATCAAAACGAAAGTCGCTAGAGACCTCATAATATTTCACTGTGACAAGTTACAAAATGGGTCCAGAGGGGCTACCGTGAAAACAGAAGTTCGCACATTGCGGGGATCTTTCTCTTTTACTCCAATGAAGGCGTAATTGGAGTGACAGAGAAGAATGCCCGCAATTTGAGAACTTCGATTTTCGCGGTTATAGCCCTGCATTAAAACTTTCGACTGTACTGTCTAGTCAGCAAAACTATTAGCTTAGCGCCCCTGTGTATTTAATATTATTTCCATGTACGGGTACTAAGCTTTGCTTTGCCGTCTGTACGCACAGCCGCTAAAATTTAATGGCCATCCTCGCTACGCTCGTAGTTCAATTTTGGAATCTTTCGCTTGCTCGGGTATCAATATTAGTACGAGCGATTAAACAACAACTTTGGGCAAAGTTGTACAACAAAAATAATTTTCAGCGTGTTTTTAAATTGCAAATAACCGTTTACTTTTAGGACTCCTCTGCCTGGCTAGAGCTAATCCCCTCTGCCCTGGATCCACGGCGGTATACGAAACTCCTGCAGCCACCACCGTCTGCGAAACTACGCCAAGCATCGGCGTAGGAGGCCTGGGAGGTCTAGGAGGTCTGGGCGGCATCGGCGGTATATGGGGATCTTATGGACGCGGGCTCGGCGGCTGCGGTGGCGGCGGCTTTGGTGGTCTTGGAGGCACGACTGTTTGTGAATCGACACCGAATGGCATAGGTGTAGGATATGGAGGCTTGGGTGGAGTTGGCGGTACAACGGTCTGTGAGACCACAACACCTAGTATCGGAATAGGAGCGTCTGGTTATGGAGGTGTTGGCATGGGTGGTACTACAATATGTGAAACTACACCGAGTATGAGCTTTGGGCACGGGTATAATCCGTACGGTGTAAGTGGTGTCGGTGTTGGAGGTACTACGGTCTGTGAGACTGTACCTAATATAGGCTCTGGAGGGATTGGAGGTACAACGGTCTGTGAGACTACAAAACCTAGCCTAGGATTTGGAGTAGGTTATGGGGGCGTAGGTGGGATTGGTGGTACCTCAGTCTATGAAACCATCCCGAGCTATGGAATGGGCTACGGTATGGGTGGTATAGGTATGGGTGGTATAGGTATGGGTGGGGTAGGTATGGGTGGGCTTGGTGGTACCACAGTTTATGAAACCACCCCGAGCTATGGAATGGGCTACGGTATGGGTGGTATAGGTATGGGTGGTATAGGAATGGGTGGTCTAGGTATGGGTGGGCTTGGTGGTACCACAATCTATGAAACCATCCCGAGCTATGGAATGGGCTACGGTATGGGGGGTCTAGGTATGGGGGGTCTAGGTATGGGTGGTATAGGTTTGGGTGGGCTGGGTGGTACCACCGTCTTTGAAAACATCCCGAGCTATGGAATGGGCTACGGTATGGGTGGTATAGGTATGGGTGGAATTGGTATGGGTGGGATTGGTGGTACCACAGCCTATGAAACCATCCCGAGCTATGGAATGGGCTACGGTATGGGTGGTATAGGTATGGGTGGTGTAGGTATGGGTGGTCTAGGTATGGGTGGGCTTGGTGGTACCACAGTCTATGAAACCATTCCGAGCTATGGAATGGGCTACGGTATGGGTAGTATAGGTATGGGTGGCCTTGGTGGTACCACAGTCTATGAAACCATTCCGAGCTATGGAATGGGCTACGGTATGGGGGGTCTAGGTATGGGGGGTCTAGGTATGGGTGGTATAGGTATGGGTGGTGTAGGTATGGGTGGTATAGGTATGGGTGGGATTGGTGGTACCACAGTCTGTGAAACCATACCGAGCTACGGAATGGGCTACGGTATGGGGGGTCTAGGTATGAGTGGTATAGGTATGGGTGGGATTGGTGGTACCACAGTCTGTGAAACCATACCTAGCTACGGTATGGGGGGTCTAGGTATGGGTGGCATAGGTATGGGTGGGCTTGGTGGTACCACAGTCTGTGAAACCATCCCGAGCAATGGAATGGGTGGTCTAGGTTGTGGTGGTCTTGGAGGGTCTACAGTCTGTGAGACCATCCCGACTGTATCCTACGGTTGTAATGCAGGTTTAGGATACCCGTATGCCCAGGGTGGGTACCCTGGGTATGGATCTCTCGGTTGCGGAGGCCTGGGTGGTTTAGGTATGACTCCTTTTTTATGAATAGCTCTTCTTCCCACTATTATTTGAAGGTGGGGGGGAGATATCCATATCTAGAGTACAATCAGTCTTCTAACGAATACCAGCATTTGTCTATTGGCCTTTGATTATTTGGTCTCATTGTTTGTTTAGAATTGTTTGCGTATATTACAATACAATACAATTGGATAGAGATAACAACAATATATATTATATTAGTATTGATATATTTCCTGATAATTTCTATTGTACAGCGGTTATTGTAACGGCCACCTAGCCCAGTCGGTAGTGACCCTACCTACGAAGCAGGAGGTCCCGAGTTCGAGTCCCGGTAAGGGCATTTATTTGTGTGTTTATCACAAACATTTGTTCCTGAGTTATGGATATTTTCTATGTATATATGTACCTATTTTATATTTATCTATATATTATATATATCGTCGTCTAGTACCCACAACACAAGCCTAAAGGTGACAGTCCATTTCCAACGACAGCTGCACTACTGTTCATTTTACTATGGAAATTGACAATGACAGCGACGCGTTGAGTACCGGTTGTGCAGCTGCGGTTAGAAATGGAATGTTACCATAATTGAGCTTACTATGGGACTAGGTTGATCTGTGTAAATTATTCTAAAATTTAATAATTGAGTTTGTACTGTACCATCACGCTCTGCGATTTATTGACATATTTAAAGTCCTAGCTAAATTGGTAGTACAATACTTACGCTATAGAATGTCCAATTTATCTAGAAACCACAATGGCATAGCGGCGGAACTGCAGTTGAATAAGAAACCTTGAATCAGGTTATTGGTTTGTACGATTAACCTCTAGCCGCCCAGAGACCTATAAAAAGGTCTTCTGTTCCATTCTAATTTGAACTTTGTGTTGACAAAATAAAATTTCATTTTGCTTGGCAAGGTTTGACGTATGGGCCGCTAGAGGATAAACCGTTATTGGCATTGCTCTAAATTCGTATAAAAAAATATTTACGTAAAACAATTTCTGAACATCAAATTTTAGTTTTAGTTGACGAAGCATGTTGAAAATACTTCAGATATATATGCAAAACACAGTTTTGTATCTTAAATAAAAGTAAACAAAATCTACCCTCAAATGGCTCCTTCACACAGTTGAGGGTAGATGAAAACATTGCATGATCTAATAATGTAGGTCAAAGTCAGGTCGTTCAGTGACAGATCCAGGCGGTTTTGTATTTGGTTGGTTAACCTATAAATGTTATAACTACCCGAAAATGTACAAATTGTTTGTTTACTTTTATTTAAATACCTAAAGATACAGACTATAGCAATTATTAAAAAACAAAGAATCGCTTTGAAACATTTTTCGGCTGAATTATTTTAATGTAAATATTATTTGGTTTAATTATACACTCGGTCTTTTATGATTTATAAAACTTAATTTAGTGAAATAATTGTTTTAAATTATCTACAACTATTTTTCTACAACTATTGTATTGCATGTGTATTTGGATTGAAAAAAAAAAGAGTAGTTATTACAACGATAATTACAAAATAAAGACTGTATTTATTTCATTGGCTATTAAATTATATATTACGATTTCTGTTTTGTAATTACTTATCCTTATAATCCTTTCTGTTATCTGGTTTATCATATATCTCAAAGAAATAAAAAACAACCGTATTTCATGCTGCTTATATATTTACCCGTAATATATTCAATTGCATTCACACTTACAAAAGTAGCCTTAAATTAATATATACAAATATATATAATACGATATTTAAATATTCCTTGTTACATAATACATATATACAGGGCGTCCCACGGCGATGCCACATGGAGGGAAAGTACCTTAAATATCATAGATAGCATATTTTGCTGAAAGAAGACTTCATTTTATTTTTAAAACTTAGTTAAATTGCAATCATACTTTTTTAATTTTTTTTGAAAAAAAATGTATGGAATAAAATTATCGCGTCATTGGAGGAAAAGTACCTTAATTATTGTAAATGAACATCTTACTGAAAGAAGACATTATTTCGATTTAAAAAAACAAGTTGAATTGCATTTTAAATAATTTCATGGTTAAACCGGGAATCGAACCCGCTACACGAGAAAAAAAAATACCTTGTACCAAAAAAATAATTCTCACATTGAAGCCTTTCGATCGGTATGACAAAGCTATAAGGTATTTTTTTTTCTCGTGTAGCGGGTTCGATTCCCGGTTTAACCATGAAATTATTTAAAATGCAATTCAACTTGTTTTTTTAAATCTAAATAATGTCTTCTTTCAGTAAGATGTTCATTTACAATAATTAAGGTACTTTTCCTCCAATGACGCGATAATTTTATTCCATACATTTTGTTTTTCAAAAAAAATTAAAAAAGTATGATTGCAATTTAACTAAGTTTTAAAAATAAAATGAAGTCTTCTTTCAGCAAAATATGCTATCTATGATATTTAAGGTACTTTCCCTCCATGTGGCATCGCCGTGGGACGCCCTGTATATTGTAGAATACAATTTCAAACATTTATCAAACTTCGGCGAAGGTACTAATGCATTGCAAGTAGCTTTTAGTTGGTCCCTGTAGAGAACTTTGCAATAATTTAGGTCCAATGGCACCAATGGAAGTATCTGCTCCTAAATTCACTATATAATCTTGCAGTTGATGTATGCCGATACCATACAGCGCGGGAGTCCGCTGGATGCGGATGGCGCAAGACCGGTCATTGTGGCACTCTTTGGGTGAGGCCTATGTCCAGCAGTGGACGTCCTCTGACTGATATGATGATGATGATACCATACAGAACGCAGGATAATACTCTGGAGAGTGGAGAAGATGGTACAGCCAAAGAATTTAATTCTGAAGCGTTTCGTACCTTGACACAGTCACAATCAATATGAAAGTCACTAAGAGACCAAATATTGTCATTGTGACAAGGTACGAAATAGTACTGAGATTAATTTCCTTGATCGCACTTGTTTGCGCTGAATTTGGTATTAATTGTATTACAAAGCAATTAACAAACGCCTTGTAAAGAACGTGTACAAAATTTTGAAATGTTTCGTTGTTGGAATGTCTTCCCGATTTTTAGTAAATGCTGATCATTTAACTTAGTTCATGCACGGGCAAGGTGATGGGCAGGGGCACGGGCTAGGTAGGGGACGGGGGCAGGGGCTAGGAAGGGGGCAGGGGGACGGGCTAGGTAGGGGGTAGGGGCAGGGGCTAGGGGAAGGGAACCAAGGTTCAGGGCTAGGTGACGGGCTAGGAGAGGGGTACCAAGGTTCAGGGCAGGGTGACGGGCTAGGTGAAGGGTACCAAGGTTGAGGACAGGGAGACGGATTAGGAGAGAACCAAGGGCTCGGAGATGGACATGGACTCTGATTCCGTAGTGACCTCACGTCAGCGCAGCCTATGGTCCTGAAGATCTGGGGAGGGTCAGGCTGGAAGACGATGGTGGGGGGACTGGGTACTAAGACTCTTGGAGGAACGATGACTAATGGCGTTGGTAGTGGCGGTTGAACTGGGCTTGGGATGACCTGAAAATATAATAAAAGATAAATGACTGACAGAAAAGATACCTTCAGATCTTTACTTGTTTAGTTTCCTTTGTTAAAAATTAATTGAAACCTTGATTTCTAGATAAAAAGCCAAGGAGAGAGACCGACTTCACTATCAAAATATTTTAGTGCTATATGCCTATATCCTACGAATATAACCTGAAAATTCTGAAAAACTTATCTATCTAGCCAAAGTTTTAAAATGTCGTTTGACTATGTCCCCATTTGCTTTAAAAATAACTTATGTTTGGGATCCTTATTGCGGCTATGCTTGCTCATGAATTAATGCAAGAGTCGGCTCACATTAAAATATTCAAAAAAGTTAAAAATAAAACTGCCAAAGAATTTCCGGCGCATTCGAAATCTATCGAGCCAATTATGACTTTAATAAGTGTAAGGCCTGAGTGGACGCTCTTAGCGTAGCGTTCGGCGGGGCGTGCAGCGTGGCGTCGGGCTCACAAGTGATTTGAGCAGCGTGCACTAAGGCCGCTCCTATAACGTTTGCATTTGTTTAACATGCACGCCGCACGCCCCGCCCCGCTGCACGCTCAACCAAGGGCCCAACCTTTTCTGTTCTCTTTCACGACGCAGCAACTAGTATCATTTCTCTCTCCTCGCTCTTTTAAAATGCCGTTTGTCAAAAAAGGACAACCATACTGTTGACAAGGTGGACTTCAAATCAAGTGTTGCCTTTCTTGATGCGCCCAGGCTGTGTATGTGTGCGTAAAAGCGTATATGTGTGCTCTTTTAGGGATGTGAAAAGTCGATTTTAATCATGTTATATATCGATAAACGCTACACAGCGGAACGAAATAGCGATTAATTGAAGCTTCAATATCTTCGTTAAACATAAACATAATTGAAATGCTAATGGATAATGAATATATTATAATATAATAATATAATTCAATTATTGCGGAACATCTATTTTAGGAGGTATTTATGTATTTTAATTAAATATCTGAACTTTCCCTTGGTTCCCTGCTGGGGCGTGACTATAAAATTGTGATCTGATAACCACAATAAAGAATAAAAGCGTTTTTGGTCATTTTAGGTATCGTTAAGCCTTTGAAGTAAAATTAAAATTGCAAGAAATGTCGATAGTTTATCGATATGACTTTATCGACATGGCTACAGCAACGTGGGCCTCATTGTTAATCGTACACTAAACAAAAGTGGCAACAGTGACAGCTCGCTGAGACACCGTCTATATATATATTATGTCTATGCGCTCAACTCAAGCGTCCACTCTGACCTTACACTTAGATGGACTCAGCCAGTCAACTGACCTTGATGGGGCTAGGGCAAGGCACAGGCACCGGCTGAGGTCTAACCCAAATCGGGGGCAGCACAGGCGGCATCACCGGTGGGACCCTCACGGTGAACGGGGGCTGTGGCGGCGGCTGCACCGGCGGAGGCCTGGCGATAGGGTTGTCATATGAATAAGTTTATGGCAAAAATTTCAGTTTTGGTACAAGCTTTTATAGCTGACTGTATATGTCTTTCCAGGCAACTAATAATCATCGAGACAATTCTAAAAACCCCAATCACAATTAGGTTGCGTTGTTTTATCACAGAGTTCCTATGGCCACCTCCTGTCTGCATCATCAGATCAGCTCGATGGTATCATAATATTGCATTGTCACCCGAGTTACATATGTATGAAAATTTCAGCTCTATCGAAAACCGCGAAGTGGATCAAATTTAACTTGCAAGATTTGATTACACACAGACAACGGGACAGGTGAAACTAAATAAAAGCTTGTAAAAACCGGAATATCCTGACAAAAATCTGACAGAACCTGAAAAATCCAGCTGCATGGTCCAATAGTCTTATGGATATGTCGGAGGAGTAGCAGGGATTTTAATTTCTCGCCTTCCACGAAGAATTCTAGAGTTTGACCGTAAAAAGTCTGCAGTGATTTTGATAGCCCACGCAGTGCAAGTGTCTGTTAAACGTCAAATTTCTATGAAATTATGACGTATAAATAACACTTCCACTGCGTGGGCTATCAAATCCGCTGCAGACTTTTATTGGTGCGACTATAAAATTTTGAAACCGTTCACGAGTAAGTCATTTTGAAATTTCACTTAGTTCGATCATCGGACCACGGGGAAATTATTAAATTTCACTTAGTTCGATCATAGGACCACGGGGAAATGATTAAATTTCACTAATCCCGATCATCGGACCACGGGGAAATTATTAAATTTCACTTAGTTCGACCATGGAAACATGAGGAAATTTCAATTTCATCTATTTTGCTAATTAATAGAGCCCTACACGGATAAAAGCATCAAACTTTATCAAATTAAATGTAGGTAAGAAGTAATTACTTGATTGATGGTGATGATTACTAATTAATGATGATAATTAATCGATGATGGGGGCTACCAGACAGTAATGGGTGCGGAGGGGGGGGGGGGGGGGGGTAGACTGGACGGAGCTTTACTCCGATCGGCTGGGGGGGGCAGCGAAATCGGGGCGATGGGGCCCGAGCCACAGAATAAGACAAGTAATAGTACTACCGTACAGAAAGGAAACTTCCTACAAAACCGAAATTCGACAGCGGTTCAGGGTCGAATCATGCTGACCCTTTCTAATATAGGGCTACTATCCCTTTCGGCTATTTAGGGTTGTCAAAATTCAAGCCATTATCTTATCTGTGGTCGTGCACGCAAAGGGACGTCAAGTTGTGTCAACCCGAATAATTGCTCGGAGCAATGCTGAGCCGAGCGGTGCCAAGTTTGGCCGAAGTCAGGAGTTTGAAACCCCTCCCAAGCGCTAGCAGTTAAGGTTTTTATCTAATCCTGACACCAACAATCCTGACATGGTCTTTGGCTTACCTGATGGTGATAGGTGCAGGGGCGGGGGGACAGACAGGCCGGGGCTTCACCCAGATCGGCTGGGGGCGCGGCAGCGAGATGGGGCCCGGGCGGACGACTATGGGCGGCTGCTGAGGGAACCGAATCTGGCCTGGCCTGACGGTTATTATTCCTAGAACATTTTACATTATTTAAACTTTTCGACGCCGTGTCAAACACAATTTTGTCAAGCGGACGCCATGTCACTGAAGTGTTAAAACTGAAATTGAACTTATGCATATGCACGTAGGTCTATGTTGCTCTGTGGTCTGTGACCCATTAATCAGTCTTTGGCGTTGAACCTGCGGTGCGAATATATCGGTCATTGGCGTCCAAAAGGTTAAGCTGTCGTGTTTTCTATGCATCAGATTTTTTTTGGGCGCTTCCGGATGAAACTCCGGTGTGATGACTGCATTATACTTATAATGTCTGACTGTTTTTAGAATCAAGAAGCCCTTTACAGAAGAGTTTTAAGTATCAATCTGCCCCGGGCCGAGGCTTATACTTCGTTTTTTTAGCATTAGAAATAAGGTAAACAATCTTGATGTGTCTTTTTAACCGACTTCCAAATCTCAAAGAAGGAGGTTATCAATTCGGTTGTATGTTTTTTTTTATTTTTTTTATTTTTTTTATTATTTTTATTATTTTTTTTTATGTTTGTTACTCCATATCTCCGTCATTACTAGATCGATTTTGAAAATTCTTTTTTTGATTGAATGTATATGTATACAGATTGGTCCCGTTTTTGTCAAAACCCAGTTCTGATGATGGAATCCATGAGGAATCGAGGGAACTCCTCAAATCTTAAAGGCATACATATAGAGATTTTTGGGTTTTTATCAACAAATCAAGCATATACACCCAAAAAAGTGACATTTGATGAAGTGGAACTGCTGATGATGATCAGAACGGAACTCTTTAACGACGCATAGTTCACGGTTGGCGATTTGTCCTCTTCGTTATGTTTGTTAAGCAAGTTAAGTTTTTAAGCCACATTTTTGTCAAGCTCGAGTTCTGATGATGGGATCCATGAGGAATCAAGGGAACTCCTCAAATCTTAAAGGCATGCGTATAGAGATTTTTGTATTTACATCAGGAAATCAAGCACTTTCATTAAAAACTGTTGCATTTGATGAAGTGGAACTGCTGATGATGATCAGAACAGAACTCTTAAACGACGCATAGTTCACGTTTGGCGATTTTTCCTTTTCGTTATGTTCGTTAAGCAAGTTAAGTTTTTAAGCCACATTTTTGTCAAGCTCGAGTTCTGATGATGGGATCCATAAGGAATCGAGGGAACTCCTCAAATATTAAAGGCATACGTATAGATTTTTTTGTATTTTCATCATAAAATCAAGCATTTACATTAAAAACTGTCGCATTTGATGAAGTGAAACTGCTGATGATGACCAGAACAGAACTCTTCAATGACATATGGTACACGTTTGGTGATTACGAATTTCGATTTTGACTTGGACTGGGACCCGGACTCGGACTCATACCCGGATCCGGTTCGGACCCGGACCTGGACTCGGATCCGGATTCGGACCCGGACTCGGAACCGGACTCGGACCCGGACTCGGATCCGGACTCGGACCCGGTCTTGGACCCGGACACGGACCCGGACTCGGACCCGGACTCGGACCCGGACTCGGACCCGGACTCGGACCCGGACTCGGACCCGGACTCGGACCCGGACTCGGACCCGGACTCGGACCCGGACTCGGACCCGGACTCGGACCCGGACTCGGACCCGGACCTTGACCCAGAAAACCACTATGATACCTTAATTAAATAAACAACTATGATTACCTACCATAAAATTAATGTAGGTATAAAGTACGATGATGCCAATCTTACTAGCCCCTCCCGCTTAAACCCCCGTACACCGCACGGCATGCGCCATTAAGTGGGTTAGGTTAGGTTTGAACTGCGATCCTCACAGAACCGAACAAGGATTAGGTTAGGTTAGAACTGCGAGCCTTACAGAAACGAAATGCTACTTGAAAAGTGGGTTTGATTAGGTTCGAACTGCGATCCGCACAGAACCGAACTGCTATCTGAGGAGTGGGTTAGGTTAGGCTAGAACTACGACCCTCATGGCTCCTCTTCACGATGGGCCAACGCCGGCCACTCCAAGGGACGCATTTATGCGTTAGAGGGAGCAAGTGATATTGCTATCTCATTCTACCGCATGGCTGCGTCCCTTGGAGTGGCCGGCGTTGGCCCAGCCATTATACAGAAGCGAAATGCTAGTAGAAAAGTGGGTGGTTTTACCCCCTTTTCTACATAGTGTATCATCTACAATAATCTTTCATCGGCCCCCATGGAAGTCGGTTTTTTTTTTCTTAAAAATTATTATTAACCGACTTCCAAATCCCAAAGGAGGAGGTTATCAATTCGGTTGTATGTTTTTTTTTTTTTTTTTATGTTTGTTACTCCATATCTCCGTCATTACTGGACCGATTTTAAAAATTCTTTTTTTGATTGCATGTATATGCATACAGATTGGTCCCGTTTTTGTCAAAATCCAGTTCTGATGATGGGATCCATGAGGAATCGACGGTACTCCTCAAATCTTAAAGGCATACATATAGTGATTTTTGTGTTTTTATCAACAAATCAAGCATATACATTCAAAAACGTGACATTTGATTAAGTGGAACTGCTGATGATGATCAGAACGGAACTCTTCAACGACGCATAGTTCACCTTTGGCGATTTGTCCTCTTCGTTATGTTTGTTAAGCAAGTTAAGTTTTTAAGCAACATTTTTGTCAAGCTTGAGTTCAGATGATGGGATCCATGAGAAATCGAGGGAACTCCTCAAATTTTAAAGGCATTCGTATAGAGGTTTTTGTATTTTCATCAGAAAATCAAGCATTTTCATTCAAAACTGTCGCATTTGATGGAGTGGAACTGCTGATGATTATCAGAACGGAACTCTTCAACGACGCATAGTTCACGTTTGGCGATTTGTCCTCTTCGTTATGTTTGCTAAGCAAGTTTAGTTTTTAAGCCACATTTCTGTCAAGCTCGAGTTCTGATGATGGGATCCATAAGGAGTCGAGGGAACTCCTCAAATCTTAAAGGCATACGTATAGAATTTTCTGTATTTTTATCATAAAATCAAGCATTTACATTAAAAACTGTCGCATTTGATGAAGTGGAACTGCTGATGATGATCAGAACAGAACTCTTCAACGACGCATAGTACACGTTTGGTGATTTCGAATTTCGATTTTGACTTGGACTGGGACCCGGACTCGTACCCGGATCGGAACCGGACCTGGACTCGGACTCGGTCTTGGACCCGGACTCGGACCCGGACTCGGACCCGGACTCTGACCCGGACTCGGACCCGGACTCGGACCCGGACTCGGACCCAGACTCAGACCCGGACTCGGACTCAGAGACCTGGACCTTGACCCGGAAAATCACTATGATACCTAAACTAAATAACCGCTATGATTACCTACCATAAAATGTAGGTATATAGTATGATGATGCCAAACCCCTCCCGCTCATACCCCCGTACACAGCACGGCATGCACCGTTAAGTAGGTTAGGTTAGGTTTGAACTGCGATCCTCACAGACCAAACAAAAGTGGGTTAGGTTTGGTTAGCACTGCGGGCTTTACAGAAACGAAATGCTACTAGAAAAGTGGGTTTGATTAGGTTCGAACTACGATCCTCACAGAACCGAACTGCAATCAGAGAAGTGGGTTAGGTTAGGCTAGAACTACGACCCTTACGGAAACGAAATGCTACTAGAAAGTACTGGTTTTACCTTTTTTTCTACATAGTGCACCATCTACCATAATTTTTCACCGGGCCCCATAGAAGTCGGTTTTTTTTTCTTAAAAATTATTGAAAAACACGTTTAAAAAATAAGTCACGGCAAATATGTAACAATTATGAATCTAATACGATTATTTATATTCTTCTGCTTTCATTTAAGTAATAGTTACTGATTTTTAACCGACTTCCAAATCCCAAAGGAGGAGGTTATCAATTCGGTTGTATGTTTTTTTTTTTTTATGTTTGTTACTCCATATCTCCGTCATTACTGGACCGATTTTAAAAATTCTTTTTTTGATTGTATGTATATGCATACAGATTGGTCCCGTTTTTGTCAAAATCCAGTTCTGATGATGAGATCCATGAGGAATCGACGGAACTCCTCAAATCTTAAAGGCATACATATGGTGATTTTTGTGTTTTTATCAACAAATCAAGCATATACATTCAAAAACGTGACATTTGATGAAGTGGAACTGCTGATGATGATCAGAACGGAACTCTTCAACGACGCATAGTTCACCTTTGGCGATTTGTCCTCTTCGTTATGTTGTAATACTTTTTTTTTTTACTAAGGGTCCTGAAGGGGATAAAACAAACAACCCGATAGTGGACAGGTACAATTTAATTGCCGGCCTGGTTAAGTTTACACTTTGGAGCTTAAACACTACTTAACGACTTATTGATAGTAAACTAAATTTATATTTATCTAACCGGGTTTTAATTATTGTTGGTGATACTTGGTCGATTGCGCTATTGGATAGTTAATACTAAAAGGTGAATAGTCCAAAATCGCAGTTTAGGAAAAAGTAGTGAAAGGCTTAGCTGCACTGTAGCGACAGTCGACGGCTCTCTCTCGACCAGATGGCCGGAGGTTCCAATAGCTCCGACTCTGGCGGGGCCAGCTGCACAGGTCGACTGGCACAGAATCTGGCCTACCAAAGGCCGCGCCCCTAGTAGACACCTCCTGGAAAATTCCGGGTACGGGATTAGTTCCACTGGCTCAGGTCACGCCAAGAATCTGTGGTCCGTGCCACGGGAGAGTCCGTTTCACATAGGAACAAGGGTTTCCATGCGTAACCCTTTGGGGTTATATTACAGTATAGAATTCAGCGCTACGCGGGATACTTTTATATGGCCGCATGGCACGCCATACAATTTCTGACAAAAGTATATGAACGACGCCTTACCTGTCGGAGGAAAATCGTCTTGCCGGGGTTTATGAGTGATCGAATATCAACTCCGAAGTGCCCAGGACGCTCCTGGTTCGCCCTTTCGGGAAACGGGTTAACCTCAAGGTACACCTGGGGGCAGGCAAAGATGAGAACGTTGTCCCAATTATTTAATATAAAGCCGAGCCCGGCTAGGTCGGGGAAGAAAATCCAAGTCCCAAAATGGCCGAATCACTCTCCCCTCGGTGCCTCCTCCTCGATGTTGCCAGGGTTACAATCCCAAGGCATTTAACAAAACTGACGTGAAATTCTAAATACGGAAATTAGAACAGAGCGTGGTAAACGCTGCTGGACAAGCACGGTATGATATTTTTTAAGAAAGGGAAAGGAAGACTCGACAATCTATACATTCCTACCCGTTCATGGAGAATGATAATAATTATTTTGGTAAGAACTAGTTGTCGATCGAACTGGTTTCGAAGGGATTCAGACCTATCTCCCTGGCAACACGGAATCGCTGCCAACTTGACAGTCCATCGACACTATTCGAGACACAGATTTAATCGCCCGTCCGGCTTCATAGAAGTATTTTGTTATCTAAATATTTTTCCATTACACACCCCCCTAACCAGGAGAATTTTACGACAGAGGCAAAAGACGAAGGAGTAAAATTCCAGCTCGCCCTCGAGCTGTGTCACCAGCCGAACGGTGTAAGGAGAAGGGAATCTAAGGACTTCCCTAGGACGTGGATTACGGCCCACAATCGCACGTCGATTTGTCCCTTGGCATCAATTGAGTCCGCGGGGCCGTCGCTGGAAACAATCGCATCTAGGCCTACGGGACAAAACAAAGAGAAAACAAAAAAAAAATTGAAGCCAACGTCGCTTCAATGGACAAACAAAAAAATAAAAAAATAAATAAATAAAGCGCTTTCCCAAAAGATAATAGACTACCCGGATTGTGGAGTATTGGTACGTCTCGTTACAGGAGTCAAGTGGTGTGGACAGAACTTGGCTTGCAGTCTTTTATGTGCCATTTACCCAGACGCTTCCCATTCTCATCTTCCAACTCGTAGACTAAACGGGATATTTTCCGAATGACGCGACATTTGTCATATTTGGGTGCTAGCTTCGCCGAGAAGTATTTACCGGCGTTGCTCTGCTTGAAGGTGCGTTTCCACACTTCGTCTCCGACGTTGAATTCTATATCACGACGTTTATCATTGTAATACTTGATGTTGCGGTCATGAGCTTTCTGTAATAATTCCTTCACGGTCGGGTAAATGGCCCTAAGGGTCTTAATCTTGTCGAGGTACTCTCCCCGGGGGGAAAAAACGATTTCGTCGACCTCCTCGGGGTCGTCGTAAATTGTGCCATCCGGTACTGCTTGGCGTCCATGCACGAGCAGGAACGGAGTATATGATGTTGTTTCATTGACTGAGGTATTTAAAGCGAACTGTATACGAGAAATATTCACGTCCCACGAGCGATGATCCGATTCAACGAACGTTGATATTGCTGTTACTAGGGTCTTGTTGTAACGCTCTACGGTGTTGACCTGGGGACAGTAAACGGGGGTGTAGTGTAGTTGTGGGATATTGTAGTTGGCGAACAACTTCTGAACGTCCCCGCCGGTGAAGTAGGATGCATTATCCGCAATAATTGTTTGGGGAATGCCATGGATCATGAATACATGATCTTCTAATCTCTGGGAAATTACAGCCCCGGTTGCACGTCTCAAGGGAAACAACATACAGTATTTAGTAAAACAACATACTACTACCAATATATAAGTGTTTAGTTTCCTTGAGGGTGGTAGCGGTCCAACCAGGTCTATACTGAGGCACTGAAAGGGCCGACTGCAAACTTTCGCACTTCCCATGAAGCCTGGAGTCGGTTGTTGGCTGTGTTTATAAGCGGCACACACCGAGCAATTGGCGACGTATCGGACTACATCTTCATACATCCGTGGCCAGGAGTAACGAAGTTTTAACCTGTTATACGTTTTAGCGGTACCTAAATGTGCAGCAGTGGGGACTGCATGGTTAGCATGCATGATTTCTTCACGAAATTCCACTGGTATCACCTCTTTCCACTCGAAATCGGTAGTTAAGGCATTCTTTGATTTGGTGTAGCGATAAAGGCGACCATTTAACAATTGATAATTAGGTACCGATCCTGGGTTGGATTCACATTTGTTATAGATCTGCGAATACCAAGGGTCATTATTAGTGGTGTTTGTATCAATTAAACAGATGGGAACTGCCCTTGATAAGGCGTCCGGTACGATATGTTCTGAGCCTCTCCGGTGCTCGATTGTGAAGTTATAAGGTGAGAGACGACAACCCCATCTTTCGAGGCGCCCCGTGGGGTTTTTGAGATTAAGGAACCACTTCAAACTGGCGTGGTCTGTAACAATCCTAAATTGACGACTTCCTTCCAGGTATGGTCTGAAGTGTTCTACAACATTGACCACCGCCAAAGCTTCTCTCTCAGTGGCGGAATAATTTCTTTCTTGAGGCGTGAGGGATCGACTGTAATAGGCCAGTGGGTGTTCCTCTCCTTCAAATATTTGTGTCAGAGTTCCCCCGATGCCGAAATCTGAAGCGTCACAGTGAACCGAGAATGATTTGGAGAAGTCTGGGCAGGCTAGAACTGGGGCCGTGGTCATTGCTACTTTTAACTCATTAAAAGCTTGATCCGCTTCTGGGGACCAACGAAAAGGTGGAGCGCCTTTTCGCGTGGACGTTAACTGATTGAGAGGTCCAGCAATGTTGCTGAAATTTTTAATAAATCGGCGGTAATACGACGCCGTACCTAGGAAGCGTTTAACATCTTTCCGACTCTTCGGTATGGGGAAGTCTACCACCGCTTTGACTTTGTCAGGGTCCGTGCGTAAGCCGTACTCGTCTACAAGAAAACCTAGGTACCTTAGTTGCCTACGAAAGAATTTACATTTAGATAGGTTTATTGTAAGGTTAGCATATCGAAGTCGTTCTAGTACGTGGCGGAGTAGGGTTAGATGTTGTGTAAACGTTTCAGAGACAATTATTATGTCGTCTAAGTATATAAAAATACGGCCGTTGTATTCTGGACCAAACAAAATGTCCATCAAGCGTTGCTGAGTTGCTGGGGCTGAGGTAAGGCCGAAACACATTACTTTAAAATGGAACAAACCGCGGCCAGGGACCGTAAAGGCGGTCTTTTCCATGGATTCCTTGGAATCTAAGCCTATTTGCCAAAAGGCTGATTTAAGGTCCAAGGATGACAAATACTTCGCGTTCCCTAGTTGATTAAGAATTTGATTAATTAGTGGTAGGGGGTAAGCGTCGTGTTTGGAAACTTCATTTAGTTTTCGGCTGTCCAGGCAGAATCGAAAGGAGCCATCTGATTTCGGGGCCATGGTCACCGGGTTATTCCATGGACTGCTGCTTGGCTCGACGACATCCAGCTGGAGCATCTCATCTAGCTGTTTATTGAGCTCTGCAAGTTTGTACGGAGATAACATGTAATACCGCTGTTTGATCGGCTTCGCATCTCCTGTATCAATCGAATGCGTTAGCAGATGCGTTCTTCCCAACCCCTTCTCCTCGGCGGATATTGATGCAAATTCTTTAATAATAGTATCTGCCTCACGTTGTTCCTCCGTCGAAAGAGACTCCAAGCCGTGTATGTACCTGACCTCAGAGACGATGTTGTTATGTTCTTCGTTTGATAAGGAACAGGTTCCATTCTTTAGTAGCGCGAGGATATCCCGTCCGAAGCCGAAGGCTATCCAAAAGTTAAGACCGAAAATAAGTTTAGTGTGGACCTCCGGTATCACATGAAACTTTACGACTTGCGTGTTGTTACCTACAAATACGGGCAAGAATACATGGCCCTTGATGGGCGAACGGACTTTGTTCGCCGAGATTATATGAGTTAAACCGTGCGGCGGATGCAGAGTAACTCGACCCTCAAAGTACTTGTCAAAGGTGTCACCACCCAAAATTGTCAACTCCGAGCCAGAATCCATTAGGCCAGAATAGGACATGCCATAAATTTTTACTTTAAGGTATGGTCGCAAGCCGTGTTCATCAGCTTCGTTTATCGAATCTAGTAACTTCAAACTATGGCAAGACTCAAAAACAAAAGTAACAAATGACAACCAAGAGTGCCATTCCTCTCGATCGAACTTAGATGCTTGGTCGTCGGCATGAGAGATCTGTGATTCGCGTACATTGCTGCACGGACCGATTGTATCCTGTAAGGCTCCATTATAAGAATTAGCGGGGAATGTATCCAAATAAGGATTTGTATCCTGGTAAGTTTCGTTCTGTGGATAAACTACGTTATTTTGTGATAAAGGTGTTATGGGGAATGTAGACGATTTCTCCATACTGTTAGTTGCCTCAGGGTAAATTTCGTTATGCGTGTAAGTTACATTATTTTGCCAAATAGGGGTTGGAGAGGGTACAGTTGGTCCTTCTACACCAAAATCTGCCTTAGGGTAAATTTCATTATGTGGGTAAGTTTCGTTATTTTGACAAATATGGGTCGTGGAGGGTGCAGACGGTGTTTCTGTATAATAATTTGCATTAGGGTAAATTTGGTTATGTGGGTAAGTTACGTTATTTTGCCAAATAGGGGTTGGAGAGGGTACAGAAGGTCCTTCCACACTAAAATCTGCCTTAGGGTAAATTTCATTATGTGGGTAAGTTTCGTTATTTTGACAAATATGGGTCGTGGAAGGCACATACGGTGCTTCTATATAAGAATTTGCATTGGGGTAAATTTGGTTATGTGGGTAAGTTTCGTTATTTTGATAAATACGTGTCGTGGAGGATTGAGTCGGTTCCTCTACACAATAATTAGCATTTGGGTAAATTTCATAATTTGGGTAAGTTACGTTATTTTGCCAAATATGGGCTGTGGGGGCTTTAGGTAGTGCTTCTACACAGTAATTTACATTATGGTAAATTTTGTTAAGTGGGTAAGTCAAGTTATTTTGCGAAATAGGGATTGTGGGGGGTAAAACGGGTAAGGTTATGTAGTTAGTGGGGACAAAAGCGTTAGTAAGGAGGTTTAAGGGGTTAGTTAGGTTAGTAAAGGTAGGATAGGGAAGTGAAGCGGATGGAGTTATGTTAGTGGGGGTAAAAGCATTAGTAAGCGGGTTAAGGGTGTTAGTGAGGTTAGTAGGGGTAGGATAGGGAAGTGAAGCGGGTGGAGTTATGTTCGTGGGTATAACAGCGGTAGTGAGCGGGTTAAGGGTGTTAGCTTTATTAATTGGCATCGATATGGTATGTAATGGGCGGCATTGGCCTTTTGTTGTCAATGAAGTTGATACAGCATTAGGTGCAAGTAAGTGATGGTTAAGTAGGGTAATGGGTGCTGAAGAGCTAGGGTATTTGTTATTAAAATAACTATTGAGTTGTGTATGGTTTTCTAGAGTGGGCTTTCTGGGAGTACTAAATATAGGCGTGCGAATAAATATTCTACTTTTATATTTTTTAGTATTTTTTGTGGAAACCGGATCAGCCATACCCTGACTCGGCGTTATTAGTTTTTTGAGGTACTAGGTGTGGACGCACATTTAGGGCAAGTACGGGCTGTTACGTCGTTCTCGCCGCAGCGATAACAAACGAGTTTAGGAGCTGCTTTACAAGTTTTCAAGGTGTGACCGTCCACGCGGCACCGCACACAAAAGTCAGCCGATGCTTGCACTGCCGAGACAGTTTTTGTTGTGAGTGGCTTATAAACCAAATCATGGGCCAGTGACTTACTTAAATCTCTGTCAGGCTCGGCAAAACGTTTGGCGCTTTGAGTGGCGGCCTCTAGCTGCCGACAACGATCTTTAAGTTCACCTATAGATTCTATTTTAAATAATGCCAATTGTTTAGAATAGAATGGTCTGACGTTTTGTACCAATATACTCAATTTCTCGGCCTCTGGTAAGGGTGTCTCTAAACGGGAAAAATAATTAAGCATTACGCTGACATAGTTAACTATTGACTCATCAAAACCCTGCGTCCTAGCACGTATTTCCCTCATAAGTCGGACATTATAATCTAATGGGAGGTAATCACGGATCATCACAGCCTTCAGGTCCGTCCAGCAGTGTACTTGATCACAGATTCCGTTAAACCACGAGGATGCCTCGTCCGTGAATAGTTCGCAGGCGGAGCGAAATAAGGTTGAATCCGGTATGTCACGTGACACACGCACTTGCTCTAACTTACGTAAGAAAGCTTTGACACAGGTCTTGCCATCATATTTTAAATTTAATTTTTGCACCAAATTATGGTGTTTTGTGCATGCTGGTAAGGCCGTAGGATTCGGTTTGTCAACCTCGAGTGCGACATCCCTTGACAATGCACTTCTAAAATTAATCAACACATTGTCAAGGCGAGATAGTAGTTTATCCAACTGATCACTTAATTCACAATGCCTTGAGGCCTCTGATTCAGCTGGTGTTAGGCGGGTTAGACGGTGGTAAAGATGGTGTGCAACCGCCTGTACGCGGTTAAGAAGCTTCAAGGAAGTACGACGCTGTGTTGGTGACTGTAGTTGGTCACGAAGGTCGTCCATTTTTGCAGATATTATGTCCAGTTCTTCCTTGACGTCACCATTGTAATCCGCGACCTCGTCAGTGGGAATCTCCTGATTCAACTTCCGGAGCTGGCTCCGGAGCTCCATCACTGTAGTCAGTGGCACCCCGAGGCGCACCGTCACTTCATACTCGAGTTCATCTTTTTTTAAGAGATTAAAAGCTATTGGACGCTCCTCCAAAGCGGTCTCATTCGCCATTGTTACAGTAGTAAAGGTTATCACTATTAAATATTAAATGTATTTTCCTTATATTTTTCCCCGAAAAGAAATAATTACCTAGTTTATAAGTTTAAGAATGTTATAGCGTTATCGACCAACAACAAGTTTAAGTTCACCAGTTTAGGTATAGCACACTCTTAAAGAGTCAACAAGTAATATGAAATAACATTAAACACAGTGGAAATAATGTTTTCATAAAAATAAAAGTGGATGTAAAGAGTCCTTAAAATAAATACAACTAAAAAAATAAATGTAAACAGTGGATTTTCTTCCCTAAATCAACCTAGTACCGTAAAATGACATGGAAGTGAAATACAACAGTAGGTACTGACTGTGCCAGAAAAAACATGTGGTTAGACACTCTTGCTAACCAAAACTCAATTAAATTTAAATATTTTTAAAGTAAGTTACATTAAAATACAATAGCACAAAACAACCAAGTTCAAACCTTCGCTGAATTTTGGAGGGAAAGAAGCCAAATATCACCAAACCTATTCGGGCGCCGTTGTAATACTTTTTTTTTTTACTAAGGGTCCTGAAGGGGATAAAACAAACAACCCGATAGTGGACAGGTACAATTTAATTGCCGGCCTGGTTAAGTTTACACTTTGGAGCTTAAACACTACTTAACGACTTATTGATAGTAAACTAAATTTATATTTATCTAACCGGGTTTTAATTATTGTTGGTGATACTTGGTCGATTGCGCTATTGGATAGTTAATACTAAAAGGTGAATAGTCCAAAATCGCAGTTTAGGAAAAAGTAGTGAAAGGCTTAGCTGCACTGTAGCGACAGTCGACGGCTCTCTCTCGACCAGATGGCCGGAGGTTCCAATAGCTCCGACTCTGGCGGGGCCAGCTGCACAGGTCGACTGGCACAGAATCTGGCCTACCAAAGGCCGCGCCCCTAGTAGACACCTCCTGGAAAATTCCGGGTACGGGATTAGTTCCACTGGCTCAGGTCACGCCAAGAATCTGTGGTCCGTGCCACGGGAGAGTCCGTTTCACATAGGAACAAGGGTTTCCATGCGTAACCCTTTGGGGTTATATTACAGTATAGAATTCAGCGCTACGCGGGATACTTTTATATGGCCGCATGGCACGCCATACAATTTCTGACAAAAGTATATGAACGACGCCTTACCTGTCGGAGGAAAATCGTCTTGCCGGGGTTTATGAGTGATCGAATATCAACTCCGAAGTGCCCAGGACGCTCCTGGTTCGCCCTTTCGGGAAACGGGTTAACCTCAAGGTACACCTGGGGGCAGGCAAAGATGAGAACGTTGTCCCAATTATTTAATATAAAGCCGAGCCCGGCTAGGTCGGGGAAGAAAATCCAAGTCCCAAAATGGCCGAATCACTCTCCCCTCGGTGCCTCCTCCTCGATGTTGCCAGGGTTACAATCCCAAGGCATTTAACAAAACTGACGTGAAATTCTAAATACGGAAATTAGAACAGAGCGTGGTAAACGCTGCTGGACAAGCACGGTATGATATTTTTTAAGAAAGGGAAAGGAAGACTCGACAATCTATACATTCCTACCCGTTCATGGAGAATGATAATAATTATTTTGGTAAGAACTAGTTGTCGATCGAACTGGTTTCGAAGGGATTCAGACCTATCTCCCTGGCAACACGGAATCGCTGCCAACTTGACAGTCCATCGACACTATTCGAGACACAGATTTAATCGCCCGTCCGGCTTCATAGAAGTATTTTGTTATCTAAATATTTTTCCATTACAATGTTTGTTAAGAAAGTTTAGTTTTTAAGCCACATTTCTATCAAGCTCGATTTCTGATGATGGGATCCATAAGGAATCGAGGGAACTCCTCAAATCTTAAAGGCATACGTATAGAATTTTTTGTATTTTCATCATAAAATCAAGCATTTACATTACAAACTGTCGCATTTGATGAAGTGGAACTGCTGATGATGATCAGAACAGAACTCTTCAACGACGCATAGTACATGTTTGGTGATTTCGAATTTCGATTTTGACTTGGACTGGGACCCGGACTCATACCCGGATCCGGTTCGGACCCGGACTCGGACTCGGACTCGGACCCGGACTCGGACCCGGACTCGGACCCGGACTCGGACCCGGACTCGGACCCGGACTCGGACCCGGACTCGGACCCGGACCCGGACTTGGACCGGGACTCGGACCCGGACTCTGACTCAGAGACCCGGACCTTGACCCGGAAAACCACTATGATACCTAAACTAAATGTATTTTCTTTCTTTTTCTTTCTTTCTTTCTTTCTAAATAAACCACTATGATTACCTACTATAAAATGTGGGTATGATGATGCCAAACCCCTCCCGCTCAAACTCCCGTACACCGCACCGCATGCGCCGTTAAGTGGGTTAGGTTAGGTTTGAACTGCGATCCTCACAGAACCGAACAAAAGTGGGTTAGGTTTGGTTAGAACTGCGAGTCTTACAGAAACAAAATGCTTCTAGAAAAGTGGGTTTGATTAGGTTCGAACTGCGATCCTCACAGAACCGAACTGCTATCAGAGAAGTGGGTTATGTTAGGCTAGATAACTACGACCCTTACGGAAACGAAATGCTACTAGAAAGTAGGTACTGGTTTTACCTCCTTTTCTACATAGTGCACCATCTACCATAATCTTTCACCGGGCCCCATAGAAGTCGGTTTTTTTTTCTTAAAAATTATTAAAAAGCGTATTTCAATTATAAAAAAGACATGTCAAGATCGCTTACCTTCTTGCAAGTTCTTTCTAATGCTAAAAAAACGAACTATAGCTTCTAATGCTTCGTTTTGTATGACTGGTGATCGGTGATCACGTGATGCGTTCTATAAAACTGAAGTATCGGACGGCTCGGCCCGGACCGTTCCAGCGTGAGTCATCCTTTACAGGTGATTTTTGCCTTTCAGGGTTTTCAGTGGAACCAGAAATGGAATAATAAAGTTAGGTGCTGTTGTTTATGCAATTATGCATTGATATGCATGACGATACGAATGTTACTGATTTTTATCTATATTTTCTATTTTTGATTTTAATGATTTTTCGAACGCGTTTGACTCGTTGGCTATTGGACCAGCGTGGAGACTATAGCCTTAGGCCTCTCACGCATGAGGGGAGGCCTGTGCTTAGCGTGGAGACTATAGCCTTAGCCCTCTCAAGCATGAGAGGAGGCCTGTGCCCAGCAGTGGAGACTATGGCCTTAGGCCTCTCACGCATGAGAGGCCTGTGCCCAGCAGTGGCTTGTGCATTACCTGGCTGTGACTGTCCATAAGCGTAGTTGACTTGCGGGCCGCAAGGGTTGCAGGGGGCGACGTTTGTCACGCCCCCGTCACACGGGCTGGGACAGCTCGGACACGGGCCAGGACAGGGCTCCGAACAAGGGCAGGGCTGGTCGAACTGCGGCCCCGGCAGGGGCTGCGAGAGCGCCGATCCGAGGAGGAGAACTGAAAAATTATGTTTCTTGTGTACCGTCAAACGTGGCAAGATGAAGGCCTTTTTTACAAGCTTTTATTTAGTTTCACCTGACCGTTGTCTGTCTGTCTGTCTTTCTGTCTGTCTATCTGTCTGTAATCAAATCTTGCAAGTTAAATTTGATCCACTTCCCGGTTTCCGATTGAGCTGAAATTTTGCATACATACTCGTACGTAAGTCGGGTGACAATGCAATATTATGGTGTCATCGAGCTGATCTGATGATGGAGACCGGAGGTGGCCATAGGAACTCTGTGATAAAACAACGAAACCTAATTGTGTTTGGGGTTTTTAGAATTGTCTCGATGAGTATTAGTTGCCTGTGGAAAAAAGTACAGTCGGCGATAAAAGCTTGTACCAAAAATGATTATTTGCCAAAAACTTATTAATAACACTGAAATCACTTTAAGGAGCTTTCCATGAAAATGTTTACCGTTTGTCCCGTACAAACGCGATTTTTCTGAAGAATTGCAGGTCTAAGAGTTTCCTTTTCTATGACAAATGGTCAAAGATATGCACAGAAAAATAATCGCCTGTTTTAAATGTCGAATATGTACGGTTTTGTTAGTCTTCATTAGCAATTCCTCTAAAGAAATACCTACCTCTAAAGAGGTACCTACATATGACTTTAAGTGTGGCCTGAATCCTGAATATTTGGAGAGTGTTTTCAATTTGTTCACCAGACGACATGAAAATGATGATGAAAATAGTTATTTACGATACAAGTGCGAAAAAGAGGAAATTCGAAACGAGTGGCGATAAATTAAAACACGACCGAAGGGAGTGTTTTAAAGCGACACGAGTTGCGAATGACCTATTCGCACGTGTATCGTGCAACAACGTTTTACAGTACATATGGCCCTTTAAACTTTTGACATCGCACAAAAAGTGCTATTTTACGCACTAGTGCTGTACTATGTACTGTAAACGAATTTTTTAAATCGATGAATCTGTGTTCGAGAAACCGATATAAGTAAGTATCAGTCACAAAAAAATAAAATCTATTACCTATTCATAAAATACATACATACATTCAACATAACAAAAACAAAAGAACCCGACGTATTAAGAACCACTTTCTTTTTGAAGCCTCTTAAATATGAATTTTAAGAAAATTTAAACTTAGAACTTAGAATTATTAATTACTAAATATTATACTATTTAATACGTAATTGTTAGCAAAGGCCGTTATTGGCCGTTTCAATATTAAATCACTTAACGTTTGTACAACTATCAACTTAAGTAGTTACTGACTGAAACCGATCCGACTCACTTATAATTAACTCGAATCGATTCAATCAACGAACTGAACTGAACTGGACAAACTGAATATATTTAGTTCGTTTACATTGAACGATTCGAGCAGAAACTATTTATTAAGAGAATATTGGACAACCGCTATACCTTTAAACGAGCAATTCTTGTTTATTAATATACAGGGTGTCCCATAAGTGACACGTCACTGTGACACTGGAGGTAGACCAGGCCAAGAGGACCCAAACCAACTTAACTTGAAAAACCTTAATTTGGCAATAACTCGAAAACCGTGACACTTTTACTGGGGTCACTTATGGGACACAATGGGGATTTCTGAAACGGCTCTAACGATTTCGATGAAATTTTGCTATATGGGGGTTTTCAGGGGCTATAAAATTGTTCATGGAGTCTTTATTCGGAGACTCGAGTCCTTTTGAATTGCTCTTAAAAAGGACTTAAAAGAGTCAGAAATTTTTTAAGCGCCGAGTCTCGTAAAAACGAGCTGAGTTCTTCAAATTCAGACTCAAAGAACTTGAGTTCCTTCCAACACTGGCCGCAGTTGCAAAAAGTATACAGCTAAGATACGCGAGCAGCCGCGATACCTTCATACTGGTACGCGCCCCGGCCGCCGAGTTGGTCAACGACACCTTCTCGTAACTCATGAGGCCCTGGTACTTGCTCCGCGCTAAATTAAATTTTTAGACAGTTGTTTTCTCGATTTTGGCCACCGTAGCCTATGGCGACTAACAAGCAACACTAATTGGTTTTCGTAGTCTATGGATGTTGCTATATTAAGGGTGTCACATGCACGTTTCTGACTTATGAACCAATTGTTTATACACAACCTAAAATAAATAATTAATTTGAGCAATGGTTTTGCTTTATCCTCTTTATCGCGGCGAGCTGTAATTGATCAATTTCATTATAGTTGACTAAACTGTATCGAAATGAATATTATAGTTGAGTTGGGAAGCCATACATTAAAAATACCCAATTGCAGTTTGGTATAAGAAATCTTAATTCAAGAATTACAGTCGACGTGTAGAAAAAATGCGATTTGCACTCAGTGTGATTTACATAATTTGCATAACACGTGCCTGGGAACAAATTAATGGTGATTACGGCACATGCTATTTGTGCACAAAGGAATGTTCTATTTATCCCCAACACGGATTGGCCGATTTTGTGAAAACTATCTCTTTGTGATCGGTGGTGGAGTTTTAACACTTTTAACTCATCAAAGGATACTGCTAATAGAAAAGAAATACAAGTGCTCGACGCTGCACTAGTATTCGACATGGGCACTTTATGTCAAAGTAATATAATAGGTTAAATTTGAACGGCGAAGATTTTTCTGTAACAAATCATTTCTTTGTCACTTTGACATAAAGTGCCCATGTCAGATACTAGTGCAGCGTCGAGCACTAGTACTTCTACCTTAATTATTAGTTTGATTATCAGTTTGAATTCGGGGTAATTGTAATAGCAATCTAGCGCGGGAACGATACTTGCGTGATGGGCACCTTACCAAGGGCGCAAAATTTTGATAGGTATTTTTAATTTTTAGCTTTAGTTTTTAGTTGTAATTAATTTTAGTTTTGTATTCATTTTATAACACTTATTTTACAATAAATGAGTTTTCTCATAAGTACTTATTGCAAATAAATAAATTATTGAAATTTAAAAGCTAACTTTAAACACCTTTGCTCATGCACTGGTTAATGCTTAAAAATTGAAACCTATTAGGCTCTCCCAAACATGTCTTGCGAGTAACTAAAAATATACTAGTTAAAACGTAAAATTAGCTCAATTAAATATGAATATTATGATTTAAGGTGCAGGGGGACAATTTCGACTGCAGGGTAATTCAAACTAATCGAAATATCTTCCATGTTTCACAATAATGTAAATTTTACATTATTAACTAGAGTTACACACAACGTATGATGTTCGCTATCTGGACATATATGGCACTTTAGTTAATAATGTAAAACATGGAACTCATGGAAGATATTTCGATTAGTTTAAATTACCTCGCAGTCTAAATTGGCTCTCTGCACTTTAAGTAGATATACCTATTTTAAATAAACAATTGTAAATTTCTGAAACCTAGAGACATAACTACATACATACATACATATAATCACGCCTATTTCCCGGAGGCGTAGGCAGAGACCACGGATTTCCACTTGCTACGATCCTGACATACCTCTTTCGTTTCCTTCACATTCATAACATTCCTCATAAACGCTCGCCGATTTGGGGTGCTCTTGACCTGGCCTTTCTTCAGGATTTCCCCGATCTGATCAGAGAAAGTCCGCCGAGGTCTACTCCTTCCAACTCCCACTTCCAATTCTCCCTCATACACTCTCTTTGTCTTCCGTCTTTGACTCATTCTTTCCACATGTCCAAACCATCTCAACATAACACACATAACTAACATAGAGAAAATTTAAACATATTTACCAGATAACCATAGTACTTTGCCCTTCGCCATCATCCGGCCGTCTGATAGAAACCCACAAAAACAAAGCCTTAAATACGAAAAAAAACCCGAAATTTCAAAACCGTAGCCATATTGAAACCAAATATGCTATTCGAAAAAAAGCTTTATGCGAAAAGAAATAGAGATGCTAATGTGACCATGAATCGGCTTTTGTTTTTGAACGAGGCAGTACCGTGAAAAATATTTTAAATATTTTTTTTAATGGCTTGGCCGTTGATTAGTTTTTTCAAACATTTTTTTTATCATATCTTTTGTAATGGTTTCGAAAATCGAATCATATTAATCGAAACGTGTTGTTAATTTAATTAGTAATGGTGTAAGATTATTTAAATTTGTAATGCAGCATGAAAGAGTTTAAAAAATAATGTTATCTTTCACTAGTGTTATCCTAAAGAGTTTTACTCTTCGCTCAAAAAGCTGTAAAAGTACCGTGAATCATATTTAGGGTTCATTACCCAAAGGGTAAAAACGTCTGTCTGTCTGTCTGTCACCAGGCTGCATCTCATGAACCGTGATAGCTAGACAGTTGAAATGTTCACAGATGATACTAAATACAAATGCTGAAAAGAAAATAAAATAAATATTTATGTGGGGCTCACATATGTACAATAAACGTGATATTTTTTCCGTTTTTTTGGGTAATGGTACGGAATCCTTCGTGCGCGTGTCCAACTCGCATTTGCTCGGTTTTTTTATAATATTGGAGGCAAACGAGCAAATCGCTTGATGGTAAGCAATAACCCTGGTGTGTTTAAATTATATGCTTTATTTACCGGGTGTGGCCTGTAACACGAGCAAATAATTAAAACATAGATTGTACTCCTCAAACGGTGTTCAACAGCTTTTAAAAATTATGAAGTATTTAGACTCCCTATTTTTCATACAAAATAAATATTAATCTTCAATGGACGCCATCGCCACGCCGTATCATTGTGATTGACGTTGCTTGTCAAGCCTTAAACATAACAAAATTCGCAATACATTGCGTCTTTGAATAACCTTTAAAGTGTATTATAAAAACTTTTTACAAAAAAAAGAAAACCGACTTCAAAAAGGATGAAATAAAATATTATCCATTTTAAGTCTATGCGTTACCAACTGATATGTTTGAAGTCGGTGCCAAGCCAACTTTGGAAGCATACCATGATTTTGGTGCGAATCGATAAGGATGTACGTTGGTTTGCCTTACACGACGACAATTAACGTACTTTCTGTAGGTACAGTTGACGTTAAAAATATGTTTACACTTTTCGTCTTATTACAAAGGAGTAAGGTGCAAAAGTGTAACCATATCTTTGACGTCGAATGTACCTAAGAACACACCTCAGAACACACGATCAAACCTTCTTAGCACAGTCCGTACCATGTTAGTCGGCACGCAAGCGTGAGATTGGGACTGAAGTTATTTCCCGTCCCTTATTCAGAGAACTACGTTTCATAATATAAAACAATTCAAGGAATTTACTTTCTTGCCAAATGTCACCTAAAGCGGTTCAGTTGTATAGCCATGAAAAGGTGACAAAGAGGCAGACAGAATTACTTACACATTTATAATAGTTATTAATACAGTTCTAATGGGATTTATAGTCATAAGGCTGATTATATTTGACGGGTATTGTTACTACTTGGCTTGGCACCGACTTCAAACATATCAGTTGGTAACGCATAGACTTAAAATGGATAATATTTTATTTCATCCTTTTTGAAGTCGGTTTTCTTTTTTTTGTAAAAAGTTTTTATTTTTCCATTTTTAGTTTTTATGCATTGTTAAGAGCGCGACGCGTGAATGAAAAATAACATCATGATTAATACTAAATTCGTGTATCTACTTTAATAAATATGTAATCAGGAATTTTCTCGAGTCCGTCTGGGAAATTACAATTCCTGTCACTACACTAAATCCATCCTCCGCCCCGCCACTGACCCAATCTCTCAACCCCCCCGATCACTCTACCTCACAGCGTATCAACTCCTGATCCATGTACCCCTCGGCCCTGAACCAGCAGCCCTACAACCACCATTACCCGACCCCTTTATCCCCGACCCCTTAACTCCTAACCCTAACCCCCGATCAGTAGCCTTACCAGCTTTCCAAGAGTTTGACATTGATTTATTCGCTAGCGTGTGTGTAACTTACTTTCTTTGCATCTCGCTCGTATTGGCATATTAGTGCGAGCGAGATGCATAAAAAGTTAGTTACGAAGACGTTAGCGTCGCTAACTTAGCGAATATGTCAATGTCAAACTCGTGGTAAGGCTACACTTGCACTACATCAAATTGGCGGTGTTCGGAAGCAAATGCTTGAGTTACTTTAGAAAACACCGAAATCACTTTACACGTGCCTTTAAAAACTGAGGAGTTCCCTCAGTTCCTCATGGATTCCATCATCAGACCAGAACCAAAAATAATACGAAAACACCTAGGAGGCAACTCCTTCCAAACAAAAAAAGAATTACTCAATTCGGATCACAGGTGCCGGAGTAATCGCTGAACATACTACATTTAAAAAATCATCATTATTATCATCAAAACAATCATCATCATCAGGTCTACTTCATCAAAGTGGTGGTTTTCGGGAGAAAATGCTCGAGTTGCTTAAGAAAACACCCAAATCACCATGCATGTGCCTTTAAAAATTGAGGAGTTCCCTCAATTCCTCATGGATCCCATCATCAGAACAGAATCAAATTAAAATGGAACCAACTCGGAGGTAGTTCCTTTCAAACAAAAAAAGAATTACTCAAATCGGACTACGGATGTCGGAGTAATCGGTGAACGTACTACATTTAAAAAATCATCATCATTATCATCAAAACAATCATCATCATCAGGTCTACTTCATCAAAGTGGTGGTTTTCGGGAGAAAATGCTCGAGTTGCTTAAGAAAACACTCAAATCACCATGCATGTGCCTTTAAAATTTGAGGAGTTCCCTCAATTCTTCATGGATCCCATCATCAGAACAGAACCAAATTAAAATGGGACCAACTCGGAGGTAGCTCCTTTCGATCAAAAAAAGAATTACTCAAATCGGACTACGGATGTCGGAGTAATCGGTGAACGTACATAGAAAAAAAAAAATAGCCACAACCGAATACAGAACCTCCTCCTTCTATGAAATGGAAGTCGGTTAAAAAATCAAACTACAAGTTATTTTCAAAAGTCGCTGAACAAATGTTGATCAGTATGAGGAGTACAGGCTACAGTTAATTTTTTGCTCATATTACAGGTCACACCCGGTATTATGTTAATGTTTTAATCTCATTTTCCATAATTTTAATACGAGTGCAATATTATGGCGCTCGAAACGTTAGAGGTTTCCTGTTTATTTACACACAATTTAGTCCCATTTTCGTTATTTAATAATAATTTTTGTAGGTTAGTTATTTAATTATGTTTTAAGTATCATTTTTGTTTGTAGGTATTAAGTTTGTATACACTAATAAATTATACATTAGTAAAAAAAAAAAATTTAAATTATGAAAATCATTCTCCACTATCGTTTTAAGGTCGATTTAATATTCTCTTTGAATATAGGTACATTTGACGGGAAAGATAAGGCAACAAAGGACCAATTATCAGTCTTGATGGGTTGCCAACTAAAGACCGAACGCTTCGACCAATCAGACGCTTTACGGTTATAGCTTTATCTTCTAAGTTATTCAGTAAGTGTTATTATCAAATTTATCGGTTTAACGGGGCGTTTACAATATACATATTCCTTATTTTGTGTGTGGATTTTTTAGTGAATTTTTAAAGTGACCATAATTTTTAAAGAACATGAGTTGGATTTTTTTTTGTATTTTTATGATAACTGTTATGACTTGGTCTATCATCCGTTTACGGCTTGACGTTGAATTCTGGGACACCCTGTATACCGGGTGTGGCCTGTAATATGAGCAAAAAATTAAACTGTAGACTGTACTCCTCATACTGAGCAACATTTGTTCAGCGACTTTTAAAAATAACTTTTGGTTTGATTTTTAATACACTTTAAAGTTTATTCTAAGACGCAATGTATTGCGAATTCTGTTATATTCAAGGCGTGACAAGCAACGTCAATCACAATGATACGGCGTGGCGATGGCGTTAATTGAAGATAATATTTATTTTGTATGAAAAATAGGGAGTCTAAATACTTCATAATTTTTAAAAGTTATTGAACACCGTTTGAGGAGTACAATCTATGTTTTAATTATTTGCTCATGTTACAGGCCACACCCGGTATAAAAGTCAATCACTCAAAAACGTCTGTGTTAATGTCATCAAAAAAAAAAAGTATAGACTATGATATTTGATTGCCAATATAAAAGAAATGTAGGTGTACTTTCTTCTTGTATGAGACGCCATTACTATGTAATCTTGCTTGAGATTAATAAGCAATAGGAATTGGTGTTAAAACAAGCTTTTCTTTCCTGCTTGGATCTCTAATCCTATCAGACTACGGATTTTACTAAATTTGGCACATATTGCATACCAATTTAATAACTTTAAAATAAACATATTTTTAATCCCAAAACTCATACTCTGAAATACGAAATAGGAGTTAAAATACCGCATACGGGACGAATCGATTCGACCAATGTTTCTAAGAAGTCACAGCGATACGACATCGATTTGTCAGTGTCAAAAGTAACGTACTTTAGTTGAAGAAATGTTGGTTATAAGAATTAATTTAATAGGTATCCTTTATTGTACCATAAAGTAATAAAAAATACAAAAAGTGAAATACAAGCTTAAGACTGGGTAACAACAAAATTTTTACCGGGTGTGGCCTGTAATACGAGCAAAAATATTTAACTGTAGGCCGTACTCCTCATACTGACCAACATTTGTTCAGCAACTTTCAAAAATAACTTTTGGTTTGATTTATAATACACTTTAAAGTTTATTCTACGACGCAACGTATTGCGAACGTCAATCACAATGATATGACGTGGCAATAGCGTCCATTGAAGATAATATTTATTTTGTATGAAAAATAGGAAGTCATAATACTTCATAATTTTTACAAGTTGTTGAACAAAAGTGTCACCGTTTAAGGAGTACAATCTATGTTTTAATTATGTGCTCGTATTACAGGCCACACCCGGTATATTTGTAGATGCTAACCTTTTATTTTCTTTTCAAAAATCTATTCAATTTAGTATATTGGGGATCTGTGACTACACCTCCTAAATTATACGATTCTTTGACAACACCATAAAAAGTTTTCATTGTAAAACAGAAGATACTCGCGTTTACCACAAGTACGGGGTCGTTCAACAGTGAATCGCTGTCGTTACAGTTCTCAATAAAGTTAAAGTGGAGCACAGATTGAAACTAAAGATTAGAGATGCACCGGATATTCGGTTACTATCCGGTATCCGGGCTATCTGGCCATTATTTTACTATCCGGCCGGATACCGGATATTTACCTACTATCCGGCCGGATACCGGATATTTACTTACTATTCGGCCGGATACCGGATAGTAACAATGGTTGATTTTGGAGTAAACAAATTGGATTTAAGAAACAGACACGGTCAAAATCGTACTTGTTTATTATTTTAAAACAATTTAAACATTCCACTGACTTGCACGCGCACTCATTTCAAACCTAGAAATGTGTCCACTAGAAAACAGGTCAAACCTGCAGAATGCGCACCTGAAAAACGGAAATGTAGGCATAATTCCGCTGGCCGAATATCCGGCGGCCGGATACCGGATATTCGGCCGATGATCAGGACGAATATCCGGTATCCGGCCAAACAACTATACGTTGCATCTCTACTAAAGATCCTCCATCGTTTAACTAAATGTATGCGATAGATAATTTTAAATTGTCTGATTGGCCGAAACGGTATGTCTTTGGCTCGCATCCACGCAAGATAGTACGAACATTGTTTCTTTTATCGCTTGTACAGTCAGCATGAATACTAGCGAATAATGAATGACACGCTAGACCGAGCCGGAGCTTCCAGTGCTTTTTTTTTTTGTATTGCTTTTTGGTGAGGGTCAATCGGTCCTCGCTAGGAGTACGGGCGGCCGATTGCCTTTAAGTTTGTATTATTTATTAAATGATTTTAAATTATCTATGATGTATTTAGTATACCTTAAAAAAGAGTTGAGGGCTTCTTCTTTTTCCGTAAGTTTGTTTATATTCAGTGGGTCTATGTTGTATTTGGTGCATATGGTATATGGAAAGCACCACGTGATTACCGATCACGATCATCCGTAATAGAAAATGACATGTCAGCCGCCTCGGCACGGCCCGGTCTAGCGTGAATCATCCTTAAGACTAGAGTTAGACCAAGATAAGTCTGCAACGATTTTGATAATACACGCAGTCAGTGGGGAGACACTACTCCTTTCGGGCAAACTCGGCTCCGTTCGGCTCAGAATTGCTCCGAGCAATTATTAGGGTTGACAAAACTTGACGTCCCTTTGCGTGCACGACCACAGATAAGATAATGACCTGAATGTTGACATCCCTAAATAGCCGAAAGGTCAAGTCACCCGCCGCGTCTGTATGTATGTATGTTCGGGATAAACTCAAAAACTACTAAACAGATTTCCATGCGGTTTATACCTATCAATCGTGTGATTATTGAGGAAGATTTAAGGTATATTACTTGTTAAGGTTCCATCCGTGCGAAGTCGGGGCTGGTCGCTAGTTAATTATAAAAATGAAATCATATTACACGAAAAAAAAGTGACCAAGGCCTCCAGTGCCCACAAAGTTATATTCTGAGCACTGGAGGCCTCGGCATGGATGGCAGATATTCTTGGTGTGTATAACACGTTAATTTCTCGCGTTTTGTACACATATTTAATTACACAAACGGGTCTAACGCGGTATAATTTCATTCTTTTTACCTTAAATTCCGAAGTTTCAGCTGAGTTGCACCAGCTGTGGTCACGGAAAGACTGAGGTCCCAGCAAATGTCAACGGAGATATAAAATTTAAAGTTAAAAACAATGAAATTATATCGCGGTAGACCCGTTTCTGTAATTAAATATATTCTTGGTATGTTCCATTCACTAGTTCCGAAGCTGACTGTACTGGGCTGGGCGCCATTTTAGCGGTCTAACTGCCGTCATAAAAGTGCCGCTGTTGTTACATAAAGCAGTTAATTGTAAATAATAGTTTCATTTCACTTCCGTGTACAAATCTTAAACAGTTATAATCGTGGCTGTAATAAATATAACTACATTTTTCTATACTTACGTACTAATAGTACCTACTCGAGTATGTTTTTAACTTTAACTATTATAAAGAGAATTCAGACTGTATCATTCAGAGGACCGACTTTTGAATGTCAACCATTCGATTTCGTGTATTTCGTTAAATACTCGTAATATCTCAAATGTGAGGCACTTAAATTCTACTAATAGAATTAAAATCGAGTGGTTCCACTGACGAAATCGAGCGACCAAAATTCAAAAATCGGAACCCAGGGCTGATTTAGACGGCGGCGTGCGAAATCGCATGCGATTTTAGTTACATTGCGGACTGTTGGTCACGTCCAATTCAACCGACCGATTAAAAACCGCAATATAATGAAACTCACATGCGAGTTCTCGCATCGTCTAAATAAGCCTATATTACGTGTCGGAAGCCGGTGTTGCTCGAAGATATCATCATGGTATAACTTAAAATGTACCTATTATTTTTGTTTAAAATAAGGCACTTATTTCCAAAACGTCCCGCTTGGCGCGCTGGCCGAAATCCTATATAAAAAATAGACATAACGCAAACGCGAACGCTCGTCACGCTATCGAATGAAATTTACACTAGGGGTTCTGTCTCTTAGTACCTCTTTGCCTGAACCGATTTAGATGCATTAAGATAGTTGATATATGTATATAGTTGGCCCATAGACCTAGTATCACATAGATGAGCTATACACGTGCCTCCGTGAGGGACAAAACATACGCAAAGCGACAATATTAAAAACACGTTTTAAGATTCCTGACAACGTACCAAAAACAATCTAGTAGTAGTAGTAGTAAACTCTTTATTGTACAAAAAGACATATTAAAAATAACATACAATTAGCAAGAAGTACAAAGGCGAACTTATCCCTTTGAGGGATCTCTTCCAGTTAACCTTACCTTACGTATCTACGTAATTCGGTCGGGTTATTTGTTGCCCACCATAAACCATAATCAATTTTTGATGGGGAACAAACAAAAAGTGAGACTGTGACAAGGACAAGCAATAATACCACTTCCTCTGCTACTCCTACTGAAATTTCCATAAGTGCATCTCGTTCGGTCGTTTGGCCCCTCCGGGGCGTGACATCTCTATATTGAGTACCTCTATGAGTTGGCCCGAGGAAGGATAGTTTTTAACAATCATCATCATCCCATGCAGCGAAGTCACCTGCAGTCATCATTATCATTATATCAGCCCTTTATCGCCCACTGCTGAGCATAGGCCTCTCTTCTAGTACACCACTTGTCCCGGTCCTGAGCTAATCTCATCCAGCAGTGACTCGCAATTTTCCGGATGTCGTTCACCCAACGAGCCAATGGACGCCAGGCGCTTCTTTCATTTGAAAGCGGCCACCATTCTGTTAACATTTTAGTCTACCTGCCATCACTCTGCCTAGCAACATCTCCCGCCCAATTCCATTTTAGTTTAGTAATGACGAAACCCACGTCTGCAGTACCTTCAGCCAGTGGGGAGACACTCCTGACTTCGGTCGAACTCGGCTCCGTTCGGCTCGGCATTGCTCCGAGCAAATGTTAGGATTGGCACCACTTGACTTCCTTGTGCGTGCACGACCACAGATAAGATAATCACTTCAATTTTGACAACCCTAAATAGCCAAAAGGGATAGTGCTATATATTAGAAAGGGATAGCATGATTCGACCCTGAATCGCTGTCAAACTTCGGGTTTGTAGGAAGTGTCCTTTCTGTACGGTAGTACTATTATTTCTTCTGTGCTTCAGCTACGTGGGACATTTAACATCTTATATTTTGGCGTATTGGCTACGGTTAATTTTCTTTTGTTTCTGTGCCCATTCTTGAAATTACCTTATCATTCATTCAAAGACCAATTTGGCAAAGAATCTTAGTGAGGTCGAGAGGCCACTCCAAAGATCGAACACATTAAGTTGGGTGCTTCTAGCCTTTATTATTATTACAAATTGGCAAATTGATACTAAAGGAACAGTGCCTGCATATACTTTTCTAAAGCGGAATCACAGAATAATTAATAGTAAGTACCTACTACAGTACAGAAAAGAAACCACCTACAGAACCGAAATTTGACAGCGATTCATGAACAAATCACGTTGTCCCTTCCTATGGCACTATCCCTTTCGGCTTTTTAGGGTTGTCAAATTCAAGTCATTATCTTATTTGTGGCTGTGCACGCAAATGGACGTCAAATTGTGCCAGCCCAAATCCGCGCAATGCTGAGCCGAAAGCAGCCGAGAATGCCTGAACGCTCTAGTTTCCTACCCCTGACATCTAAGCAACTAATACTCATCGAGACAATTTTTAAAACACCAAACACAATTAGGGCGCGAGTACATGGTGCCGCCTCCGCGCCGAAACCGCACCGACACCGCACCGCCGCCGCGCCGCCGCCGCACCTTCGCGCTAATGTATGCGGTGGCGCGGCGGTGGCGAGGCGGTGCGGTGTCGGTACCGTGTACACGCGCCATTAGGCTTTGTTGTTTTATCATAGAGTTCCTATGGCCACCTCCTGTGTTCATCATCAGATCAGCTCGGTGGTACCATAATAATGCATTGTCACCCCACTTACATAATATGCACATTTTCATCTTCATTGGAAGTCGGAAAGTGGGTCAAATTTAACTTGCAACTCTTGCAAGATGACCCGTACACTCCACACAGATAACACGGAACATGGACCTTAATCGCGTAAAACTTACGTTTACTTATGGCCTGACGTTTCGAACGTGACGTTACGTTCGTGGTCATAGACAGACTTTACAGACTTAGACAGACAGAAATTATAGACAGGTTTCATTATTGCTCTTGAAATCGTTGACCATTTTCTGTAACTATCTCTTAGTTTAGTAGAATCTCTTCACCTACGTATAAGGCCCCCTAGTCACGTGTTAAACGGTTCGTTACATTTTGTTTGCGTTCGTGTTCGTGTACCCTGGTGTAACCAACGCGAAGGATTTCAGATCTAATCATATATTCCTTGTTAACTTGGAGAGGTATGTGAGAGTTTCAGGACGTTTCTAAATAGGACGTAGGGTTGCAAATAGAAAAAAAACAAATGTTTTTTTTCAAATTTATGAAAAAAAACATGAAAAAAAACCTGGCACCATGGTTTTTTTTCTAAATTAGATTTTTTTTGAGATGAACTAAAATATGCTCAATAGGGGGAAGCGGGGTAGCTTGGTACACCTTTTTTTGAAATCGATTTTAGGCCCCAAAATGAAGTCAAAATACATTTTTTTTGTACTTAGTAGATGACAAATTTACTAATGTATACAAAGTGTATCATTTTTTGTCAAATTTATGGCCAGTAAAAGAGATATATGGATTTTAACAAAAAATGGGATTTGTTCAATTGTGCCCCACCTGCAGGGCACTTTGATACATTACATGGGACACTTTGATACATCATTTTGGGGTACTTTGGCACATGAATCAAAGTGCCCGGTAAGTGTTTCAAACTACCCCCCAGAGCACACTTTGCAGATCAACTCAGTTAGCTGACCAGTAGTAAACTTTTTAAACATTATAAAACATCTATTAAGTGCGGTGCTAGTAAGCAGTAGGTGCACTAACACTACAAAAAACAACTTTTAATGAAATCAGTGTCAGTTTTTGACAAAAAGCTACTTTGGTTGTTTTAACTTTTCTTCGTTAATTTTCTTTCTCTTTGTACGTTCGCACTATACAGTAAAAATAATAATAATAATAATTTCACAACAAAAAAACTGGCAGGGGCACTTAGATATACAAGAGGGGCACTTTGATATGTTCAAAACTGCCCCAATCTTTATTGAACCAAAGTACCCCAATGATCAAATAAATTAAAAATAATTTATTAAAAATATACTATTAAGTATTACTTTAAAATAATAAGCTAACCTTATTACTGAATAAACGTACTAAGCGCTCATTATGATGTTCATCCGGTAAAGTCTAAAATTTCGCACCACAACTCGATAAAAAAAGCATAATTTATTTACTATGCGACCGCGGAAACACGTTTTCACGCACCAAGCGGCAACGCCTGTCAGGAGAGATGTGCCGAAGCTCGTACCTCACTCACACAAACAAAGCCACGTTTTAGTGTTGGAGGAGGTGAACATAAGTTTTTAGTTTAGGAATTAGTGTGGGTGTTCAAAACTGCCCCTTGTGCCTATCTACCCCGCTTCCCCCTAGTAACAACGTACATTTTAATTCCATAACGTTCAGTATACAAACAATTTTTGGGGAATCCCTGAATTCCCCGATGCGGCGACGAGAGGCGTTGGTGTTGCCAACAGTAAATTGCGATAACTACCTCTACAGATTTCATTTATGTTGTTATTAATCAAAGTTGTTAAATTTTATATATATGATGGGTGAATATGGGGTGAATTAACTTTTACTTTTACTAGTTGTTAAAATTAAAATTAAATTGGTTTAATGGTTAACATAAAGTCTAAAACAAGTAAAACAACCGTATAAAAGTATTAACTGCCTTGCAAATTTTGAGTTTTCATACTTTTGAAAAAAAAAACGTACTCCAGAAAAAAACCTTTTTTTTTTCACGGTTTTTTTTATGTCTTTTTTCAAGTCAGAAAAAAAAACCGTTTTTTTACAACCCTAGACGTGTCTACATGTAGTGTAGTGCATAATTATTTTCCATCGTTTTTCCACGGAAACATACGAACGTGTCTTGCTATTTCATTCAGTCTCGGTACAAAAAGTACTAACATTTACTGAAGTAGCATGACAAATACTAACGTTTCTGAGTGAATAGGATGGAAAACCATTATGCATTACATATGTAGATGTCAATGTCATTACACTGCCACAGAATAAATAATAGTGCTAGGTACAGAAGACTCACTCTCTAACAAAACACGTCTGTTACGATCAGCACAGATATGGCCGCTAGGTGGCGACATCGCCACGCGCGGCTTATGGCTTTCCCCAAAATTGGGGTGGAACGGATGTACTTTTAGCTACCTGTAGCAAAGCGACGAACTCGCGGAGTGAGCCACGCCTGACACTGCATACAAGAGGAAAGTTAGTATTTTTTTAAACTATAAGTACTCGTACCTACTTACAAATAAATAGTAGGGAACATTAATGAAACAAAATGTTATGAATACATAATACATATTTATTAATTGAATACATACACATAATATAACATAAATAACATACTATACAATAAGGACTACTTTTGCAAGCACACAGTCACAATAAAATACGTACGGGTACTTATTATTAATAGGCATATCGGAACCAGAAACATAGCAAAACCGTTGAAATGTACCATTGGCCCTAGGGCCAAAAATTGGTATAGTCTTAGGTCGTCCCATTCGTTTTTCGTCAAGTTCTTAAATAAGTCCTATTCTGCTTTCGTCACTCATTCTACATTCGTCACAATCGTCGGTGGCTTTCAATGTAGAATGGGTGACGAAAGCTGAATAGGACTAATTTAAGAACGTGACGAAAAACGAATGAGACGACCCAAGACGATACCCAAAAATTAGGCAGGAGCACTATACAAATGTATTAAGGCCTGTGCACACTGGACACGTGTTTGTAGACATGCACTTGCGGGTTATGATACACTTTTCGTTATGTTAGACCAGCGGTCGGCAACCAGCGGCCCGCGGGCCGCATGCGTCCCGCCAACCTCTTGCTTGCGGCCCGCGGGCCGCATGCGTCCCGCCAACCTCTTGCTTGCGGCCCGCCAACCTCTCGCTGCGGCCCGCGAGCCTCCCTGGCTATTTTGTATGTAGTACTGACGATCGACAATGCCTGCTAAAGTCACAAATATTACCAAAGTGCGGCCCGCGTCATCTTCCTTAACTACTAAGTGGCCCTTGGCTGCTAAAAGGTTGCCGACCGCTGTGTTAGACTGTGCACATCACTCGCGTGACGTGTTCGTGCACGGCTCCAACATTTTAGTGCACGTGCATGCAACCGGTGTACTCCGGCCTTAAGGTCAATTGTATAAAGAACCTACTATTTTCTCTCTGATTTATAAATCAGGCCCTAATTTATGAGATATTTTGATTAGTTAGCGTCATATTTAAATCATTGAAATATTAACATCATCATCAGCCTACTCTCGTCCACTGCTGGACATAGGCCTTACCGTTTACCCCACCAGGCCGCCGTTTATCAGTTTAAAATTATGTTTTTAATACATATATAAATCATTGAAATTTATATACGTATTAAAAACATAATTTTAATCTGGAGACCGGTGATGAACATGGATTTGGGTGTTCTATGTCCAGCAGTGGACATCTTTGATGGTCATAAAAATTGTGTTATTATATAATTATTTATTTAATTATATAATAACACCATATTTATAATTATCACATATCACTATGTTTTGTGGGACTAGTACCTACAATAATGATTCGATGTACATATTTAGGGGTCATCCATTAATTACGTCACACCAATTTCTAGGTTTTTTGAACCCTCCCCCCCCCCCCTTGTCACACTTGGTCACATTTGGCAAACCCCCTAGTGTGATGTCACATTTTTTCTACGAAATCGCCAAATCGAATTAAGTAAGTACCTAAGTATTATTAATATTTTATCAAAATATTTTTGACGATATAAATATTAGTAATTTTATAACCCAAAACTGCTTAGGAAAGAAAATTAAACGATTAAAAACTATTTTCGTTTTAAAAACTTCTTATTTAAATGTACAGCGAACTAAATAATTTAAATAAATTTTCGGTTACTGATGAAGTTAAAGTGACGTCACAAAGTTTGTGTCTCCCCCCTCCCCCATGTCACAATATGTCACATTTTCTTGACCCCCTCCCTCCCCCTAAACGTGTGACGTAATTAATGGATGACCCCTTATGAAAGCCTGACTTCGTCCAAACTTGATGTCATCATACCAACAAGAAATCTAGCGGATACACTGTCAGATGACAACTAAAAATACACTTAATTACTACCAGTCATACATACATACATACATCACTGGCTCAGTGACCCAAAGAGGATCTTGGCCTCTGACACAAGAGAGCGCCATTCTGCCCTATTCTGCGCCACTTCACGCCAGTTGGGTATTCCGAGGGCGGACAGGTCTTTTTGGGCTTCGTCACTCCAGCGGTATCTGGGACGCCCAGACGGACGTTCAGCCACCAGTCATAGCCATAGTGAATCGTGCAGTCAGCTGCAGAGAAAAGGTACCACCCCTACATAGAAGTAGGTAATATAACACTAAGGGCCAGTTGCACCAACCACATGACAGACTGATCAACGTCAGCCGGCGCGCCCCGGCGATTTACTATGAAATTTTCCATACATAAAAATTTAGCGAACTCTTTACGATACGAACAGTTTGGTGCAACCGACCCTAAGTTGTTAATTGTTTAATTATTTTTTTTACAATTAGTTAGGTAGAGTGAGTTTTGATTGTCACATCAAGACATTCAAAGTAAGAGTAATTTCATCACATATTTTCAAACAATTTTGGCATCGAACAGATTAATTTGCTAAATATTTCAATTTGATTTAAATATGCGTATAATCTATCGTTTTAATATAATGGGGGGCATGGATTGCACGGGTCACATGGGCTCGGGCAAGGATTGCACGGACCGCACGGGCTTGGGTATGGATTGCACGGGTCGCACGGACTTGGGTACGGATTGCACGGGTTGCACGGACTCGGGCTTGGGTTGCACGGACTGCACGGGTTGCACGGACTGCACGGGTTGCACGGATTGCACGGACTCGAGCTTGGGTTGCACGGACTGCACGGGCTGCACGGGTTGCACGGATTGCACGGGTTGCATGGACTCGGGTATGTATTGCACGGACTGCTCGGGTCGCACGGACTCGGGTATGGATTGCACGGGTTGCACGGACTCAGGTATGAATTGCACGGGTTGCACGGACTCGGGCTTGGGTTGCACGGACTGCACGGGTTACACGGACTGCACGGGTTGCATGGGTTAACCGGATTGCACGGGTTGCATGGACTCGGGTATGGATTGCCCGGGTCGCACGGACTCGGGTATGGATTGCACGGGTGGCCCGGGTTACAAGGGTTGCACGGGCTAACCGGATTGCATGGGTTGCACGGATTACAAGGGTTGCATGGGTTGACCGGATTGCACGGGTTACCAGGGTTGCATGGGCTAAACGGGATAAAACGGTTATACTGATTACTTCCACAACCGCCGATCGGTACACTGATTATTGGAGGTTGTAGCGTCGGTAGTCGCGGTACTCTAATGACGAATGGTGGCGGACAAATATCTGGAAGCTGTGGTGGATTGACCCTGATGGGTTCTGGCAGTATTGGTGCAAGCCTAGGCGGTCGCACTACGATAGGTGGGGGGGATATTGGCGGCGGCTGTGGCGGTCTCACAGTGATTGGCGGTGGGGTGATTGGCGGTAGCCGTGGTGGTCGAACGAGCACCGGTGGTGGGGTGATGGGGGGCTGGCGTGGTGGCCTCACTACAATCGGTGGCGGCTGGATAGGGCTCAACGGTGACGGCTGCACGAGGATCGGCGGAAGCTGGATTACCACATTAGCTGATGGCTGTAAATAAATATTAACAGTTAGGATTGCTAAGGGCCACTTGCACCATTCACTAGCCCGGGGTTAACCGGTTAAATCATGGAGTTACCATGGTTACCAGTACAATTTGACACCGGGTTAACGGTTTAACTGGTTAACTCCAGGTTAGTGGAACGGTGCAAGTGGGCCTAAGAGTCTTAGGTTAATTGTGGCCTAATAGTGAAGCTCGAAACCAAACGGCATCGGTTTAAGTCTCAGCTAGTTCGGTTGGTGCGCTAACATAACAACCCGGACAAGTGCGAGTCGGACTGGCCCACCGAGGGTTCCGTACTTTTTAGTATTTTTGTTGCTATAGCGGCAACAGAAATACATCATCTGTGAAAAATTATCATGGTTTATGAGTTACAGCCTGGTGACAGACGGACAAATAGACAGACAGACGGACAGTGGAGTCTTAGTAATAGGGTCCCGTTTTTGCCCTTTGGATACGGAACCCTAAAAAGAGACCAAGCCCTCCACTCTCCAGTGACGGAGACCGGATTAGAACTGGCATCTTCAGCTAACGCGGCAAACGCCTTGGACCTCTAGCCTACCCGTCCACGGTAGAGGTTTAAAAAAAAACACAAATCTAACCTTCATATAGAACGTGCCTCCTGGAACTCTCATGGCCCTGAAGCCCGCAGTCTGCAGCGAACTAGGCACCTCGCTGCGGGGATTCGTCGCCCTTATGGGACCATCACCACACCTGGCTAAAACAATGTAATATTATGTAAGTAGTTAGCGGATAGAATAAACGTACCAAAAATATAACACACTATGTATTACATTTATTAGGTAAAGTATTACTAGTCGACCATAATTTCACGATATACATATTATACCTTTAAACTAGCAATTCTTGTATATAAATATATGCAGGATGGCCATAAAATAAATGCATTCCCGTTGCCAAGGAGGGTTTGGGATTATACTGAGCAATGCCCCCGAAATCGAAAAAAAAAAACCCTCCCATAGAAAATGGACCAGCCAAAATAGATGATACAGCCAAATATTATTTCGCGATTTCGGGGTTGATCCCATAATAAAAGTTGCTCAGTATAATCCCAAAACCTCCCTGGCAACGGGAATGCTCTTATTTTTTGGCCACAAATATACAGGTATTTCGAGGATCTCGAAAACGGCTTTAACGATTTTGATGTAATTTGCTAATTGGGATTTCGGGGGCGAAAAATCGATCTAATGTCTTATCTCTGGGAAAACGCGCATTTTTGAGTTTTTATATGTTTTCTGAGCAATGCTCGATTCTCCAGATATTTCTAATAGAAGCAGGTAAATGTACAAAGGAATCAGAATAAATTAACTATGCCTCTCACTCAAGTACCAAGATTCCAAGCTGGGATTGCTATATAAACAAAGATTGCATTTTAGTTCAGTCCTCAAAGTACGTCTGCACCTAAAATACCGATCGTAGATGCAGTCGCTCCGCGAAATTATATTTGACAAGCACCTCAAAGCCCTGTTTACCTAGACTAACTAGAGAGTGCGTTTTAACCTTTGCCATGCTCTAAAAAATTTGCTACGAGACATTCAGCCGAAAATGAATTATTTCAGCTATTAAGGGCTTAATTTGAATAATATTTAATGTAAGGTACTTGCACCTAATAAGGCCCAGTTTTAAAGCTTGCTCAATTTCAAAATTTCATACTTTTATAAGTGTAAATGAGTTTAAATTTCTCGCCCATGTTTGGTTAGTACCATAGACAAAATTGCAAGTTCATATCAAAAATGAAAAAAATAAAAAATTAAATTAAAAGTGGGCCTTATTAGGCGCAAGTACCTTATTCCATAGATATGTTTTGAAGACCCGTACGATAATTTTACTTGGTAAACCGATAGGGGCTTGTGCACAAATCACGCGAGGTTCGATAGGGGGTGGAGGGTCAAGAAAAAATCACGATAGATCACGTTGGGGGAGGGGGGGTATAAAGAAACATCACGTTTATTTTTCTACAGTGAACGAAACTATGAAAAAAACACCTACCACATGAGTAGATACTTTTTCTCGGTTTCGTTAAACATAAATCTTCACTATGCACTTCAAAATAGCGAGTCTATTTAAAGAAAATAGAAAAATAAACAAGATTTTCTATAAACAATACATTTTTTTTTTAATTAGGTCGAAAGAAAACATTTCAAAAAATTACACATGAGGTTGTGGGGGGGAGGGGGGGTAGCTAAAAGCCTCACCAATATCACCAGGATCATTTGTGCACAACCCCTAGGTAGTACCTACCAATCATAAAAAACTCGACCGATACGACCCTTGAAAAAAAACCGTTACTTGAATTCAATATAAAAACCACTATTTTGCGTTAGCTCCCCTTTACACGTTTACTTAACTGTATAGGTACTATATTTTAGAGCTTATTTTCTATTTTACGTGACTAACCTTATATTATGTATTTTTCAGGTACGTTCTCGTTTGAAAGTAATTCATCGGGACTTAAGCAGTAAGCACCTACTTGAGACATCGTGTAATGTAAGTAAATCACTAGACAATTATCGGATAGCAATAAATTTACCATTCTCTAATATAATTCAATAAAAATAACAAAAATTCCAGCATAAATGATGGGAATCTTTTTTCAATTACGATTTACGTTAAAGACCGAAATATTTTTTCCAGTAACGTAATTTTTCTTAGTTTAAAAAGAATCCGTCAAGATACAGAAAAAGCGTTTAGGTAAATTTTGCGTTGGCCTCTCTTCCAAGCAATCATCCTGTACAAAACAATGTCCCCGCGCATCTGTCTGTTTGTTACTTTGTTCCCGATAAACTCAAAAACTACTGAACGGATTTTCATGCGGTTTTGATGTAGGTATTATTTGTTAACCCGTACGAAGCCGGGGCGGGTCGCTAGTTATAAATAACAAATAATATATCTCGTTATGAAGCACGAGATTTTTTGTTCTTCTAGCTTGTTATTTAGTTACGTACGTTATTTTATGAGTCTGCATCGACTAATGGGCTCTGAAATACTGCAAGTTTACTTCGTATGCATTACAAAACGAGAGTAATATAAATGCACAATGTTTAGATAAAATGTTTCTCTCTTGTATATGCTCCAGGCTAACAAATATGTCTATTATTTATAATAGCAACGAAAACAAGCACATACCAAAGGATGTAATACCCATTTTTTTATCTATTTTTTTAGCATTAGAAAGAACTTGGAAGAAGGTAAGCGATTTTGGCATGTCTTTTAATTGAAAAACGCTTATTAAAAATCAGTAACTATCATTTATGAAAGCAGAAGAATATAAATGATCGTATTAGATTCATACTTGTTACATATTTGCCGTAACTTATTTTTAAAATGTGTTTTTCAATTAAAAGACACATCAAGATTGTTTACCTCATTTCTAATGCTAAAAAAACGAACTATAGCGCTGCGGTAAGAGCGTGTGACTTGCAATCCGGAGTTCGTGGGTTCAAACCCCGGCTCTACTTACGGTACCAATGAGTTTTTCGGAACTTATGTACGAAATATCATTTGATAATTACCAGTCGCTTTTCGGTGAAGGAAAACATCGTGAGGAAACCGGACTAATCCCAATAAGACCTAGTTTACCCTTTTTGAAGGTCAGATCGCAGTCACTTTCGTTAAAACTAGTGCCTACGCCATTGGGATTAGTTACCAAGCGGACCCCGGGCTCCCATAAACCGTGGCAAAATGTCGGGACAACGCGAGGAAGATGAAGCATTGCTTATCTTTCATCCATTAAAAAATCCCCAAATAATAAATCCTAAAACACATTTAAAATAATAAGATTTACATTTACATTATAATTAACAGGATTAAACGAATTTTGACAAGCAAGTGTCATTTCCAGTCTAATTTAACCCTTGTCAGAGTCATGTGAAAATTGTGAAATTATTAAATTTCAACTGACATTTATAAAGGCTGTCGGGTTAGGTCAACGGACGGACATTCGCAATTAAAGTTGCAATTAAAAAACAAATGAGTTACATAGGTTTTACTGTAACCTTTTTCAAGCTTAGGTGCCTTCACGTATATAGTCGCACCAATAAAAGTCTGCAGCGGATTTGCCCACGCAGTGTGTTATGTCATACGTCATAATTTCATAGAAGGTTGACGTTTAAAATGACACTTGCACTGCGTGGGCTATCAAAATTGACTATTAGTACATTTTTTTTGCATTAGAAATAAGGTAAACAATCTCAATTGATGTGACTTTTAATTGAAAAACACATTTTAAATAGTAGTTTATGTGACTGCTACATAATGAAAGGCATTAAAATACGAGTGTGGGTTTATGAAACGAATGAAATGAGTTTCATAATAGTATCACACGAGTGTTTTAATGCCTAATTATGTACAGTTACATACACTGCTTTATCTACACACATATTATAAACTTTCTATGATATATTCACTAACTTCATATTACAGCCGACTTTGCTCTCTGGCGGAACTCGCGGATATGAGATGGCGTTTCCGAAATATCTTTATCGCACATTTTACACGAAACTTTTGTTATAGTTCCTTTAAAAACAACAAAACAAATTATTTTTTACTTATAAACTAATTAAAAGATAAACTGTACGTCAAATGGCGGCAAATGAAAACTTTTTTCACGCACGTCACGCATCCGTAGTTTTTTTTTTAATTCAGAGACAAAACTAGAGTCGGGGTCGATTACCATATCGTCCGATACCAACTTACATGCGAGATTTGTCAATATTGTATGCAATTGTCATTTGATTTCCAATAAAACGTCATCTCAACTGATATTAGAATAGGGGTCAAATCAAATTGCTTTTTTTAGAGATGTTCGAAATTTGAAATGCATTACCAAATCGATTTTGATATAGTAATGAAGCTGTTACCACATTTTCACAGATAAGAAATTTGCTGTAACAAAACAGTTTATCGTAATGTGGGCCATTATTTACGAATTTTGAAGGCATCATAGACAGTTTATGATATGTGTGTAGATAAAATAAGTTACGGCAAATATGTAACAATTATGAATCTAATACGGTCATTTATATTCTTCTGCTTTCATAAGTAATAATAGTTGCTGATTTTTAAAAGGAGTTTTTCAAAACATGAAAAGTCATGTGAAGATCACTTACCTTCTTTTAAGTTCTTTCTAATGCTAAAAAAACGAATTGTAGGTATTTAACCATGGAATAGATCATGGAACTTGGAAGGTATAGGTAAGGGTCCAACACGATTTCCAAAAAGGTATCTTCTGTAGACAATACAATACCTACAAGTTACCGACGAGAAATAAAATGGTGCATATTTAAGGGTGCATATTATTATCTGTAACTCCTTTTGAAAGTTGTATACTTCAGTCTTAATATGTCTTATTTTGTCACGTCCTTTCTTTACATACATTTTGAGAAAGTAACTTAATAAAAAATATGGAAGTAAGTATGGTTTTATAAATCAAAGTAAATTTTTAGAATGATTTATATTTTTTTTATTTAAATAAAAATGCTTAAATATTCAAAGAGAGAGAGTCCTCTAAAAAACTGAATTATTTATAAAATATCGCTACTTAATATTTGACTTCGGGGCAAATGGGATTGCTTCGAGCTTATGCAAAGTAGAGCCTAAAGCGATCTATGAAATATTCTTAATATTTTTTATTTCTTTACATTCGTATTCAATCTCAAATGTCCTTAGGCACATATTTTAAATAGTTATTTCAAATTAGATGAATTTTGATGTCTTTAGTAGTATTTCACCCCCAACGCAAAATATGATGCAATAGAGCTTAAATGTTTAAAAAAATATATGTTCGATACTTACTAGGTGTAGGTCCGGTCCACAACGGGTAGGTTGGCCCGTATGAATTGCCCGGGTTGCTCGGGTTATACGGGAAAGGCGACGGGTTGCCCGGGTTGAATATGTTGTCCGGGTTGAACGGGTTGCTCGGGTTATACGGGCATGGCGAGGGGTTGCCCGGGTTGAATGGATTGCCCGGGTTATACGGGCATGGCGACGGGTTGCCCGGGTTGAATATGTTGTCCTGGTTGAAGGGGTTGCCCGGGTTATACGGGCATGGCGACAGGTTGCCCGGGTTACAAGGTGACGGAGAAGGATCGTACGGGCAAGGTGATGGAGAAGGGTCGTACGGGCAAGGCCGGGGCGGGCAAGACGGGCAAGAATTGCACGGGCATGGTGGTTGCCGTGACGCCTCGCACGGGCACTGGGGTTGCGGGGTTGGTAGGGCGTATGTTGACGCTATTAGAGCTGCAAAAATACATATATATATATATACATACATATATGATAGACATAGATATCTATTTTAATATTTTTCACACCGTTGCGAAATTCATAGTTTTCGAACTTGTATCGTTATGTGCTATTATACAATCGTCGCATAACTAGATTTGAATTGAATATCACGTTTAGACCATAAACCTGGTCATTAGGTCACTTTCCAAATCAAAATCATAATGAAGATACGAGATTTGAAAGTTAATTATGTCTATATCGTTTACAATACTTTATTCCAATTATTTTTATATCTTTGTTATAAAAATTCTCAAAATAGCTGTTATTAATCCCCTCCCCTTATTTCTTTTAAAAATAAAGATTCATTCTAATATACCTACTTAATTAGGTTGTATATGTACCTACATTGTACAAAATATTGTATAATACGACTTTTAATATGTTATGCATAACTAGTTGACGAAAGATCATTAATATTTTGGTTTAGACACAAAGTAATTTATTTCCTAAGTTCATTTGCATACTCATTTTCATTCACCTCCAACCTACCCGTTCATAGAGTGCGAAGAGATTGCTGAATATAGTTATTATTTGTTATGAACTATTGTAACACTTTAAACTTAAAAATAAAAACTCTCACATTTTGTATAAGTAAATACTGAATGTTATTTTATCGCGGTAGACCCGTCAATATCATTATATGATTGTGTCTTAGATTCGCCATCGGTACAGCTAGTTATTAAAAACGTATCTAAAGTAAACGAACTAGTGCTCGACATGCTAATGCCCAATACATGACACCTTACTGACACCTCTATTAACAATGACTTAAGTTTCAAGATGACATGTACTGGGACAGCGTCGAGCACCAGTACGTTTACCTTACTGTCAAAAAACCTTTACATAGGTATACACATACATACATACATATAATCACGCCTATTTCCCGGAGGGGTAGGCAGAGACCACGGATTTCTACTTGCTACGATCCTGACATACTTCTTTCGCTTCCTTCACATTTCACATTCATAACATTCCTCATACACGCTCGCCAGTTTACATAGGTATACAGGTTGATTCATGAGACGTGAGCAGGACTAATCCTGTAGGAGTAACTGATAATTGATCGATTACCATCGTATTTAGGTGAAACAACCACACTTTTTCCTATTTTTAAACTTTTTGGCGAGGGCAAATTTAATTCTCTACAATCATGGTCACCCTACAAGACCTAATTAATAAACATAAAACCTCTTTAACCGTAATGACAGCATTATGATTACGAAGAAATTAAACTGTCAAACTTGAGTGAGATACGAGTTTTCAAAAGTAACCAGACCGATGACATTCAATTTGACACAGAATATCGGTAGGTTAGTATTCTAATTGTAGGTTGACCATGCATGTCGTAAATAAATTAATAACTTTTTTTTTCAGCACGACTAGAAAATTAACGTTAACCTCACTAATACTGATACAAAACAGTTGCTTATAATTTACGAAATGCGCAGTGTTAGTCCTGCTCACGTCTCCTGAATCACCCTGTATAACTTACCTAATATACCCAAAGCCTTGAATCGCCCCATATTTCGCCCGTAACTGTCATCAGACCCATCTCACCCCATTATATACCCACCATAATTGTTTAAAATCATAATTTTCATCGCTATTGGATTTTAAATTGTATCATTCAGCGTCGGTGGAGCGCCATTATAAATTTCATGCACGTGAATTAATTTTGTCAATGTTTTCATTACACGAGTTTTTGAATGGTTGTGTAATGAAATTAGCGCTGTATATTTTGTCACGATCCAATCAATTATTTTCATGTAATTTCATAAAAAAACCTTTATTTTTAATACTTTGAAAAACTATTATCACAGAATAAATAATAGTACTAGGTACAGAAGACTCGCTATCTAACAAAACGCGTCTGTTACGATCAGCACTGGCCGCTAGGTGGCGATAGCGCCACGCGCGGCTTATGGCAAACCCCAAAATTGGAGTCGAACGGATGTACTTTTAGCTACCTGTAGCAAAACGACGAAATCTCGGAGTGAGCCACGCCTGCTATTATTAAAATTAAGTATAAACTAAATAAATTAAAATAAATTAAATTAAAATAAAACTTGCCACCTACCTTAGGTCCCCCAGATCTGTCCCCTGCGGAAGGGTGCCCATAAGGCTGGCTACATTCCCACGCTGAATAGCTATGCCTATTCTTTGGCCTAGGAATGAGCCAGCCTTAGGGTCACCCGTGGTTTCAAATAGATACTTTGAAATATCTGCGCGAGATTTGCTTTGATATGAACTGGCGGAGTTTTCGGTAAACTAATTTTCTCATAAATGAACCTAGCTGCCGTAGTATCCAGAATTTAACTGTGTAAAGTAATAACAGGTTGATGGGTTTTTTAATTGGGTAATCTCGCCCCGAGTTCCATAAGGTTGAATGTGGAAAAAAACAACTTTTCAGTAGAAACAGGACAAAGTTATCCATTTTGCTTGCCAATATTTCATGAAATATGTGGACTATTATTTTTTTATATTGAGCTAGGTCTGTGTACCTCCAGTTCTGGACAAAAGAAAACATTGTACCGTAAAATGGGGTGAGTTGGGACAAATCCGAAGTTCAAACCTCAATAAAATTTTATTTTTATATGTGGCACGTTGATTTTGTATATGTACTCTAAAAGTGTTCCGGTCGTATGAACACTAGTTTTTCAATGATAATCTGTCGTTACATTTCATAGATTCAACTATAAACACAAAAAAGTAGGAAATCCCAGCTCAGTCGGGGTTAGGGGGGATAGGATTTGAGTATAATGGGACAATTGCTAGAATTGACACAATATTCAATAGCTTGACTTCTCAAGAGAATAAAGTATTTACGTAACAATATGACAACTCTGATCTAAAAATACTTACTTACCCCTCTACCATCCCTCCTCACCCCATTCATAAGTTCATAACCCAACTGCCCTCGTAATCCCTACTCACCCCATTTTACGGTAGTATTTTTAATTATATTTAAAAAGACAGTATTTATGCATAATTTATCAGATTCGTGTCTCCGATTTGAATAGTAGGTACAAGCCATACAAGGGAGGCGGAGGAGGAATATAAAGTCGTATTTCTACTATGCATAATAGGCATAAATGATAAGGTAAAACAATGAAAATAATAATATGTAGTTAGAACTAGAATTAAGTACCTATAATAGTTTTTATTTCCGATTAAAAACTAATACTTTACAATATCATTAAAACCAACTATAAATTAAAGATTTAAAAACTAAACTAAAATTAAAATATAACTACTTAAAAATTAAACTAATACTTATAATATTATATAATAGTTAAGTGAATGTGACATAATTATCAGACATCGTAAATTTTATAGCATTTTTGTACAGCGGAGTGGTGTTAACGGAATCGGTATAGATAATTACAACTGTAATGGTAAATTAACGTATGTATAATTATCGCTAATTAATCATTAGGGTTGTAATCAAAGTCTTTATAATTCGGCTCGATGAACTTTTGAATAAATAATTGTTATTTTAGAACCTGATGTGACTACTGAAAATGCATTTGTCGATAAAACAATGACGTTTAAATCAACAGATGACCATTTGTTATAAAAAGGCAGACAGGCCATATTGCCGTTCGTTAGAGCGTTATTTCTAGTTCATGAACCAACCAACATAAAATGGTCTTCGTATAGAGGTACAATAGTATAGAGATGACACGGGGGAGGGGCCAAACGACCGAACGAGATGCACTTATGGAAATTTCAGTAAGAGTAGCAGAGAAAGCAGTATTATTGCTTGTCCTTGTCACAGTCTCACTTTTTGTTTGTTCCCCACCAAAAATTTAGTATGGTTTATGGTGGGCAACAAATAACCCGACCGAATTACGTAGACTGTTTTTGGTATGTTGTCAGCAATGTTAAAACGTGTTTTTAATATTGTCGCTTTACGTAGGTTTTGTCCCTCACGGAGGCACGCGTATAGCTCATCTATGTGATACTAGGTCTATGGGTAATTCCATACACCAGGCCAGTTTTCTTACCAAAAGGCGAGTTATTTCGTATAAACCATGCTAAATTTTTGGTGGGGAACAAACAAAAAGTGAGACTGTGACAAGGACAAGCAATAATACCACTTCCTCTGCTACTCCTGAAATCTCCATAAGTGCATCTCGTTTGGTCGTTTGGCCCCTCCCCCGTGTCATCTCTATATTATTGTACCTACCTCTATAGAATGACCACTCTTTATTTATATTGTTCTACACTCTAAAAAAAATTTGGTTGGCCCTATCAATATCTTGATGGCCGTAATCAAGCATCTTGATTCCATACGAGCCTAACAAGAACTTAAACACATCAAACAAGGTAATTCTGATTGCTATTACTATTGTTAGGTAACTGAACCAATAAAGATCTTGTTCAATATTTACACGAAAAATAATTATGCTAACTAATTGATCCTAGTAAGATCAACTAAGGGCTTGATAATGAAAACAAACAAGTTAGTTTAACTAAGATGTAAATCAATGTTAACATGAAGAATTACTGTATTAACTATTTGACCCAAATAAGTTCAACTAAGAACATGATTACACCGACTTATGGCGTATTAGCCTGAACTAAGATATTGGTCAATTTGAATCTTAATTGTTTAATCATTTCAACTAAGATGTAAATCAATGTTAACATGAAGAATTACTGTATTAACTATTTTACCTAAATAAGTTCAACTAAGAACATGATTACATCGACTTATGCAACTTATTAGCCTGAACTAAGATATTGTTCAATTTGAATCTTAATTGTTTAATCATTTCAACTATGAAGCTTGTTTAGTACAATACCATTCTTGTTCAATTGTACTATGACTTACTTTGTCGCATTTACTAAAACATTTCTTTCACATCTCTAGTTTTTATACGCGCCGTGCTGAATAATGCTGGTGGTCCTCGTTATTATTCTCAAGGAATTAGTCTTAAATACTAAAATATACATTATACATTTATTTCAGATCTTTTTGGCGATCGGCTTAGACCGGTTTAGCTTTACAAACACGGGAGGAGGCGTGCTTGTGAAATGTGAAGCCATATCGGCCTAGGCCGATCCTCAAAAAGATCTGAAATAAATCTGTAATCTGTATTACCTACTTAGTATTTAAGACTAATGCCTTGAGTATAATGCGAGTACGAGGACCAGCATTTATTCAGCACGGCGCGTATAAAAACTAGCACAAAGAAAATTTATAAAATTTAAACGAATAAGTAGTGAATAAAATATTACAACAAAGAAAGGGATAAAACATAATTAAACTAAATCAAGCCCGTAGTTTTATAAAAAGGGGGTAAATGAATAAAACAAAAAAATATTATAATAAGATGTTATTTATTCATTTAATCATTTTGAAAGTAAACGTTTTGCATTTAAATTCACGCGCACGGATCCGTGTCTAAGCATACGAGGGGTTAACACTCGTTGGTCTAATCACGTTCACACTTGTTGGTCTATCCAAGCACACTACACTCACAGTGTCACTACGCGAGTTTGATTCGGATGTCACTGGTTGTTTTTTAGTCAAACAAATCACAATATTCCACACATTTCACAGTTTAAAAACCCATCTTCACGATTAAAATTGTTGTATTTGTGAATTAAGGCTTCTCTTACCAATCTTGGTATATAGTGGCGTGCTGTCGAAATGACCTTGGGACTATGCAGCTCGATGCAGTGACTTATACTCGACTCAAGGTGACACTGAGCAATAGCTGACTTGTGAGCGTCGTTGTTCTTGACCGCAGCGATGTGGTCTTTAATTCTGCAGGCAATAGTGCGTTTGGTATGCCCACTGTACGAACTACCACAACTGCAATCAACTTTGTACACACCAGGTTTTTCCAGAGGAATAGGTAATTGAATGAGCTTAACGCAACTGCGTGCTACAGAGACTGACTGCTCGGTCGCACGCGCCACGAGAGGGGCGCGGGCGGGGCGGAGAGCGGGTGTACAGCTCTTGATTGATCGGATTAACCGATTATTTAATTTAATTATTAAGAAAATCGATTTAACAAATAATTCTTAGTAGAATGGAATATTAGTTTCGTAATCAATACAATAACTTGATCATAATGGGATTGAGTGTTTTATCTTCGTTGTTCTAAATAAATTATATGTTTAGTTGATTCAACTAGCAAATCTTATGTAAATCAACAAAGACAAAATAATCAAATAAACTATTAAAATGTTCATAACTATTAACATATTTATCTGTTTTAATTAAATTGTTAAGGATTGAATTAACCTACGTTACATAATTATGCCAACAAGTTAATAATAGATGCAAAGTATACAATTGTTAGGATAAGAGTGACATTCCATTTCCAACTGCAGCTGCAATACTGTTCATATTACTATGGAAACGCGTCGCTGTCATTGTCAATTTCCATAGAAAATGAACAGTATTGCAGCTGCAGTTGGAAATGGAATGTCACTTTTAATAACATACCTACTTTATTAGTTCAATCACAGATACACTTATTGTTTTAAGTAATCAGCTTTCTTTGATTTATATAAGATCGTTATTGTTGTAATTAACTTAACGTCAACTAAGAGAAAACTGCTCTTAGTTGGTCTTCATTTTTTAGAGTGTATGTCGCTTGGGCTCTTCCCTTCCGACATGTCGAAAGCCGGTGTTGTTCGACTAGCTCATGCTATAGTCAGAACAAGAATAGTCTGCAGCGGATTTGATAGCCCACGCAGTGGAAGTGTTATTTATACGTCATAATTTCATAGAAGTTTGACGTTTAAAATGACACTTGCACTGCCTGGGCTATCAAAATCGCTGCAGACTTTTTACGGTCTGACTCTATGCGCGTTTGCAATAGCACCACCCGCAATAAATCATCGCTCTGCCAACAGCTCTCCATACCCGTCAGGCATTTTGACAGCCCCTGTCATTTCGAGCGTGTTGAATTTGGCGCGCTGACTGCATTGTTTTGCATACAATATAGATGGCGCTGTACTGTCATATGGTTTGTGGTAGATGGATTGTTGAGCGTTAGCGTTTGAGTTTGTGCATGTCAAATATAGTACGTTGCTTCTGGAAACAAATACATATATGGAAAACTTTGCATAATTAATAGAAGACTTTTTTCAATTGGCATATGTACGTTACGGACCGAAGTTATTTTTCATCAACCCTCCCCAACCCTCCCCCCTCTGCATCACCCCCCCACACCCCCGCAAAAGGCCCGAAAATCACAACAAATAATGCCAACACAGACATGTCAAATGAAGGAATTTAGAAAAAAATACTTTTTCTGTAGGTATCTTGAACGGTTTCCTTAAAAATTTAGAAAAACCGCGTTTCGGGCCCTTTGCAGGGGTGTGGAGGGGTGACGCAGAGGGGGGAGGGCAGGGGAGGGTTGATGAAAAATAACTTCGGTCAACAACGTACATATCCCAATTAAAAAAAAGTCTTCTCTTAATTATGCCATAATTTTAGTTAATTTCACTGAATTAATAGAGGTTGAATGTTTAATATGGCGACTAATTTGTAATTTTTAGGGTTCCGTACCCAAAGGGTAAAACGGGACCCTATTACTAAGACTTCGCTGTCCGTCCGTCCGTCTGTCACCAGGCTGTATCTCACGAACCGTGATAGCTAGACAGTTGAAATTTTCACAGATGATGTATTTCTGTTGCCGCTATAACAACAAATACTAAAAACAGAATAAAATAAAGATTTAAATGGGGCTCCCATACAACAAACGTGATTTTTGACCAAAGTTAAGCAACGTCGGGAGTGGTCAGTACTTGGATGGGTGACCGTTTTTTTTGTTTTTTTTTGTTTTTTTTTTTGCATTATGGTACGGAACCCTTCGTGCGCGAGTCCGACTCGCACTTGCCCGGTTTTTTAATTTTAACCGTTGTCGTCTACACAGGGTTGTGACTGTTGTGAGCTTTTTAAATAGATTTAAATCAAATCTGGGACATTTAGGATTCCGGCCAGGCCTAGATTACACAGTAATCCCTTGTCATCACGGTTACTGAAAAGCTAGGTCATAAATCAAACGTAGGTGTTGTAAGCCTAGGCCTAGTTAATGCCTATGAAGAGGGTCAAATATATGAGCCTTTGAATATAGCGTTCATAAATTAATTTCTATGGTTTAATTGCTTTTGGCCTTGGGCCTGAGAAGCGAACCTGAGGCAGTGAGGAGACACTCCTGACTTCGGGCAAACTCGGCTCCGTTCGGCTCACCATTGCTCCGAGCAATTATTAGGGTTGGCACCACTTGACGTCCTTTTGCGTGCACGACCACGCACATCAATTCTACCAGCAAACATAAGATAACAACTCAAAATTTGCATTTGATTACTTTGCCTCACATGTGAATAAAATGCAACTTTGCTATTAGTGTTTGAGTAATCGAGAGAGCCTTGGTGTGGTGAAAAAAATCTTTTAAACTCTGGAGGTCGTTTTTAGGGTTCCGTACCCAATGGGTAAAACGGGTCCCTATTACTAAGACTCTGCTGTCGGTCCGTCCGTCCGTCCGTCCGTCTGTCACCAGGCTGTATCTCACGAACCGTGATACCTAGACAGTTGAAAATTTTACAGATGATGTATTTCTGTTGCCGCTATAGCAACAAATACTAAAAACAGAATAAAATTAAGATTTAAGTGGGGCTCCCATACAACAAACGTCATTTTTGACCGAAGTTAAGCAACGTCGGGCGGGGTCAGTACTTGGATGGGTGACCGGTTTTTTTTGCCTTTTTTTGCATTATGGTACGGAACCCTTCGTGCGCGAGTCCAACTCGCACTTCCCGGTTTTTTTAAGCCAGGAGAACATTTTATTTAATTCAGTGCCTTAACACTTTTTAGATAGGTAGCTTAAAAGTCAACATTAAAATTGTATCAATATTACTTCAATCAAGCTTGAATTTTAAACATTAAAATCGTCTATCACAGTTTTGATACGCATCAATGGCCATAAAGGTAATGTATATTTTAGTTTCAACTATGTAAAGTATATAAATTGGATGATTTTCAATAATTTTCGACACACAGCCATAATGCTTGGCCGGTGCTTATTATTACTGGGTATGTAAGTCTGACTCACGTTAGACATGGCCGGGTCTGGGTCGGAGTTTCCACCGTTTCGTGTTCTATGGAAAGCATCACGTGATCACTGATCATCTGTCATCTGTCATAGAAAAGTAAGCGTCAGAAGCTCCGGCCCGGACCCGGCCCGGTCTAACGTGAGTCATCCTTAAATCACACGAGCTTAGACGCCACCATACAATCGAAGTTATCTACTCTTTACGTAACATCTGGTACAGTCGTTATCAGATATTATCGACGCAGCCGAGGTCCACAAAAATATCTGTACACGCACTCTAGCGCCTTGACAATAGAGGCGTGTTCAGATATTAGTGAGCATTTTGGCCGCTCCTATATAACTGATATCGACTGTATTAGTGGCTAAAAAAATTATACAGAGAAAATAGATTTAGAAGTTTTGTTTGTTAAACTGTCACTCGCTCTAATTTTCTCGTATTACAATTTGTAGCCAATAGACGTAATTATCCCACATTTCTTCTAGCCCTAACCGCCATCGCCGCGTCTGCCCCCGCGGAGCCGGGCTGGCGCTGCACCGGCGGCCTCGGCTCGCCCACTGTCTGCATCGGCCCGGCCGGCGCGCCACGCTACACCCCACCAGCCATCCAGATCTTGCCGCCTTTACCCCCGTGCTCTGGGCCGGCGGTCGTGCTTACCCCGCCTGCCAGTCCTTGTCCGCAGCCGTGCCCGCAACCGTGCCCGCAGCCGTGCCCGCAGCCGTGCCCCTTGCCGTACCCATCGCCATGCCAGCAACCGTTTCCATCGCCTTGTCAATATTATAATTAAACGACGATTATTAAATCGTCGGGTAGCAAGCAAAAGGCACTAACTAACATCATTGAAATTATTGGACAATAAACTGTGTTACAAGTGTAATAAAGTGCATTGTTACTTTATTTTTTTGATAGTACTTCGTGAGTTTTGCTTGTCACCCGACGAAATACGACTTTAGTAGTCGAAAATCTTCGCAAATGTTTAATTCTTGTAAGATGGCGAAGTTACAAATGATATAAACGACATTTTCTATGAATCATGTTTTTGATTCCCTAACCCTGACTCGCAATTATTCATTATCCATAACATTACTATAGCGAATAAAAATGAAGGGCAAATAGGATATTTTTAGGGTTAAAGGTAAAACCCTATTACTAAGACTCAGCTGTCCGTCCGTCCGTCCGTCTGTCACCAGGCTGTATCTCACGAACCGTGATAGCTAGACAGTTGAAATTTTCACAGATGATGTATTTCTGTTGCCGCTATAACAACTAATACTAAAAAGTACGGAGCCCTCGGTGGGCGTGTCCGACTTGTCCAGTTTTTTAAATCTTTCTCGCTGTAGAAGTTTGAATAGTCTCAGAACCCGCTACAGGTTTTTCAATTTAGCAAGTACCCTAAATGGCATATAGTCGCACCAAACAAAGTCTGCCAGCGGATTTGATAGCCCACGCAGTGTAAGTGTTATGTATACGTCATAATTTCATAGAAGTTTGACGTTTAAAATGACACTTGCACTGCGTGGGCTATCAAAATCCCTGCAGACTTTTTACGGTCTAACTATACCTAACAATCCCGTGTGGTGACTTCACGAGTAGTTATTGTTAGGTGTAATATTAACTTTACTAAACGCACAGAATAAATAGTAGTACTAGTTACAGAAGACTCAACTCTCTAACAAAACGCGTCTGTCACGATCAGCACAGATATGACCGCTAGGTGGCGACAGCGCCACGCGCGGCTTATGGCAAACCCCAAAATTGGGGTCGAAAGGTCTTTTAGCTACCTGTAGCAAAGCGACGAAATCGCGGAGTGAGCCACGCCTGCTAAAAGACAAAACTCGGTTTGTGTCATTACACAAACCCACATTATACACATACCTATTTAGTGTAATGGTTTTCCTTTGAGGCGCGACAAAAAGGTTATTTACCCACTCTAACCTCACCGACGGGTATAAAAATAAAAAGATAAAGAAAAAGAATTCACAGCACACAGACCTTACACCACATCTTCCTGGTTCATTCAAAAGTGGATTCTATTTCGTACATAACTCGGTAGCTTTTCCATCAGTTGAGAGCGAATTTAGAAATAAAGTCGACAGAGGAATAATTGGATTTGTTCTTAACCAAAGGAATTAATTGCTAGTGCCAGTGGCTAGTGTAGAAAAGACTGACAATCTCCGTACCCGGCCGCGTTCTCAGCAAACCTGATCCTCAAAAAAATCAAAACCAAAATATCACTTCACTATTCTAAACCAGATGCTTTATACTTTATTGTATTGCAATCATGTTCATAATTACATTAGGTGTTACCATTTGAGGATAGTAGGTACATGACACCTTGTAAGGGCATTCAATATATCCCTTCGGGTGGCAGCACCTCCGGTTGAACGGCAGGAGAAATGGCGCGGCCGTTTTTTAAATATGCCTCTGCGTGGCAGAGGCCGCAAGAAGGTTCGGTCATAACAAGCCCGTAATTGGCAGAGACCGTCTCGCGGCATCTGTGCGACGCTGCATTTCGCGCCTAAAATAAAACCGTTAAAACTATGCCTTGCTTGCTCACTCTTGCAAGATGCATTCGTCAATAAACAAGGATAGTATTCCCTAACGGTCGATTTCCCGCGTAAAACAAAGTGACGCGCCAAATTCGCGATGATCACCCATTGAGGCCCCGCCACTTGACGTATATTTTTCCAAAATGGCTGCGCCACTCAACGGGCTTGTTATGTCTGTCCTCCTCGCGGCCACCGCCACTTACCGTAGAGACCTCGAGGAGGACAATGCCACTCGAAGGGTTAAATTATCTTAAGTCTAGGTATTAAGTATTTAGTACACGCATGCATCTTATACCAATAGCAATAAAATCTATATTCATAATCTTTTTTTTTTTTGAGGGTTGGGCTATTTCCTCGTTGAGGGTTGGGCTATTTCCTCGTTGAGGGCTGGGCTATTTATTTGTGATTTTCATAGAAAGTAGTGAGGCTAAAAAAAGTGTATTTTATTTTAGACTACTCTGTAACATAATACTTACCCTATTATTTTGACTTTCTATGAAGTTTGTAGTTCTTTTTTATTTACTAGCCTCTGCTGCTGCTAACTGTGTGTTGGTATTCGTTTTAGTGGTGCTAAAAAGAGCAGGCACGATAAAAACCACAATGAGTTTAAACATGTGACTTTGTTAATGTCTGTTAAGGTCACACATAGATAGCATTGTTGTATCTTGTATCTACTTTGTGTTATATTTTTGTTGTAATCATAGGCTGGGAATCCTCTAGACCGAGTTTAGAGCAATTATTTCATGCAACCGATGATGCAAAAATGCGGGGGTGCGCTGGACGAGGTGAGCGAAATCCCGTGCCGATGATTGGTCCGTTCAAATACACGGACGTCACACAAAGACACTTTCGACTCGAACATGGAGTAAATTTACCGTATGCGTGGCAGAGGGGGTAGCGCGACTATGCTCAGAGGATGTTTTGTCTGTAATCTGTAATGAAATATTTTGTAAGCGTTTCTCGGCGCATTTGTATTTTTACTGTAATGCCGCGTAAACATGATTGTATTAAATATATAAGTAAATAGAAAGATGTGTTTGTACTCTGAATTTAATATTAAATAGTACCATTTCGTAGGTACCTACCTTATCACAGTGAGAATAGTATGATAGGGCCCTAGCGACTTTCATATTGATTGTTGTTTTACTTGAAACAATGTTAAGTAGTTTTGGGAATTATTATTATTTCTATTCAGAATAACAAGATTTTTCCACTTTTCTTGAAAAAAAAAACCCGAATATTTTTGGTTCATTTGGCTACGTTTTCTATACAACCTTTCTATGGCTGTAAAAAAAACAGAAACAAAAAATGTATGAAATTTTGTAGACACTTTTTATCTCGTAATTAGGATCGAAAGAAATCATATAAAAAATCCAAAATCCAAATAGCAAGTTGGAGGTACAACTTTAAATAGAAATGCGCATTAAATCATCATCTTCATATCATCCAGAGGACGTCGACTGCTGGACATAGGCCCCAAAGAGTGCCACAATGACCGGTCTTGCGCCACCCGCATCCATCGGATTCCCGCGACCTTTACCAGGGCGTCAGTCCACCTTGTGGAGCATTAAATATATGTAGTAACATCGAAAACATTCACTAATTTTATAGAAAGATACGTTGACGGTCTTCAAAGTCCATATCACTTGTTCCGCTCCGTTGAACGCAAAATTCAAATGCGTTTGTGACTTTAAAGTAAAAAGTTCGCGATATTTGACAGGCACGCCACGTTCTATGACCAGTGTTAGCTGGTCTTGAGAGCTGTAAAAGATATGCGTGAATTGAGAGCCACTTTATACTGGTTTAGTAAGCAACCAACTCGATTTCTCTCGCTAGGGTTGGAATAACTGTTTAGGAACACAGATTACTTTCATTTACCCAAAATCAATTGATTTTATTTGGCGTGTAATGTCTAAAAAGGACGTGTCTCAAGTCATCATCTTCCTCGCCTTATCTCGGCATTTTGCCACGGCTCACGGGAGCCTGGGGTCCGCTTGACTTAATGCCAAGAATTGTCGTAGGCACTACTTTTTACGAAAGCGACTGCCGTCTGACCTTCCGACCCCGAGGGGAAACTATAAGCCTTCGCCATTTGACATTTAACAATTTTAACACATATCAGTGAAATCCAATATCCAATTGTAGGTATCGGCCTATAGGGCCAAACCGAGCCCTATGGTTGACTGGTAGAGAATGCCATTTGGCATTAGTCCACCATTTGTACAGCTTATCGTAAAATTTAATATATATTTTTTATAATTTTTAAAAAACATCAGTTTAGAAGTTATTTAAGAAAATAACCAAAAAATTACCATTCCTATTTATCTCAGAAACTACTGGATATAAAATTTTGAAAAAATACACAAAATAGTTCTTTACCTATAGATGACAGGAAAACCTATTAGAAATGGCAGTCATGCGAACATCTTGTGCAATAAAGTTTAAATCAATAAATAACATGGATCAAAGTCAAATGGAGTGCTAAAAATTTTAATCCTGTGTCGAAAGATGGCAGAACTGTGACTACGACATTTAATTTGACGATACGGCTCTATACTAAATTATTTTTGTCTGAAGTATGCCATATTGAGGAGCCTATGCGTAGTGGTCTGTGGTTTGAACTAAATATACTTGGACATTTGCCTCGGAACAAAGTTTATGAAATCTTTGAGTTCATCTGACTTGAAGGGATCCAGCGGATTTTTAGAATTTTCTTTGACTCTCAACGTTATAAAACGATATATATATGTAGGCGGCCGATCGTAAGATCAGGCAGATCGTAATGTTCCTGGGTGTAATGTTTTGACGATAGTCACATTAAACCAATATATAGGTAGGATAGGTTCGTTAGGTTGCTTCATATGCCCGGAGGGCAAACTGCCCAGAAATAGGCCCGTCGACTCATGGAACGGGTCAAAGATTTTCACGTTTCACGTTATGCCTAGGAATTTCACGATATGCCTGATGTTACGATCGGCCGCCGACATATACAAATCGTTAACTTTTGTATATCCATTGAAAGGACGCCGACTTTCCGAACATTCTTTACTCATAGGCATACTCGTACGTACAAAGAGTTAGACCAAGAAAAGTCTGCAGCGATTTTCAGCCCACGCAGTGCAAGTGTTATTTTAAATGTCAAACTTCTATGAAATTATGACGTACTTATAAGTAACACTTGCACTGCGTGGACTATCAAAATCGCTGCAGACTTTTCTTGGTCTAACTCTACCTATTTTTGAAAAACATTTTAATAAAAATTGATTTCCACGAAATCGAAAGTTAGTATCATATTTAAACATTAGTTTCTCATAATATTATTGTAATATATTAAAAACAATAAAGCCATAAAAACCGAAAACTAAAACAATTTAACGTCCATTCAAAATCCATTAGTAACTATAACAATATTTTTGATGTAATTATAAATAACTAAGTTTTTATTAAATTTATTACTTATTTTTACTTAAAAAACTATGCTCGCTTGACTGTGAGAAATACATTTAATTATCTGAAATTAAACATAAATATTGCCTTGGGTATATAATTGGTGGACTCTTGTTCTGTACTCATTCACTGGCAAGATGGTCAGGGTAGCGGCATTGGGAATATTGGGTAATATTTTATTTTTAATAGTATTCTAAATCTAAATCTATTATCTCCTCCTTCTTCTTCGCGTTATCCCGGCATTCTGCCACGGCTCATGGGCTCCGCTTGACAACTAATCCCATGATTTGACATAGGCACTAGTTTTACGAAAGCGACTGCCATCTGACCTTCCAACCCAGAGGGGAAACTAGGCCTTATTGGGTTAGTCCGGTTTCCTCACGATGTTTTCCTTCACCGAAAAGCGACTGGCAAATATCAAATGATATTTCGTACATAAGTTCCGAAAATCTCATTGGTACGAGCCGGGGTTTGAACACGCGACCTCCAGATCTAAATCTAAATATATTGTAATCACATAATACTTACTACTACTTATGTGACTATTATGCGACTACATAATGTAGCTACATAATTAAACTCCCTCTCAGCGCGTTGCCTAACCCCACACTAGTAGCTAGTATAAAGCCTAATTATGTACTGTTACATAAACTGCTTTATGTAATATCTACAAACATAGCTCTCTATCATGTGTACAAGAATCGCATATTAAGGCTGCCATTATTGCGGAATTTGATCGCACAGTTTGAATAGACATTCAGTACAGTCAACTGTAAAAATATGGGTATAGACAATATACTCAAACATATGTCCCATAGTTCTTAATTCACTGACATAAGAGTTATGGGACATATTTTTGAGATGATTTGTACACCCATATTTTTACAGTTGACTGTACCTATTTCATTTCAAATAAAGGCCATCTCAACTGATACCAGAAATATGATGTCACATCAAATTCCTTGGTATTTCATGAATTTTTAATATTAATATTAAATCGATATACCTGCTGCTCAAACCTTCGTCAAATATTGATGTACCATGTACTTTACTACCCGTAAAAATTAATATAATAATCGATATAATAAACTTTTCTCAAACATGCAATGAAATATTGATGTTATGTTCCTTATAATAGGCTGCGAAGTATGACGTTTCAGGTGCGGCTAGGACAAAAGGTATTTAATGGAATTTCATACAAATCTTGCAGGCCTAGGCCGGCAAAGTCCTCTTTTTTAATTTTCATTTCACAGATATTTGTGACACAGCATCGTGGCATTCATCCATAACTAGAGGCAGTATTGGCTTTATGGTTCGTAATGACACTGCCACTACGCCTATAAAAAAAAACAACAAACAATGTTTGCTATAATTTGCAGTTTTATTTGTATAAAATCAACATGAACTTAATAAATAATACATTATGAATCAAATTTTATAATTTTAAATTATAAATTTAACTACACAAATAAAAACATTTAAAATATTTCATCTAAACGTTAGCGGTAAAAAGGTCTACTCAAACACGCGTAGTTATTTTTTTTTAAATTGTTATGGAGGTAAAGTTGAAAAATTTTCATTCTGTTTTATTGGATTTATGGTGCGTTGTTGATTTTTTTACTTTAATATGAGTTCCGACGAAATAATGAAAATAATTGTAATCGTAGGTGTTGGAATTGGCAGCGTAAGCAGAATTGATTTTAAATAACTTGCTGCCTCTGCCGCCAAGTCAAAGACGAAGTATGTAATGGTTGCTTATGGCAATTTTATTATTTGATAAACTAAGAAAAATGGCTTACAGTTTATTAGAAACAGTTTTGTGGCATATTTTAAATGAATGTAACTACAAATTCGTCAACACTGTGGAAATTATACTTATTTACTCCATGCATAAAGCAACGATGTATGTGAAACATAACACAACACAAGCCTTCTTGAGCTTACTGTGGGACTTAGTCAATCTGTGTAAGAATGTCCTAAAATATTTATTTTATTTATTTATTTATTTATTTATGATATCAATATGAAAGACTATGTAAACTTATGTGACGAAAACGACAGTCTACAAGGCGAAAAAATCAAAATACATGAAAATATACGGGTAGTAAAAATACACGACTCGTGTAAAACATACGCGTGATAATGATATAGGTACGTGTTGGTTATATTTTGGGTGTAGTTTACTTTTAGTTTTTTCTATAAATAAAACTTGGGTTTCGTGGATTTTTTATTTTATTTATTTCATTGCATGTTTGAGAAAAGCACTATACATACCTCGTCGGGAAATGGGGTTGCCCGCGCTCAGACCTATCCGGCCTCGCTTCGCTCGGCCGTCTATATGTCTTCGGCCGGCAACCCCTTTTGTCCCGGCCTCTATAGTAATGTACTATTATTAAAAAGCAATAACATACGACTTTTTCAGTGCTCTTGGCTTCGTCGTACGCGCTACCGGCACCCAAGGCTGATCCAGGCTGCTGGAGCCCCCGTGTCAAATGTGAAACCTGCTGGAACCCTTGCCCGTCTTGCTCCCGTGTGGATCCACTGCCCGCACCCTGCCCTTGCCCAAATCCGATCATTGAACCGATTTGCCCGCCATGCCCTCGTCCGTGCCCGTATGTTGAACCGATTAGTCCGCCATGCCCTCGTCCATGCCCGCATGTTGAACCGATTTGCCCCCAACCCTGCCCGTGTCCCCGCCCTTACCCGTATGTTGAACCGATTAACCCGCCATGCCCACGGCCCTCTCCGTATGTGGAGCCGCTTTATCCATACCCACAACCCTGTCCTGAGCCAATTTGCCCCCGTCCTTGCCCGCCTTACCCATACCCGCAACCGTTTCCTGAGCCAATTTGCCCAAGTCCGTGCCAGCCACATTACTCACAGTACAGATTTAACCCGTGCCCACAACCCTGCCCTCGCCCCTACCCGTATGTGGAACCGATTGGCCCACCATGCCCTCGTCCTGAACCGATCTGCCCGTGCCCCAGTCCTTGCCCACTACGCCCCATATGGCCATCTTGCGGCCTACGGCTTGGTTGCTCATGTTCATAATTCCAAAAGTTTCAGTAACTTTTTCGAAGCGTGATATTCAAAGTCGATTCCTGCTTACACTACCACATACCTATTTACCAAAAATGTAACAAAATTACATATGCAGAAATAAATTTGCCACTCCTGCAAACCTGCTCGGTGTTCTTCAAATCTTAAATAAGACCCAGGAAAAGGTGCAAAATCTTTCCTTGAAGAAAAATCCGGAAGAAAATGTACACAAACAAAGAAAAGCCGATCGGGAAAACATTCGCTCAGAAGCGCTCTCTTCTTGAATTTTCTAACACTACGGGGATGCCAAAACAAACTTTTGAACGTATTTATAAAATTCTATATTATTTGAAAATTATATGATTGGCTTCAAAATTCAATATTCATAAATACATTATAATTATTTCGAAAAAGAAATTAAATAAATTGGTCGTTGAGAGATTGCCTGTTGTTTTTTTTTAAAGTTTACTACCATATTCTTCATATACCCAATCCATACCCAAGTACCACGCTTAAGGATGACTCACTTTAGACGCGTAGACCGGGCCGTGCGACACAGCTATGCCCCTATGTTTGATTTTTATCGATTTTTTAATTATTGTAAGAGTTAGGAGCATTTAGTTTAATTAAATCTGTTTTTCGCTCTTAATTTTTACACAAATAAAATACCCGAGAAAAGTCAAACATGTGAGCATAGCTATGGTTAATATAGCTACATCAAAACATGTTAAAATATTTATATTTACCATATTGTCAATATTCAAACGAAGCACAAAGAAATCAATATCCAAAGCATAGTCTAATAAAACATGGTCTTCTCTTCCCAGAGTGACACAAGCCTACGTCACAATAACATGGCCGCTATATATAGCGCTATCGCATATTATCATATAGCGCTGTCGCATGATGACGTAGGCTTGTGTCAGTCAGGTGACCTAGAAAAGACGGGAAGAGAGTACCAGGCGCAGTATATTATTATACCATGATCCAAAGAAAGAACAAAGAGGAAAACGAGGGCTAAGTACGTTTGTATGCAGAAACGGCGCAGTATATATTCTCTTAATACGTATAAATATACAGATAAATACATAAAAACAGAGCCTTAAAATATAAATGACTGGATTTAATGTGGTGTAATGGTAGTTCGCGGGTAATTAGTCTGAAAGTGGTTGAAGCGGTAGTCATTCAAAATGGCTGCATTTTTAATGCGCCTGGGAAATTGAAATTGAGTGTTCGTTCATTTTCTGTTCTAAAGTGGTCTTCAAATAATGATTTTAGAAGCACTATTTATTACACATGAACTTTTTTCTTTTTTAGGGTTCCGTACCCAAAGGGTAAAACGGGACCCTATTACTAAGACTTCGCTGTCCGTCCGTCCGTCCGTCCGTCCGTCTGTCTGTCACCAGGCTGTATCTCACGAACCGTGATAGCTAGACAGTTGAAATTTTCACAGATGATGTATTTCTGTTGCCGCTATAACAACAAATACTAAAAACAGAATAAAATAAAGATTTAAATGGGGCTCCCATACAACAAACGTGATTTTTGACCAAAGTTAAGCAATGTCGGGAGAGGTCAGTACTTGGATGGGTGACCGTTTTTTTTGTTGCTTTTTTTTGCATTATGGTACGGAACCCTCCGTGCGCGAGTCCGACTCGCACTTGCCCGGTTTTTTTTATTTTTCTTTATTCTTCAAAACTGGTGAGAAAGTTTTATTTTATCAACAAGAGCGGCAAAGTAAGTTGATCGAAAGTTTAGAGTTGATTCCTCACGCTGGCTGGTAGATTTGACTTTTAAATGCTATAGGAAATAGAACGATCTTGGAAGGTTTTTGGGGGCTAGTGAAGTTGTTTTTAGGGTTCCGTACCCAAAGGGTAAAACGGGACCCTATTACTAAGACTTCGCTGTCCGTCCGTCCGTCCGTCCGTCTGTCACCAGGCTGTATCTCACGAACCGTGATAGCTAGACAGTTGAAATTTTCACAGATGATGTATTTCTGTTGCCGCTATAACAACAAATACTAAAAACAGAATAAAATAAAGATTTAAGTGGGGCTGCCATACAACAAACGTGATTTTTGACCAAAGTTAAGCAACGTCGGGCGGGGTCAGTACTTGGATGGGTGACCGTTTTTTTTACCGTTTTTTGCATTATGGTACGGAACCCTTCGTGCGCGAGTCCGACTCGCATTTGCCCGGTTTTTTTATAAATAATATATATGTATTTGTATTTTGTATTTTAAATTAAAAAGGTAAAATGTATTAACAAGCAAGACTGTTTTATCATAGATAGTGTGGGTGGGTAGAAATACTCATTTTTATACCTACCTACATAAGTACATACATCACAGTTTTGATATTGTTTGTTACTTGGTTGTTACTAAGCCCCCCCCCCCCCACATCTAGCGTCTTTCGAGCGTCGGCGTCTACAACTCTATGGCCGCTGCTCGACGCAACGTCGACGCAACTGCGCAGCGACGTCATTTTCCATAGCGCTGACCAGACGCCGACGCTCGAAAGACGCAAGATGTGGGGGGGCTAATGCGACAGCATTTAATATTTAATTTAACAATACAAAATTATGTTGTCAGGTCCCCACAGAAAACCAGCGCCACGGTTTGCCGCGGCACTAATGCTGAGTGATCCTATTTTAGCGCCCAAATGTCTTTTATGTCTGCATGCCCTTCTTTTCATGTACTGTGTTGTGGCGTTAAAATAAAATATATAAATAAAATGATAAATATAAATAAATATTATAGGTCAATTTTACACATATATGTATTTGTATTTTGTATTTGCACTTAAAAAGGTATAATTTTTTCAAGTATTTCCAAAGGCATCTTGATTAATGACCCTAGGCCGAACAATGGGTCAGAACTCTGTTGTTTCGACGGGGACTGTGGTAGCTGCTGGTAGTGTTGAAGTTGGTAGCTGCGAGGTTGGTAGCCTTGAGGTTGGTGTTGAGGTTGGTAGCGAGGTTGGTAGCCTTGAGGTTGGTGTTGAGGTTGGTAGCTGCGAGGTTGGTAGCCTTGAGGTTGATGTTGAGGTTGGTAGCTGTGAGGTTGGTAGCCTTGAGGTTGAGGTTGTTGGAAACGTTGAAGTGGGCCATGTGGGGCGGCAGTTATTAGTGACATGGACACTGGAAAAAAGTACAACCGTTTATACTTGCCGCAAAACTAATTGGCAAGTCATTGGCATGGCAGCGAACAAGTCGCGAATGCGACGCGGCGCGGCGCGGCGGGCCCAAGACGTTCGCGTTCGCAACGAGATCGCCCACGTAGGACACTTTTATAGGTATCAAAAGATTGATTCGCTCCGCGCCGCATCGCTTCGCTTCGCGTTCGCGTGTTGTTCGCCTACGTAGTACGCTGCGTAAGAATCATAAGGTAAGTACCCCTATTAACGAGGGGGTTAAGCAAGTTTCCCAAAAAGAGCCAAAAATTAAGCATAAACCGGCGGTGTATGGACCAAGACATATTTTTTTATGTTAGTTTATTAATTAAAGTTTATATTATTTTAGTTTCTGGCCTTGTTTTAGGAAATTATAAAGGAAAAAATAATTATAAAAACCAAAATATCGAAATCGCCTTTTACCGTGGTAATGGACCGCTGTTACCCAAATACCGCGGATGTGGGTTCCTTTTTACGAGGGTATATAACTCGTTGCATTTTTAGTTCCATAATTATGATAAATATTATTTAGGTATTTGACAATAATGGATGAAATATGGTATATTCAATACATACGCTTTTCATATTATAAGACTTATTTAATTATTGAATTTTAAATAGAAATAGTTGGTTCCTTTAACGCTTAAAACATCGTGGGGTACCCTTTACGAGCAAGTGTGATGCTGTCGAAATTCTTGTTTAATTTATTACCTATCTACGTTAAATAAATAGGTACATACTTACTTAATTATTTCAACCGGACGTGGAGGGCAAATAGTGCCAAAACGTTCAAGCTATCACAATTATATTCTACACAATACATATACAAGATCTGGTGAAGCGCTGGTGGCCTAGCGGTGACAGCGTGCGACTTGCGCTCTGGAGGTCGCGGGTTCAAACCCCGGCTCGTACCAATGAGTTTTTCGGAACTTATGTACGAAGTTACCAGTCGCTTTTCGGTGAAGGAAAACATCGTGAGGAAACCGGACTAATCCCAATAAGGTCTAGTTTACCCTCTGGGTTGGAAGGTCAGATGGCAGTCGCTTTCGTAAAAACTAGTGCCTACGTCAAATCATGGGATTAGTTGTCAAGCGGACCCTAGGCTTTCATGAGCCGTGGCGAAATGCCGGGATAACGCGAGGAAGAAGAAGAAGACATATACAAGATCTGTGTAAGTTAGTGTTAATGTTGTATGTTTGTGTTGTGTGTCTATTTTTACATAAAATATATTTTTCTACTCCAGCACTTCTATTTGTCGATTAAATGACTGCCAGTGATTTCTAAACCAGCTACATTTGAAGCACGGTGCGTAGGGGACCGTGTCCTTTGTCTATATGATCACAAATATTACAATAGCCAAAAGTTGAATAACTGACTGTATTTAAAAAAAAACTATTTTCTAGGCAAAGATCTAAAAACCAATATTTACTTTGACTTTATATATCATTTTATGTTTGCTGCCTTATGAAAAAATATTATGTGCAACAGTACAACATTAGGTCTGAAAATTGTCGGGCCTTTCTTCGGGCCTTGAATTTTAAAAACCATTTTATTGTGTACCTGGTATACCAAAGAATATCAAAAGTATTAGGTATTTTAAGAACCTGTTAATTTCGAAGCCATGAAAGTTTTGGGTGGGTCTGTATTAGGTTCTCATACAGCTTATTACCGAGTGATGTCTTTTCTAACCATCGTTAAACGGTTCAATTCAAATAATTTTAAAACTCATTTACGACTAATCAAAATAAATAGTTATCTTGTATTTTTTTAATACGATCAATATGGATGATTCCAAATATTACAAAACAATGGTTAAAATAAACTTTATAACCATACTTCTGTTTTTATATCAATACTTGAACGAGTTTCTCAGATAAGGGTTTCTAAGAAAACGTCTGAGAAGGTGTCTAAAATTGTAATCAAAATTAAGAGTTCTTGCATAGATTTCATACAACGTTAATAGCTCTTTAGTTTTATAGGAGGTTAAATAATTCAATAACATCAAAAGTCAAGGAAATGTGCATTTATATATAAATATAAGATCGCTTGAATCTAAAATACCGTTTCCGTTATTACCGAGGTATACATCGAAATTAGGTGTCACACAAAGAAAATGGAACCTAACACCGAGGTTTTTAATTTCCTATTTTTTCCCTATTGGCGAGCAAATATCACAAATAAAGTATTTGGGAATCATAAAGATAATAACTAAGAATCAATCTCAAGTCTTAGTCTTTCCATAATATTTACCATTATTACGCTAATCACTAAATAGAATACGCGTTTACTTACTTGAGGTGTTGCGTGTTAGTATGGAGCAACCAAATCTTGCGCTCTTGATACGCTAGTTTACGTTTCTCGACTTGTTTTTGTGATGTTTTTGTAGTAGTGTTATACTTATTCGACAGTCAAAAGATAAGGCTTTATTTCTGTGTTCTTAGATTCAAAGAAAGTTAATAAGCTTTCTTATTAAACGCTATTTTGTACATACCGCGGTAATGAATGCCAATTTTAACGGGGTCGTTAATAGGGGTACTTACCTTATAAGGTAGAAGTACTAGTGCTCGACGCTACACTACTATTCGACATGGGCACTTTATGTCATAGTGATATAGGTTAAATTAGAACGGCGAAGATTTTTCTATATTCAAATTTAATCCTTGTCACTTTGGCATAAAGTGCCCATGTCGAATACTAGTGCAGCGTCGAACACTAGTACTTCTACCTTATGGCAGTGGAGAGACACTTTGGGATTAGTCCGGTTCCTCGCGATATTTTCGTTCACCGATCAAGTACTGCCATTCAATTTGGAATTGCGAATGCACACCCCTTAACCTCAGATTAGACAGAACTATACCACAAAACAGATAGGTACAGAAATCAACCTACATACAAAGCGCGCTCGAGCAACGCACACATAGACACTGCTCACGGACACGATATCTCGGACCAGTTGGGACCAGTGCGAGCGCGAGTGCCATCCGCTTGAGACACGCGTCTGTGAACTTTTTTGTGCAATAATGGAGAAACAAAACAAAAAGTTATTATAACTGTACAGTGGACGGTTGTTTAAATTCAACATTAAACGGTGAATTGTCGTTTTTTAAGCTACCAGTGGTTTCAGAGAGAATGCGTATGCGAACTTATTACATTGTACATGAGAATGCGAATTTATTACACTTAAAAATATAATAATCGTGTATTTCGCCAATCTCGGAATCATCGCAAGATATTTTCTGTGGCAAATTTGTAATATAACAATGACATTAAAATTAAAATTCCTATTTGAGTTATTAATGTTATTATTAATCTATATTTCCATTCCTCCCGTTTCATCCTCAACAATAAATCAAACAACTAAATACGAGATACGATATGATAGATACGAGTGCCACTACCACGATAGTTTTTTGTGCATAAGTCATAGTTCGCAACAATCGCAACCCTAGAGCGACCGCCGAGCGTAGGTATGAAAAGTAAAGTACATACATGTGATTAACTTCTGTACTTATCTATTTTGTGACTATACCTACTCGTAAGTATATTATGTGATTTATACAGTATGTGTCTGACCATGGGGCTTTAATTCCAGGGCTTGATTTTACTCGCTAAACTGAACTACTTTTCCTATGGGAGCAACCCTAAAATCGGGGAAAGATTTTTGGCTTTTCCATAGAGAACGTCGACATCTGATCAGCCAAAATGTATGAAAAGGTAAAAAAAATCGGGATTTCGGAGTTGGTGCCATAATAAAAGTAGCTCAGTTTAGCGAGTAGAATCGAGCCCTGGATTTAACCCTGGACCCCGATGGTCAGTAACCCTGTATGTCCTTATTTATTGCTTTTTATGAGACCTTTTTTTAGGTTTCTGGGTGGTCAGAGGCTAAAACAAAATATAAAAACTTACTCATCAACAATATTATTCCAAAACGTTCCATGTCGTGCAAAAATGTGTGAGCTAATGAACCAATCCGTTTCATGGTTTACTATTTACGTAGAATGTGGAACAATTAATGATGTACGCGTAATTTTTCTCTCCGTCTGTGTTTCAGTAATTTCCTGTAATTTCAGATTTTTTTTAGGGTTCCGTACACAAAGGATGGAAAAGGGACCCTATTACTAAGACTCCATTGTCCGTCTGTCTGTCGGTCACTCGGCTGTATCTTCATTGATGAACCGTGATAGCTAGACAGTTGAAATTTTCACAGATGATGTATTTCTGTTGCCGCTATACAGGGTGTTTGGTCCATCGTTTGCCAAATTAAAATGGCGGATAAGTGCGGTAGTTTTCTATTTTTTCACGCCCTTTAAAAATTTTTTGGGACCATGTGTTTTTTTTTGTTGTTTTTGAAAAATCTTTCGTCGGAACTTAAAAAGCCATAAAAAAACAGAAGGCAAAAACTTAACTTTTGTTAGTGCTTTTATTAATCTCTGTTTTGTTGAGTTTTGTTCGTTTGAAAATGGCTACTTTTTCGAATGAAGAATACGCGGACATGTCAATGGCGTATAGTAAAGCTGATCGATGGTGTTCCACGAGCAGCGCAAATAATCTACCAGGAACGATTCCCTAACGCTTACCAACCCGCCACACGTTTCAAAACATGATGATTTTACGCCAATCCACCTTGTACCTACCTAGATGTAGTGTAGGGACGCCCGGCCGGAAGCAGGCTGGCTGTCGATGACGTATCGCGATCATTCAGCCCAGGCCCCTGTTTCACCAACGTGACAGGTGCGACGAATTGTCAAATCACTGTTGCTGACGTCACAGGCATCCATGGGCTACGGTTACCGCTTACCATAGGGCGGGCCGTATTCCTGTTTGCCACCATCATTGTATTATTAAAAAAAACTTTATGATATCGGAAAAAAACAGATATTTCTCTTGCTAAGTTTATTACAATTGTCACAAGAAACACTACAATTGTCACGAAATTCCGACATATGACTCATTACCTGTCAAGAATTACCTACAATTCTTCTAAATCTTTGACAATTGTCAGAAACTTCGCAGGAGAAATATCTGTTTTATTCCGATATAATAAAGTTTTTTTTAATAATACAATGATGGTGGCAAACAGGAATACGGCCCGCCCGATGGTAAGCGGTAATCGTAGCCCATGGATGCGTGTGACGTCAGCAACAGTGATTTTACAATTCGTCGCACCTGTCACCGATGTGAAATTGGGGCCAGTTCCCTGGAGTTGGAGCTGCAGGTTACCGTCCCGGCGGCATTCCAACACTCCATCATCATCCTGGGGTCAATCCCGGCTGTGCCCCGCGCGGGGCGCGAGGACCCGGGGTCCGCCGGCGGCATTCCAACACTATTCTCCTCGAATCTTCTTGTTTTCCTGCAGAACAGAAGGACATCTTTGAGTTTGACGTCCTTTAATTCGTTCTCTTCCAGAGTGTCTCTTACTTACTTACTTACTTAATGGCGCAACGACCCAAAATGAGTCTTGGCCTCCGACACGAGTACACGCCAGTTGTCTCGATCCTGCGCCATCTCCCGCCAGTTATCGGCATGGAGATCGCGCAAGTCCGTCCTTCAACCGCATCGCCCCAGCGATACCTGGGACGTTCGATCGGCCTCCGCCCTACCGGGCGTCCCAGGTATGCCCTCTTAGCGCCGCGATCCTCCTCCATTCTCAAAACGTGGCCGAGCCAGCGAAGACGGTGAGCCTTAGTCTCGCCTATAATATTGTGTCTCTACAGAACATTATTATATCGCGGTGCCGCGTCCATAATGCCTGCTAGCAGAGATATATATAACTCCGTATAAGATAAATAAAGTCTAAGAAAAAAACTTGCCTCGGATATCAAGAATAAGTCATTCTCAAATAGATGGCGCCATTATAATTTATACCTTTGGCCTATTCTCGGCTAGATGGCGTTGAGGACACCGTTTGATATTTAACAATTTTAACACATATCAGTGAAAGAACATGGGTCAGTATGGAACAATAAAAATTAAAAATCATTTATCCGTAAACATATTTTGATTAATTTATACATTTTCAATTTTATTTTAAGTTTTAATCGTGTGTCGATAGATGGCAGTAAATGTACCGTGACTACAAAATTGACAATGACAGGACTCCTCTATACTATCTATTCTTTTTGCTGCTAGTAAGTGTAGGTAATCCACCTTGCACAATACTTATGGCTAATGGTTAACCAAAACATCATATAAAATGACATCAAAATAACTCAATCAAAATAACATACTTAAGCTTACTAAATAATATTCGGCATGAAATGCCACTACAGGTGTAGTGAACAATTATTTTCCATCGTATTTTCACGGAAACGTACGAACGTGTCTTGCAATTTCAGTCAGTCTCGGTACAAAAAGTACTGAGGTTGACTGAAGTAGCATGACAAATACGAACGTTTCCGAGAAAATATTATGGAAAACAATTATGCACTACATCTGCACTTTGTAACGATGTAATTAAACAGTATGCTTATTTTGAATTAATTAAAATACCCAATAACGATCAAATTTAACCAATTACGCTAAGTATATTGAAATATTGCGGTGGGGCCATGAGAATACTGGTTAAATAATTTCCCTTCCGTATTATTTAAATGCTAAATAATTTATGGAGTCGCTTTATTTTAATAAAAGGTCAAATATAAGGTTTAAAAAAAAAAGGTAAAATTAAAATTTTAAGTTTTTTCTGGGCGGCGAAACTGATCCTTTCGGGCATTCTCGGCTCCGTTCGGCTCAGCATTGCTCCGAGCAATTATCAGGGTTGGCACAACTTGGCGTCCCTTTGCGTGTACGACCACAGATTGACAACCCTAAATAGCCGAAAGAGATAGAATCATACATAAGAATGGGACAGCATGATTCGATCGTCGCTGAATCGCTGTCAAACTTCGGTTCCAGGAAGTTTTTAGGGTTCCGTACCCAAAAGGTAAAACGGGACCCTATTAGTATTTGTTGTTATAGCGGCAACAGAAATACATCATCTGTGAAAATTTCAACTGTCTAGCTATCACGGTTCGTGAGATACAGCCTGGTGACAGACGGACGGACGGACGGACGGACGGACAGCGAAGTCTTAGTAATAGGGTCCCGTTTTACCTTTTGGGTACGGAACCCTAAAAACAGGATTAAATAAAGATTTAAATGGGGCTCCCATACAACAAACGTGATTTTTGACCAAAGTTAAGCAACGTCGGGCGGGGTCAGTACTTGGATGGGTGACCGTTTTTTTTTGCATTTGTTTCCGTTTTTTTTTTTCATTATGGTACGGAACCCTTCGTGCGCGAGTCCGACTCGCACTTGCCCGGTTTTTTTTGTACGGTAGTATAACTTATTAGCAGTAGTATACAGGTTGAAAAACTAGTTCAGTGTAATATTATTTACGGCAATTAACATTACTGTTAATAACCATTTTCGGTTTTACACTTAAATGGGCCAATTTCGCATAACCAAATGAGTATCGATAAAAAGGTGACTATTATGCAACTTCGCTTATTAAATCACAAAATAGTAAAAAATTAACACATATTTATAGGTATTTTAATTCCATCGAAATTTCACTATACAGTGTGTAATTATCCAATACGGGAATAGTTATTTGTTTCACTCGGGGGCAAAGTTGTTGTTTAACCGCTCGTGCTAATATTGATACCCGAGCAAGCGAAAGATTCCAAAATTGAACCACGAGCGTAGCGAGTGGTTCGAAAAATGGAATCTTGAGCGTTGCGAGGGTTTCAAAGCACGAAGGTTTCAAAGCACGAGGGTTTCAAAGCACGAGGGTTAAACAAAATTTGCTCCCGAGTGTCACACAAAATTTTTCACCACACCAACCCGAAGCAAATATTAAATGTAAAATATCAAACAATATCAAACCAAATCAAATCCAAATTAATGTTATTAAAATTCATCATCCAAATTCATCATTTAAAAGTCAATTCTACCAGCAAACATAAGAAAACAAGTCAAAATTTGCATTTGATTATTTTGCCTCACATGAGAATAAAATGCAACTTTGCTATCAGTTTTTGAAGTGCAAAGTAAGCCTTTCCGAGCTGGTGTGGTGAAAATATAATTATTGTGTTTACAAGACAGCTATAGAACTTTTCCGTGTAATGATTAATGAAAAAGTTTTTTTTAGTACACTTAATTATTACGACCCCGTAATTATTTTTTTAAATTCTGAGCAGCTAAATAACCAAATTTTAATATTTTCGTTAATTTTGAGTTGTTTTGTCGTGTTGGCTAATGGAATTGATTAATAAGATGATTTTGCTCGGGTATCAATATTAATTAATAACTATAGATCGTTTTTTTAGCATTAGAAAGAACTTGCAAGAAGGTAAGCGATCTTGAAAAACGCCTTTTAATTATCAAAAACTATTATTTATGAAAGCAGAATAATATAAATGATCGTATTAGATTCATAATTGTTACATATTTGCCGTAACTTATTTTTCTCAAACATGCAATGAAATATTGATGTTATGTTCCTTATAATAGGCTGCGAAGTATGACGTTTTAGGTTCGGCTAGGACAAGAGGTATTTAATGGAATTTCATACAAATCTTGCAGGCCTAGGCCGGCAAAGTCCTCTTTTTTAATTTCCATTTCACAGATATTTGTGACACAGCATCGTGGCATTCAGCCATTAAAAAAAAACTAGAGGCAGTATTTGCTTTATGGTTCGTAATGACACTCTGCCACTACGCCTATAAAAAAAAAAAACAAAAAACAATGTTTGCTACAATTTGCAGTTTTATTTGTATAAAATCAACATGAACTTAATAAATAATACATTATTAATCAAATTCTGTAATTTAAAATTATAAATTTAACTACACAAATAAATACATTTAAAATATTTCATCTAAACGTTAGCGGTAAAAAGGTCTACTCAAACACGCGTAGTTATTTTTTTAAATTGTTATGGAGGCAAAGTTGAAAAATTTTTATTCTGTATTTATGTTTTATTGGATTTATGGTGCGTTGTTGATTTTTTTTACTTTAATATGAGTCCCGACAAAATAATGAAATTTATTTTAATTGTAATCGTAGGAGTTGGAATTGGCAGCGTAACCAGAATTGATTTTAAATAACTTGCTGCGTCTGCCGCCAAGTCAAAGACGAAGTATCTATATGGTTGCTTATGGCAATTTTATTATTTTAGAATCTAAGAAAAATGGCTTACAGTTTATTAGAAACAGTTTTGTGGCATATTTTAAAGAAATGAAAGTAACTACAAAATCGTGAACACTGTGGAAATTATACTTATTTTCTCCATGCATAAAGCAACGATGTATGTGAAACATGATATCAACATGAAAGACTATGTAAACTTATGTGACGAAAACGACAGTCAGACGGATACAAGGCGAAAAAATCAAAGATACATGAAAATATACGGGTAGTAAAAATACACGACTCGTGTAAAACATACGCGTGATAAAGATATAGGTACGTGTTTAGTTATATTTTGGGTGTAGTTTACTTTTAGTTTTTTCTATAAATAAAACTTGGGTTTCGTGGATTTTTTATTTTATTTATTTCATTGCATGTTTGAGAAAAGCACTATACATACCTCGGCGGGAAATGGGGTTGCCCGCGCTCAGACCTATCCGGCCTCGCTTCGCTCGGCCGTCTATATGTCTTCGGCCGGCAACCCCTTTTGTCCCGGCCTCTGTAGTAATGTACTATTCAAAATGTGTTTTTGTATTAAAATACATATATTGTTTACCTTATTTCTAATGCTAAAAAAAACGAACTCTAACACGAGATAAACAGCAACTTTGCCACCTTGTAGCTGGCGTGTTAAAATAGTTTTAAATGAGAATAAAAGTAAACCAATTGGTTCAATCTGCATGTCCAAGGGACCCTAAAACAAGGCTCAGTATACCTTTGTTTGCGTAGGCGTGTTTGGCCTTCAAAAAATAATGGCCATTTTTCATCCATCTTTATCCCGAGTAAAAAAAATGAACAGGAAAGGACAGGGGTTTTTGAAACGGTGCATTTCATCAAAATATATACGGAGGCTGATTCTGGTTACTAATTTGATATGGTTTTGATCTTATTATTATTATTTGTATCTCCGTTTTAAAACTCTCGGGTCTTTCGAGCCCGGTCATTTATAAGGCGTGCGTGGGGATATGGATCCAACACGTAGAGGCCGTTTGGAGAGATTTGATGTCATGTAGAACGCCTGCTGGAACCCATTCACGGGTACATCAATTATTATTATTAAAGCCTTTCTTTATTTCCCTCTATTAAACTCTAATTTAAATATATTTAGTTAAATTATATATATTTCATATTAAGGACCCCTGTCGGGTATAGGCCTCCTCCATGTTTTTCCATTTATCTCGGTCTTTGGCCTTAATTGCCCAATTTTCACCGGCTATGTCTATAATATCCTTTGACCATCTCGTTTTGGGGTTTCCTGCTGTACTTAAAATATGTGCTAATTGTACTTTTAATCCAGTGAAATTATAGAATTTTGTAACATGGCTCTTCTGCGTCAATTCACAAACTTGTATTATTCATTGGGCCAACATCATAAACACGTCTGCAAAAAATCAGAACTACCGGATTTGACGCAAACGCAAAATGTATAATTTTACTGTATTATTTTGATCAATTATAATGATTGTGTTTACAAGACGTCTTTGACTTCTGCGCCCATACGGAATCAGCCGAAGTCTACCTCCACCACTGAACATTGTGCAAGTAACGCGAATCAATAATGACTTGACTTTTCAGCATCAATTCAGTACAGGGAGCACAGAGGCGGGTCAAGATCATATAAAAAAAAAACATCAGAACCGTTACAAATTTTAAATCAGAATTGGCTTCAAGGTATCACTTTCATTACGAATAAAACGAAGACAAATGAAAGAGGACCTGAAAAACAATTATTACAATAAACAATATTCTTAAAAACAATGATCCCAACGAATTGACAACTTACTCCTAGTGAAAATCCGGTTCGAAGGACCATGTTCTTTACGGTATAAGGTTCAATTTCAATTGCAGGTGAATCCTAAAGCAAACGCGTTTAGTTGCTAAGCCTTATTTATTATAACTAACGAGAGGCTATACAGCTAGGTACGGGTAGATGGGGAGACACTCCTGAGTTCTGGCAAACTCGGCTCCGTTCGGCTCAGCATTGCTCCGAGCAATCATTAGGTTTGGCACAACTTGACATCCTTTTGCATGACCACAGATAAGATAATGACTTGAATTTTGACAACCCTAAATAGCCGAAAGGGATAGTGCCATACATTAGAAACGGATAGCCTGATTCGTCCCTGAATCGCTGTCAACTTCGCTTTTGTAGGAAGGGTCCTTTCTGCACGGAAGTACACTCTAAAAAAAATTTGGTTGGCCCTATCAATATCTTGATGGCCGTAATCAAGCATCTTGATTCCATACGAGCCTAACAAGAACTTAAACACATCAAACAAGGTAATTCTGATTGCTATTACTATTGTTAGGTAACTGAACCAATTAAGATCTTGTTCAATATTTACACGAAAAATAATTATGCTAACTAATTGATCCTAGTAAGATCAACTAAGGGCTTGATAATGAAAACAAACAAGTTAGTTTAACTAAGATGTAAATCAATGTTAACATGAAGAATTACTGTATTAACTATTTGACCCAAATAAGTTCAACTAAGAACATGATTACACCGACTTATGGCGTATTAGCCTGAACTAAGATATTGGTCAATTTGAATCTTAATTGTTTAATCATTTCAACTAAGATGTAAATCAATGTTAACATGAAGAATTACTGTATTAAATATTTGACCTAAATAAGTTCAACTAAGAACATGATTACATCGAGTTATGCATCTTATTAGCCTGAACTAAGATATTGTTCAATTTGAATTTTAATTGTTTAATCATTTCAACTATGAAGCTTGTTTAGTACAATACCATTCTTGTTCAATTGTACTATGACTTACTTTGTCGCATTTACTAAAACATTTCTTTCAGATCTCTAGTTTTTTACGCGCCGTGCTGAATAATGCTGGAGGTCACTACTTATTCGTTTAAATTTTATCAATTTAAACGAATAAGTAGTGAATAAAATATAACAACAAAGAAAGGGATAAAACATAATTAAACTAAATCAAGCCCGTAAAGTTTTATAAAAAGGGGGTAAAAGAATAAAACAAAAAAATATTATAATAAGATGTTATTTATTCATTTAATCATTTTGAAAGTAAACGTTTTGCATTTAAATTCACACGCACGGATCCGTGTCTAAGCATACGAGGGGTTAACACTCGTTGGTCCAATCACGTTCACACTTGTTGGTCTATCCAAGCACACTACACTCACAGTGTCACTACGCGAGTTTGATTCGGATGTCACTGGTTGTTTTTTAGTCAAACAAATCACAAGATTCCACACATTTGACAGTTTAAAAACCCATTTTCACGATTAAAATTGTTGTATATGTGAATTACGGCTTCTCTTACCAATCTTGGTATATAGTGGCGTGCTGTCGAAATGACCTTGGGACTATGCAGCTCGATCCAGTGACTTATACCCGACTCAAGGTGACACTGAGCAATAGCTGACTTGCGAGCGTCGTTGTTCTTGACCGCAGCGATGTGGTCTTTAATTCTGCAGGCAATAGTGCGTTTGGTATGCCCACTGTACGAACTACCACAACTGCAATCAACTCTGTACACACCAGGTTTTTCCAGAGGAATAAGTAATTGAATGAGCTTAACGCAACTGCGTGCTACAGAGACTGACTGCTCGGTCGCACGCGCCACGAGAGGGGCGCAGGTGGGGCGGAGAGCGGGTGTAGAGGCGATCCTCCTACTTATCTCTTGATTGATCGGATTAACCGATTATTTAATTTAATTATTAAGAAAATCGATTTAACAAATAATTCTTAGTAGAATGGAATATTAGTTTCGTAATCAATACAATAACTTGATCATAATGGGATTGAGTGTTTTATCTTCGTTGTTCTAAATATTATATGTTTAGTTGATTCAACTAGCAAATCTTATGTAAATCAACAAAGACAAAATAATCAAATAAACTATTAAAATGTTTATAACTATTAACATATTTATCTGTTTTAATTAAATTGTTAAGGATTGAATTAACCTACGTTACATAATTATGCCAACAAGTTAATAATAGATGCAAAGTATACAATTGTTAGGATTAATAACATACCTACTTTATTAGTTCAATCACAGATACACTTATTGTTTTAAGTAATCAGCTTTCTTTGAGTTATATAAGATCGTTATTGTTGTAATTAACTTAACGTCAACTAAGAGAAAACTGCTCTTAGTTGGTCTTCATTTTTTAGAGTGTACTATTAATTATTCTGTGGTACGGGGACGGAAATCGACAGAACAAACAGGGCTTTACAAACACAATTCACAATTACTTTCAAATCTGTACATCAAACCAACTTTGCGCACACTTAAAATACCAAAGAACTAAGCTTCTCCCTCGAGCCCCGGACGATTTGCATAAGTCGAAACTTTTTTTATTTCCAACTTTCCCTTTGGGATTCTTTTCCATTATCATATTAAGGTCTCTTTGTGTCGAGTTAGTGCGGTGTGAGTAATACGGGGCCTTTGATATGTATACCGATTTCGGAGGCGCTAAAATTATACAGGGTGCTTCCTGTAACAGGAGCAATAAATTAAACTAAAAGCTGTACTCCTCAAACTGACCAACATTTGTTCAGCAATATAACACTTTAAACTCTCGCGTTTTGTACACATATTTAATTACACAAACGGGTCTACCGCGATATAATTTCATTGTTTTTGTTGTTGTTATCTCCGTTGATATTTGTTGGGACGTCAGTCTTTCCGAGACCACAGCTGGTGCAACTCAGCTGAAACGTTGGAATTAAAGGTAAAAACAATGAAATTATATCGCGGTAGGCCCGTTTGTGTAATTAAATATGGCTACAAATATAATGACCACCAAAAAATACATTGGTACCCTAAATAAAAAAATCATGCTTACCAAAAAAAATTACTGAACACCAAAAAAATAAGCCCTAAAATTACAAATGTACCACCATTTTAATTACGACTGCACTTCAAATTGTATTCGAATACCAAATATATTGAATGATTACCAAAAATCATTAATGATCACCAAATCTTGAAGACCAAATTAATGAGATTTTTGCACCTAAATAAACCACATGATTACCAAAAAATGTATACGTATTACCAAATAAAGTAAAATGAAGCCAAAATTACTAGCCCCTCCCGCTCAACCCCCCGTACCCCATACCGCATACCTACCTAACCTCACCTACTTTTCTAATAGCATACTGATATGCTACTAGAAAAGTAGGTTAGGTTAGGTTTGAACTGCTATAAGTTAAGTGGGCTAGGTTAACACTCCGACCCTCTCAGAAACGAAATGCGACTAGAAAAGTGGGTTAGGTTAGGTTTGAACTGCGACCCTTACAGAAAAGAAATGCTACTAGAAAAGTGGGTTAGGTTAGGTTTGAACTGCGACCCTTACAGAAACGAAATGCTACTAGAAAAGTGGGTTAGGTTAGGTTTGAACTGCGACCTTTACAGAAACGAAATTCTACTAGAAAAGTGGGTTAGGTTAGGTTTGAATTGCAACCCATACAGAAACGAAATGCTACTAGAAAAGTGGGTTAGGTTAGGTTTGAACTGCGACCCATACAGAAACGAAATTCTACTAGAAAAGTGGGTTAGATTAGGTTTGAACTGTGATCCATACAGAAACAATTGTGGTTACAATTTTGGTGGTCATTTACTATTTTCGGGTTTACAATGAATATTTTGGTGTCATTTGCTTTAATAGGATAGCAATATTTAAAAATTTGGTTACAATTGTACATTAAAATGGAGTTCTTATTTTGGTGGTCATTTACTATTTTTGGGTTTACAATGATTATTTTGGTGTCATTTTATTTAATAGGATATCAAGATGTAAAAATTTGGTTATCAATTGACATTAAAATGGGGTTTGAAATTTGGTAATCATTTACAATTTTTGGGTTAATAATGATTAGTTTGGTGTCATTTCCGTTAATAGAATAGTAAAATGTAAGAAAATTGGTAATCATTTCACATTAAAATGGTGTTATAATTTTGGTGATCATTTATGATTTTAGGGTGGTAAAGTAGATTTTTTTGGTATTAAATTTTATTAAATCTGGTGATCAGTTAAATAGCAGCCATTAAATATTTGTTCAGCAACTTTTAAAAATTATGAATCATTTAGACTTCCTCTTTTTCATACAAAATAAATATTGTCTTCAATCTACGCTGACATCAGTGTGTTTAACGACTTTGACGTTGCTTGTCACGCTTTTAACACAACAAAATTTGCAATACATTGCGTCTTAGAATAAACTTTAAAGTGTAATAAAAATCAAACCATGAGTTATTTTCAAAAGTTGCTGAACAAATGTTGGTCAGTTTGAGGAGTACAGCCTACAGTTTAATTTATTGCTCGTGTTGCAGAAAATACACTGTATGTCCACTATCTGCTATCAGAGAATATGTATTTCGGACACGGCGCTCGTAGAGACCCGGACAGTTTAGAAAAGCTGATGGTGGTTGGTAAGGTCGAAGGGGAAAGAGGACACGGTCGATCGCCTATCCGGTGGTCAGACCTGATAAAAACCATCACCGGCTTGCTAATAACTGAAGCTATTAAGATCGCTGAGGACAGGAACACTTGGAAAAGCATGGTACATCGCGCAGGAAACTCTTCAAAATAGACACGACCATCAGCAATGAAAACGCCGACTAAGAAATAGAAAATTAATAATTTTAAATTATATTTTAATATATTATAATTTTAAATTATATGTGTTTGATAGCCGTTCCGTTTTAGGGACACTAGCGTTGGATATTGAGGGTCAAGAAAGGATATAGGATAGTTTTTATCAACCATCATCATCTCACGGAGAAGCCGCGGGCAGGTGCTAGTTTGTACCTATCTTTAGGTATTTAAATAAAAGTAAACAAAATCTACCCTCAAATGGCTCCTTAAGCCAGTTGAGGGTAGATGAAAACATTACACGATCAAATAATGAAGGTTAAATTCAGGTCGTTCAGTGACAGATCCATGAGCTTTTGTATTTGGTTGGTTAATCAATAAATGTTATAAAAAATTTTAAAATGGTTTGTTTACTTTTATTTAAATACGTAAAGATACAGAGTATAATCGAATTTAAACTGTTGTGAGACATACTAACATTGAATAATAACACATAGGTATTAACATTGAATAACATGTCGCGCGAGTGACTAAAAACAAGTGAGTCTAAACCGTAAAATTATTCAATAAATACAGAGTATAGAATTAGTATAAAACTTTCGTATATTAGACAGGAACAAATGCTATCTAGCCTGACATCTAATTAACAAACCGCCAGTTCCACAACTACGAACTAAACCGCACCGTAACATATAAACAGCTAATGCGCTAACTACCGTATACTCGCATGTTGAGTGCTAAGCACATTACATAAGACAAATGGTCGGCAGTGCCATCTATCAACGCCGTGCAAAAACTGGGGACATTAGGCTGACGGCTGCAGCCACAGATTATATAGGAAACATTTAATGACAGGCAGCCAGTTGACGGTGCGTTTTGTAAATGACATACAGCTTGGCAAAAAAGAGTAGAAATTAAAAAGTGGCAACACTGTAGTGTCGTCCCTTTCAAACCAATGGTTATAAGAAAACGGGACGACACTACAGTGTTGCCACTTTTTAATTTCTACTCTTTTTTGCCACGCGTCAATAGGGGATTTGACTGTATTTAAAATAAATTATTTTACACCATGCATGAAATAAAGCACCAAAAGATTAATAGAGAAACGAAGACAGCAGTTATTTTTAGACACAATTTATATTTTAAAACCCGTATAAAACTATACAGACTAGTTAATTTTGATTGTGACGTCACATGCTAGTGTTTCATATAAATTGCATAGTAGCAAAATCATTCGAAAAAAGAAACTGATTTGACTAGTAGTCAAATACTCTATTGAATATTTTAAGGAATACTTGTTTGATGACAGGGAAATGTCAAAAAAGAATAAGGAAAACGTCTTCAAAGGACAGATAGATACTCGTACTTAACGAAATTCGATCTTCGATTAGATAGGTCTTCAGAAAAGGATGTTTGACTGACAAGTCAAATCGGCTTCTGTTACCGAACTGTCAAAACAATCTGCCACTGTAGAATTTATATGAAACACAGACATGTGACATGTACTATTCAAGTTACCTATTTTTTAATAGTTAATAGTTTATTATTTGGAAATACTATCAACAAATAACTGCTTTGTTTTTCCTATTATTGCAAAACCGCATCCACATGGAGCAATCCAATTGCCAATTTGATCAGAAAATAAAATTGGCGTCAATCTCCTCCACCGTCCACAGAGCAGAATTTTTAATCACCAATTTTCGATTTTTGGTGATAGTAGAGCGTTCGAAATTCAAAAATTACGCTCAAACGCTTGCATACAAGTATCATAGCATCGAAAATTGGCATTTTGCGTCCGTACGTCTGATTTGATCGGTTACAATAAAATCAAGTGGTATTGGCGAGCTAAATATTCTTGAATTTAGTTTTTGTTTTCGTACCACACATTTAAGTTGTCAATTTAATCTGATTGTGCGTAAAATGCCTCATATTGACGGGGTATTAGAAAAGAAGTTTTTTTTTTTACAAAATTCTAAAACGTAGTTAAACTCAAAAAAGGTTTTCCTCAAAATTAAATGAAAAAAAATATTTTACACAGTAATTAACCCAAGAAATCAAAACGGATTTTGTAAGTATACGTTTTTAAAAAAATGGCAAATCGTCTACTCTTCTTAATTACTGAAATAAAACACACAAATAAGTCACTAAATGTTAAATGTATTAAATTTCTATCACAGCAAATCATGACAAGAGAAAATTAAATTTTATTTTCTCTGAAATGTCTCAATTTCATGTAACGCGATAGATATAAATATTTAAACCATATTTTTCCCCAATTATAAATAATTGATAATAACTGTGTTCTAACATTTCATACCAACTTGTCTTCTAAAATATAATAACCCCTTAAAGAGTACATCCCGTAAACATTTAAGACCAAAATAAATGCTATACCGGGTGTGGCCTGTAACACGAGCAAATAATTAAAACATATATTGTACTCCTCAAACGGTGACACTTTTGTTCAACAACTTTTAAAAATTACGAAGTATTTAGACTTCCTATTTTTCATACAAAATAAATGTTATCTTCAATGGACGCCATCGCCGCGCCATATCATTGTGATTGACGTTGCTTGTCACGCCTTAAACATAACAAAATTCGCAATACATTGCGTGTTAGAATAAATTTTAAAGTGTATTAAAAATCAAACCACAAGTTATTTTTAAAAGTCGCTGAACAAATGTTGGTCAGTATGAGGAGTACAGCCTGCAGTTAAATTTTTTGCTCGTATTACAGGCCACACCCGGTATACCTATACTCGTAAGTTCCTATAATGTCAAACAATTTTGTCGGTATAAAAAGTCGCGTGACTAAAATTTTCTGTGGGACGAAAACCCATCGCGCCTACATTTTTTAAATTTGCCGCTTTTTTCTACTGAATGGCTTGACAGACTATCGGCTCGATTCGGGAAATGAATTAGAAACTCACTAGATATGAAATAGTAAAGATATGTGACGGTCCACTGCAAAAGGTACCTTATGGGATTCGGGAAATGAATTAGAAATCCATTAGATATGAAATAGTGAAGATAATTGTGACGTTCCACGGAAAAAGGTACCTTATGGTGACCGGCGCTTACGTCGCATAGCGCCGCAATAATATTGGAGCGGTGTTAATAACAGCGTATGCGCCAACCGCCATAGGTACCTTTACCCGTGGGACGTCGCATATCTTTACTATATCGTATCTAGTTAATCTCAAATTCATTTCCCGAATCGCGCCGTACATCTAGTCTGGCATCAACACACTTTTTGTGTGAAAACCTACAAAAAGTTTCGATTTCCGGCGGAAACGGCAGCAAAATGGCGTCCGATTGAACCAACAAAGGTGGGATGGAATGTAATTACTTGCTCTTCAAGTGGTCGGGTGCTAGAGGAAATAACCTATTGAAATTGTATTACACTTCAGATAATAGAAATTGCACTTTGGTCTAAACTCATTCAGAATAAAGAGGAAATTAAACCACAGAATAATTAATAGTACTACCGTACAGAAAGGAAACTTCCTACAAAAACGAAGTTTGACAGCGGTTCAGGGTCGAATGTGTCCCTTTCTAATATATGGCACTATCCCTTTCGGCTATTTAGGGTTGCAAAATTCAAGTGATTATCTTATCTGTGGTCGTGCACGCAAAAGGAAGTCAAGTGGTGCCAACCCTAATAATTGCTCGGAGCAATGCTGAGCCGAACGGAGCCGAGTTTGACCGAAGTCAGGAGTTTCGCACCCCTGGTTAAACAAAGATTGTTAGAATTCAAGCTTTTATATCAAAATTTAGCTTCGTACGGTTAACAAATTATACACCTAAACCTTCCTCAAGAATCACTCTATTGATACGTGAAAACCGCATGAAAATTATTTCAGTAGTTTTTGAGTTTATCGCGAACAAACACACAAACAGACAGACGTGGCGGGGGACTTTGTTTTATAAGGTGTATTAGATACTGAAGTTTCAACTATAAAAACATTTAAGTTTACTATCTACTCTTCTAATAAAACATGGTCTGCTCTTCCCAGAGTGACATAGGCCTACGTCACAATAACATGGCCGCTATATATAGCGCTATCGCATATTATCATATAGCGCTGTCGCATGATGACGTAGGCTTGTGTCAGTCAGGTGACCTAGAAAATACGGGAAGAGAGTACCAGGCGGAGTATATTATTATACCATGCTGCAAATCGTAATTAGATTCCAAAAAATGTTGCCACTGCAATAATTTGTTTGTAAAATAGTATATTCCTATTTATAAATAAAAACGCTAAGATTATTTATTGGTAATTTTACTCCTACGATTTAAAAAAAGTACTTTTACTTACTTAGTTTTACATAAATACAAGACGCGCTAGTAAAAAGTGGCAACATTGTCCCACTTTTTTTGGAATCTAATTATGATTTTCAGTTTACTTGGCACGCAGCTGCCCTGAAAAGCCTCCGCATTTAAGTTTTATTAAGTTAATGTGCCGTTCGAAACGATTAGATTGCATTAACCTGTTGAATCCAAAATGTTTACTACACTCGCACTCCGAAAGAAAGAGTAAACATACGTACAATCTGTATCTTTAGGTATTTATATAAAAGTAATCAAAATCTACCCTCAAATTACTCCTTAAGCCAGTTGAGGGTAGATGAAAACATTACATGATCAAATAATGTAGGTTAAAGTCAGGTCGTTCAGTGACAGATCCGGGCGGTTTTGTATTTGGTTGGTTAACCAATAAATGTTATAGCTAACCGAAAATGTACAAATTACTTGTTTACTTTTATTTAAGTACTTAGGTACCTAAAGATACAGACTATAGTGTACCTACGTTGGGCTACGCTCGTCTCTTTGAGTAGGTAGATTATTGACGGCACTGGGAGTCAGTTTAATTTAAAACAAAGCCAGCAAAATGTTATTACAGCCGAATTGTATATAGTACTTTACTCAAAAATGGTGAAAAATAAAAATAATCTCGAAACAGGCGAAGTCACGGGCAAAAACTAAACAAGTCCGGATATAAGAGCAGCGGTACTCATCCTTTCAATTTTACAACTTATATTAAACCCTTGACCCCTCTTAATTAAAATCTGAAAAACGCCCCAGAACTGTCACTGGCTTAAAGGACTCGCATCCAGGCCATAATTGTAAAAAAAATGTCACCCTCAATAAAGCCTCCTCCACACTCGTGCGCGAATCGCGGCGCGAAGCCGCGAACGTGAGTGTGGCGTCGATTTTCGCAGACAGCGAAATCGACTCCACACTCGCGTTCGCGGCTTCGCCCGCGATTCACGCGCATAGTCTGGAGGGGGCTTAAGAACAAACCATTAAAGTAGCTAACACACTATCGCACCGCACCAAGGTCATTGTGGGACGCACCCATAAGTAAGAGGGAGAAAGGGATATCGCTTTCTCCCTTTTACTTATGGGTGCGTCCCACAATGACCTTGGTGCGGTGCGGTAGTGTGTTAGCTACTTAAAACACCCTTTTCATCCGATTGAAAAGTATCAGTTTGAAAAAAACCCAGTTTCAAATTAAAAGTCTTCTATGGCAAGCAAAGTTTGCTTGGAGTTTAATGAAATGAAAAACCTCTCTGTAGTTAACGAGGCGTTTTTCAGTGGAATTAAAAGAACAAGTTTGCCTGTGAGGCGTTTTTTATCGAGCTCAAACAGCTCTGTGTGCAAAGTTGATAGAATGGAGCGTTCAGGATGTTTGAGTTAATGAAAACTAACGTTGCAATTGCTTTTTAAATAGGAAGGTACCACAATAGGGATTGTAATATTCTTGACATATCTAGCAATTTTCTAACTTTTCTAAGTTATCCTAAGGCATCTTATTAAACAGAAGGCTATAGCACATTACGATACAAGTGCGGAAAGAAGGAAATTCGCAACGAGTGGCGATAAAATAAAACACGACCGACCGAGGAGAGTGTTTTAAAGCGACACGAGTTGCCAATTACCTTTTCGCACGTGTATTGTACAACGTTTTACAGTACATATGGGCTTTTAAATTTTCGACATACGCAATATTGCTAGTTACCGCACTAGGGCGGTAGAGTTAACACTATATGTGACGTTATCTATGAAAAGGGACTTTATTGTCGATGGCGCTTACGTCATTATCAACGATGCTCCGATATAAATACAATGCCGCGCGACGCTGTGCGGCGTATGCGCCATCGACAATAAGGTCCCTTTTCATAGATAATGCCCCATATGAACCTACTATAATTATACCATACCTACTTATCAACAACTCCAATGTTGACAGAAAAAAGCAGTTGTACAGCACAATAGAAACGTAACGTTAGTTTAAAAACGAATATTGAAATTACATCGCATGAACACGACGGGAGCTGAAAACTTTCAGAACAGCTCTCGAATGTGCTCGAGTAGTGATGTACCGTTGTTGGGAATGTTCCCGCCTTAAAACTAGTGTTACCGAGTTTAGAAAACATTGAAACTAATTAATGAATGGCGTATTCTCATCATCTCCTAGCCGTTTTCGGCTACAGCGACTGCTTTTCTATCGCTGAGAGCGCTCTCAGCTGACGGACGTAGCCAATCTATGCAGCAAATGTGCGGCCACATTCGCTGCAGGTCAGCACCCCTCCGACGTAATTATACGTGATGGCCACAGGTGGTCTGGCCTTTAGCTCGTCACGCTTAACATCGATCTCTGTGGGTCGCCTAGCGAAAGATACAAGTATGACAACAAAAGACGCTGCTAAAAACCACCGCGAGCGAAACTTCTCCTAGGTTACTACTGAAACAGCCAGCCCCATTCCGAACACTCATTTCCCACCCGAACCGGACAGATATAGGGACCGTTCGCGTTGAAGGGTCTGCCATCTCGTGGCCTGAATTGGAAACATAAACATATTGATATAGCCAAACCAAGTGCTACCATCTACAGTGTTCTCGTACGTTTTCTTATAGTAAGTTTTGCATCTTGTGGGCTACATCGGAAGCATAAACTTTACATTTACGCCTGGCGCCAAAAATCTGACGTTTACTAGAGTGGTTAACAAAACTGAGAATAATAGAAACGGGAACGGGAATGTTCCCATCTCTATTCCCAACACACGCGGTATAACTAAGTAAACAAAAACCTTTCAACTTCACTATCATCGTCCTATCAGCATATTAAACTGCTTCGCCAAGGTATTTGAAGGTGTCGTTTTCACTCAGGTTTATAGTCACTTTCTCCATTTGCTTAGCCCGTGCCAACATGGATTTGTAAAGAAGCGTTCAACGTCAACTAACCTTCTTTCCTATGTGCAGGAACTGTGTTTGTCCTTTCAAGCAAAGAAGCAGGTCGATTCTATTTATACAGATTTTGCTAAGGCGTTCGACAGAGTGAACCATGCCATACTGGTGAAAAAATTGAATCATCTTGGGATCCATGGAAATTTATTGCGTTGGTTTGAGTCCTATCTCTATCGACGTTCCCAAATCGTTAGCATCTACGGTTATGACTCTATTCCATTTATGGCTGAATCAGGCGTGCCGCAGGGCTCCAATCTGGGTCCATTATTATTTATTTTTTTCGTGAATGATCTTTTAAATAGGATTAAATCGCAATGTCTCGCATACGCAGATGATATAAAAATCTTTAAAGTCATCAATACTGAAAATGATTGCCTCATCCTCCAGGAAGATATAGACCTAATATTTGATTGGTGCAGCACTAACCTCATGTTTTTAAATATTGATAAATGTCAGTCTATTACGTTCACTAAAAAAACCAACTGGATCAATCACGAGTACAATATTAACGGCAAACGATTAGTTAGGGTTTCTTCCATTAGAGATCTCGGAGTAATATTGGATAGTGAATTGTCGTTCCGTTGTCACTATGAACATATGGTGTTGAAATGCAATCGTATGCTTGGTTTTATCAAGCGAACTGCAAAACCTTTCAAAGTGTCAAACAGCCTAATTGTTCTGTACTCCGCATTAGTTCGAACTACGCTCGAATACTGCTCGTCGGTTTGGCACCCAATTTATAAAACACACTCTGATAGATTGGAATCAATACAGGCAAAGTTTTTACGATACCTTTCCGCTAAAAATAAAACGCGTCGTGCGCTTCCCGAATATACAGATAGACTGTCAGCATATAATTTACAATCACTATCGTCCCGACGCGATGTTGTTGATCTGGTTACACTCCATAAAATTGTGCATGGTGGTCTCGACAGTAACCTCATGGATTATGTCTCCATTAGAGCCTACAATAAGAGAACGCGGAATCGAGAATTGTTTGCCTTGCCTATGGTTCCTAATAACAATGTATCCAATAATGCGCCTATCTTTAGAATGTGTCGTTTATATAATAACTTGGATATTGATTTAGATATTTTGAACATGTCTTTACCTAAGTTCAAAAATGTTTTGTTGTCCCAAAATTGTAAGTAAATACTTATTATCTTATCGTGCTATAACTATTTATTGTACTATATTCTTTTATTATCCTTAATAACAGAAGATTTTTTAGTCAAAATTGGTATTTAGCTTAATAATTATTATTCCATGATAATGTTGTGTACAATTATAATCGTAATGTAAGTAATGTATAAGTTGCTTATGTAAGAAATATTTTATAATGTTGTTTGCCTGCATTATGTTATTGTACCTATTAAAATAAAATAAAATAAAATAAAATAAAATCAATTGAACTAAATCTGCTTCCAGCGGCTGGAAAGTTGGCATACTGTGGTTTTATACCAGCTCAGTCGAAAAAGTTGCTCGTAGTCGGCTCTACCAGCTTATCGCCTCTACCAGGCAATCAGTGGCGTAGCCAGGGGGGGCGGCGGGGGCGGTCCGTGAACATCAGTGCCACCTATAAAAAATCGTAAAATCATTTAAAATTAAAGCGATGGAGTAAATCCTGAGCTATTTAACATAAATTACAATTACTCTTTTCAAATATATTTTACAATTTTGATTGAATTTTGGTGTGACACCCACAATTTCCGCACCGGGTGCCACCCATGCTAGCTACGCCACTGCAGACAATAAGTAGTAGTTTGTGTAACAAGGGATCAAAATGATATATTTCCGCCAAGGGCGTACATTGAATCCTGAATGAAGCTATGGATTCTACAATAGAATGCAATAGAATGGATTCTACAATAGAATCCATAGCTTCAGGTTCATTCAGGATTCAGGAGCGTAATGAGTGATTCAAGTGTTAACGCCCAAGACGCAATAATTTTGATACCGCGTGACACATACTGCTTTTCACATCAACTATGAGGAAATTGTTATGTTCGAATGTAATTTATTCGTAGAACGGAGTGGTCTGGCAGCTGCAGGTTGTGCGAAGGTTTTAGGCAGTCGCACGTGAAATATATCCTTCGCGCGTACATTTTTTTTGCCGCTATTTTCTACTGACAGAAATGTCTTGACAGACTATAAATTCAATCGATTGATAATACCGCAGTGTTACCAGATACCTATCAATACTTTATTACTTATATCACCTTGTTTCGTTGTTTCAGATAAAAATAACAATAAAAAAACCCACACCGGGAGAATTAATGAGGTAAGTACATTTTTAAATACTTTTTCTCTAATGTAATTTCTAAAAAAATCCTTGAATTAAAAAATATTGTAGGTATCAGGATAATTCGCCAGTAAGTGGCCAGTTACTAAAAGTGACCAGTTACTGGCGAATTACCCGACTTAGAGTGGTATAGCAGCATAATTAATTTGTGATACACCCGTGACGGGAACGTGTCGACATTTCCGGTTTCGGATTTTTTTAGACTGATATTTTACTTTTTTTTATTGATCCACATCCAGAGACTCGCCTTCAGGGCCCTATTTCATTTACATCATCATCATTACAGGCCTCCATAGGCTACGGTAACCGCTTACCATCGACGGGCGGTGTGGTTGTTTGCCACCAACATGATAATTTTATAAAAACTCCACTATATCGCCAGTTAATAACTATGTACTTAGTTTGCGAAGCTAATGACAATTGTCACAAGAAATATGACAATTGGTCACAAAATTCCGACACAGAACTCATTTGCTGTTTTTTGCCGATATAATAAAGTTTTTTTAAATAATACAATGATGATGACAAACAGGACGGCCCGCCCGATGGTAAGCGATAACCGTAGCCCATGGTTGCCTGTGACGTCAGCAACAATGAGACTTGTCGAATTGTCGCACCTGTCACGTTGGTGTACTGTCATGATTACGACACAAATTATTTGTTTGAATATATCTGGCCAGATATATCGGCAAGGTGCTCACAAACATCTGAAGACGCCTCTATTGTGTAGTCGTTAGAGTGCGTGTTCAGATATTTTTGTGAACCTCGGCCGCTCCGAAATACAAAAATATAGCGAAAGGTTTTTCACGTAAATCACAATTGAAGATGTCGGAGGCAGTAGCTAGAATGTTATATGTTACATTCCTTGGGTTTAACAGTAATCGAATGCTTAAGGTTATTTATTAATGAAAATTCTTCAAACGCAGTGCGTGGCGTACCCTCTGTTCAAACAAATGATTTGTGACGTCATCTACGATAAGGGGCCTTGTTGTAGATGGCGCTTACGTCGCTTACTTACTTTTTTCTTTAGAGAATCGTTAAGGGAAGTACTGTGGGTCATGGTATAATAATATACTCCGCCTGGTACTCTCTTCCCGTCTTTTCTAGGTCACCTGACTGACACAAGCCTACGTCATCATGCGACAGCGCTATATGATTATATGCGATAGCGCTATATATAGCGGCCATGTTATTGTGACGTAGGCTTGTGTCACTCTGGGAAGAGAAGACCATGTTTTATTAGACTATGCTATGGGACATTTTCCATACATTTGTTTTGCAGTTTTATAGTATACTAGCTAGCGATACGACCCGCCTCGCCGCGCACAAACATACAAAGAGACAGACGCAGTGGGGGACTTTGTTTAATAATGTGTAGTGATTTGCTTATTTTCTGTCATTATTGTGTCAGTTGGTCAATCGCTATTAAAAAAAATACTTACCGTCTTTTAATTTTCACATAAAATAGCGTAAAAATATGTCCATCCACTGTATTGTATGACCATGTCTATTGTATTTATTTTTTATAAAATAGTGTGAAAATGTTTATATTCCCGCAAATAAGGCCCATGGCTGCCCAAATTTGAAAGTATTATTATATGAAAGAAATCCCTAAACGAGTAAACACTCCTAAAAACTGCAGAAACATTATATATGAAAATTTTACCTACACGCCCTTAGTAATGGCGTAAGCGCCATAGACAACAAGTCCCTTTCGCAGAAGCTAGAAAACATTACATTTGTGTTAGGAATCTATTAGACAACACCCAAGAGACGTAAAGCGGAGGGAGGGACCCTCGGTGAGGGTTACCTGATCCAAGTAATATGCTTCTTATACCGCAAAAAATGCGTTTTTACCCGACCGCGGAAAGAGGGTTATGTTTACAGTGTTTTGGTTTACTTACCATCAGGCGGGCCGTATACTTGTTTGCCACCGACGTGGTATTATAAAAATACTTACCTAACTCATTTATTCAGTCATTACCGTAAAAAGTTAACGTAATGGAAAACGTCATTATTTATAAAAATCTGGGACGTCAAAGACTAAAGAGAGTATTAGAATTATGTCATTTATGTATATTCAAAGTGGTTCTATTAAGTTAGGATTGTATAAAAAATTAAATCTTTAACAAAGACAATAGTTATTTGTACAACAAGAGATCAAAGTTTGATATTTCTTCGAGTGCTTATTTTGAGTCCCGTGCAAGCGAAAGATTCTATAATAGATTCACGAGCGTAGCGAGTGAATCTAATTTAGAATCTTGAGCGTAGTAAGGGATTCAAAAGCGCACGAGATGTAAATAACTTTGATCTCGTGTAGTACACAAAATTTTTCACCCTAAGCAGTGAGAACATACCTAGAGGGACAAAGATAATAGAACCCAAGTAGGTATATCGAACTTATATTAGACCCCGCATGTTGAAATGACATTTGACTATAAAAGTAACTTGATTGACATTTTGTCTCACTCAGTGAGCAAAATGCGGTTTTGTTCACTCATACTGTCTCACTAAGTGAGCAAAATGCGATTTTGCTCACTGAGTGAGACAAAATGACTCAGTGAGCAAAATCGCACTTTGCTCACTGTTTTTAAGAAGCAAAGTACCCTTGTTCGAGCTGCTGAGGTGAAAAATCTTTTTGTTGGTAAGTCTGTAAAGATAGAATTTTGTATATTACGTTTAATAAGTGTGCATATATTATTTAATAACGTGGCTTGCGGTAGAATCCAGACGCCGCCGTAACTTTTATGCCTTTATGATTATAACACGTATGAAGACAACGTAAATATGCAAATCCACACGAAATTTTATGTAAATCCGTATACTAGACTGTATCTAAGTAGTCTACATATTTATATTACATACAGAATCAACTGTGGTAGTTGTGACTAGACTAACAATTTCTTGTAATATAATTATTTCATAGCACTAAAATTTATAATCCACACACGTCATATAAAATATAATATAATTATCAAGTTTATTTCAGCCTCTCTTCTACGGGACGTGTAAAATCACTTGAATTTTTTAGCACTGTAGAATTCACACACCGGGGAGTCGTGCGGGTCCACGGTGTGATAAGTGGAGTCCAGACGGGGTGATCGAATCGACCGATTTGATCAGAAATGAAATTGGAGTCAGTTTCAAATTTAATTTTATATTTATAGTGATATTTGAGCTCTCTAAATTAAAAAAATTGTCCAAAACGAAAATACTGGCTTCACAAATTGGTATTCTAGCGGACGCACTGCCTGATTTGATCGGACAATTTGATCAGATTGCCTAAAAATTGTCCCGTCTAGACTGGGCTTTAACCGCATGGCTTGCCCTAACTTTCGACTCGCTCGAGTTAGTATAGCGATAGCAATAACACCCCTATTCCTTCGCGTTCAGTACCCTCCTGCCCTTGGCATTGGTCGGACGCACAGCACCCTCCCTTAGTTCGTAATCTGGTATTTTTTCCGTAAATACTGATAGAAATGTTGCATAACAGTAATTGGACATATTATTTGGTTTGGGAACAATGTGTTACCAGTTTGAATTGCTTTTAGGATATTGAGCAAAATTTATTTTTTTAACTACTCAAAGAGTTCGGCTAATTATTTTTTTCTGTGAATCTACTACAGATTTGAAACCACGCCACGTTTAATTTAGACAGAGCCTACTAGAGTATTTATTTTTTAATTATGTGACAAAGTTTTTGGACAATATTGTGACTTTTAAAAGGCTCCAGAGATTTGTATTTTTGTAACTTACGTCTAACAAAAAGTTGGAAGTTTTGGGAACTGTTTTTAGACTTAGTGAAGTGTTGAGTGAACTAATACGTACGGATTTATCAAATTTAAACTTTGTTGGGTGAGTTGGATTGTTGAATAGTTAAATAAGTATTTGTGCCACTAGTGAGCAAAGTTATTTTTTGGCGCGAGCGAGCATTATAAGTGAATTATTCATAGGTGGAAATAACTTTTCACTTCATTAGTAAGAATAAATACTACGAATAAAATTAAACCACCTTTTGATTTCTCAGTCACATACGTAATAATAAAAAGTTTCTTTAGTGTTTTACAGGTTTTTGTTGTATAGCTATACAATTGATAGTATGTTACATATTTTATATAAATTGAAATGTATTGTCAGTGGGTATATTTAATCTTAGATTGACATTCCATTTCGGCGTTTCCATAGTAAAATGAACAGTATTGCAGCTGCAGTTGGAAATGGAATGTCACTTTTAAGACTGCCGACGGGGTGTCCGTAAATGCTGAAACGGCCTAAGTATAGGTAATGTATATTTTAATGATAAAGAAATCTCCATAATATACATTTACACAACATAAATAAATACAAAAGCCGCCATTTATTTTGTTATTTAATATCTGTTTTAATTTGGAACTTTAATAAACAGTTAATACAAAGTCAAAAAAAAACCGCTATTTATAAAACCTTCAAGAATATTACTTTTATTTATATCAAAGTATAGTTAATCTTTTTCCGAGTTAATATTAATCAGCATAAAACAATATCTTGCTCATTTTTAAGTGGTCATAAAAAATATACGTTTTATGAGTTATGGCGTTTTAATACACCGACGTTTTTCCAATTTTTTAACGATCTTTTCTTTTACGAGTTAACAAGACGCGTTAAAATTACATGTTTACAACATAAAGTAGGTTAAGTGTGGTTAAGCAACATTAAGTGCTAAGAAATAAAAACAGTTTTTAGGGTTCCCTACCTCAAAAGGAAAAAAACGGAATCCATAAAGGATCACTTTGTTGTCCGTCCGTCCGTCCATCCATCCGTCCATCTGCCCGTCCGTTCGTCCGTCCGTCCGTCTGTCACGATCATTTATCTCGGGAACGCGTGGAAGTATCGAGTTGAAATTGAAACCATATACTCAGTAAAAAAATCAAACTTCTAAGTTAACGCTATGGTTTTAGGGACACCCGATTTAAGTTACAACTTGATTATCAGTCATGTTAGTCAGTGTTCGTATTATTTCAGGACATAGTTTTAAAATAAGAACTTAACTTCAATTGTATGGCGGCGGTTGTGACTCTCAAGTACCTATAGTCTGTATCTTTAACTATTTCAAAAAACCGGGCAAGTGCGAGTCGGACTCGCGCACGAAGGGTTCCGTACCATAATGCAAAAAAAAAAGCAAAAAAACACGGTCACCCATCCAAGTACTGACCACTCCCGACGTTGCTTAACTTTGGTCAAAAAAGTTTGTTGTATGGGAGCCCCATTTAAATCTTTATTTTATTCTGTTTGTAGTATTTGTTGTTATAGCGGCAACAGAAATACATCATCTGTGAAAATTTCAACTGTCTAGCTATCACGGTTCGTGAGATACAGCCTGGTGACAGACGGACGGACGGACGGACAGCGAAGTTTTAGTAATAGGGTCCCGTTTTACCCTTTGGGTACGGAACCCTAAAAAGGAACAAACAATTTGTACAGTTTCGGATAGTTATAACATGTATTGGTTAATCAACCAAATACAAAACCGCCTGGATCAGTCGCTGAACGACCTAGGTACATTATTTGATCATATAATGTTTTTATCTACCCTCAACTGCCTTAAGGAGCCATTTAAGGGTAGATTTTGTTTACTTTTATTTAAATACCTAAATACAGAGAATAACTAGAGATCAAATTGTATGTACGTATGTATTGCGGTGTCTCTGTATGAACTACTATTAACACCAAAATGATATCCGCGGCGTGTCCGCCCTGTGGCACTATTAGTATGTTAAAATATCAATTTTAATATTTAATGGCCCCCAAGTTAGCGTCGGAGTTCGTAATTAGTTTGATTGAAATTTTAATTGAAATTGTGGACGAGATGATTGAATACGTTTATGATACTCCGCTTGTGTTTAACTTACATTGTAAATAGTATAATATGTTTAACGTGCGGAACTGGAACTATAATGTGTCTTATATAACACTTTAAACTCTCGCGTTTTGTACACATATTTAATTACACAAACGACTGTTAACTATTGCCCACAGGAGAGAAAACTAGTGTGTTCGCGCGAACTGTACATTTTTCTCTCCTGTGGGCACTAGTTAACAGCTTGTGGGCATGTACAAAAGTAATGATTTTATCATAGCTCTCCAAATAAAAGATATTTCACGTGGATAAGGGTTAAATAAGAAAATTTACCTTTATAGCCCTTAAATCTTGTGTATGTCTACAGGAAAGACGTAACACAGTTTTCTGTTTGACCCTATAATAATAATTTAGCCTATACAAGTCCCACTCCTGGGCTCAAACATGAGAGGGCTTGGGTATACTTAGTCCCCACGCGGGTCTAATGCGGATTGGGGACTTCACAAACATCTTGCCCCCCGCGTGCTCGAGATAAAGGTTCTTATTAGACAGACAGGCCGGAAACTGTTTTCTCCCGAAATGGAAATTGTATGAAAAATGTACATTTTCGAATTTAAAAATAAAATAAAATTGATTAATTTTACGGTTTAGAGTCACTTGCTCGCACTCAGGCGACATGTTTCGGAGAGCCTAGGTCTCCTTTCTCAAGCACTACTTATAGGTACTTATCTTAACGCCATTTTTTTTTTCATTTTTCCTTTACTATAAAATAAGTTTTTGGCAAAAATTAAATTTTTAGTACACGCTTTTATCACTGACTGTACTTTTCTTTCCACATGCAACTAATGCTCATCGAGACAATTCTAAAAACCCCAAACACAATTAGGTTTCGTTGTTTTATCACATAGTTCCTATGACCACCTTCTGTCTCCATCATCAGATCAGCTCGATGACACCATAATATTGCATTGTCACCCGACTTACGTATGTATGCAAAATTTCAGCTCAATCGGAAACCGGGAAGTGGATCAAATTTAACTTGCAAGATTTGATTACAGACAACGGTTAGGTGAAAGTAAATAAAAGCTTGTAAAATAGCTTTACAGTACATATGGTCCTATTTTTCCGCACTAGTGCGTAAAATAGCACTTTTCGTGCGATGTCAAGTTTAAAGGGCCATATGTACTGTAAAACGTTGTACGATACACGTGCGAATAGGTAATTCGCAACTCGTGTCAATTTAAAACACTCCCTTCGGTCGTGTTTTAATTTATCGCCACTCGTTTCGAATTTCCTCTTTTTCGCACTTGTATCGTAAATAACTATTCTTTCCAAGTTTCATTATGCACCTTTACCCAACATTGATATAGTAGCTCTGTCCAATAAACAATCACCGGTAAAACTAATATAGTCAGCAGCGGCCATCTGATACGGGTGACGTTGACAAATGGCCGCGCTCATTCCGCGATAATTAATTTATTTTTAATTTATTCATGATCCGGTGTAGTGCCTGACTGACTAACGGGACAGGGGCTAGTGAATATGAGACTGACAACGTCTATACAACGTAAAGCCGACCACTCACAAAATTTGACAGTTCCGTACAACTGACCGGCCGATATCGTCCGGCGGACTGTTAGTCAGTGGTCGGCTTAAAGTGTCATTCTATGGAACTTGCGAACTATGTAAACAAAAGTCACTAGTATATTCATTATTCAGAGACAATTAAATATGGCGGTCTGTTTACATAGTTAGCAAGTTCTATAGAATGACACTTTATCCCGTGTCCTAAAGGGGGAGGCCTATGTTCAGCAGTGGACTTCTTATGGCTGAGATGATGATGATGATGATCCCGTGTCCTGTGTGCCTCATTGTTATTTACCAGGATTAGAATCCGGGTTAGGGTTTACTTCACAATGGGCATTTCATACCGTTAGTATTGTAAACCAAATTAGGTTGGACCTTAGATTGATCAAAATTTAAAGTCTGACACTGTACAATCAGTGGCGGATTAGCCCTAAGGTCCAGTAGGCCCGGGTCTATAGTTCGTTTTTTTTAGCATTAGAAAGAACTTGCAAGAAGGTAAGCGATCTTGACATGTCTTTTAATTGAAAAACGCTTTTTAAAAATCAAAAACTATTACTTATGAAAGCAGAAGAACATAAATGATCGTATTAGATTCATAAATGTTACATATTTGCCGTAACTTGTTTTTAAAATGTGTTTTTCAATTAAAAGACACATCAAGATTGTTTACCTTATTTCTAATGCTAAAAAAAACGAGGTATAGGGCGGCAATAAATTAGGGGCGGAAAATTGTGACAAAAAATTTCGCTGATGATAACAAGAAATAACTTAAAATGTCGTCAAATATGATGGGTGCTGCGAAATGGGCGGCTATAGGGTCTGGAGCCTACAAAGACTACAAATTCGTCACTGCGTACAATTGCGTACATATCTACGTAATGTAACGCCTAAAAATGTCACTGCAGTATTTTATAGCGCCACCTACAGTCGCCATCAGATATATCGCAGCGGCCAAGGTGCTCACAAATATCTGAACACGCCTCTATTGTCAAGGCGTTAGAGTGCGTGTTCAGATATTTTGAGCACCTCGGCCGCTCCGATATATCTTTTTTTTATTGAAAATAACATAGAAATATAAAATATTTGTACCACAGTACAAAGATTCGCCAAACTGCGGGGCAGTTTGTTGGCGATTGGCGATCTGATGGTGGCTGTATAACAATGACATAAAACTCGGCGTTGTATGGAAGTTAGCAGTCTTGACTATTTTACTACTCTCTGGTTCGGAAATACTGTTCACAGTGTTCATTAATCTAACCATCGAGCATGTCTGAATTAATTCTAGCATTCTTTTAACTAGTTTTTTTTTTTCTTTTTACACAAATTAAACCTATTTTTTTAAAGGAATACTAAAAATCATTTCATTTCTAAGCAGGGTGGGGCATATTTTTTAAGTTATTTATACGAATACGTTAGTAAACTGTTGGATACGTAGCCGTTTCCAAATTCTTCTAACTAACTTAGCAATCTGAACGATGCAGCGCTCCCCAACAATGCAGAATTAGGCAAACTTACCAACTTAGGCGAATTCTTCCAAACTCCGTGTTGATTTACGGTTTAGGAGATACGGTGGAATTTCTATATTAAAATCGCGAACTATTCGGGATGATAAATTTTAAGAGTTAAGTTGGGGCACGATGAAACTTATATTTTGAGTTATGGGGCTATTTAAAACGTTTATCGATGGGTAGGTGCTTAAGTTTCCGGGTACTTAAGAGGATAATGGACGACCGCTTTATACATACCCATTTTCCTCCCTGCATCTTGACATTATGGAAAATATTTTTATACATTTAATACCTATTACCTAGTAGGGATATCTACAGGTAAAATGCATAACTCATATTTTTAAGTAAATGAATGCCACATTAAAGCTAATTAAAAAATGTCTTTATTTTTAACACACCCAATGTTTATCCAACGAATCACAAAATAAACGTTCAGACTTTACTTGTGCAAATAAAATTAACCCTTCCAAAAACAAATTGCAAATCAAAAGTATCATTTCGTACCCGTGGGAACTTCGAACCCGAAACTACCAACTAATAGGACCGGCCAATTGCCCATTTATCAAGTCAAATAATCACTTAAATATACACCAAACAAACCACCCTTATTACCATACCGTAACGACTATTTTCGTACACGATTCGTGTTAACTTAGCTAACCTTTGATGCTTTAACACGCTACACGCTCTTAAGCTTCGACCTGACTTACGTTTTTCTGCCGAAAAACTATATCAAGCTAAATTGAACTTTAAAACAAGCATGTTTAAGTACATTTTTACTTAACGCTTGATAACAATTGACAAGCATCAGTCACGATCGCGATTTAATCCCCAAAAAGAATACCAAACGAATTTTCACCTTATTACTAGTAGTTAGAGTTGGTTTTATATTGTCGTGTATAACAGTAGGGTGGCCACGATAACAAAGGACACGCGACAGTCTCGTGCGCAGTTCACGCGTGCGTGGGGTGACAAGGATATGGGGAATTGATGCAGTCGTCCGTTAAAGCGGATGGATTTCGGCTGTCGGAAACGCAGCGATAAGAAAAAAATTTGGAGTGACAGTTGTGTTTATTATTTTAAGATTTTGTTTGTTGGTTAGACAATTAACGAGGATCAATGAACAATATAAACATAGATTCGGGAATTTTCATTGTCATCTAAGTAAAAAAAATCCGGACTCGCGCACGAAGGGTTCCGTAATGGACGCAAAAACGCCAAAATTACGTTTGTTTTAACAAGCCCCACTTAAATATTTATTTTATTTTGTTTTTAGCATTTGTTGTTATAGCGGCAACAGAAATACATCATCTGTGAAAATTTCAACTGTCTAGCTATCACGGTTCTTGAGTTACAGCCTGGTGACAGACGGACGGACGGACGGACGGACAGACGGACAGTGGAGTCTTAGTAATAGGGTCCCATTTTTAAGGAACCCTAAAAAATACGAAATCGAAGTACTAGAAACATAATCGATACACTAATTAGATGTCTCCCTTGGGGTCTGGGTCCCGTCGCATGACGTTTGATCTATGGGCCACGTGCCGGATATACCAATCCCGTGGGATGTATACCAGTCGCGAGGGATGTGTACCAGTCGCGAGGGAGGAAGATAGTTATATGAAAATAATGAACACTGCCATGTAGATCTTGGCTACCACGAGTTGGTTTTTGATATTTAATTAAGTACGTTAGCGTCTGCGAGTACTCTATCGCACCAATAGGTATCCAGCCATGATGAGACGTAAATAAATGTATTCTATTCTATTCTATTCCATTCTAAAATCAAATCAAATCAAATCAAAATATTTATTTGCATAAATAAGGGTACAATGGGTGGTATACAAAGTTTTCAGTCTCATTCCTTATTTTACCATAATATGGCGTACAAATATTCAATACGTTACCCATAGAGCTATATTCAATACATCAGTGCGATCGAGTTTACACAGTCGCTAACTTAAACGTCAATTAGTGTCATATCGTGGTAAGGCTACTGGTATACCTCTAGCCGCCCATACGTCAAACCTTGCCAAACAAAATGAAATTTTATTTTGTCAACACAAAGTCCAAATTAGAATGTAACAAGAGACCTTTTTATAGGTCTCTGGGCGGCTTGAGGTTAAAATGAGTACAGGTACTACAGGTTATAATAATTATTTTCTCCGAGAGATTTTGTTCGTGTAGAAATTTTTAAAACCCTTCAATTTAACCCCTTTAGACTTAGGTACACTCTTGCACCATTCACTAACCCAGGGTTAACCCGAAAAATATTTACTTAAAGGAGCTACAAGTAAGTACAACGTACAATATTTGATGAATAACAAATTTCAAGGTCACATTTAACATTAAATAAAATATATTTTTACTCCAACGAAATATAAAGAAAAATAAAATCATGGAAATAGAACAACATTTGTTAAAAATATACCGGGTGTGGCCTGTAACATGAGCAAATAATTAAAACATAGATTGTACTCCTCAAACGGTGACACTTTTGTTCATCAACTTTTAAAAATTATGAAGTATTTATACTCCCTATTTTTCATACAAAATAAATATAATCTTCAATGGACGCCATCGCCACGTCATATCATTGTGATTGACGTTGCTTGTCAAGCCATAAACATAACAAAATTCGCAATACATTGCGCCTTTGAATAACCTTTAAAGTGTATTAAAAATCAAACTACAAGTTATTTTCTAAAGTCGCTGAACAAATGTTGATCCGTATGAGGAGTACATACAACCTACAGTTAATTGTTTTGCTCATATTACAGGCCACACCCGGTATAAGTAGATCAAACATTTGCCTTTGTCCAGTAGTGGACGTCATTCGGCTGAGATGAGATCAAACATAAAATGATATAAATGAAAAAGTAACCAAGGAAAAAAAAACACAAAACAAAATATTCAATAAAATAATTCGATTTATTCCCTAAATTGTAAATAAAACATCTTCTATTTTTATTTAAACAAATTGTTGTAAAGACCCTCTCGCATACAACAAGGCATGAGCGTACATCATGTTTAATTCAATTTAGGTCCATTTCAAATACTTAACTCCGAAATATGGGACCCTGGCGGATACAATACGAACATTTATTTTAATAAAATGGTGAAACAGATTTTATCTACACACATGTCATTAGTGCTCTATATTGCGTTCAGAAACCGTAAGAAATGACAAGCTTTATTACAACCAATTTTACTATGAGAACTTTCTTATCTGTGGTAGTAGGAAAATTTGTACTTTAATGTACATAACGTTATAGATTTTTGTAGGTTATGAGTTTAAATTTGGAACAGCAGTCAAAACTCAAGTAGGTCTCTATTCTAGTATCCATAGATATTAAAACAGTTATCGATACGAAACGTCAATTTAGTATGTTTTTTAAATATAAACCGCACGATATTTGATCTCGAGTGACATGAGAATAGGGACTTCATTCTTTTGTTTAGGAATTTAAAAAAACTACGGATGTGTGACATGCGTGAAAAAAGTTTTCATTCACCGTCATTTGAGGTACAGTTCATCTTTTAGTTAGTTTTAAGTATGTGTTTAGATAAAGTAGTGTATGTAACTGTACATAATTAGGCATTAAAACACTCGTGTGATCCTATTAAGAAACTCACTAACGTTCGTTTCTTAAACCCACACTCGTATTTTAATGCCTCTCATTATGTAGCAGTCACATAAACTACTAATAACGCTTGTTTTGTTAGATTTTTACATCCCGTCATGTTATCATATCAACTTTGCCAGTAAATATTATGACAGAATTATTTAGGAGCTAACTAAAGTGCCATTCTATGGAACTTGCTAACTATGTAAACAAAAGTCACTAGTAAATTCATCATTTTTGATAATTTCAATATGGCGGTTTGTTTACATAGTTAGCAAGTTCCAAAGAATGACACTTTAAGGCCCCGTTCGCACGGCAGCTTTTTCAACGCGCGTTAAAAAAGCGTTTGAATGACACAAATGGATAACCATGTATGTATTCACACGAAGGCGGTTTTTAAGCGCGGCGCTTTTTTATCGAGCACTGTTCGATTTTCGGCGTTGAGCGTTGGCGTCAAATTGAATAGAGCATACGGAATTCCGTGTATCTGTTCTCACAAGCGTTAAAAAAGCGCCGGCGCTGCTGTCAGTTGGCTGTCAAGTGTCAATTTTTGGTGTCAATCGTCAAGATTATTATTAGTTTCACCTTAAAAATGTCAACTTATGCTTACATATTCCTGAAATATTCAAGCTATATTCAAATAATACGTCGTAATAGCAAATAAAGTATGGCTTTGCTGAGATGCGTACGTGGCAGTACGACTCACAAGTGATTTTTAAGCGTTCATATGAACACAAATATTGGAAACGGTAAAAAAGCGCCAACTAAGGTGGTTCGCCTAGGTTACTCAAAACTTAACTCTCGCTAGATGGCATCACTTTTGCAAAATTTCAGATTTTATTTTTTTGTGAAATGGTCTTGGTATTTGTATACTTAAAAGTATGTTTCGCGCACTCTTTAAGTAAATATTGAACTATTAAAATAAACATTGAATACTTCATTGTGCAAAAACCACCTTTTTAATTCGACGGAGTGTTGCTGTCACGCTTTTTCCTACTATTACTCACACATGCAAACAGTGTTTCCGCGATCCTTGTAGTAGACAATTTCACACAACGTAAGTATGTTGCAATAGCGTAACGGTATGTTCGTGGAAATACGTGCAAGAGGATTGGGGTTCAAGACTGGTGCGAGTAGGTAATTTCTTTTTGTTTCTCCTTTGTGTTATCTTACCTTTAAACGAGCAATTATTAGATATATAATTATCAGGGGTCGGACTATTATGTATGTAACTAGAAGGGGCCTTTAGGTATATCCAGGAGCAGCAATGAAACACCGAGCTATCTCAATCGTGTGTAATTCAGAACTGACAAGCTGACATACATAAATATTTCCCTACCCTCTAGTCGGCGCATGTAAACTTAGATCTACCCCATATTACATATATAACACCCCCCTTCTTAATTTATACTACCAATTTTAAACATAATAGTAGAGGTAATAATTAACTTATTTAAGCAATACAGTTAAGAGCGGTAACTCCCTAAGAGCAAAGTATTTAATTTTAATAACATAATAAGTTTGTTTTAAGTCTGTACTACTAACTAGGTAAATAAAGAAAAACAAAGCATACAATAATTATGAAATATTAACAGCGTTATTAAATTTAATCTATTTCGAAACCAAAACGCACAGGTGGTTTTCTAATGCGTTTCAATTCCGGGGCCGGGGCTAGTGTCAGTGCGGGCGCGGCAGGCGGCGCGGGCGCGGGCGAAAGCGCGGGCGCGGGCGCGGGCGGGGAGCGCGGCGGCGGCACCGACGCGCGGGCGGGTGACACCTGCGGGGTGCTGTCTGACGGAATAGAGCTTGGCAAACAATACGCGAATCGCGACTTTAATTGGTCTAAGTGTCTACTACATGTGGTACCATTTTCCTTTGTCACTACGTAATTACGAGAACCCGTTACTTTTGATACTGTTCCCGGTACCCACTTATCCCTCGCGTTAAATTCTTGTACCCATACTGGGTCCCCTTCGTCCATTTGATTAGGTAAAATACCTCCTGCTGATTCGATCTGTTTATGTTGAGCGCGATGGACTCTCTTTTCAACTGCGCAGGTAGGCTTTAAATGGTCCAATCTAGAACGAAGTCGTCGTTTCTGTAGTAACATAGCAGGAGTTTCTCCCGTAGTACCTTGCTCACAGTTACGGTAATTCAGTAAGAAAGTTTGTAATGTCTCCTCTATGTCTTGATTTTCTCTTATAGCTTTTTTTATAGCTCTTTTACACAGCTTAACTGCACCTTCTGCGGCCCCGTTAGAACTTGGGTGATATGGTGCTGTAAATGTATGTTTTATTCCATTTAATCTCATAAATTCATCCATCTCTTGACTTGTGAACGGCGGTCCGTTATCTGACACGACTTCCTTTGGCAGTCCGAACCTCGCGAAAGTCTCCCGCAACACCTTAATTACTGCCTTTGCTGTTGTCCTGGTCATTAGGAAAGCCTCAATCCATTTAGTGGTTGAGTCGATCAAAATAAAAAAAGTCCTACCTTCATAAGGTCCCAGAAAGTCAACATGAAGCCTACTCCAGGGCTCCAAGTAGTATGGCCAGGGTTGAGATTTAACTCGGGGTGGTGCACAAGCCTCCACAGCGCAAATAGCGCAGTTTCGACTCATCGCTTCTATATCACTATCAATATTTGGCCACCAAACGAAACTACGAGCAACACTCTTCATTTTGACCATACCTTGGTGACTGCTGTGTAATTCCTTTAAAATATTGGCTCTTAAGTCTTCTGGAATTACCATACGATAACCCCACATTACACAGCCACCTTCGACATACAGTTCCTGCCTTCTGGAGAAAAATTGTTTTAATTCTTCGCTAGTAGAAGATGCTGGCCACCCTCCTCTGATGTATGTAAGTACTTGCCTTAAAATAATATTTTTCTCCGTCGCTTTCTGGACGTCCTGGCTGGTAAGGGGCAAAAAGTTTTGTACGAAATTCAGATACGTTATTTCCTCACTGGTCTGAATACTATCGGGCCTGATCGGCGGTAGTCGGGAGAGGGCGTCAGCTCCATTTTTAGTAGTGTGCACATACTCAATATCATATTGATAGCCGCCTAAAATAATTGCCCATCTTTGCATGCGACTGGCCGCCATCACCGGTATCCCGGCTTTGTCTCCGAAGATCGTCACCAACGGCTTGTGGTCGGTCCTCAAAATGAATCTGCGGCCGTACAAGTATTGGTGGAATTTCTTTACTCCATAAATAATGGCAAGTCCCTCTCGTTCTATCTGTGAGTATGCCTTCTCCGCGCTGTTCAATACTCGCGAAGCGTAGGCTATGGGGCGCTCCGTACCGTCCGGCCATGCATGCGATATCACGGCGGCCACGCCCACGCTGCTCGCATCTGTCGTCAGAATCAGTGGGAGGTCTGGCGAGTAGTGGGCCAGCACCTCACTGGAAGCCAACAATCGTTTAACCTTATTAAAAGCCTCCTGACAAGGCTGAGACCACTCAAATTTAATATTTTTTTTTAGCAACTCATATAAGGGTGTCAGTATTGTGCTAATATTTCTCACAAATTTCGCATAGTACATCGCCATTCCAAGAAAAGAACGTAACTCGGACACGTTACTAGGCGTTGTTACATTCAAAATATCCCTAACCTTCTTGGGACAGGTGTGGAGTCCTTCTTTATCAACTACATAACCTAAATAGGTAATTGAATTGGCCAGGAAAGAACATTTATCTTTTTTAATCTTTAAACCGTATTTTTCGAGCCGTTCAAACACTTTATAAAGGTTTTCTGTGTGTTCCTTGTCATTTTCGCCCGTAATGACTACGTCGTCTAGGAACACACCCACTTTCGGCAAATCTGCAAACATCTGTTCTAGAATCCTTTGGAAAATGCCTGGACTCGAGGATAGACCGTAAATCAACCGGTTGTATTTAAATAAACCTTTGTGCGTATTAATCACAGTGTATTTGGCAGTATCATCCAGCACCAATTGCGCATATGCTTGAGAGAGGTCAATTTTACTAAATTTTTGACCTCCATGCAATTTTGTAAACAAATCTTCGACCCTAGGCAAAGGAAAACGGTCCACATCTAAATGTTTATTAAGACTTATCTTGTAATCTCCGCAGATGCGTATAGTTCCGTCAGACTTGACCACCGGTACGATAGGTGTCGCCCACTCGGAGGTCTCGACGGGCGTGATGACGCCGTCGCGCTCCAACCGCTCCAGCTCGCGCTCCACCGGCTCGCGCAGCGCGTACGCCAGGGGGCGCGCGCGTAGAAACACGGGATGCGCGTCCGGCCGCACTCGCAGTGACACTAGCCCGCCGTTGTACCTCCCCAGGCCCTCCGAGAACACACTCTTAAACCTGGAACTGAAATTTGACAGATTAAAATCTTTCGATGTTTTTACATAATTAATCAAGTCTGACTCGATCGAAACCTTAATAATTCCTAACTCAACTAACCATTGCCTGCCCAGTAAATTAGTTTTACCATCCTCTATAACAAACAAATCGAGCGGCATTGAGCGATCCTTATACTTAATTAGTGGCTTCAATCTACCTAACGGACGAACTTTCTCCCCCGAGTAATATCTTAATATTAGATGACCCGGTTTAAGCTCACAATTAGAAAAATATTTTTCATAAACTTTTGGACTAATACAACTTATGGCACTACCTGTGTCAATCTCCATCTTAATATCGTGATTGTTAACATTCAGGGTCACATAATAGGGTTTATATTTACTAAAATTATCTTCTTTTACAAAGGAAAGATTTACCTCTAAGTCATATGTTTCCTCTTCCGAATACTCATCCTCAACGTAGTTAACTTTTGTCAACCTCGGGCACATTTTTTTCAAGTGTCCGTCTTGATTACAAACACGGCATACATAAAGTCGAAATTTGCACGTCTGAGCCGCATGCGCACCACCACACGCTGAGCACGTCCCATGTCCTTGACCTACTTGCGCGCGGCTGCCGTCAGCTGATCTCGACGTCACAGGTCCCCGATAACTATTGTTCGGCCGCTGTCCGTTCGGCCTCCATCGGTTAACTTCGTTGCGAACTACTTTGGTTTGCTCGTCGCTTTTCGGATAACTTCGTGTGTTCCGTAATGGCGTCTTGAAATTTGAATGCTTGTCGTTGCTTATAGAAAAACATGGCGTCGTGGCGTCATTTCCTGATGACCGACCTCGACTTTCTACCGCTGCCGCATTAACCTCTGCTGCCTCCATCGCTATTGCTAATCCCTTAGCCTTAGCAAACTTCAGGTCCTTTTCCGTAAATAGCCGCATTCGAATAGTCTCATTATACAATCCACACACGAATTGATCTCGTAAGCTGTCATCCAACCACGTACCAAACTCACAATATTTAGTTAGCTTTTGCAAGTCCGCAATAAAATCCGCTATCGATTCATTTTTCGACTGCTTGCGTTGACGAAATTTATATCTTTCCGCTAAAACACTAGGCCGCGGCTGCAGATGATTTGACATAAGTTTGACAAGTTCACTGTAGGTTTTTTCTGATGGTTTAGTCGGAGTACACAAGGTCACTAATAAATCGTAGCTATCTGCTCCCATCGCGGTAATTAATAATGGTACTTTGCGATCATCTTGCACATCATTTACTATAAAATACTGCTCCAGCCGGTCTATATACGTCGCCCAATTATCTTTGTTCCGATCAAACGCGTCCATCTTGCCAACCGCCATTTTTGCCATTCTGTTCGCACAAGATACTCGTATCACTCAAATCACTCAAATACGTTCGCGCACTCGCTGATTCGATCACGACTCGTCGCCAGATTATTATGTATGTAACTAGAAGGGGCCTTTAGGTATATCCAGGAGCAGCAATGAAACACCGAGCTATCTCAATCGTGTGTAATTCAGAACTGACAAGCTGACATACATAAATATTTCCCTACCCTCTAGTCGGCGCATGTAAACTTAGATCTACCCCATATTACATATATAACAATATACATATATAAAAAGTGCGGATGACGTCAAACCACTTATAGGATGATTTCAAATAGTATTTTTGATTTTCATAAACAATTATCACTTATCATTTATCAACCTCTTTATTAAACGATATCGCCACTTGAAATGAGTAAGTACGTTTTTGACTGACACATTGTCAATCAGATGAACAATAAATTGACTTCGTTATTGTTTAGCTATTGTATCTTCACGATTATATTTAGCTAAAATTTATATTTACTAATGTATAAGAAAACGCTCTAAAATGTCATCTTTACTCGAATATTGTGGCAATTTTCGTTTTTGGAGGTACGTGACAAACACGTATACTGCTCTTGCTGTAATCAAGATATACCAACGAAGGTAAGCAATATTATAAGACATTTGGAGACAACCAAACATGTCGGAAACGTAGAAATAATTATACCTTAAGGTAACAAGTTTCGTGAAATTTATTTTATTCACTACATCACCCTACCACCTGTATTATTAATTCCATGGATTTATTTACGATTATTTTGTTAATTCATTAATACTATTTTGTTACTACATGTCACACGGAAGTTTAAATACAAACTCAAACATCATCCTGTGTGCAAGATTACGTCATTTTTACGTCATCCGCACTTTTTGTCCGACCCCTGATAATTATTACCCGACTACGGCAACGCAAAATGAGGGTTATGATTTTGACCGGTATGTATGTGGGTATGTATGTATGTTCATCTGTTCCCTCATAACTTCTAAAGTACTTATTATAATTTAACAAACGATGTGTCATTCGAATCGTCTTAATCGTCCGCTGGTTATAGGCTATATGGCGTCACAAAAAAATGAACACTGCGCCCTCTAGAGGTCATAAAGTCACGAACCAAAAAACTAAAATTAAGTAATGATGATGTGTTATACATCATCGGAAAGAGCTCAATTAGCACATTTCAAATATATAAATATTGTTAGCTTTTGCACCCGGGTTTGCTTGCATGCGCCAGATAAAATATTAATTAATCGGTTAGGTGATTCGAACTATGAATCTACAAGCGCTCTGGATTTTATCCGCGTGTTACGCGACTACGGCGATACAAGAAGGTTTTTGCAAAAGAAATTTGTTTGGCTGCTATACATGGTGTTTTTTTAATGTCCTGCAACATTTTATAACGTGAATAGGTATAGAAGTCCTGATCAGCCAAAATGTATGAAACAGTCAATTTTTTTACAAGATACGTACGCGTTCCGAAGCCGGGCACCTTCGGCGCCCTCATACTAAAAGAGTCAGGCGGAGCCCGACGTACGCGTTCCAAAGCAGGGCGCCTTCGGCGCCCTCACACTAAAAGAATCGGGCGGAGCCCGACGTACGCGTTGCAAAGCCGGGCGCCTTCGGCGCCCTCATACTAAAAGAGTCGGGCGGAGCCCGACGTACGCGTTGCAAAGCCGGGCGCCTTCGGCGCCCTCATACTAAAAGTGTCGAGCGTAGCCCGACGTACGCGTTCGAAAGCCGGGCGCCTTCGGCGCCCTCATACTAAAAGAGTAGGGCGTAGCCCGATATACGCGTTCCAAAGCCGGGCGCCTTCGGCGCCCTCATACTAAAAGTGTCGGGCGTAGCCCGACGTACGCGTTCCAATGCCGGGCGACTTCGGCGCCCTCATACTAAAAGAGTCGGGCGGAGCCCGACGTACGCGTTCCAAAGCCGGGCGCCTTCGGCGCCCTCATACTAAAAGTGTCGGGCGTAGCCCGACGTACGCGTTCCAAAGCCGGGCACCTTCGGCGCCCTCATACTAAAAGTGTCGGGCGTAGCCCGACGTACGCGTTCCAATGCCGGGCGACTTCGGCGCCCTCATACTAAAAGAGTCGGGCGGAGCCCGACGTACGCGTTCCAAAGCCGGGCGCCTTCGGCGCCCTCATACTAAAAGTGTCGGGCGTAGCCCGACGTACGCGTTCCAAAGCCGGGCACCTTCGGCGCCCTCATACTAAAAGATTAGGGCGGGGCCCGACGTACGCGTTGCAATGCCGGGTGCCGTCGGCGCCCTCATATTAAAAGAGTCGGGCGTAGCCCGACGTACGCGTCCCAAAGCCGGGCGCCTTCGGCGCCCCCATACTAAAAGAGTCGGGCATAGCCCGACATACGCGTTCCAAAGCCGGGCGCCTTCGGCGCCCTCATACTAAAAGTGTCGGGCGTAGCCCGACGTACGCGTTCCAATGACGGGCGCCTTCGGCGCCCTCATACTAAAAGAGTCGGGCGTAGCCCGACATACGCGTTCCAAAGCCGGGCGCTTCCGGCGCCCTCATACTAAAAGTGTCGGGCGTAGCCTGACGTACGCGTTCCAAAGCCGGGCGCCTTCGGCGCCTTCATACTAAAAGAGTCGAGTTCCCCCACATACTCAGTGTTATCAGGTTTTTTAAAAATCAAAAACGATTACTTATGAAAGCAGAAGAATATAAATGATCGTATTAGATTTATAATTGTTACATATTTGCCGTAACTTATTTTTAAAATGTGTTTTTCAATTAAAAGACACGTCAAGATTGTTTACCTTATTTCTAATGCTAAAAAAAACAAACTATAGTAATAATTGTGTTTTTCATTCATAGACAAAATCCATTATTTTTAACCACAGGAAATTTTATACACTTCTTTTTAGGGTTCCGTACCCAAAGGGTAAAACGGGACCCTATTACTAAGACTTCGCTGTCCGTCCGTCCGTCCGTCCGTCTGTCACCAGGCTGTATCTCACGAACCGTAATAGGTAGACAGTTGAAATTTTCACAGATGATGTATTTCTGTTGCCGCTATAACAACAAATACTAAAAACAGAATAAAATAAAGATTTGAATGGGGCTCCCATACAACAAACGTGATTTTTGACCAAAGTTAAGCAACGTCGGGGGTGGTCAGTACTTGGATGGGTGACCGTTTTTTTTTGCTTTTTTTTGTTTTTTTTTTTTTGCATTATGGCATTCGTGCGCGAGTCCGACTCGCACTTGCCCGGTTTTTATTGCAGTGAGGATGTCCTGATTGTAAAAATCAGAGAGATTAGGAAGAGTATAATTACTAATTATCTTTGTAAAAATAAAAGAATACGTGTAGCCCATACTTAATAATCGATTTATTATAATAAGAAAAATTAAATAAAAATAAAAAAACAATACGAAATTTAGGTGTAACAAAAATACAAAAAGTTATGTTGAAATGATGATGAATGAAATGACTGGGGATCGAACCGGGAATCTTCCGTTTGCAAGTAAAAAAGCGACTGTTTGCATAACACGCCATGATAGTTCTTAGCTAAGCTGACGAACTTCTCGCTTAGGTCAATTAACTACCTGTCAAATATCAGTGTCAACAAAATTGCACTAAACATGACGGCACTCCAAATTCGAGCCGTGGTCGGCCCGGCAACGTCGGAAATAGTATGGCAACGTCGCAAATGTATCTGTACACGACATTTGTGACACACACATACGTAAAATTGATGAAAAGTTAACTATGATTTTTGCATGATTTCTGTATGAAACATTGTTTTCCTGTTAATTTCGCGCAAACGAATATTCGAAAGAAGATAAATGCGGAAATATTTGTGTACTAATAGTGTGTAGTTACTTAATGAGCTTTGATTGAATTTTGTATGAAAAGCGAACCACCTTAAGCTGTCGTACGAATGGGGCCTAAACGAACATGGCCGCCGCCATACATTCGAAGTTTCGCTCTCATTTTGAAATAACATACTTAAGAATATAAATTCAATTCGAATTGGCATGACAGTAACATTTGTAGATATTTTCCGTTAATTTAGTGTTTTTGTATTTGTATGTTAATTTAATTAAATGAAATAAAACTAGCATCTTAGTTTAGTTTCCACACACTAGATGGCGGTGTTTTAATTTTGTCCATGTTTGTTAATGTAAAAGCATATCGATAAAAGTGAATAGAGCGTGAGATAAAGCGACAAGTGAACATATTAATAGAAAATTAATTATACATTGAATCGTATAAGTTTCAACTAAGGGCACAGAATAAATAATTGTACTTGGTACAGAAGGATCACTTTCTAACAAAACGCGTCTGTTACGATCAGCACAGATATGGCCGCTAGGTGGCGACAGCGCCACGCGCGGCTTATGGCTTTCCCCAAAATTGGGGTGGAACGGATGTACTAAAAGTAGCACTACCTGTAGCAAAGCGACGAAATCGCGGAGTGAGCCACGCCTGCTTAGGGTATTTTTGGTGTTACATACACTTTTATAACTTTAATCTGTTCAGACTAATGTTGAAGTGTCTGTGATAAAATTGAGGTCACTTTTGTAAGTGCTCCATCATAATAATCTTTTAGATGGAGTTTTAATTTATTATGTTAAGATATCAAAGTGCCCCGCTTTTCAGTGCCACAGAAAAGATAATTGTTTAAGTTTTTACATAAATTATTAATATTATACAAAGTGAACTGTACGTCGTTGCATCGCCTCTGATTTTGGCGAATTTCCAAAATAAGACCAATTTTAAGATGTCGGATGCCAAAAAATAGCTTTGTTTTAAAATCAGAATGAGCAACGCTACATTAATTAAATTACTTAATAAAAGAATTTAAAACCGGCCAAGTGCGAGTCTGACTCGCGTTCCAAGGGTTCCGTGTAAAAATATGTTGGATATTCTCAAAATGAGCTCTTTCATTGGACATAATATACATAGTTTGTAAAACTTTATTTTTTAATTTTCTAATTTACCCCCCTCGATCGACTAAAAACACTCCCTTCGGTCGTGTTTTAATTTATCGCCACTCGTTTCAAATTTCCTACTTTCCGCACTTGTATCGTAATATACTATTATTTTAAATGCAGTGAAATACCCTATTACAAGCTTTTATTTAGTTTCACCTGTCCCGTTTTCGTTCTGTAATCAAATCTTGCAAGTTAAATTTGATCGGGTGCGTCGTATAATATATACCAACATTTGATATAATCTAATTTTAATATCATTTACAACATATAACACACGTTGGGGCTACCAACAAAAAATATATGTTTATAACATATATGGTAGAAATGCCCTAACATACTTCGTATATATATTAATAAATAATATAAAGGTTGTATTGGCTAATTATTTTTTATATAACATTCATAACTTATAGGAATTATTACAAATAAAGATATTTGAAATATCTTATATATATTATAACATAATAATTACATGAGAAAAATACCTTCCAAAATATATCATACACGTAACAAAGTAATTAGTATCTTCTGCCGGTTGTTCTTTACTAAAGCAGGTCTCCGTTAGGTACGACGACGAGCGAAGCGAGGAGGAGTGTTAGGTTGAACTGTGAACAAACAGTGCGCGAGCCGAGCGAGCGAAGCGAGCGTACCGCGGCAGCGGCCGGCGAAGCGCCAGAACGAAATTGGTCCATGGTTTAATAACTTACCGGAATTTATTATTCATTTATGTTCTTAGATCTATTAACTGATATAGTTTTTGATCGTTCGACTATATAATTTTTATGAAATTCAAGTTTTATACAATATGAAATTATCTACATTGAATGTTATTCAAAAACAAATTAGCCATTTTGACATTATACGATTTGGGTTTTATAAAATGCAAAACTTATATTATTCAAAATTATACAAAGTGAGCGTATATCTTGTGAATGTTATATTAATAATTGGTATATATTATATTACTTACCCAATTTGATCCACTTCCCGGTTTCCGATTGAGCTGAAATTTTGCATGCATGTATAAATCGGATGACAATGCAATATTACGGTACCATCGAGCTGATCTGATGATGGAGACAGGAGGGGGCCATAGGAGCTTTGTGATGAAACAACGCAACCTAATTGTGTTAGGGGTTTTTAGAATTGTCTCAATGAGTATCAGTTGTCTGTCGTAAGAAAAGTAAAATCAGCGATAAAAGCTTGTACCAAAAATGAAATTTTTGCCAAAAACTTTTTTATCTATATTATTGACTGCTGACCTTGCCTGCTAAGAGACAAAGTGACAAATTTAATAGACAAAGTGTTAATTTTCCCGTTTTTCCTTACCCCTTGGGATTTCGTGAAATTAACACTTTTAGTGCCGTCATGAAACTGGGTAAAGGATCCATAATTACGCCAAGGAATGTGTCCCTTGCATCACATAGCGTAGGGGAGGCCGGGGTAAATTGAAATAAAGGTAGCCATCTATTTCAGTGACAAGTGATTCGAATTAGTCTACTAAAAATATTTTTGATACAAGTTTTTCTGTACCTTTTTTCAGCTTTAACGCAATGGTACGTAGTTCCATTTCTAAGAAACCTAAACTCAATATCGTTGCGTTGCTTTATCACATAGCTTCTATGGCCATATTTGGTCTTCATTTTTCATTCATTCAGTACGGATATGATGGTCGTTCTTGTCTACGTGACAGCGTGTTAAAAAGGTGTCCGTCGTCACTTTCTATCCCACGGTGTTAAAAAGTGACAGTTATTTTATCACGTGGATAAAGTTGGATAAAGCTATCCGTAATACGCCGGCAGATCGATGAATACGAATAAATTATTTATTTAAATTTTACCATACAAACAATTGAAAAAATTACAAATGGCGGACTTGACTAATACAACATTCAAGAAATATCGTACCTGTCCTACTCCCAGTTAAATGTCGGTAACGCACTTGCCACCCCTCTGGTTAGACGACTACCATTAGGCGACTCGTCTGCTCGTTTGCCTCCTATATTATAAAATAAAACCGGCCAAGTGCGAGTCGGACTCGCGCACGAAGGGTTCCGTACCTATCATTACGCAAAAAACTGCAAAAAATCACGTTTGTTGTATGGGAACCCCACTTAAATATTTATTATATTCTGTTTTTAGTATTTGTTGTTATAGCGGCAACAGAAATACATCATCTGTGAAAATTTTAACTGCCTAGCTATCACGGTTCATGAGATACAGCCTGGTGGCAGACAGATGGACGGACAGACGGACAGCGGAATTTTAGTAATAGGGTCCCGTTTTTACCCTTTGGATACAAAACCTTAATAAAAACACAAGTTTCTAAATTGTAATTGAAAAAAATATTTACTTAAACAAGATTTTATTTATACACGTTCACCACCCCACCAAACCTTGTTATTCATTTGATGTAAATTAATACGATGTAAATAAATACCTACTCATTAACCCAAACATGTTAACACGCTAAATTATTAACACCCCATTGCATATTACTTTTTAATACTTTTTGTCGATAAAATCACGACCTTATTCTCTACACAAAAGCGTACATTTTTACTATTCACTCTACTTTTACACTTAATTAGTACATTCACTGAGGTAATATATTTTATCTACACACATATCATAAACTGTCTATGATGCCTTCAAAATTCGTAAATAATGGCCCACATTACGATAAACTGTTTTGTTACAGCAAATTTCTTATCGGTGAAAATGTGGTAATAGCTTCATTACTATATCAAAATCGATTTGGTAATGCATTTCAAATTTCGAACATCTCTGAAAAAAAAAGCAATTTGATTTGACCCCTATTCTAATATCAGTTGAGATGACGTTTTATTCGAAATCAAATGACAATTGCATACAATATTGACAAATCTCGCATGTTAGTTGGTATCGGACGATATGGTAATCGACCCCGATTCTAGCTTGTCTCTGAATTAAAAAAAAACTACGGATGCGTGATGCGGCCCCGACACTATCATGGATACTGACATTACTTTGACGGAATGACGTTTTTAGTGATAGTGTAGGGAGTGTCATGAAGGAATGACGGCAAGTAATGAAGTTTATTTTAATAATTTCCGTCAAAATTGGAGTTATGTCAAAGTAATGATACTAGAAATGACATTATACTGACAGTGAATTGGTTAGAATGATGGAATCAGAAATGACAGAAAGAATGATGGACGATAATGAAGTTATTAAACATTTTTAATATTTTTGAAGAAATGTCAAAATAATGACATTATACTGATAGTGAGTGGAGCGCATCACTCTAATCCCTCATTCCGTCATTTAAAGTACTTTAGAAGAAGGTTTTATACTAACAAGAGTCATTACTGGCATTTAAATCAATACGTGAAGTATACCTACTCTATTATCATTGCTCTAAAGTTTATTTTCACTTGACTCTTAAGAAAAGACGATGCACAAAGAAAATCTCTGTCCCTTTCTTAAAGTTTCCATACATGAAATAAAAATTAAAAACCTTTTATTTTATGTTGTTTACAACATTTAATTATATTTTTACCGGGAAACGCGAAAATCTAAATTTAATTATCTGCCTCTTTATCGTTCGAATATGCAAAAGTGAGGATGATGACGATGAAAAGTGATAGAGAGGTTAGATAACGAAATTTCGTGTTTCGCGGTAGACCCCCAGATTGTGATGGATTGTGGTAGTGGCGCCCCCTACGCAGAGTTTCGAGTAATATTCCCTATTCAGGGAAATAGAATAATATTACGCAATACTCTGCGTAGGGGTCGCCTCTAGCACATACTGAGGGCTTACCGCGTAATTTCGTTTTCTGCCTCTTTATCACTCTTGCGTATTCGAGCGTTAGAGACTGATAACGAAATTTCGATTTTCGCATTACGAAGTAGACCCTCTGAATTTGCTAGTGGACCCTACGCCGACTTTTGCGTAATATTCCCTTTTGCGTTTTATTTCGTGCATGGAGTTCAATATATTTTTTAAAATATGGTCAACATCCCTATTTTGTATATTCTGTATATGGCCTTATATAATAACATGTTGTAAGTATGCATCTATCCTATATATGTAAACTCTCTGGTTTATGGCATTATGTATTTATAAACACGTTACTGGCCTGAATTAGCTATGAATAGTTTTGATCTTCTCGTTTTGGTCTTTATCTCTCATTTTGACTTATGTATTTGTAAGAAGGATAAAACATATTAACTAAATCAGGCCTGTAAAGCTTAAAAAGTTTTATGACTAATTGAGAATGAATAGTTAGTGTTTATGGTTGAATGTTCCATATAAGACTATCCCGTTCGAACTTGCTTTATGACGGACTCTTTTTTTATACCTCCTTACTTCGAACCTCCACAGATATTGTTTTTACTAAACGTCAAGTCAACCGCAGAAACCCCGACTAGTTTTAATCAGCAAAATCCTAACCACTTTTTTAATAATTAATATAATTATGTACAAGTATTAGTATTTCGGATACCCCAAAAACCTGTGTCTTAAAGTGGGCTATAATGGTTTGTACAAAATAAAACGAAAGAACATGTACATTAAATTACAATGAAACAACACAATAAATTGAATATAAACCAATCCAGTACTTACGGTGCACGGAAATCTCAACGCTACGACTACACATATTTCGTCGGCTAGAAGACTGGCGTCAACTAACAAACAAGTTGTTGTGTTGCTGTTTGCGAGTGAGAAAATTCGAATATTGGCGAGAACTTTTAAATTTTAGCAGTGTTTTAAGCTGTTATTTTATATTTTCGCGCTTTGATTCACTTTACCGGATCGGAGACCGGATCCGGTGAATTTTGCCGGATCCGGTATCTTGAAAAATGTGCCGGATCCGGCCGGATTACCGGATCCGCCGGACCGGATTGCAATCCCTACATATCAGGTACCTTTTTTCTTAACCAAATACGTATACATTCTTACATAACAGAAGAATCCACTAGGTACAATCAACGTCGTATAGTAGGTGGCATCCAAAGTATTCAAATAGTTCGGTACACCATATAATAGGTATGTATGGCGTACCGAACTATTTGAATAGGTACTTTGGATGCTACCTACTATATGATGCTGATTGTACTTTAAGAATAGTTTGATTCCCGGTTCGTGGTAAGAATAAAAAAAAATATTTGGATACATTTTTTAACTACCAATCTTTCACACAGTCATGGCGCACGCACGCACGAAAAGGTTGAAACAAATAAATATTCTTTTTAATTAACTATTTCTTTTTCTGCATTTTTCTGGCTCATCGGGCATAGAGTTGCCACAGTACATAGTATAATTACGACAGGTTAGAAAGATTTGAATCGATGATTGAATAATGTCTTGGTTTTGTGTTCTTCAAAACGTACACTACAACATAACTAAGAACGGTTAGGAAAATAATAACTTAAAATTCCCCGTGAAAGGTAATGATGAAAATACTGATAGAAATACTGATAAGTGTGTGGGGAGATTTAGGAATGTCATGACCTGAATGGACCAAACGCTGGAGCGACATGAAATTTCATGTCATTGCTAATGATAGTGTCGGGGCCGTATGACGTGCGTGAAAAAAGTTTTCATTTGCCGCCATTTGACGTACAGTTTATCTTTTAATTAGTTTATAAGTAAAAAATAATTTGTTTTGTTGTTTTTTAAGGAACTATAACAAAAATTTCGTGTAAAATGTGCGATAAAGATATTTCGGAGACGCCATCTCATATCCGCGAGTTCCGCCAGAGAGCAAAGTCGGCTGTAATATGAAGTTAGTGAATATATCATAGAAAGTTTATAATATGTGTGTAGATAAAGCAGTGTATGTAACTGTACATAATTAGGCATTAAAACACTCGTGTGATACTATTATGAAACTCATTTCATTCGTTTCATAAACCCACACTCGTATTTTAATGCCTTTCATTATGTAGCTGTTACATATGCTACTGTATGCATGTACTTATAATAAGGTATCATTGCGAATAAATGTCAGTGCGTATCTGAGCAGCCTTCGTTTCACTCGTCCGTTCCGATATCTAACAGTGGCGACGATCTACCCGCGTGTTCAAAAAAGTGACTAGTGGCCGACATGAATTCGTCTCAAATCGGGATTTTGACGAATTTTGACCACAACACACAAACGTGGAAAGTGTACAAAGCGCGTATACAACAGTGGTTCATAGCTAATGGCATCGATGAACAAAGTGACGCGACCGGAACGAAGCGACGGGCAGTTTTGCTGAGCGCACTCAGCGATGCCACTTACAAGTTGGCATCAGATTTGGCATTGCCGAAAGATCTCCAAGTTGTTCCATTTGCCGACATATGTTCACTTTTGGACCGTCATTTTACACCAACAACTTGTGGGTTTCACGAGAGATTTAAATTTTATTCGGCGGTGCAAAATGAAGGGGAGACCTACCCCCAATATGCGGCAAGACTTCGCGGCCTAACGGCAGAATGCGGGTTTCTAAACGTGGAGGAAGCATTGAGAGACAGATTTGTAATGGGAATGCTTCCAGGATCGGAGCGAGAAAAATTATTCGCTCAGAAACCAGCTGATTTGACTCTTTCTAAGGCGGTAGAACTGGCAGAAAGCAGACGTTGTGCCCGCGCAGGGGCAACCACGGTAACCGGGCAGGAGCCGTCGAGCGCTAATCAAATGTTCAAGATTGCATCGAAAGATCAAAAAAGTGCTAAAGTGTTGTGTTCCGTTTGTGGTTTTAACAATCACACGGCCGAAAAGTGTCGTTTTGCTAACCATAAGTGTCGAAAATGTAATGTTAAAGGTCATTTGCGCCGTATGTGCAAAAAAATTAATTACGTAAGTGAGGTCTGCGGGGACGATGACGGCGATGACGGTGAGTGCCATTGCTATAATATTCGCTCATCATCAGGCGAGCCTATGACGACGCAGGTTCATGTTCATGGAGTGCCAATGAAGTTTGAGGTCGACACTGGCTCAGCGGTGACCGCAATATCCGAGCAAACGTATTTAAATAGTTTTAAAGATGTGGCATTGTCTAAAACCCATAAGAGCTTGGTATCTTATTCGGGTGATAAAATGCATTGCTTAGGGATCGTGCGGTTACCATTTACGTATGCAGGCAAAACTAATGTATTAAATGTGCACGTGATTCGCGGCGGGGCAGAGCCCTTGTTAGGTAGGGATTTTATATCGCAAAATAATTTAGAATTAGTACAGATTAATTTCTGTGAACAATCAACTAACTTTATGGATGAGTTGCATTCAAAATTTCCATCGGTTTTCTCAGACAAGCTGGGAACGTTTAATAAATATAAAGTAAAACTCAAATTAATGAATGATCATCAACCTGTTTTTTTTAAAGCGCGACCCGTGGCTTTTGCTTTACGCGATAAGATTGATAAGGAGTTGGACCGGCTGGTTAGCGTAGGCATATTAAAACCGGTTGAACATTCGTTATATGCATCCCCCATTGTGCCCGTGTTGAAGCGAGACGGGTCGCTGCGCCTGTGTGCGGACTACTCAGTGTCTATCAACAAACAGTTAATAGTGGAACAATACCCGTTGCCCACCGCCCATGAGTTGTTCGCTAGGTTGCACGGAGGTCAACAGTTCTCTAAGTTAGACCTTTCTCAAGCGTATGCGCAGTGTGTTTTAGATGACGAATCACAAAAAGTTACGTGTATTAATACACATAGAGGGTTGTTTTTATATACACGTCTCGTGTTTGGCCTGGCTAGCGCCCCAGCGATATTTCAAAGGGTTATGGAAGGGGTTTTAGCCGGTATGGAGGGCGTCCTATGTATGTTGGACGATGTTTTAATAACCGGTAGTGATAAGACTGAGCATTTGGCTAGATTAAATGCGGTTTTAAAACGTTTGCAGGACGCCGGGTTAACACTTCAAAAAACTAAATGCGAGTTTTTTAAGGATGAAGTGGAATATTTAGGCTATGTAATCAGCAAAGAGGGGTTAAAAAAGTCACCCGCTAAAGTAAGTGCCATTCTAAATGCACCAGTACCAAATAATGTAAATAAGCTACAATCCTTCCTGGGCCTCGTTAATTACTATAGGAATTTCGTTCCGGGGGCATCTACGGTACTTAGTCCGCTGTACAACTTATTGCAAAAAGGTAGTAAGTGGCATTGGAATGCGGAACACGATAATGCGTTTAAGCTAATCAAACAACACTTGGCTTCAGATCAAGTGTTAGCGCATTTTAACCCAAATGCAAAAATCATAGTCACTTCAGATGCGTCCCCTACTGGCCTTGGGGCTATTTTGAGTCTAATTGGGGATGACGGTTTGGAACGTCCGGTTTCTTACGCTTCGCGTACATTAAATGCGGCTGAAAAAAATTACTCCCAATTACAAAAAGAAGCAACAGCGATTATATTTGCCGTACGTCGTTTTCATCAATACCTCTATGGTAGGACTGTGCCGTTCGTTCTTCGCACGGACCATAAGCCGCTAACCACCATTTTCGGGCCCCACCGGGGTATTCCTGAGGTATCTGCTAATAGGCTCCAGCGCTATGCGATGTTTTTAAGTGCATATAACTATACTATTGAGTACATTCGGAGCGCTGATAACAGTGCAGATTACCTGTCGCGGGCGAGCGTAAACAATGATGACTCATCTGCCGGCGCGGGCCACACAAAGGGCGGGGCACCAGTGTCTATCGACGATAGGGCATCCTACATAAATTTTGTTGCTGACAACAGCTTACCTGTTACTTCTAAGGTGTTGCGTGAGGAAACTGAGAAAGATCCTTTATTAAACCAAGTCATAAAATTCATTTTAAACGGATGGCCAAAAAAAATAACAGTTCAGGGTATTCAGCCGTATCTACTCTGTAAAAACGAATTAGCATTGGAGGATGGAGTAGTTATGCGGGGGCATAAAATAGTAATACCAGCAACGTTAAAATCTAAAATTTTGTCGGAGTTACATAAGTCGCACTTGGGTATTGTTAAGTGTAAAGCAGAAGCTAGGAGTAGGATATGGTTTCCCGGTATTGATAATGCTATTGAAACTATGATAGGTAGTTGTGATATTTGTAACCAGTTGAGACCATCTCCGCCGCGCGCCCCACTTGCAGTGTGGCCATACCCTAAGCAGGCATTTTATAGGGTGCATATAGATTTCCTGGGCCCAATAAATAATAGGTCATATTTAGTATTAGTGGACGCCTACTCGAAATGGGTTGAGGTGTATAGTGTTAGTTCGACCTCAACGTCAGTCGTTATATCAAAATTATATGAATTTATGTCGCGATTCGGATTAATTCACACGCTAGTCAGTGACAATGCCACATGTTTTTTGTCTGACGAATTCCGTACGTTTTGCGCTGCAAATGGAATATCGCACGTAACTTCTCCCGCCTACCATCCAGCCAGTAATGGGCAGGCGGAGTCTTACGTTAAGGTAGCAAAAAAGGGCATACGTTCTTGTCTTATGGCTAGTACTAATCAGAGGAAAGTAGATGAAAACCTGTCCAAATACCTATTCGATTATAGGAATTCCATGCATGTCACCACGGGGACTTCGCCTGCCCAGATCGTATTCGGCCGCAAACTTCGTTCGCGCTGGGACTTGTTATATTCCCCGGCACTATCGCCGTCCTCGTCCCACGCTCATGTTAAAACAGTGGAACGTAAACAGTGTTCACAGAGTAAATCCTATGGTGGGAAAAAACGGCCTGTTTTTAAACCTGGTGATTATGTAATGTATAAAAAAAATTATGGCAACAAAAAATTTACTTGGAATAAAGGTATAATAGTAAAACAGATAGGTAGAACTATACACTTAGTTAAGGATCATGTTACGTTAGTACAAGTAAAAAAACATGTAAATCAACTAGTACCGATTAAAGGAGTGGACGTCAACAGATTCCGTTACCCCAGTTATCAAAGTTTAGATGAAACAGAAGAACCCTCTGTCAACGACAGTTGTGCTACCAACGAGATCGAGTCCTCCTCACCAGTGGCCAGCGGCAGTCATGAGCCCGTCTCGTCTTCGCCAGCTGAAAGGGGAGAGGAAGATGGTACCTCGGACGGGTCCACCCAGGTCGCTACTTCAGGCGGAGAAGCTGAGGAATTCTTTGAGGCCTCTGATGACAATGTTCTGTCACAGCAGGTAGCTAACCCCGCTGACCAGAGTTCAAGGGGCGGGTTGTCAGGCATGTTGTTACGTCCACTTCCCCGAACAAATTATAAACCTTTTTATTGTATGAAATATACGAAACTGTAACTTAGGTTAAGAAGCTTACTCTCCATTAAAAACGGGGAGAAATGTTACATATGCTACTGTATGCATGTACTTATAATAAGGTATCATTGCGAATAAATGTCAGTGCGTATCTGAGCAGCCTTCGTTTCACTCGTCCGTTCCGATATCTAACAGTAGCAGTCACATAAACTACTATTATTTACGCATAAAAAAGGGTTTATGTATAACCCATACACGTCACAGTTACGCCCTTTTAAAACGAACAGTTTATAAAACAAAATGGCGTAAATGCAATAGCGATTGACGTGACGTTTGACGTTTGGTCCCGAGCGAAGCGAGGACGTAGTGCGTGCAGTTCAAACGTCAAATTACTCCCTACGAGCCAGGGATACCAACTTAGTGGTTTTACCACTAAATTTAGGGGGAAATAAACCAGCTAGGGGATTTTTTAGGGGTTAAATACTTTTAGTGGTTTTTTTAGGGTTTTTTTTAGGGTAGAAAAAGGCGGCAAATTTGAAACTTGTAGGCGCGAATGATATCGTCTCATAGAAAATTTGAATTTCGCGCCTTTTTCTACTGACAAGATTTGCTTGACCGTCTATAACGTTCATATGTATATATGATCACAAAAATGTCGAACCGGTTTAAAATCATAATAATGTACTAAATTCTGGAAGATGTATAAATAAAGAATTAATTAAACTTATTTATTTTTTATTTAGCGGGTTTTCCAAAATAATAGTACAGTTTTAGGGGTTTTTAAGTTGAGCTCTAGGGGTAAAAAAAAATTGGAGTTGGCAACCCTGCTACGAGCCTTCGGGGCGTGATGGAGGATTAACGAAGCGTTCCCATTGTGTGTGACGTAGACATGTGTAAGTAATGCTCGTAATATCACAAATGAGATATCTCTCGAACACGTAATATGCCATTACTCGTCACTCCGAGAAATCAACCATTACTTCAAACATTACGCATCACGCGAGCCGAGCGCCGAGCGCGCGACCACGCGAGCGCCAACGACCGGCCGAAGCGCGCGAAATGGATTCAATTCCACTTAGGTTGACGCGCCGATATGAATGGTCAGTTAAAGTCTACTCACAGAGCGCGTAATGTGTAATGCCACTTGTGATAGTGTCATGTTTGTTCGCCATGCCATGATTGCTTTGTTATCTCACTCGCACTCGATCTCAGCGCTCGGTCGCTCTCGCTCTGCGATGCTTTCGGCTATCTTCGGAATAATTCGGATCGGTCCGCTCGGCCGATCGCCGCTGTGCGTTTAAGTAGTCGCAAATTTCACTAATATTCTTACGAATAAGATTTTCTGCATCTGCAATAGATTTAAAACTCTAATACGTCCGCGTAGAGTTTAAAATGTTTTCTTATAAGAAGAGAAGGACGCGGCTAAATCGAGTAATTTGTTTGAGATTTTGAAGTTGACGAAAACAAAACCGTTTTTTATTATTGTTGTGAAATGTTTGGTTGACTTTCGCGGTTCGCGGCGCTAAGTACGACTTATTACTTGTTTATCCCGTAATTTAATTGTGGATTAGTGCATATGAGTGTAGAAATTTGATTTGTGTATATACTGTATATATACGGCTGTTTATTTATTTATTTATTATATCCGAGACGCCATAGAATCACTAGAGTGCCGTGGATGCGCTGCGTAATTGAGGAGATAACTGTAATGTGGCCATCTCGCGCGCGCCCGCGCGCTGTTTCACGTTCGGGTCATGTTTCGAGTGATGAGTGATGTGATATCTCAGTGTACCATTACGTGTTCGGAAAAGTGATGTGATATAGCATCACTTTTCGAAGCACTGTTTCGCGCATGTCTACTGTGTGACGAGACGAGAAACGAGAAGCTTAAATATGTACACGCTGGAGATTTCATGGAACAGTGAAATTTAAGTGATCATTTAAGACATTCATTCATTCATTCATTCATTCATAAGTTCCTATACTGTCAAACAATTTTGTCGGTAAAAAAAAGTCGCGTGATTAAAATTTTCTGTGGGACGAAAACCCATCGCGCCTACATTTTTTAAATTTGCCGCTTTTTTCTACTGAATGGCTAGACAGACTATCGGCTCGATTCGGGAAATGAATTAGAGATTCACTAGATATGAAATAGTAAAAATATGGGACGTCCCACGGATAAAGGTACCTTATGGCGGCTGGCACCGCGATCCGGGAAATGAACTAAAAATTCACTAGATATGAAAATAGTAAAGATAATATATCTTTGCTATATCGTATCTAGTTGATCTCTTCATTTCCCGAATCGCGCCGCATGCTTGATGTTTTCTTACAAGGCGATTATCTTGAAATAATATTCAAAACGTTACGTTACGTCTTTCCTGTAGACATACACAAGAGTTAAAGCCTATAAAGGTTAATTTTCTTATTTAACCCTTATCCACGTGAAAAGGTCCTCCTTTTATTTAGAGAACTATGATAAATATATTACTTATATGCCCACAAGCTGTTAACTATTGCCCACAGGAGAGAAAAATGTACACACTAGTTTTCTCTCCTTATCTCTGAACCAAGTTGTACGGAAACGCGCCCTCCCCCAACAAATGAGTCAACCCCTGTTTATTGTTTTACCTTTTACCGACTTGTCACAGGAGGGTGCTTAAGCCTAGGGTTGCCTAGCGGTGCTGCTACTTAAAACAATAGTTTAACGGCGCGATTCGCTATAATTATACCGGGTGTGGCCTGTAACATGAGCAAATAATTAAAACATAGATTGTACTCCTCCAACGGTGACACTTTTGTTCAACAACTTTAAAAAATTATGAAGTATTTAGACTCCCTATTTTTCATACAAAATAAATATTATCTTCAATGGACGCCATCGCCACGCCATTGTCATTGTGATTGACGTTGCTTGTCATGCCTTAAACATAACAAAATTCGCAATACATTGCGTCTTAGAATAAACTTTAAAGTGTATTAAAAATCAAACCACAAGTTATTTTTAAAAGTCGCTAAACAAATGTTGGTCAGCATGAGGAGTACAGCCTACTGTTTAATTTTTTGCTCATATTACAGGCCACACCCGGTATATATAATTAGACATTCACTAGATATGAAATAGTAACGATATGTGACGTTCCACAGCAAAAGGAAACCTATGGTGGTTGGCGCTTACACTATTATTAACGCATAGCTCTAATATTATTGCGGCCATAAGGTACCTTTTGCCGTGGAACGTCACATATCGTTACTATTTCATATCTAGTGAATGTCTAAATCATTTCCCGAATCGCGCCGTATGTCGTCGGGTGACAAGCAAAAGTCACTAAGTACCACCACAAGTTCATAGCCATAGTGAACCATATTAGTACTAAAAGGAGGTCGATTTCTGTTTGAATTATTTAGTAATTAGTGACTTTTGCTTGTCACCTGACGATATTATAGTGCTATTTAGAAAGCGGCTTGTCAACATACGCTTTATGATTATTTCGCGTTGGATTTCAAAGAGGTTTAATCAAAGTGTTGGTTAATATTACTGATTCAAATAAATAAATAAAAAACCTGATGATTAGAGCTGATATTCTCCAAACTACTAAATCGATTTTTATCAAACATAGCTAAGAACCACCGCAAGGAAACTCGCTTTCACGTAAAAAAACCGCATCGAAATCGGTCCATCCGTTTGAGAGCTACGATGCCACAGACAGACAGACAGACAGACATTGGCGTGAAACATATAACACCCCTATTTTTGCGTCGGGGGTTAAAAACATAATATATCCTAAAGTCACGCAATACACATACCGAAATAATACTAAGTTTTAGGGCCGGTACAGACGGACTGCAACCCGACTGCAATTTGTATGGGAACTGCACGCCGACGGCATGCCAACCGCAACGTCGGCGTGCAGTTCCCGTACAAATTGTAGTCGAGTCCGTCCGTCTGCCAGTCCGTCTGTATCTGCTCTAATGGAAATATACTGAGTTTTTTAAATGCTGTTTTGACAGTAATCATGTTGAGACCTTACTAACCTTCGAGCAACACGGAAGGGAGGCGGCATTCGCACTATTTCCCCTCTGCCGAGGTACAAGATTAGCGCGTCAATAAAATCTAGCGCGGGTAATAAAACTAGTTGCACTTGGATTTTTCACTAGACTGAGTCCAGATGCGCGCGTGAACACTGCTGCACAAAAATGCCTGTTTGCTCGGTTTTTTGTTATAAAAAGAGGTCGGGGACATCAAATTTACAAAAAGAAAGTGTTACATTTCACATGTAATATTTTTTTTTACATATCATACGTTTAATTACATTTAAATACAATTATTATATTTTAGTCTCAAGTAATTGTTGGATTTATCGATTTTACTCGCTCAGTACAAATTGCGGATCGGTCGAGCGACAAATCCGACTTCTCATCTCTCAGAATACAATGACATACTTCAAAGAAAATGTGTTAGTGTACGTGTTGTGACACTAGTCACTCGTCCGTACACAAAAAGAGATCGAGGTTTGCAAGATTTGTCTTTGACGTGTGTCATTTTCTATGTATTTGTGTCGTCATTACAGAGGGCCTACCGCAAACCACGTTCGACGTGTTCCCTCCCTGTCACACTCATGTATGAATTTACAAGTGCCATAGAGAGGCAACACGTAAAACGTGGTTCGCGGTAGGGCCTTTGATTGGATTTTGTATGTAAGTGTGTGAGAAGTGCGACTGTGTGCACCTTCCCCCCGCGAAAAATGGCAGAATGATTTGTACGGTGAGATATCGCTTGGGCCCCTCCCTCCCGACGTGTCGGAAGCCGGTGTTGCTCGAAGTTACTAACATTTATACATTAATCGGAAAGGATATGTAGTGGATTTTGGTCTCCTAACTATTATTATGTATGGTCATATTCGACTCACATTCATACTTTTTGAAATAATCAAGTTAAAAGTTCACTGTTCAACAAAATTTATGATATCTCGGAAGACATTATTTCTCGCAAACTTTAAAACTACATATTCAATTAGTATCGTACTGAATTAAATCTCGAATTAAAAAAGTAAACGTTTCCCACGCTAAAATTAAAAACGGGATTATCCTCCATAAATAAGCATTGTTCCCTTAAATATGGCCACCCTACAAATCCCCGGATTAGGGGTGCAATTGACAAGGGGTATGCAAATTCATTATTTTAGGGGCGTGATTTTAAATCTTTATGGTGTTGTGACCGTTTGGTGTAGTGATATTTTAATTACATGTTATCTTAATACAAAAATATAGGAATAAACCGGTCAAGTGTGAGTCGAACTCGCACAAATAGGGTTCCGTACCATTACGCGAGTCAGACGCACCCGCACTCTTTTTGCGTAATCTAGGGTTCCTCGTTTCTACGATTCCGTTAGTCCGAGTCCGAGTCAAGCTTGACTGCACATTTCTAATATTTTTTCCTGTCATCTATAGGTAAAGAACTATTTTGTGTATTTTTTTCAAAATTTTAGACCTAGTAGTTTCGGAGATAAAGGGGGATGGTAATTTTTTGGCTATTTTCTTAAATAACTTCGAACCTATTTATTTTAAAATGATAAAAAAACATGTCCATCTTTGTGTCACTAATTTACATATGCGTACCAAATTTCAACTTATTTGGTCCAGTAGTTTCCGAGAAAATAGACTATAACAGACGGACAGACAGACAGACAGACGCACGAGTGATCCTATAAGGGTTCCGTTTTTTCCTTTTGAGGTACGGAACCCTAAAAACGGCAAAAAATATAACATTTATTGCATGGGATTTTTATTTACCCACTTAAATATTTATTTTATCCTGTTTTTAGTATTTAACGGATCAGCATTGCTCCGAGCAATTATTAAGGTTAGCACCACGTCCTTTTGCGTGCACGACCACAGATAAGATGACTTGAATTTTGACAACCCTAAATAGCCGAAAGGAATAGTGCCATACATTAGAAAGAGACAGCATGAATCGACCCTGAATCGCTGAATCAAATGGCTTCTTAAGCCAGTTGAGGTTACATGAAAACATTACACGATCAAATAATGTAGGTTAAAGTCAGGTCCTGCAGTGACAGATCCGGGTCAAACAGATCACTGTGTTACGTTCTTTCCTGTGGACACACACAAAGTTAAGGGCTATAAAGGTTAATTTTCTTATTTAACCCTAACCCACGTAAAAAGGTCCTCCTTTTATTTACAGAACTATGATAAAATCATTACTTACATGCCCACAAGCTGTTAACTATTGCCCACAGGGGAGAAAAATGTACAGTTCGCGCGAACACGCTAGTTTTCTCTCCTGTGGGCAATAGTTAACAGCTTGTGGGCATGTAAGTAATGATTTTATCATAGTTCTGTAAATAAAAGGAGGACCTTTTTACGTGGATAAGGGTTAAATAAGAAAATTAACCTTTATAGCCCTTAACTTTGTGTATGTCCACAGGAAAGAACGTAACACAGTGATCTGTTTGACCCATCCAGGTGATTTTGCATTTGGTTGGTTAATCAATAAATGTTAAGACTTCCCGGAAATGTACACATTATTTGTTTACATATATTTAAGTATCCTAAATACAGAGTATAATCACAGAATATATAATAGTACTAGGTACAGAACACTCACTCTCTAACAAAACGCGTCTGTTACGATCAGGATAGATATGGCCGTTAGGTGGCGACAGCACCACGCGCGGCTTATGGCTAGCCACAGAAATTAAGGTCGAACGGATGTACTTTTAGCTACCTGTAGCAAAGCGACGAAATCGCGGAGTGAGCCACGCCAGGTATAAGTTTCCATTTTAACCCATCACCATGTTGCGTTTGGGGAGGCCCCGGCAAAAAGGTATACGGGGCGACAAGGACTAGTTTAATATAAATTTGGGGCGGATGGAACAGGTGCCCGGGACGACTATACATTGATAAATTTTGGGTACACACGGGTTGATATTGATGTTATACACGCCGGGATACCAATCTAAAGGGGCCCACTGATTAACAGTCCGCCGGACGGTATCGGCCTGTCAGTTGTTCATCATCTCAGCCATAAGACATCCATCCATCCATTGGCCATGTCTCTAGGCGAAATAACGACTCCATAGAGCGACTGGTCGTACAAGGAAGAGTGGAGGGAACCAGATCGCGCGGCAGATCACCTATGCGCTGGACTGACTAAATAAAATCCGCAGTGGGAAACCGCGTATCTGACTGTGCCAGACAGTCTGCCACCAGGGAGAGATGGCGGGAGATCGTGCGAAGAGCTGTGTCCGCCTCTCCTACCGATGCGGACGCCTCAACGTGACCACGACCGCTCTGTCAAGAGCGATACGACAGAGAAGAAGAAGAGATAAGACATCCACTGCTGAACATAGGCCTCCCCCTTTCTTGGGAGGTGAATGCCATAATCGCCACGCTTGGCAGGCGGGTTGGCGGTCGCAGTCGAGTACACCGAATTTGAGGGACGCTGCTGCCCGTCCACCGGTGGTGTTGGACATAGTTTAAGGACATATCCGGGTCCAGTTCAGTCCATCCAGTCCAGTCCAGTGTCAGTTGTTCGGAACTGTGAAAATTTTGTTCTAACTGACAGGCCGTTACCGTCCGGCGGACTGTTAATCTGTGGGCCCCTTAACGCATGGAGCTTAAGACAAAGCAGGAGCTGAGTTTTAAATATTTTAGGTAAATATACCCGTCTCGCTAACGGAAGCGGCTCCTAAAACTAGTGTGATAAGGACAAGGCGAAAAATCCTACGTAAAATTCTCAAAAATCGAGGTTTCGTACTCTACTGTTTCCTCCTCCAAAACTTAAACAATCGTAACAAAATTTGGAAATCTAAATGATTATGAAATTATCTGTGTCCGACCGTTTTGCTTTTTTGGGTAATTGATATCAGTTTTGAATACTACGCCTCTCATTGCGACATAGTCAATTAGGCCATTTGCTCATTTTTGAAGGACTCTAGCGCCTTAAAAAACAAAAATATGAAAAAGCAAAACGGTCCGACACTGATATTGACAATATTAATCTGTGTTGAAAAAATCATTGCTCTAGCTTCAAAACCCACGGAGGAAACAGTCGAGTACGTTTGTATCGGAGAATTGACCACTCCTGTTGGCTCTAAAGAGTCACTAAACCATAGAGGTACAATAATATAGAGAGGAAACGGGGGGAGGGGCCCAATGACCGAACGAGATACACTTATAGAACTTTCAGTAGGAGTAGCAGAGAAAGCGATATTATAGCTTGTTTTTGGTATGTTATCAGGAATGTTAAAACGTTTAATATTGTCCCATTGCGTATGTTTTGTCCCTCACGGCGGCACGCGTAACCACTTGTATACCTTTTATGATTCTATCAGGCGTATTCGGGAAACGAGATAATTGCAAGATTAGAGACGAACTAGAGATTGGATCTACTTTAGATATCGACTAGATGTGACTTGGATATCTAAGTTATAACTTATGGAAATCATTCAAGAGGACGTCCAGAATCGAAAACGTCCAATTTGACATATCTTACAAATATCAACAACTTTACAAATATCTTTTAATTATTTGTTTATTTTATACATACCAGCACTTACAGATTAACCTTACGTGCTAATAGTGTTGTGAATACATTTTAATTAGTATTTTATACAATTCCATCCACTGTTTCATTAGTAATTACGAATTATGTCATTAAATAGGTACATACTCATTTTATATTAATTATGTCAATATCGTAACTTCTTGATGTCTAATAGATATCTAATTCATTTTCCGAATCGAGCCGTATGTTAAATGTACGAAATACCACGCGTGCGCACGCGTTTTTTAACCCCGTGTGTTTCCACATTTCTCAATTTTAGCATACATTGCGGTGAGCTACGTGATTTAGGGCGCGTGTAGTGCCTACATGATGAGCAAGTATGGATAGTTACTCGCGCTACTCATACAGGGTGATTCAGGAGACGTGAGCACTGAGCAGGACTAGCACTGCGTATTTCGTAAATTATAAGCAACTGTTTCGTACCAGTATTAGTGAGGTTAACGTTATTTTTCTAGTCATTTTGAAGAAAAAGATATTAATTTATTTTTGACGTGTATGGTCACCCTACAATTAGAATACTAAACTACTGATATTCCGTGTCAAATTGAATGTCATCACGGCCTGGTTACTTTTAAAAACTGGAATCTCAGTCCAGTTTGACAGTTTATTTTCTTCGTAATCAAAATGCTGTCATTACGGTTAAAAAGGTTTTATATTATTTTTTAATACAGTTGCTCAAAAAGTGCTACTTTACGTAGCTGTTTAGCGTGCGGAAAGTTGGTTATCTCGAACTAGTGCTTTTTACTTTTCCAATTTTTTTAAATTTATACTTGTTCCAATTCACGACTACTTATTGATGAGTGTTAATATTAGTTTCCTTTAAACGTCGTAATCAGCATAAAAACCTACCGTTAATGTAAGAATACGAAAAATATTACATATTTCATATTTAATTACTTACCTCTTCATCATTATAACACGTTTATTTTTTAATATTCAATATTGAAAATTCCGTTCTTAATAAGTTGACTGAATGGAACGGAATAGCTGCCAAACGCCCATAGATATAATATACTTAAAGACGACGTCTAACCGAGCTGTCACTGTTACCACTTTTGTTTAGTGTACGATTAACAATATTTTTCTTATTTTTTCGCAACTGTATTAAAAAACGTCGTTCGATACACGTGCGGAAATGTCATTCTCCACTCGTCCCGAGTCTTGCCACTCGCCTGCGGCTCGTGGCAAGATATCTCGGTACTCGTGAAGTAATGACACCTTCCGCACTAGCATCGAAATGTACTAATTCATTGATTAAGTCTTGTAGGGTGACCATGATTGTAGAGAATCAAAACATCAACATTTATTCAGCAAATAGGCCACAAGGGCACTTTTACACGTCAACATTGAATTTACATACAAGCAAGAATAATAACATCAACAATTTTATAAAAGTAAAACTAACAATTCAATCTAACGTATTACAATTACTAAGAGATGTATTATGGTCTCTTAATGTCGAATTACATACAAAATACAGATACAAAACACAAAAAAAAAAACTATAATAATATTTAGAGGTGTAAATGTCTCTAGGTGTCAGAACTATAAGATTATATAGTTTATCAAATTATCCTTAGAGATGTATACTTGTATAGGGTCTCCAAGAGTCAATATCCTGTATAATTAATACATTCATTAAGAGAAAAGAAACATACGAGAGCAGAATGAGGCGTCTCATTGTAATTAATTAATAAAAATAAAGTTACTAAGCATAATAGGTCGTGTTAGCTTAAACAGACCAGTCTCCACAAACAGCACCCGTTCACGAGTACAAGCCCTCACCAATTTGACCCTTTAAAAACACCAATCATCAATCAACACCATGCAATTATTGATTGCAGCGTTGTACAAACAAACATACGGACAAGTGCATAACCAGATGCAGCTTACTACGAACATGCTACGAACACACCCCTCCCCCCTCCTTCTCGGGCCCCCAACTGCGCTAAAAACTACACAAATCCGTTTAACCAAGGCAAAACCAATTTCACTCGAAAATTCAATTGCAGTAATCCAATAGGGAAAGATTTTTATTCCAACTGACTTGCTCCCCTCATCTAAGTACTAAATACGCGAGAGCGTTCGCCTCTCAGAAAACTGATCTCTCTGGTGAAAACTGATGTTGGTACACTGAGAGAAAAATCATCACCAGGAATTAAAAAACAGTTCTGTACTGGGGGAAAAAATAAAGTTTTAGTAATAATTATGGACGTTTCACTATTTCTGTAAAGTTTATTTATTTCTACAAACAGCTCAGTAACCCCAAATATAATTTCAACAAACAGATAATAGAAATTGCAAGAACTAATAGAAATTGCAAAAGTCAATTTGTTCCTATTAGTTGACTCTCCTTGTCCCCGGATTAAGTTTATTTTTGTAATTCTAAGTGTGTTTTTGTTGTACTTTTCTCTCAGTGTAAGATTATGAGTTTTTTTAGCATTAGAAAGAACTTGTAAGAAGGTAAGCGATCTTGGCACGTCTTTTAATTAAAAAACGCTTTTTAAAAATCAATAACTATTACTTATGAAAGCAGATTAATATAAATGATCGTATTAGATTCATAATTGTTACATATTTGCCGTAACTTATTTTTAAAATGTGTTTTTCAATTAAAAAACACATCAAGATTGTTTACCTAATTTCTAATGCTAAAAAAAACGAAGTATAGGTACACATATCATACAAAAAAAGCTATTTTGTATGATATGAGTACCTAATATAAAATACTTCCGTTTTTTAAGGGCATCGGTGCCAGGTTTCACTGTACATAGGTTTTTAAGAGGCGATTGCTGAATGGAAGAAAACATTAGCAAAAGAAAAAGTAAAACTGCAATCGGAATTTACCCGGTAGCGGTAAACTTCAAAAGTAAACTCCTTTTATGGTTAACTGATATTGAAATGACCTTTCGTATGTTCTGTTTAACCCTTTACGGCCAGGAAAAAAGAAGGTTATGATTTAAACCTGCGTATACAGGTTATTTATTCAACTCTTATGCCATATTTCGCGAAAGCACGAAAAAAAATTGGCTCACCTATACAATAGTACATTATTGTCGAGGTTCGGAAGTAGCTACTTGCAGGCTGAGGATTCGTTTTAAACGGACGACCTTGGGAGTCCGTTTAATTGAATCCGAAGCCAGCAAGTAGCCTTCCAGCCGAGTCATATATAGTGCTTTTCTCAAAAATGGTGCAAGAAATATAAATATCATAGAAATATTTTACAAAAGCAACGTTGTTACGTATATATTTTCACAGAAGAAAGCCCTTGCCGCCTTTTTATTTTTTTAATAAAAATATAGAAGTGTATTTTTCTGCCGAAAATACGCCAACCTATTTGAGACAACTAAATAGTCGCGGTACTAATCATCTGTTTGGCTGTTTAAAGCGCCTGTGCCTTCAATTGATATGGCCATTTCAACTTTTAAAAAGTTTGGAACTCGACAAATAATGGAATTTGTATGCAACATTGCAGTCCCAAAATCGAGACTGCAATGTATTTAACTTTTTAATTTTTGACTGACCATAAACTAAACGCTTCGCGACCTATTTTTTAGACAGCAAGGTCGACTTTGCCGTCCATTTTTGAGAAAAATATCTACATCTTATCAACTAAATGTATGAGTCAGCCTTTTTTTTTTGAAATACCTACCTGCAATATATGATACAATTTCAATTATAGGAAGTTAACTAGATAGATATCGTGGTAACAAAAATGGGAAAATTAAAAAGCTCGTTTTTAGAATTTAGGAAAGTTCCGTATTCATTAGAAACACCGAGGCAGGAAAGAAGCAAGAACATACGCGTTTAATAAAAGAGATATTAAATCCTATTATGTAACACTTACTTATGTATATACCTACGTACTTATGTAAAGAAAGAGAAATCATGGAATGTATTGGGCCCAATACATTCCACGACTCTATCTCTATTATGTGTCTTCACGTATGGAACGTTACGTTACGTACGAACGTTGTTTTTAGGGTTCCGTACCCAAAGGGTAAAACGGGACCCTATTACTAAGACTTCGCTGTCCGTCCGTCCGTCCGTCCGTCCGTCCGTCTGTCACCAGGCTGTATCTCACGAACCGTGATAGCTAGAGAGTTGAAATTTTCACAGATGATGTATTTCTGTTGCCGCTATAACAACAAATACTAAAAACAGAATAAAATAAAGATTTAAATGGGGCTCCCATACAACAAACGTGATTTTTGACCAAAGTTAAGCAACGTCGGGAGGGGTCAGTACTTGGATGGGTGACCGTTTTTTTTTTTGCTTTTATTTTGTTTTTTTTTTGCATTATGGTACGAAACCCTTCGTGCGCGAGTCCGACTCGCACTTGCCCGGTTTTTTGGCAACTATTTTGACTTCGGGCGTAAAATGTTATTTATTCCAGTGAAATAATCCAGAGCACAAAATTTATCACACGTGTTAGTTTTCAGAAGTTACTAAATAGCGCGTGCGCGAAGTTTTCGTGTCGAATTACGGCAATATTCGAGAACGATAGGAGACAGCGTGTTGCCTCTGTGTCGCACTTGTAAACTCGAACGTAAGTGGGACAGGGAGGCAACACGGCGAACGTGGTTCGCGGTAGGCTCCCAGATTCGGGCACATAATACAGGTAATCCTTTTCTGAATATTATCTGTAACAGTCAAGGGCAGATCCAGCTTTATGGTCAGGTCACTGGGCCTGTTAATCAGTGGGCCCCTTTAAACACAGAAGGTGACAGTTCCGAACTACTGACGGGCTGATATCGTCCGTCCGTCCGGCGAACTGGGAATCTGTAGCCCTGTAGCCTGCCCTGTAGGGTGGTAATGGTAACCCTTAAGAATATCAACAACACAACAGTTGTTCCACTTTGAACTGATGCATCTGTCGGCCTATAGCCTCCGGCTGAGGGGTGTGTACACAAAGGTTAGATCAATTTATACAACACAATGGGTAATACAAGCATAACAAGGCGTTTGTGGCTATGATAATTAGGATGTCAGGATATAGGGAGATCGGGAGGTTTGCCCAGAACCAACCAAAACTGTGTTAAAATCAAAATATCAATCATTGGCATCCATGCTATGCCCAAATATTTTGACATCTATATGATACCACGTTAGATTCGGTATCGTCTTCGGTCTTCCCATTCGTTTTTCGTCAAGTTCTTAAATTAGTCCTATTCTGCTTTCGTCACTCATTCTACATTGAAAGCCACCGACGATTGTGACGAATGTAGAATGAGTGACGAAAGTAGAATAGGACTAATTTAAGAACTTGACGAAAAACGAATGGGACGACCCAAGACGATAGTTACCTTAGATTCGTATGGTATTGGACTACGGAAAAAAAATTTAAGGGCATTTATTTGTGTGATGAATACAGATATTTGTTCCTGAGTCATGGCTGTTTTACATGTATATAAGTACGTATTTATCTATATATTATTATGTATGATTATATCGTCGCCTAGCACCCATAGTATAAGCTATGCTTTGTTTGGGGCTAGGTCGACCTGTGTAAGATGTGTTATTTATTTATAGACCCCAAGGCCAATGATGATGCGGTCGATTAGGACGGATCTTTTATTCAGCTAACGTGTTTATTGGCGAGATGATCGCGCTTACTCAGCAGATTTATTCAGCTTTATAAACGTTCCAATAAGGTTTTAAGACATTCTCGTTTATCAAGATAAAGAGTAAACGGCGAGTTTACATAGATTAACGGGTCTTAACACAGCTGGAGTGGCGGGGAAGTAAAACTCGACTCTTACCGGCTTGTCCAATTTATAGTTAAAGATACCGGTGAATAGGCATGTTGACAAGTTTTTAAAACTGTATTCATTTTATAGATAGACACGTAATTATTACAAAAAAAAAATATTTAAAATTTTTATTCATTCGTTTTAAATACTAAATAGAGCTTAATTAGTTTAGTGTTTAAAGTTTGAGCCTAAACGCTCCAAGCTGTCACGTGACGTCACGAACAGATAAATAAACAAACTGCTGCCAAAACGTCAGTCCTAGCGTAGAACAAAAGCTGTAGTATTAAATAATTATTATAGGACAATTTTACACAGATCGACCTAGTCCCACAGTAATCTCGATAAGGCTTGTGTTGTGGGTACTAGACGACGATATATATAATATACACATATATAATACTTATAAACATAGAAAACATCCATAACTCAGGAACAAATATTTGTGATGAACACACAAATAAATGCCCTTACCAGGATTCGAACCCGGGACCTCCTGCTTCGTAGGCAGGGTCACTACCGACTAGGCTAGGAGGCCGTTATAAATCTGAGGATAAATCTGACGAAAGCTCCCTTCATAAATGAATTTATTTACAAGTATTTTAACACGTTTTTTCGTCTCGGTCCACGAATTTCTATAATCCTAAGTAATCAATCACTCGTAAACAAGATATTAGGGTGGCGTCACATCATCATTTATTTATTTATTTACAGAGGGTCGTGAGGCTTGGATTACCACGTACAGACTCCGTAACATGTTATTGAGTATATGTGACGTTATCCGTGAAAAGGGACCTTTTTGTCGATGACGCTTACGTTATTAACGATGCCCCGATATAAATACAGTGCCGCGCGACGCTGTGCGGCGTAAGGTCCCTTTTCATAGATAATGCCCCATATCATCGGGTGACAATCAAAACTCATTTATTATCTACTTCAACCTAGCGTTTTCCCGGCTTAGCGCCAGGGTCCGCTTTCCTGCTCAATCTTCTCCACTTTTCCCGGTCTTCGCCATCCTCATGTGTGACATTTGAGAGGCGTGAGACCAAAAATCATTTATTACAATAAAATATTAATTATTACAAGGTCAGTAAGTCTAATTCCGTCATAAAGGCTATTCCGTACACGATCTTCGATTTTCAATCGTAGGAAAACCATTTACTTTTGATTGCTGAAAGTAAAAGCATAAAATAAAATATTTTTATATTAAGTATGTACGGGTGTGTGGGGCACCCGGGCGGAAAACGTCCGTCTGGGCGTCCCAGATACCGCTGGAGTGACGAAGCCCAAAAAGACCTGTCCGCCCTCGGAATACCCAACTGGCGCGAAGTGGCGCAGAATAGGGCAGAGTGGCGCTCTCTTGTGTCAGAGGCCAAGATCCTTTTTGGGTCACTGAGCCAGTGATGTATGTATGTATTAAGTATGTAAATGTTATTCTTACCTTTACGTAGGTATATTGACACTGACCGAATATTTAAATAGTTATAAAAAAACATATCGTGACTCGCAACAAGCTATTTCATTGAATCACTATAACCAGGACTTTAAAAAATGTCTACATTAGCCAGTACCTATTTCTTCGAGACAACAAGTGTAATTTTAAATTCAAATTTTCAGCTTAGAAGTACTCCATCTATATGTAAGTAATCTGGGAACGAGGGGCTTTGGGATTCTTTCGTCGTTCTTACACATTCAATAAAGGGAAAGAAACACTTTAAGAATGCATGGAGTTTGGGGAGTTTGATAGTTTGTTTTTAGTTTGCAAGTTTTAGAGAACTCCGGACCTTGTTAATGTTGCAAGGAACGGGCTAGCATCAGAGGGCCTACCGCGAACCACGTTCGACATATTGCCTCCCTGTCATACTTACGTATGAATTTACAAGTGCGACAGAGAGGCAACACGTCGAACGTGGTTCGCGGTAGGCCCCCAGGCGTGGCTCACTCCGCGATTTCGTCGCTTTGCTACAGGTAGCTAAAAGTACATCCGTTCCAAACCAATTTTGGTGGCTAGCCATAAGCCGCGCGTGGCGCTGTCGCCACCTAGTGGCAATATCTGTCCTGATCGTAACAGACGCGTTTTGTTAGAGAGTGAGTCTTCTGTACCTAGTACTATTATTTATTCTGTGCTAGCACATGATTGCCGCGACAGTATCTCGCGGCAAGATAGACTACCCGCCCCTCTTTTGTTAACATAGAAGAGAATTAATTCAGAGCAATTTGCATTTGCACCATTCACTAACCCGGTTAACCGGTTAAACCTGGAGTTACCATGGTTACCAGTCAATTTGAGTTTGCGGTTTAACCGGTTAACCCCGAGTTAGTGGGATGGTGGAAGTGGCGCTACCGTGTTTAGAGAGTAAGCGTCATGAAAATATTTGACCAAGTTTTTGAGTAAGCATCCTAAAATAATTAGGAAGTAAGTTACGTTAAGTTTGGTTAGTCGACCTAAATCATAGATTTTTTATCCTGTAGGTATACAGTGTGGAAAGACAAGTCGGGCCCTGGAGGGAAACTACCTTAAATCCTAATACTGGCTCATTTTACTTAAAGGAGACATTCCTTTATTTTTAAAAAGAAACAAAACTGCATTCAAAGGTTTTTCTTTTTTTTTTCTTCAATTTTGCTTGTCAAAAAAATCTTGAGTACTAAATATTAGATTTTATGGATATTTTGTAACACATACGAGTGTAAGACCTTACGTTTCTTGGAGAATTGTTATCATTAACATTAACTGTATCGGCTAGTATATTAAAATTGCGAGTGTGTATTTTTTTTAATTTTTAGTCGGTTCGTGTCCCGGGAGAGGCAAGCGAGTTTTAGAAAATCTTTGAATGCAGTTTTGTTTCTTTCTAAAAATAAAGGAAAGTCTCCTTTAAGTAAAATGAGCCAGCTTGAGGATTTAAGGTAGTTTCCCTCCAGGGCCCGACTTATCTTTCCACACTATATATCTTTGAATTGGAACTGTCAACGGCTCCGTTATTTATTTTTTATAATATCATAATGATATTATTACGCGAACAGCACTAAAGCATTTCAAAAGAAGTTCCATAACTCATACCTGTCATATAGTACCAACAAATTGCCGAATGACATTACAAAAAACTCCGGCCAAGTGCGAGTCGGACTCGCGCACGAAATGTTCCGTACCATTACGCGAAAAATGGCAAAAAATCACGTTTGTTGTGTGGGAGCCCCACTTAAATAAGTATTTATTTTATTATGTTTTTAGTATTTGTTGTTATAGCGGCAACAAAAATACATCGTCTGTGAAAATTTTATTCTATCACGGTTCATGAGATACAGCCTGTTGACAGACAGAAGTAGTGGAGTCTTATATAGTAATAGGGTGCCGTTATTACCCTCTGGGTACGGAACCTTAAAAAACCCAGACAAGTGCGAGTCGGACTCGCCCACCGAGGGTTCCGTACTTTTTAGTATTTGTTGTTATAGCGGCAACAGAAATACATCATCTGTGAAAATTTAAACTGTTCTATCACGGCTCATGAGATACAGCCTGGTGACAGACAGACGAACAGACAGGCATTCGGACAGTGGTGTCTTAGTAATAGGGTCATGTTTTTACCCTTTGGGTACGGAACCTAAAAATTAGATATCATCTTCAATGAATAAAACTGCGATAACGCCGACTCACACTTTACCAATTTCTTCATCAATTTCCCGCCATAAGTGATACCCGTCGATAATAGGTTTTACTGCCTGCAAATAGTGCATTTCATCCCCCTAACTATACATTATACAGGGTGTCCCAGAATTCGAAGTCAAGCCGTCAACGGATGATAGACCAAGTCATAACAGTTATCATAAAAATACAAAAAAAAATCCGACTCATGTTCTTTAAAAATTATAGTCACTTTAAAAATTCACAAAAAAATCCACTGTAATTATTCAAGATTACACAATAATAAAAAAATTAGAATAAATTATGGAATTTGTAGTAACAAGAGTTAAAGAACCATTACAGGGTGTGGATTTTTTAGTGAATTTTTAAAGTGACCATAATTTTTAAAAAACTTGAGTTGGATTTCTTTTTTGCATTTTTATGATAACTGTTATGACTTGGTCTATCATCCGTTTACGGCTTGACGTCGATTTCTGGGACACCCTGTATGTCTGTTTATGTGTGTTTTTGTGTATGTATGTATGAGTTACGTGGGGGAAGCGTAATGACGTCATATCGAAGACGATGGCTTAGGTTATAGTTCGCTTTTTTTAGCATTAGAAATAAGGTAAACAATCTTGATGTGTCTTTTAATTGAAAAACACAGTTTGAAAATAAGTTACGGCAAATATGTAACAATTATGATTATTATGAATCTAATACGATCATTTATATTCTTCTGCTTTCATAAGTAACAGTTTTTGATTTTTAAAAAGTGTTTTTCAATTAAAAGACGTGTCAAGATCGCTTACCTTCTTGCAAGTTCTTTCTAATGCAAAAAAAACGAACTATAGATTGGTCCCCTTTGGTTGGACCCCTCTGAAATTTCAACGGATTTTAGAAAAAACGCGTTCGGTCAAATGAAAATTTCGGGGTTTGAATAATCGGCTTTTAAAGTTTTCAGAGATTAGGTAACCATTTTTAAGTAAAAGCGAAGGAATCAATTATTTTTCCGTGTCAACTTTTAGTCGTCTTCTAAAAAAAACTCGTTCAATTGTCAACCGTATTGTTATGCAATAAGTTCTAAATTCAAATGGAGGACAATCCTCCCCCCCTCAATTCCATTTTCCACCCTCACTATTGCGTTCCGCAAAATCTATTTCTTCTTCCCCTCGATTGCACCCCAGCAATAATCGCCTAACAAGGGTGGAACGCACAGATATATAATATAAATAGACTTTGCATAACATGTACCATATACATATTAAGTATGTACCAATTTTAGTTGCAGACCACTATTTTAATAGTCATGGGATCGCTTGTGTTTATTTCTGGTGGGTGACTTTTTGTTTCTATACAGGGTAATTTTCATAGTCTTAAACGACTTTTAGTATGTTGCAAACCAGGAAACTAATTTTTTTCATTTGGTGGAGCATGCTAGAGGGAATTTCCAGAAAGTCTGACCACCAACGGCTTAATGGCCAATTTTATGACCAATGGCCAATAAATAGACTTTGCATAACATGTACCATATACATATTAAGTATGTACCAATTTTAGTTGCAGACCACTATTTTAATAGTCATGGGATCGCTTGTGTTTATTTCTGGTGGGTGACTTTTTGTTTCTATACAGGGTAATTTTCATAGTCTTAAACGACTTTTAGTATGTTGCAAACCAGGAAACTAATTTTTTTCATTTGGTGGAGCATGCTAGAGGGAATTTCCAGAAAGTCTGACCACCAACGGCTTAGTGGCCAATTTTATGGTGGTATCGATCGTTCCTGCGGTCAAAAAGCTAAAATCAATATTTCCTTATTAATCCAGTAAATTTGTCGAATTTTGTAACCTGGCTCTTTTGCGTCAAATCCGGTAGTTCTGATTTTTTGCAGGCATGTTTATGATGTTGGCCCAATGAATAATCCAAGTTTGTGACCTCGAGCGCTGAACGCAACTTTGTCAAAAATCTAATAAACCGCAATTTTTTTTAGATTTGGGCGATTATAACCCTAAAGTACTAGTTTTTGATAGTAACTTCCTAGGGCGTTTTTAAAGTAGACTAAATTTGCTACAATAAGACACTAGAATTGTCTCTATACATTTAATATTTTCCGAGATAAAGCCTTTCAAAATTTTATAATTTTACATCAGTTCTTAGGTATAATATAGGGGTTAGGTAGGTAATTTATATGAAATTCATCACCGCCGCGTTCTACTAAATATTTATTTTCCAAAAAAAAAATATTTTTAGCAAAATAAGCACTCATACATTTTTTTATGGAAAATAAATAGTTTGTAGAACATGGCGGTGATGAATTCCATATAAATTACATACATAACCCTTATATTATAGCTAAGAACTGATGTAAAATTATAAAATTTGAGAGGCTTTATCTCGGAAAATATTAGATGTACAGAGACAATTCTAGTGTCTTATTGTAGCAAATTTAGTCTACTTTAAAAACGCCCTAGGAAGTTACTATCAAAAACTAGTAATTTAGGGTTATAATCGCCCAAACCTAAAAAAAATTGCGGTTTATTCGAATTTTGACAAAGTTGCGTTCGGCGCTCGAGGTCACAAACTTGGATTATTCATTGGGCCAACATCATAAACATGCCTGCAAAAAATTAGAACTACCGGATTTGACGCAAACGCAAAATGTATAATTTTACTGTATTATATCTGTCGCTCTATTGGATACATATAGACGTTACGTAACAGCCACGTAAAGAAAGGAATATAAAGAAATATTGCTAAGTATTTTGACTATGTTTAAATATTTTTCAAAGATAAGTTAATTACTACATGAAAACTAAGCTTCGTATCCTACTGACTGCGCCAGATATTATATTCAATAAAACACTTGATAAACTTGTTCTTGTATTTATTTTAATTAGTAGTAAGTAGCTTCTTAATATTAATTACAATTATATTGTTATACAGCACATCCGTCTGTCTATAGTTCGTTTTTTTTTATCATTAGAAAAATGTAAATAATCTTGTCTTATTGAAAAACACTTTTGAAAAATAAGTCACGACAAATATGTAATAATTATGAATCATAATATACGATTATTTACATTCTTTTGCTTTCATAAGTAATAGTTACTGATTTTTAAAAAGCGTTTTTTGCAATTAAAAGTTACGTCAAGATCGCGTAGTCGTTTTCTAATGCTAAAAAACCGAGCAGTCATGAGATAGGTAAGAGAGAGAGAGAAAGAGAGCTGTCAATGTCAAAGTGACAGACATAGATATAGATAGTCAAGCAAATCTTATCAGTAGAAAAAGGCGGCAAATTTAAAAGACATAGGCGCGAAGGTTTATCGTCCCATAGTAAATTTGAATTTCGCGCCTTTTTCTACTGACAAGATTTGCTTGACCAAGTATAACTTATTTTTAAGAGTGCGTTCATAGACGTTACTCCGCTCAATATCGTTGGCATTAGATACATGTATTCTGTAAATTCCGTTACTCCGCTACAATGCAGTTGTCATTACATGTACTCTTTCGTAGTGGGTTCGATAGGATATGTCTAGTTAAATATGTCTTCGCTACAATAAATGTGCCGAATGGTACCGCTGAGACCTTATAAATCTCACTTTTTACTAATTATCTTAAATCATTTATTTACATACAATATATATACAGTGGTACAACTAAACGAAATTAATAACTAGCTTAAATCTAAGGCCCCGTTCGCACGGAAGCTTTTTCAACGCGCGTTAAAAAAGCGTTTGAATGACGCAAATGGATAACCATGATAACCATTCACACGAAGGCGGTTTTTAAGCGCGGCGCTTTTTTATCGAGCACTGTTCGATTTTCGGCGTTGAGCGTTAGCGTCAAATTGAATAGAGCATACGGAACTCCGTGTATCTGTTCTCACAAGCGTTAAAAAAGCGCCGGCGCTGCTGTCAGTTGGCTGTCAAGTGTCAATTTTTGGTGTCAATCGTCAAGATTATTATTAGTTTCACCTTAAAAATGTCAACTTATGCTTACAAATTCCTGAAATATTCAAGCTATATTCAAATAATACATCGTAATAGCAAATAAAGTATGTCTTTGCTGAGATGCGTACGTGGCAGTACGACTCACAAGTGATTTTTAAGCGTTCATATGAACACAAATATTGGAAACGGTAAAAAAGCGCCAACGTCGGGTTTTAACGCAACGCTTTTTAAGCTGTCGTGCGAATGGGGCCTAAAATAGGCCCCTGAGGCATTGTACCAAGGATGCTAATTATCTTAGTTTTAGAAATAAATATTATTAAATATGGCAAGTGTACTATTAATTCATCGTTATTTTATGTCTGTTAATTTTTAAAAAGAGGTCTCACTTTGGGGTAGTTTATTAAAAGTTGAGGTATTCATTAAGGATTACTCACCTCACGCTACCCGGCTGATTTCTATTTCTATTTCCGGCTCGCCTCCGGCCCGGTCAAGCGTGAGTCATAATTTATTTCAAAAATTTTATAAAGTCGCACGCTTTTACTAAAATAAATACGACTTACGACCGGTGACGACGGGCCTGGCCTAGTGGGTAGTGACCCTGCCTGCGAAGCCGATGGTCCTGGGTTCGAATCCCAGTAAGGGCATTTATTTGTATGATGATACAGATATTTGTTCCTGAGTCATGGTTGTTTTCTATGTATTTAAGTATTTATATATTATATATATCGTTGTCTGAGTACCCACAACACAAGCCTTTTTAAGCTTACCGTGGGGCTTAGGGCAATTTGTGTAAAAATGTCCTATAATATTTATTTTTATTTCTTAACACGCTAAAATAATAACATACCAACGGTAGAAATTTCAAATGTCGTAAGGGACATACGACAACACGGGCCTTACGACATTTGAAATTGCCACCGTACAATCACAGATTCCCACCCTATCGGCTGAATGCTCGGCGTCGAAATGCCAGAATCGACGCTAATTATCACCGAAATTCGTCTATCCCAAACAAATGCTAATTATAGCCGAAATATTCGTCTATCCCAGACAAATGCTTTCGCTGATTGCAATCAAACATTCTCTCATTACTAATACCTGGTTCTAAAAGGGTTTAAAGACCAACAGTACCTAATATTTGCTAAACTTTTAAAAGCCCATCGACGTGCACACTAGCGCCACTGCTAAATAATCGTGATTATTTAAATTTAACGAAAGATATTTAAAAAAGGGAGCCGCTATGTACTGCATTTTGTATTTAAGTACCTTTTGAATACATCAAATTAGTTTTTATGTTACTGGATTCTTCGATCTATGAACTCAAAACAAAAACGGTTGTTTTAACTTTGGACGCATAGATTGACGAATCCAACAACATAAAAACTAGTTTAATGTATTCAAAAGGTACTTAAATACAAAGTACAGTACGTAGCGCCCCCCTTTTTAAATATATTCCGTTAAATTTAAATAATCACGATTATTTAGCAGTAGCGCTAGTGTGCACGTTGATGGGCCCATAAAGTCTGTACCTACCTATTAAATAGGTATTAAAATAAAAGTAAGCAAACAATTTGTACATTTTCGGGTAGTTATAGGTTAACCGGCCAATTACAAAACCGCCCGGATCAGTCACTGAACGACCTGATTATAACCTACATTATTTGATCGTGTAATGTTTTCATCTACCCACAACTGGCTTAACGAGCCATTTGAGGGTAGATTTTGTTTACTTTTATGTATTTAAATACCTAAAGATACAGAGTATATTGTTGTCTGTTTGTCTGCAGATGAGGCGTTGGGCGAGGCGGCGTGGCTGAGCGCGATGGAGGGCAGCTATCTCGTTCTCGCCGCGCTGCTCATCGCGGCGCGTGCGCAGAACACCAGAAGTAAGTTCAGAGTGTTCAGACCTAGGTACCGCCTAGTCTACTTGGTACAGTCTCTAACGAAACGCGTCTGTTACGATCAGGACAGATATGGCCGCTAGGTAGCGACAGCGCCACGGCTTATGGCTAGCCACCAAAATTGGTGTGGAACGTAGAGCTACCTGTAGCAAAGCGACGAAATCGCGGAGTGAGCCACGCCTGGTAATACTGAATGACGGCCCGGCTACGACTTTGTGCGGCAACCATAGGTTTAGAATTGGCGTAGGCACTAGTTTTTACAAGAGCGACTGCCATCTGACTCTCCAACCCAGAAGGAAAACTAAGCCTTTTTGGGATTAGTCCGATTTCCTCACGATGTTTTCATTCACCGAATAGCGAATGGTAAATATCAAATGAATATAGTAGATACATACTTAAGTTCCGAAAAACTCATCGATACGAGCTGAGGTTTAAACCCACAACCTCCAGATTAAAAGTCGCACGCTTTTACCGCTAATAGGCTCTACCAGCAATCTTCATACACATACCTACCATCTACTTATTAACACAGAATTCTACTAAGTACTAGTAATATAAAAACAAAGCTATGATAATTTCCGTACATCTACCTCAACCTCGATCTACCTACATTCTTTCACAAAGAATATCGAGCGATGACGTCACCGCCGCCATCTTGGCCGGAAGCGCCGCCGGCGACCGGAAGCCGTGTAAACGCGCTAGTGTTGCCAGTACGTGTCGGTATTATGTTGTTTTGTTATTAGGCCGTTTCCGGTGTAGTTTTTGGTACGGGAAATGATTTCAGGGTTTCGGACATCTCACTTACATATTATATTTATTTTTATGGCGTCAATTTTGCCTTTGTATGTCCGTCGAGAAAATATTGTTTAGTTTGTGATTGTTTATCTAATAGACTAAGAGCTATCACCGAAAAATAGGCAACAATTTAAACAGCAACGAAACTTTTATAGTTGACCGAAACGTTAAGGTCTCCGTTTTAACTTGGGCCAAACGCTTTTGTGTGTCTACTCTGCAGGTCGCATTACTCAACCGATTCTCGTGAAATTTTGTAGTTAGATTATTTTTACTGTCATTTCGTTTTTTCTACAATGTTCAAAGTGGTAGAAATTGGCCTAAAGGACTTAAGTGCCCCTAGGATCTATAGCACTTGAGACTATTGTGAGCAAGGCCTGTTCACTTCCTAAGAAAGTTATGTCCCCAAATAATTGCGCATGTGTGCGCCTGAAGCTTCTATGTGTGCGTTGGCCTCCGAGAAAAAGTTGCGAGTAATAAAAATAAAAACATTTTTCTACAGCAACATTGCTCCCAACTCTGATTTAAATTATCACGAATTTTATACATAATTAATCATAAAACGGGACTTAAAACTTAATTACACGCGATTAAGTTTTATAATGAATATTTGCTTCCAACTGTCTTTATCAATGTTCATAAAATATATGGAGGGTAGGTACGTCTACCCACCATAATAGTTAATATGTTTTATCCCTTGTAGTTCGGGCGATTTTTCCGCAACTCGACGTCTTGCGCCTATTTTGCGTGATAGGGGGTGGACTAGTCTTGCCAGCCCAGCTCCTCGAGGAATCCTATCAAACCTTTGATGTTGAGTAGGACCTCGGGGAGGTCACTCGGGGATCCGAGATGTTTTGCCCTGTATGGGGCCAATCCGCTGCATTCCAACACCACGTGAGAGGCTGTTTCTTCTTCCTCCATGCATCCACGGCATAGGCGACTGTCTGTGACACCTGTTATAAAAAGATGTTTGTTAAAAAGTCCATGACCTGTTATGACACTGGTTACCATACTCAGTCGAACCTTTCCTAGTTGAAGGAGCGCCCTTGTGAGCTTACCGTTCATGCTAGGCATGGCTTGCTTGGCCTGTCTGCATCCAGTTTGGTTTAGCCAGTGTTCTGTGTGTAGTTTCCCTGTACGTGCCAGCAGCATTGAGCGTACCTTACTAAACGGTATCGGGAGGATCGGTTCCGGGCCAATCGCCCCCGCACCCGATCCTTGTCTGGCGAGCTCGTCCGCGGCGTCGTTACCTCGGGATCCACTGTGTCCTTTGATCCATTGTAAGGTGATCTTATTGTTCTGACATACCTCCATTAGTCGTTTGTGGCATTCGTGTATAAGTTTGGATGTGACTATATGGCTTTTTAGGGCCATTAAGACTGCTCTGCTGTCGGAGAGTATGCGGATGGAGGATCCTACTACCTTCCTTGCAGTGATGGCAGCCGCCGCGTTAATGATGCCCATGCACTCAGCCTGGAATACCGAGTTATGGGCTCCTAGCGGAGTGGTGATTGACATGTTCAGGTCTTCTGAAAAGGTTCCAGAGCCTGATCCGCTGTCTGTTTTGGACCCATCAGTGAAGATTCTCAGCTCCCGGGGATTGAGTCCTTCGTAGTTGTCGTCCTCAAATAATTGTATTTTGTACCTTTTGTCAAAGATGGCTTGTTTGTGAATTCGATCCGTGCCCGCCATGAGCACTGGAAATTCGCTGTATACTTTTTCCAGGCATGCTGTGTGGAGAGCTCCTGTGGTGTTAGACCATATATTGAGGGTTCGTAACCTTACCGCTGAGAGACTGGCCTCTTGTTGTATGTGTAGGTGCAGCGGTGAAAGGTTTAGCATGACCTCCATGGCTGCAGTCGGAGTGGACCTCGTGCAGCCAGTGGTGGCCGCGCATGCGAGCCTCTGGAGTCTTTGTAGCTTGTCTCGTACGTTGCCTAGGTTTGTTCTTGGCCACCAAACCAGAGCACCGTAGCAGAGTAGGGGGCGGATTATAGTCTTATAGAGCCACAGAGTAATTTTCGGGTTGAGTCCCCAGTCCCCACCTCTTACCAATCATCCTTCTGCACTGCCAGAAGACTACTCCCGCCTTGTCTATGCGTTTGTTGATGTGATTGTTCCAGTTGAGTTTACTGTCGAGCGTTAGCCCTAAGTACTTAACTTCGTCAGTCAGCTGTAGCTCAGTCTGGAAGAGTGTTGGTCTGGTAAAGTTGCCAAGTGCCCTTTTATTGGTGAACATTACCATTTCTGTTTTGGTGGGGTTAACTGATAGGTCAAAATCTCTACACCAGCGTTCTACGATTCGAAGAGCTGCCTGGGTGAGGTCGCATACTGTACTGGCAAATTTACCTGATATTAATATTGCCAGATCATCAGCGTAGCCTATTGTGTAGAAGTGTTCCTCGTTCAGTTTGGTTATGAGGTTGTTGACTACTAGGTTCCACAACAGAGGTGACAGAACTCCCCCTTGAGGGCATCCTCGCACCGCCGCTACGGCCTGCGGTTCACCTACATACCTTATTGTCCTTTGATTTAGCATGTTCATGATCCACTTTATTAGTCCAGGTTCAGCGCCGTGGCTTTCCAAGGCGTTCCCTATACTGGAAAAGTGAGTCTTGTCGAAAGCGCCCTCTATGTCAATGAAAGTACCGAGGCAGATTTCTTTGCCGTGGATGGCTCTCTCAATGCGGCTTACAACCATGTGTAGAGCCGACTCCGTAGATTTACCTGAGCTGTACGCGTGCTGGTTGTTGTGCATCGGTATGTTCTTTAGCGCTCGGTCCCTCAGGTCCCTGTCGCACAGTTTTTCCAAGGTTTTCAGCAGGAATGATGTGAGACTGATGGGCCTAAAGGATTTGGCAGCTGTGTAGTCGTTCTTACCTGGTTTAGGTATGAATACCACATTCACATCTCTCCATCTCCTGGGCACGTACCCCCAGGCTAGGCAGGCTGCCATGATGTCGGTCAGGGTTTCCTGGATGAGTCCTAGACCCCACTGTAGGAGAGCGGGGAAGATCCCATCCGGACCAGCCGCCTTGAAGGGATGGAAGCTGTCTATGGCCCACCTGAGTTTCTCAGCCGTGACGACTCTGTGTGCCATTTGCCAGTTGTTGTCCGTTGTACTGTATTCCTCGTCCTGCTGATCTGCATCGGCGAGACTTACGCATCCTGGAAAGTGAGTTACCAGGAGAAGGCGTTGGGTCTCTGCAGGGCTAGATGTGTATGTGCCATCGGGTTTACGCAGTGAGCCCAATTGTGATGTGGGCTTGTACGCTAAGGTTTTCCTCACCCGGTTGGCGTGGTCAAGTGTTTCAATGCTGCTGCAGAAGTTCCTCCATGACAGGGATCTCCAGTACCGCAATCTCTTTTTGTACCTGGCCTTGGCTTCGTAGTAGTTATCCCAGTCCACCTCAGCCGTTGTGTTCATGGCCCTGTTGAAGAGTCTTCTTGTTTTCCCCCGGAGTCTCTCCAGTTCTGGGCCCCACCACTGGTGACCCTTTATGGCAGTCTTTGCCGGTGGTTTTAAGGGGCACGCCTTGTGGTAGCTGTCTACGAGGGTATCAGTTAAGATATTTACCTGTTGTTCTATCTGAGCCGGTTCCCGAAGGTCATCCCTCGGTGGAAGCCGGTCAAGGCTTTCCCTTAGGACCTTCCTAAAAGTGGCTCGATCCGTTTTCCTGGGATTCCTCCGGGCGGTTGGTATGTCTCTAGATGCTAGTAGATTGAAGCGAATCCACCTATGGTCTGAGCAGGAGGCCTCCTGGGAGACGTGCCATCCCATAATTAGTTCACTGACCTCCTCCGAAGCCAGAGTCAGGTCGATAATCGTCCTGCATCGTTTGTTTACAAATGTTGGTTCAGCGCCTATATTTAGAATGTTTAGATTAGTAGTCACAAGATATTCAACAAGTGTCTTACCTCTGTTGTTGCTGGTCTCCATTCCCCACAGTGGGTGGTGTGCGTTGGAGTCGGCCCCGATGATTATTGCGAGGCCTGATCTCTCGCAATGGCTGACCAGTCGTTGTAGTTCGGCAGGCGGTGGCTCGCCCTCTCCAGGCATGTACGCCGAGGCGAGGACTAGGTCGCGACAGCCTGTTGGCAGTGGAACTTGTAGTTTAATCGCACACAGGTCTCTGGAACAGAATTCAGTGAGCGGTTGTGCAATAATATTGTTAGTAGTTAGGATACATGCCCTAGGGACGGCATGTACCGTGGAGTAGTAGAGCTTACCTTTCGTGTCGGACAGCCCGCGTATGTATCCATTGCCCGCCCATGGTTCTTGTAGGAGGGCAACGGTTGTTGGCAAACCTGCCAGACAGCGTCTGAGTTGGGCCGTAGCGGCCACGCTGTGCTGGAGGTTTGCTTGGATGACACTACTTAGTGTCCATGTTGTCGGTGGTGGGGGCGGCATTTTGCAATTCCCCTCCCTCCTTGAACATGTCGGCCAACCCCGACACTATCCAAGCCGACAAGTCCTCACCCTCGGATGATGACCCGGCTGGTCCCTCACCAGTGCCAAGGAGCTCATCCTCCGAGAGTTCGGGTATCGTCGGCTTGGGTAGAGGCAGGGGGGCAACTTTCTCCCCGGAGACAGACTTGCTCTGCTCGGAGGTGCCCGCGGCCTGTTCGCTGGGGACCTGTACTCCCGTTACCCTTAGGGTGGAACCTTGCAGGGTGGGACGCTGGTCCAGGTATTTGCCTCCGGGACCCCTGAACCTGAGGTAGACATTGCCCATCCCACAGTTCAGGGATCTCCCCCTCTCCATGAAGGCGGGGACGAGGTCTTCGGGGATTGTGAACTCGACAAACCACCCCTGGTCTTGCCGTAGTATTTGTATAATGGACCAAGACCCGACCTTGGCCCATTCGTTCTGGTACCTTAGTCCGTCAGCTGCCTGACGGACGTCTTCCCAGGACGAGTTGTTAATGTTGGGTATTAGGAGCCCGCACTTAATTCTCCTTGCCATCTCCGACTGGCGAACCGCCTTAAGGGAGATGTCTGGCAAGGTTAGGGCCTGGACACATCGCTGAGACCAGGCGGCCGAGTGTTCGTCTTCTGCGAAGACCCTCAGCTGCCCCTCAGCGAAGATGGGCTTGCCCTTGAATTTGGGTGGCCGGGCTCCTACGTGGTTACTCCTCGCCTCCTCCACGATTGCTTGGTGCAACCCGCGGAGGATGGCGTTGGAGTGGTCAGCGGTGATCTTCCCCGACTTCGCGTCAGTAATGACGATCGTCAGGTCAGATGCCGCTGCTTGTGCGTACGACAACGGTTGGCTTGGGCTCACTAGTCGCTGCTTTTTGTTGTCTCCTTGCGGGGAGAAGGACTCATCTCGCATCCTTTTAGCAGCGGCTCGTGCGAGCTTCCCAGGTCGTCGTTTGGAGGGATCTGCGGCCGAACCCGTAGGGCCGTCGCCCGACGTTCCAGCCTTAGGGGGTAGGGTGGAACCTGTTCCCTTCGGCGGAGGCCTGGCAGCAGCAACCTGCTTGTTCGGCGCCGGTCTGGGTGCCGGCTTCTGGGAAGCCTGCACACCCACACCGGTTGCAGAGTGTGTCGGTGTTGATGTGTTGTCCAGCTGCTGCTCTCGCGCTAGACGAGCTGCACGCCTCTGGTTCTTGTTTTTCTTCTTCTTCTTAGCCACCCCACCTTGACATTTAACAGGGGGGGGGTGGGTTAGAGGAGGAAGAATTCACAGGTCTGGCAGGGTGAGGCTTCCCAGCAGGGGATCGCTTCTTGGACCTTCGGTCCACTACCTGCCAGTCCTGGAAGGAGTTTGGGCCGGTCTGCTCCCCAGATGAACTAGGTTGCGGACGGGCCGGGGTTTCGGTCTGACGCACTGTCACTGGAACAGCTTGTCTCGCCTGTGTGGCTTCACCATTAGCGATGGACGCTGCTGGATCAGCTTGGGGTTTTTCGTTAGACCTGGTATCCATAGTGCGTAACGATTAACTTCATCCTCATCGGCTCCCACCCTACAAGGGCCCACATCTTGGGAACGCTTACTCACACATATAAAAGGTGCTTTCGGTCGTTAGGACACCGACTCGGGTATAGAAGTGAGAAGTTGGCTAGTTGCGCGACATCGGAAATGTGTGAAGGTGGGACGTAGGGTCGTCCAGGTCAGACACCCTCCGCCCGATTCACCTAAACGCACTTCGTCAGCATGGCCTTTCACCACCGCATCAGCAGCCGAAACTGCCTCTGCGGCCCTCTCACTTCTCGCCGTGAGCCCACCTACGGTTCCTCACTTGACCATTTCCCGGACTGTGGCTAGTAGCCCGGGCTACCGTTTTGCCCGAAATCAGGGCCGAAGCAGACGTGTTGCCACGCGGGTTGGCAATGGCTCAATCCTCAGGATCCCGTCATCCTTGCGTACGGCGCTCTACTGTGCAGGTCCTAGCACAGGTAGGTTATGTATAGGTCGTCAGTAGTAGCCTACACCTACTGACAACACCAGTGTGGATGTTAGCCGCCACTAGAAAGAGGCACGAATGCCAGTCGCTAGTGACGTTGCCCAGGATGGACCGGGGGTGACAGACGGACCTTTGGGCAGGCCGGAGCCCACCCAAACTTCCCCCTGTCTCCCGCTCGGGGAGGTCATCACACCACTCCACCCCTTATACCCACCATAATAAAAAAATATATTTGTCAATGACTCTGTCCAACTGCTGTGGTTAAAGTTCATAACGAACATTTTATTTATTAAATCTTTAAATAATAAATACAACGTAGCGGTACAACCACTTAAGACTGTAAGTCTGTACCTACATAGATTACAGCAATGCACATAGAAAATGTGCTAAATGCGGAGCAACGGCTGTTGAAGCAGCCAGAGTGAAATTTATACAGCTTTAGTGGGTTCAGAAGGAACCGAGTCATAACGCATCTGGAAAGCGTATTAATTAACCGTGAAGAAATGTATGAATACAAGTTAGAAATCTGTGTAAAATGCCGTGTGTAAAGTGTAGTGTATCTGTGTGTAAAGTGTAATAGGTAGGCATGCCTAATGTTATTTGTATAATACTGAAAACTTTGTGAATGCGCTTTATTAATGTCTATTTTTATTAAGTTGTCAGGGTTTAATATTCAGTGTATATTTCTATATGTAAAACATAATACAATGTTATAAACATAAATATGCCTTTTATTTAAATCAATAGATAATACCACAAACAAGGGGTAATATTTGCATCTTTCATATATTTCGTGATATGAAGATAACAAATATATTATGTTTATCAACATAATTACTATATACCTATAATACCAATACCCGCCAGGCTAAACCGGTTGTTAACTTTAGTTCCATTGGTACACATCGAGGGCGCCAGTAGTATAAACGTATAAACGGTTGGGGACATTTTTTTGTATGGAGTTACCGTTCTTCTCCTAGTGAGTATTATATTCTTTGATTGTGAGTTCGCTGTTATTTAACGAAGTTATATTTTATTTAAATTTTTTAAGCTTATCGTGAAGTCTGCAGCTCTCAGAGAGCCATTAGTATATACATATATAGTTTGTCGAAGGACTGTCTCATTTCAAACATAGACAGAGAAAATCATACTATCTTTGTCTTACACAACTTCTTACACCCAAAAGAAAAGGATGTGTATAGTTTTTTTTTGTTCTTATTTACTGACAAATTTTATTTGACCAACTATAAAAGCTGTACCTACTGGACTGGATCCCTATTGCAATGAGCCTTTGCATGCCCCTTAATGTCCAGTTATCCAGGTTTCACTGTATAAATATTTACGAGAGAGGCGTTTTTCCAAGTAGGTAATCAAATCGATTTCAAATCAAGTTCACATTTTTAATGCTCGAATATGGTTGCTAGACAATTACTCCGCGTTAAATAAGTTAAACAAAATGGCGGCCGGCGCCTCACTTCCGGTGGCGGCCATATTTATTACTTCCGGATTGTCTGTCTCACGCTATAGAAGATAAGCCAGGGGTCCTGATATAATGCAGATTAAATACTTTTACTGTACTTAATGGTCTAAGATCCGCTATATATGTATACGATCCACCCACCTCTGATATTTTGAGCCAAACCAGGGTGCGAAACTCCTGACTTCGGTCAAACTCGGCTCCGCTCCGCTCAGCATTGCTCCGAGCAATTATTAGGGTTGGCACCACTTGACTTCCTTTTGCGTGCACGACCACAGATAAGATAATCACTTGATTTTTGACAACCCTAAATATCCGAAAGGGATAGTGCCATATATTAGAAAGGGACAGCGTGATTCGACCCTGAACCGCTGTCAAACTTCGTTTTTGTAGGAAGTTTCCTATCTGTACGGTAGTACTATTAATTATTCTGTGGTCAAACCAAAAATTACAGATAAAACATACAATGATAAAATGCGCATGAATAAAAGGAGGGATTCGAGTATTTCTGTAATTTATATTTATGTAGACCTCTGCGGACTTTCTCTGATCAGATCGGGGAAATCCTGAAGAAAGGCCAGGTCAAGAGCACCCTAAATCGGCGAGCGTGTATGAGGAATGTTATGAATGTGAAGGAAGCGAAAGTGGTATGTCAGGATCGTAGCAAGTGGAAATCCGTGGGCTCTGCCTACCCCTCCGGGAAATAGGCGTGATTATATGTATGTATGTATATTTATGTAAGTTCTGCCATAAATTACATTTTACAAACACTTAATTATTTCCGACTGTACTTAACAACCCCAGAAGGCCTATCACAGGAGCGGCCCGATAATATCTTGCCCGCGAAATAGGCTCGTCCCTCTCTACTTAATGCAGTTAGAAAAGGACAGGTAGTCTACTAAGTTACTAATTATCAAAGGTTTGTTAGGTTTCACAAACATTGCAATGCCAGCTAGCTCGGGGTTCGGATGAGGATAGGGTTGCCAACCGTACTATATTATATAGTATTGTACTATATTTTGGCTCTCTGTACTACATATTTACTTTTGGAAAAATATATTGTACTCTAAAATACTATATTTCCGATTATACGAATATTACACTCATGTTTAGTATTTTATCTAAAAGTACTATATTTTTTTGAAATGTACTATATTTTTGATGCCTTATTCTGGAAAATACTATATTCCACCAAACAAAAGTTGACAACCCTAGATGAGGAGGCTATATTTTAAAGTGAAAAAGACAGATATCTGTAAAAGTGTATTCTGCTAAGTATTAGAACTAAGCACTAAAGACTACTGTTATTATTTACAAATTATCATTAGTCACATACTTATTTAATCGTCGCGTTTCCGGACTGCGCGGGAGCGGCGCGGCGGGAACGTATCAGAGCGGCTACCGCGAAAACCGAAATTCGCAAATTGCGGGGATCTTCCTCTTTTACTCCAATGGAGGCGTAATTAGACTGACAGAGAAAAATGCCCGCAATTTGCGAACTTCGATTTTCGCGGTTATAGCCCAGTTTACGGTCGCTCACGCACGATGCGTCTTGATTAAGAGCTGTGATTGGCTCACGCGGTACAGTCAACGGTAAAAATATGGGTGTAGACAACTTACTCAAAAATATGTCCCATAGTTCTTAATTCACTGACATAAGAGTTATGGGACATATTTTTGAAATGATTTGTACACCCATATTTTTACCGTTGACTGTACAGCAGGTAAAGCCTGTGCACATCGGCTGCGTGTGCGTGACGTGCACGTGTGCGTGCGGCGTTGTAGTACACAGGCCGCGTAGCCAAGATGCCAATCGCTAACGCTCCGTAGCGATCGAAACGCAACTGTCACTGTCACACTAATGGGGAAGAGTGATAGAGATACATAATGCTTTTCGTTGTCGAAGCGATAGCGATTGTAACCTTGGCTAGGGGGCCAGGTCCTTATGAGAGACGGTACACCGCTCGCGTGACGTGTGCGTGTGCGGCTCCAACATTTTAGCGCACGCGCCCGTGCACGTCACGCACAGGCGTTTAGTCGTCCAATCCGTGAGTTTCGTTCGGCCGGGCCGACGTTTGAGGTTGGCGCGTTAAGCCGACCACTGATTAACAGGCCGCCGGACGGTATCGGCCTGTCAGTTAGAACAAAAATTTGACAGTTCCGAACAACTGGCCGGCCGATATCGTCCTGCGGACTGTTAGTCAGTGGTCGGCTTTATAACATTTAAATGATTAAGCTTTAATGTTTTGTTACAGATGACGGGCCGCGTTTTCTGTCGCGCGGGCACTCGTTCCGGACGGTGGTAGGCGACACGTTACTGCTGCCCTGTCAAGTGCAAAACCTAGGTTAGTATTCCATCTGCACCCTATAGCCCGGCCGTAAGAATACGTACGATATCCCCTGCCTGTCGTAAAAGGCGACTAAAAGGGGTTCTCGGGATCGGAGACGGTCGCAGCTAGACTGCGACTAAAAAAAGAGGGGACCCACAAAGGGGCATAGCGCTAGGACGGCACTGGCTCGTTCATTGGAGATTCCAGAGCCGTCCGAAATGCACCGAGGAGGACAACCGGGAGGTTTTTAGTCGGTGAAAGTCCGACATAACCTCCGCGCTGTCCCTGCGGTGCGGAGGTACCCATAACGGTTCTTTTTCTCCCGATACAAAAAAAGGTTAGTATTGAATTTGTAGGTAGTCTACGTGAGTTGGATAGCACTGCGTCTAATTCTACCTAAAGTGTTAATCTATGGAACTTGCTAACTATGTAAACAAACCGCCATATTGAAATTGTCTCTGAATGATGAATTTACTAGTGACTTTTCTCCAGGTTCCTTGGTGCTCCTCTGGCGGCGGGGACCGGCTGTCCTGACAGCAGCCAGCCTCATGGTCACCCGGGACGAGAGGTTCAGACTCGTCGATGGCTATAATCTGCAGATCACCGATGTGGGACCTCAGGTACATAAACATGGTCACCTTACACTAGCGAGGACTAGTCCTGAGTACTGCCAGCTTCATGGTCACCCGTCAATGGCTACAATCACCGATGTGGTATAGTATGGATTTTCTCAAAGATTTTTACGTCTAATATTCATATTTTATTGATAAAGCTAATTACACGTCAGGAGTACATAAAATAAAATTACATTTCTCTAAATGTAAGGCCCTAATCTCTTAAACAAAAGCCATTGTTTCTTTTGTGATAAGCCTAAGCTTTCAACTTTGGCGCATGTCAAAGCAACCATGCCGTTTAAAAAGCAACTATATCGTGATAGTATTAAAGTTCATTATTAAAGTTATACCGCTTGTATGTCACATGATATGCAAGATGTTTTATTGATGTTTTTATGGCTTAGTACATTTTAGAGGAAACTACAAGCCATAGTAAGATTTTGTATATATATATTTTTTTGGTACAAAATGCCAATAATAAAATAAAAGATAGGGCTGCCAGAACATTTAACACGAACCTTTTTCATGCGAATAAAACTAGGTGTAGGACACGGACTACGACCTGCAAGCCTATTATGGATCGCTTTATCCACATTTATCCACGTGATAAAACAACTGTCACTTTTTAACTCTGCGGAATAGAAAGAGACGGACACCGTTTTATCACGCTGTCGCGTAGACAAATACGACCATCATATCCGTACTGTAGGACATAAATTTGGAAATAATTGTAAGTAAGTAAATATTCTTTATTGCACCAATAATCATACATCTTACATATGTACATGTAAAATTACAAAGAAATTTTAGTGGAACAATAGAACCCGGTAACAACAGGGGTATTTGTAGGGGTAGGGGTATTTGTTAATTTGTAATTTTTTTTCTAGAATCATGGTTAACACAGATGTTACATCGAAATATTGCGAGCTTTGTAAGTGAGTACGCATGCACTCGCTATACTTACTGATTATTTATATTTAGTTCTGTTGTAGTTAAGTTTCTCTTAGGTGAAATGTATAATTTCTTTGAGAAAAAAATAAAGTTCTATAAACCTAAATATTAGTCCAGCACAATTCTGCCGACTTACAGCGTACAAATTTTACTATACATATTTAATTACCTACAAACACGCGTTTACTCTATAATAATATTTACATTTCATGGATTAATTATTACTTCATTCATATCAATGTCAATATTTATAATATAAATTTTTAATTGCCAAAATGATATAACATTGATAGGGTTTCCTTTATTGTGTGTTTTATAAATAAATATAAGCTTTAATAATTTTTACTACTCTCGTACTTTTATTTGTCATTTAAAGGGTTGTGCACATACCTTTAAACCCCTATCTGATAGTTGTCAAGACAAGTGTTTAGTAGTAGTAGTAGTAGTAGTAAACTCTTTATTGTACAAAAAGACATATTAAAAATAACATACAATTAGCAAGAAGTACAAAGGCGAACTTATCCCTTTGAGGGATCTCTTCCAGTTAACCTTTGAGTAGATGAGAGTGAAAAGAGGGTTTAGTCGAGGTAGTAGAGGTTAGAGGGTTTAGTCTATTCCCAATAAAAGTATTTGTGCATACACGCAGTATCTTTTTTTGCACTTTTACGATACTTCGTGTAATCACCACTTAAAAAATATTGTATGAAATACATTGTTGCCAACCTAATTTTAATTGTCATCTTTGACAGATGAGTGAACCATAGACATGTTTTTTTTTTAATTCATTCATTCTTTTCCCGCCCGTACTAGCAATGCACGCACGAGAACTTTCCAAAGTTGCGAAACTTTCCACATGAGAAATTCTCGGTAACTTCTGAGAATGTTCTCGAGAACGAGAATTTATTTATTTATCGTAGTTTATACCATGAATATTCACGATAGTTTAGGTGTAGTCCTTACCCCCAGAAAATTCCGACTTTTGGTCGTCCGCTTCCGGTCAAAAAAATGTATGACGGCCCGGCCAAACGGTCAGACTTAGGTGGGGGGTGCTCGACCAAATGTCATAGAGGGACCCTGGCAGTTTTTGACGCAGCCATTTTTTTCAATATGGCCGACTTTTTTTAAACTTTTTTAATTTTGTCCTAGCGCGCTGAAATTTTGGTCACGGAATCTCGGGGTCCCCTAGATACTTATGAAAAAAATTTTTTTGGAAAAATGCTACAATTGCGGAAAAACTGGCCACTTTTATTTTGTATGGCAACTTTTAAACGGTACGTGATAGGTGGGGGGTGCTCGACCAAATGTCATAGAGGGCCCCAAGACAAAACAATCTGTATTAAAAAAAATCAAAATGGCCGATTTTTTTTTTAATTTTTTTCAAGTTGGTCCGAGCGCGCTGAGATTTGGCATGGCGGGAGATAGAGGCCTCTAGATTCTAATGAAACAAAAAAAAATTTTTGGATAATATTGTCGAAAGTCGAAATGTTCTCTGATATACAGTGAGAATTTAAGCAACTTATTGGTAAATTTATCACATCAACAAAATAGCTAACTGTAATAGACAATAATATATGCATAATAACATTTAGTTTTAAGTTATGCCTATTTAAACTTTATCTCAAGTATATTCTCTTGTTTAAACAAAAATTTCCATGTTGCAGGAATGTTCTGAGAACATTCTCGAGAACGTTTCCGCTTTTTGGGAATGTTCTGCAATTTGTACATTGCTAGCCCGTACCCTTCATTCTTAAGCCCCCTCCAGACTGTGCGCGTGAATCGCGGGCGAAGCCGCGAACGCAAGTGTGGCGTCGATTTCGCAGATTGTTCACGCCTTCGCGCCTTGTTCTCCGTTTTTTGTCGGTATTTCGGCCCGCGTCAAAGGAGATACGAAGCGCGAACTTGCAAGACTCCACATTACACAATATTTTGGGTCCTCTGTGGCAAGATAAATATGAATTATATTATGATTATATTATATTAAGCAGCTATATTTTACGGTTTTACAATAAAACAAAATGGAAAAACTGTTAAATCACGTATGATGCCATAGATAACTAACAGTTAAACTCGATCAGCTGATGCTTTTCCGCCATATTGCCGCAAACCAAACTGCGAAATCGCCATGAAGTGTGCGAGTGTGGAGTCATACGTCAACTTCGCGATATGTTCGCTCCGAGACGTCGCGCCGCGATTCACGCACATAGTCTGGAGGGGGCTTTAGATATTTCTTGAATGAAAAATTCGTTAAATTTATAATTTTATTTCAAAGTAAGTGATTTGTCGTAAAAAAAGTATTGTATGCAACTTTGTTTAACTGAGTCAAAAAATACTCGTGGCGTCTTTATTAACAATTTTCGGCTTCGCCTCAAATACTTACTCACGCCACGCGCCTTTTTTGACCTCTCTTAAACAACGGTTGCATAAAATACTATATAAGACTAGGTAGTAGGTAGTAGTCTACGAGTAAAGTAGTTGAGTGACACAAAGTAGTCTAACGATCCCGTGCCGTATAATATTTCCCAAAAACTTGACACCCCAATTTTTCAAGTCATCGCAGCGTCCGGTGTGAAATTGGGCGCTTTATTCAAAGCCTGCATCCAAATGAGCCATACGTCACGCGGGCGGCGAACCGTCACAATCTTCATACATATGGAACGTCAGTTTCTTATAACGACGCCGTTGGAAGGATTGGCTTTCTTAGGGGTCATCCATTAATTACGTCACACCAATATCTAGGTTTTTTGACCCCCTCGCCCCCCCCTTGTCACACTTGGTCACATTTGGCAAACCCCTCCCCCCCTAGTGTGACGTCACATTTTTTCTACGAAATCGCCAAATCGAATTAAGTAAATACCTAAGTATTATTAATATTTTATCAAAATATTTTTGTCGATATAAATATTAGTAATTTTATAACCCAAAACCTCTTAGGAAAGAAAATTAAACGATTAAAAACTATTTTCGTTTTAAAAACTTGTTATTTAAATGTACAGCGAACTAAATAATTTAAATAAATTTTCGGTTACTGATGAAGTTAAAGTGACGTCACAAAGTTTGTGTCTCCCCCCTCCCCCATGTCACAATATGTCACATTTTCTTGACCCCCTCCCTCCCCCTAAACGTGTGACGTAATTAATGGATGACCCCTTATTGTTGCGTTGTTAAGAAGAAAAGGGACAACCGTAGTCCTCATTTTTCTCTCTGGATATTCACATATACTCGTATATTGGAAAGTATGTTTACCTACACGATTTTTTTGTTATAACTTTTTTTTTTGTGCTAATGCACGCTTCGAATGCATTTTTCTGGGCATCATGACTATTCATGACGAATCTAGTGAGGTTTCACACGTATTTTTGAGAGTAACAGGTATTTATTACACGTATTATTAGACGTATTTTGGGTGTCACACGTATTTTTGGGGTATCCCTATTTTTCACCTTTTTCAGTTTTTCGAGCAGTCTATGTTTTCAATCTGACTTGCATCGTCCATTTTTAGGGTTCCGTACCCAAAGGGTAAAACGGGACCCTATTACTAAGACTTCGCTGTCCGTCCGTCCGTCCGTCCGTCCGTCTGTCTGTCACCAGGCTGTATCTCACGAACCGTTGAAAGTTGAAATCTCCCATACAACAAACGTGATTTTTGACCAAAGTTAAGCAACGGCGGGCGTGGTCCGTAAAACCGTTACCGTTTTTTTTTTGCATTTATTTTTTGTTTGTTTTTTTTGCATTATGGTACGGAACCCTTCGTGCGCTAGTCCGACTGGCACTTGCCCGGTTTTTATTATATTAATAGCAATAACATAAAAAAAACACAAAAGTCGGCGCCCACCCTGGGACTTCAAAAACAAACGCACGTTTTTCTAAAGCCAAAAAAAATGCAAAGCAGACATCTAAACGGTAATTGGCAGGCAAAAATATGATAATCGCCACATAAAACCTTTGTGGTGCTTCGTCGCTCGTTATTTTTTATGTGTGGCAACACTGAGGTACGATTTTCCGCAATTTTGGCCCGCCATCTTTTTGTACGGCGAAATTGTCTTTTTATTATGTTTTCTTCAATAATTTGGTGGTTGTGACGTTTTATTTGGTTTATTTATGAGCTGCAGAGTCATTTCACTCCACAGGTACTGTGTGAATTCAAGTATTTGCAGTTATTAACCTCACAAAGACCAGAAAGTACACTGAGCCGATTCGGATTTTGAAATAGACATCTTTTAGACACCACCAAGATACGATAACGATATGCTTAAGATCTAACCTGTCAAATTTGACATTTGCGCGATTCTGGAGATACTCTTGAATGATTTCCACAGGATATGACTTAGAGATCCATTCACATCTAATAGATATCTTACTCTACCTAACGTAAAAGTGACATTGGTTGCCAGAATTGCGCTGCAAAAGAGAACTAGTTGATATCTAAACTATAACGTATCTAGAATGGATCTAGTACGTGTCGTCTCTTGTGAATATCTTGAAGTTCGAATACGGCACTGAGACAAGTGGGTGAAAACGGTTTAAAACTGTTCGTATTTTAACAAAATTGTACAAATTGTACAGTTGATATTTAGACGCGCCTGGGCAATCTTACCTGCGCACGTTCTAACAAACTCCAGTATACACACACCGAAAGATAAAAGATAACCTTATTTTCAACGACTGTAACAAAGATGAATAGTAGGTATAGTGTGTAGCTTTCAAATAGAGCTCGACGGCTAATCCTATTGTCTATTGTTAAGTTAAACCGCTCGTGCCATGTGCCACAACCACCTGCCACAACCACCTGCATAAAAAATAGGTACTTCGGTTACTGAGTACCGGCGAGCCGAACGTTACAGAACCGGTCTAAAATGTGTCATCGAGATGCGTAACAAAGGCGCGTTATCGGAGAGCCTACACTGGTTTTTTGAGCGTTGGACTAGCCCGCGCTCGGGTGCCAAATAGAATAATGAAGACCTGTGGGAACACTCGACTGACATCATGTGTTTTGTCAGAAACACAGAATTGTTCTGAAAAGAACAGTTGCGATCGACTGACACTCTGCGATTAAACACAGAAACATGACGTGCCCTGACAAGGGCAGTTTTATGTTGCTCTGAGAAGAGCATTTTACGTTGCCCTGATAAGGGCAGTTGCGTGCTCAGAAAAGAGCACTTTTATATTGTCCTGAGAAGGACAGTGTAATATCCGGAGCCCGCAGCATCCTCGTCGATCTCGTCGTGTCTTCAACCAGCGAGCACGTAGCAGCGGAGCGAGGCACGGCGATCCGACGACACGATGTTGACTCCACAGCGGCCGGCGAGCGAAAGGACACGCGCCGCCGGCGAACTCAGTTTTATTACAGCGCGGCACGCGCCGCGCCTGCGCAGTGACACGCGCGCGCGGTCTCGCACACGCCCGCGCCCGCGCACCTACTATTCTCCATCTCACTCTATTATAAATATTTCTCTTTCTTGCTTTTCTTCTAATTGTGTATATATACCGTGATTTTGTAAATAAATTATCCATTCTTGTACATAGCAACAAGCGTTTCACTTCTACAACCTTCTGATCCACTCATAGCCCTACCTTGCTATAGACCCTTTCTTGCAGGTAAGTAGCACGTGCGGTTTTACTTAACAATAGACAATAGGATTAGCCGTCGAGCTCTATTTGAAAGCTACACACTATACCTTAGCTAAATCGATCAACAATAATAGATTCATTCATAGGTACTGAAATGAATATGTAAGTATTTTTTGTACTCTTTATGTATGAGTATAACCTGTTTACTGTTTAATATCATTATTAGGGTTCCGTGCGACGCGAAAAAAGAGACAACTTTTGGTTTTTTGTCTATATTATGATCTCAATTTCTAATTTTAATGTAAATTATTAATCTTCAAGGTAATAATATTATTAGAATCGCTTTTTATATAGTATATAATATAGGTACCTAACTACCTAATCATACAGATATAATGCATAATTGTTTTCCTTCATTTTTTCTCGGAAGCGTTCGTATTTATCATGCTACTTCAGTCAACCTCAATACTTTTTGTACCGAGACTGACTGAAATAACAAGACACGTTCGTACGTTTCCTTAGGTAGGGTTTCCGTAGGTACAGTCCCATCGGAGCGGCCAAGGTGGTCACAAATATCTGAACACGCCTCTATAATATTGTCAAAGCGTTAGAGTGCTTGTTCAGATATTGTGAACACCTTGGCCGCTCCAATATATCTGATAGCGACTGTACATAATGTCAGTCCATAAAACCGTTAACTGTTGAAGGTTTAAATGATCCGAATCAAATCCCCTTTCATCAGCCATTTTGATCTCATTTCAGATTGTGCGCTCAAAAGAAAATCATTTTTTAGTTTACGGCCGTCGCGGGGCCGAATCAATTTATTTAATGGCAAATAAAAGTAGAATACCTTTGATTAACAGGCATTAGGTAACGGCATTAGAGTTGTGGTCACGCCACTCACGCCATACTATGTCATGTCCCTAATATCAATAAGTAATAACTGGGAGACTGAGCTTTGCTCGGAAAACATATAAACCTCATAAATGCGCGTTTTCCCAAAGATAAGACCTAGATCGATTTATCGCCCTCGAAAACCTCCATATAGCAAATTTCATTGAAATCGTTAGAGCCGTTTCTGAGGTCCCCGAAATATATAAATAAACAAGAATTGCTCGTTTAGTATTAGATTATGTATAGTAGTTTACTAACAGGGAGGATAAGCTGCCCTGACAGATGATGCGAGATTTGACGTTTTTAGGGTTCCGCACTAGAGATGTACCGGATATTCGGTTACTATCCGGTAAAGAGAAGTGAAGTGAATATCCGGTATATCCGGTGAAGTGGGACTGGGCGGGACACGTTTGCCGTATGCCGGATGACTTGTGGGCAAAAACAGCAACCAATTGGGTCCCACATCAAACCCGGGGTCGCGGCAAACCTCGACGGCGTTGGCGAGATGACCTGGACGCCTTTGATAGGAACTGGTGGGAGACGGGTCAAAACCGGGATACGTGGAAAGGGAGGAGGGAGGCCTTTGCCCAGCAGTGGGACAGTCTAGGCTCGTATAAATAAATAATCCGGTAAAAAAATTGCTTGATTTTGGAGTAAACTAATTGGATTTAAGAAACAGTCTTGATCATAATCGTACTTGTTTGTTATTTTAAAACAATTTAAACATTCCACTGACTTGCACGCGCACTCATGTCGAACCTAGAAATGAGTCCGCGCGAACGTTCACTAGGAAACAGGTCAAACCTGCAGATTGCGCACCTGTAAAACCTAAATGAGGTAGGTATAGTTCCGCTTGCCGAATATTCGGCGGCCCGATATTCGGCCTGACCATCGGCCGAATATCCGGTATCCGGCCAAACAACTATCCGTTGCATCTCTGTTCCAAGGAATAAAAACGGGACCCTATTACTAAGACTCTCTTTCCGTCTGTTTGTCTGTCTGTCACCAGACATGAACCGTGATAGCTAGAGATAGTTGAAATTTTTACAGATGATGTATTTCTGTTGCCGCTATAACAACAAATACTAAAAACAGAATAAAATAAAATATTTAAGTGTGGCTCCCATATAACAAACGTGATTTTTTGATAATGGTACGGAACCCTTCGTGCGCGATTCCACTCACACTTGGCTGGTTTTTAAACTAAGCCCAACCAAAAGACGCTTGAAGGAACAGGGAACAGAGGGGCTACCGCGAAAACAGAAATTCGCAAATTCCGGGGATCTTTCTCTTTTACTCCAATGAAGGCGTAATTAGAGTGACAGAGAAAAATGCCCGCAATTTGACATTCACAACTTACGTAGGTATGCACAGCTCAATCGGAGACCGGGAAGTGGATCAAATTTAACTTGCAAGATTTTTTTTTAAATCATTTATTTACATACAATAATATATACAGTGGTACAACTAAACGAAATTAATAACTAGCTTAAATCTAAAATAGGCCCCTGAGGCATTGTACCAAGGATGCTGGCGGCATTTCCCCGCTGTAAGATTTGATTACAGACCGACAAACAGACAACGGTCAGGTGAAACTAAATAAACGTTTGTAAAATGTGCCTGATTTCTGAACATTGAGCATTGCAAGCTCCGGTCGCAATTTTAAGAGCCCTATTCAATTTCCATTTAATTTTGCACCACGCGAAAATGGCCTCAGTTAGCACAAGACTGTATTGGTACAGAATAATTTGGTATCGATAGCGACAAAATTAAGCCCGTTGTATGTATTTGGCAAACAACGCATGTCGACTCCAATACAAGTTTCAATACAAAGGATTTTATACACCGTGTGTCCCAATATAGCCACGGTTTAACCAGGTATTTCTAGCGGTATTTCGATTTAAATTTCATATGAACCAGTTTTATTTGTTATTTTATGTTTGTTAAGTTTGTTTAATAGGACATCATGAAATAATTACGTTTAAACAAATTCAGTGACCCAATTACCGACTGATGCAGCATTAAGTATGTATGTAGGTAACTATTATAGGTATAGGTACATATTAAATATACTAAGATAGGGTCACTCACGTATTTTAATTCGAAAAACGCTCGACGTGTTTGTTTCAAATACGTGAGTGACCCGTTAATATATTTAATATTCTGTGTCTCACGGTAGTTTTTATTCTTTTATTCATCATTCTTCTTAGGCTAGGGTTTTTATAATATGAATATAAAAGTAAAATATAAAAACACTTACAAAACAATAAAAAAACCGGGCAAGTGCGAGTCGGACTCACGCACGAAGGGTTCCGTACCATAATGCAAAAAAAAACAAAAAAAAGCAAAAAAAAAAACGGTCACGCATCCAAGTACTGACCACTCCCGACGTTGCTTAACTTTGGTCAAAAATCACGTTTGTTGTATGGGAGCCCCATTTAAATCTTTATTTTATTCTGTTTTTAGTATTTGTTGTTATAGCGGCAACAGAAATACATCATCTGTGAAAATTTCAACTGTCTAGCTATCACGGTTCGTGAGATACAGCCTGCTGACAGACGGACGGACGGACGGACAGCGAAGTCTTAGTAATCCCGTTTTACCCTTTGGGTACGGAACCCTAAAAAATACATATAAACACATTATAAAAAACCTAACCTAGGGTGCCGCCGGCAACTCTAGCTATCGACACGGAGTAGGTATCACGCACACAACAACATATTTTTCACCACAACAACAACATATTATTATTCTTACAACATGGGTAGGAAACTAGAGCGTTCGGGCATTCTCGGCTCCATTCGGCTCAGCATTGCTCCGAGCATTTATTAGGTCGGTAATAATACTAATAATTCACCTCAACTTTCCTGCAATTTCAATTCTGTTTCTGTATTTATACGCATTAATTCCGAGGCTATCGGAATTCGACAAAACACCGTTTATGAATTATTAAGCCTTTGCCTGCATGATAAAAGTATTTCGGAACGTACCCCGCGGGAATCATGTATTTTTAGATAAACATCTAAATTACGCGGATCCGATGCCCCCATTTTTTCGTAACCCGTGTTTAAAACCACAGCTTTTATGGGTTTATTATAAGATATATCCATAACACGCAGACGAAAGGTAGGTACCAACACGAAATCCGTTACATGAGTTAGGGACATATTATTAGAGTAGCCACGAATATTCGGCAACTATTCGGTATTCGGCCTATTCGGCCACTTTGCTGAATATTCGGTATTCGGCCGAATGTTGCCTACTATTCGGCCGAATACCGAATATCTGTTGCACCTACCTAAAAAGAAAAACTACTCAAACAATAACCAAAAAATAGGTATATTTCATATTTAAAACGTATTCTTGGAAAGTAGTTAAATACGAAGGAACGTTTTTGAGTATTTGTTGATTACAAAATACCTATTTTATTTTTATCATGGGTCTGATTTGATTGACTCTAATTACATTCAATTCTGTTCAACAAAAATATATCTTAGAAAACGTTGTGCTTTGTTGGCGAAAAGTTTTCATAATAATTGTTACTCAAAAGGTTCGCATGTCATGCCGAATATTCGGCATCTCTAATAATATTTCCCTAACTCATGTTACGGATTTCGTGTTGGTACCTACTTTTCGTCTGCGTGTTATATATATCTATAACCGAATGCCGAATATTCGGTATTCGACCGAGAGAGAGGCCGAATATTAGGTATTCGGTATTCGGCCAAATGCACTATTCGGGGCATCTCTACATATTATACATATAGTTTATATTATAAAAAACTTCTCCTATAAATAGGATAGGTATAGCAACTTAATTGTAATATTTCTACCCCGATAGGGGCAGAATAAGACGCACTTATTGTAATTTGACCATCATTGTACCATATTCTAAGAAATAAACATTTGTACTTGTAATGGTACGGAAACCTTCGTGCGCGAGTGCAACTCCCACTTGGCCGGTTTTTTTACAATAGTAACACTTCTTCCACAGGATGCAGGCGACTATGTGTGCCAGATCTCGGACCGCGTGGCGCGCGACCAGGTGCACACGGTGGAGGTGCTGGTGCCGCCGAGCGTGCGGCCGGCGCCCGAGTCGCGGCACGCGGCGGCGCGGCGCGGCGGCGCCGCCGTGCTCGAGTGCCGCGCGGCAGGCAACCCGGTGCCCAGCGTCACGTGGCATAAATTGGTAATTTCATCATTTAACACTTTGAAGTCTTCGAGCGGGTTCTCCTGATACAGGTACAACATATACTTACAAGGAGGACTCATGTCTAAAGCCCCCCATTCACACTCGTGCCGTCCATCATCAGTACTGCTTCGTTACTCACAATTGTCGGTCTACTCTTGAAAATGTTACGTGCAATAAAAAAAAGAAAATAGCTCTTCTGCTATGTATTTTCTTGTTGTTGGATAAAAATCATAAAAATAAAAAAGTGTATTCAAATAGTACGTGTCTGCTTCAGCCCCACACCGCGCAGAACGCGACGGCGCGACTCGGCGAGGGCCCGCAGCTGCAGCTGGCTCGGCTGGAGCGCCGGCACTCGGGCCGGTACGCCTGCACCGTGGACAACGGCGTCGGCCCGCCCATCGTCACGGAGTTCCAGCTACAAGTGCTATGTAAGTGTGAGACCTGAGTGGTACCTTAGCCGAGACTTCGTGTCTTCAGCCCCACACCGCGCAGAACGCGGCGCGACTCGGCGTCGGCCCGCCCATCGTCACGGAGTTCCAGCTACAAGTGCTATGTAATTGTCTGAGTGGACCCACCTTAGCCGAGTCTCCGTGTCAGCCCCACACCGCCCAGAACGCGACGGCGCGACTCGGCGAGGGCCCGCAGCTGCAGCTGGCTCGGCTGGAGCGCCGGCACTCGGGCCGGTACGCCTGCACCGTCGACAATGGCGTCGGCCCGCCCATCGTCACGGAGTTCCAGCTACAAGTGCTATGTAAGTGTGAGACCTGAGTGGTACCTTAGCCGAGTCTCCGTGTCAGCCCCACACCGCGCAGAACGCGACGGCGCGACTCGGCGAGGGCCCGCAGCTGCAGCTGGCTCGGCTGGAGCGCCGGCACTCGGGCCGGTACGCCTGCACCGTCGACAATGGCGTCGGCCCGCCCATCGTCACGGAGTTCCAGCTACAAGTGCTATGTAAGTGTGAGGCCTGAGTGGTACCTTAGCCGAGTCTCCGCGTGTTCAGCCCCACACCGCGCAGAACGCGACGGCACGACTCGGCGAGGGCCCGCAGCTGCAGCTGGCTCGGCTGGAGCGCCGGCACTTGGGCCGGTACGCCTGCACGGTTGACAACGGCGTCGGCCCGCCCATCGTCACGGAGTTCCAGCTACAAGTGCTATGTAAGTGTGAGGCCTGAGTGGTACCTTAGCCGAGTCTCCACGTGTTCAGCCCCACACCGCGCAGAACGCGACGGCGCGACTCGGCGAGGGCCCGCAGCTGCAGCTGGCTCGGCTGGAGCGCCGGCACTCGGGCCGGTACGCCTGCACGGTCGACAACGGCGTCGGCCCGCCCATCGTCACGGAGTTCCAGCTACAAGTGCTATGTAAGTACATAAGTGTTTGAGAACGGGACAAGTAGGTACCTACACATTTGGGATAATATTTGTCAGTTTGTCAAGACAGCACTAACCTTTCTACGGGAGTTGGGATCCTCACAGAGGACTCGGCCAGGAGCGCCAGGAGGTAAGTATCTCAAATCCACCAGGTTCGCGGTGCACACACGCGTCTAGGTGCATGTCTTATTTCATCTGTCATAGGTGTCAACTAATTAGAGGGCCGCGCGGGCGGGGTGTGGGGAAGGGAGGCAAATCTGCATATATAAAGTGCGTCAAGCAAATCTTGTCAGTAGCAATGTAAAGCAAACTAAAGTAGGGCAACACTCAAAGAGTAGTATTGCGCTAAGAAAAGCAGCAATGTACAATGTACATCGAACCAAATTTTTTTTCCGCCGAGCGCGCCCTATTACGTACGTCAATTCAAATTGTCAGTTGCGGATTCTCTATTGAAAATGTTTGAAATTGTTATTAATAGGTATGGACGGACAATTTAAAAGCGGTGTGTGTTGTTGATAAAAATGATTAACTAATTTAAAGATCTCAAAATAAAATTAGAAGTGGACTATGCCGTTAAACAAGAATGTATGATTAAAATCATTGCTTCAGCAGGTAGATGTCCTACTGGATTTTAATATTTTATTAGAGTCCTCAGTTGGCGCTGTAGGCATTGTAGGCATCTTAGCTTTGATTAAGCACAATCTTATTTAATATATTGGTATTTAATGGTAACTCAGCAGAAATATCTCTTGAATTAGAATCGATTCCGAACGTAAACAATGATGATGGCTGTCATTCGCGATCCACATTCCACAGATAAAACACAGATGACACGCAATTTTCGAATTATTCGAACACAGTGTTGCTAACCCACGATTTTTCAAATTTGCCGCCGTTTGCTACTGACAAGATTTGCTAAGATTTGCTTGACCCAGTATAGACACTTGTACATGTTATAGATAGTATTTTGAACAATATGATACATCTAGAACTATTTGACGTTCATAAGCGCATTGTAATATGCCTACTTGAATAAACTATTTTTTATCTTTATCTTTATATGAAGAATATACCGGTACTCGGTCCCTGCGTAAAAACGCTAAGCCGAACCGATACGAGCCGGGAAAGATAAAGATAAAAGATAAGATAAAAAATAGTTTATTCAAGTTGGCATATTACAATGCGCTTATGAACGTCAAATAAACCTTTACCGGCTCCAACCGCACACCTCTGCCCCGAGAAGATTTAAATCCCCCCTCAATTGGAGGAGGGTATCCCAACGTCCTAAAGATCGAGTTTCACCCCACTGGTCTCAGTCCTCAACGTACACAACACTGCTCTAATAATTTACATTATATTCCAGATCCTCCAGAGATCACGGTGGAGAGATCCTGGGTGCACACGGGGGAAGGATTCAGAGCAGAACTGCTGTGCACCGTGCTGGCCGACCCCCCGGCAGAGGTGGGTTCTCACTCTGATTCAATTTGCATTCCAAATCCTCTAGAGATTACGGTGGAGAGATCCTGGGTACACACGGGGGAAGGGTTCAGAGCGGAGTTACTGTGCACTATGCTGGCTGACCCCCCGGCAGAGGTGGGCTTTCACTTTTAAATAGTTTACCCTCCAGATCCCCCAGAGATCATGGTGGAGAGATCCTGGGTTCACACAGGGGAGAGTACAGAGCGAAGCGGTTGTGTAGCGTGCTGGCTGTGTGGACATTAAGGCGAGGTTTGTTTTTCTGCTATAATTATAGCATAATTTTTCGGCATAAGAGTTTAAGTCACGCACACAACAACAAAATCATGTAATGATAGCGAGATTTTGAAACTTGTGTTCTTTCGTACCGATAGCAGGTTGAACCGCCAACAGCAAGGATCAAAAAGTTTGATCAAGATTTTTTTTAGCTTGATATCATGCGCTATAGTCACATTCTTACTCTGTGAGCTGTGTCTCATTCACCTCAATGATGACTACCTTGCGAACTATACGAGAAGTACGAGTTGTTTGACCCCGTAATCGACATTCATACCACGCTAGATGGCGCTGAACAGCTTCGATGAAATCGCAAAATATAATTATAAAATTCAACTTATTTCCAGGTATCCTGGTACCAGAACTCGTTCCCGCTGAGCGCGTCGGAGCGGGTGACGATGGCGGCCCGAGGGAATAACCACACGCTGCTCATCGCCAACGTGCAGCCAGAGGACTTCGGGAACTATAGGTACGGTCAGGCGTGGCTCACTCCGCGATCCGTCCGATCCGCGACAAGTACATCCGTTCCACACCAATTTTGGTGGCTAGCCATAAGCCGCGCGTGGCTTCTGTAATAATAATAAATAATAATAATAATTGATTAACCAACCAAATGCAAAATCACCTGGATCTGTCACTGAAGGACCTGACTTTAACTTGAACTGTACCTAGTACTATTATTTATTCTGTGGTACAGTTGAAACATAAGCCCCGTCCAGACGGGACAATTATTCGCCAATCTGATTAAATTTTCTGATCAAATCGGGCCGTGCGGACGAAATGCCAATTTGGCTCACCGAATCGGACCGCCGATTATGACCGATATTAGTGATAATGGAGGTGCGGGCGCAAGAATTTATTTATTTAGTATATGGCACAAGTACAGCCTACACCTATAAAATATAGGCAATCAATTAACAATTAAAATTACAACAAAATAATTATAAAGTCATATGTTAACATTCAGTGTGTTCAGCCATGCGGCTGCATGGGTTGTGGGATGAAGGAGAGCTCCTCCGGTGGTCCAGAGTATGAATACTGAGGACAGTGTTCTGTCCCTATGAGTTACACCTATAGATTTTGTCTTAATCAACATCTAACATGTAGCAATCTGATTTCAGTTGCGTGGCGGACAACAGCCTGGGGCGCGCGCGGCAGCACGTGGAGGTGTCGGGGCGCCCGGGGCCCGCGCGGTTCACCTCCCCGCCGCTCGCGCGCGCGCCGCGCGTCTACACGCTCGCCTTCAGCGTCGACAGCTACCCGCCGCTCGACGAGCTGCGGCTGCTGTACCGACAGCTAGCGGTGAGTACTGTACATGTATGGCGGTGAGTACACGTCCCACCAGGGGTGCACCCTTCGTGCAAACTCGGCTCCGTTCGGCTCAACATTGCTTCACGTAGCCGCCGCTTGCGCGCCACGCGTCTATACGCTGGCATTTAGTGTGGACAGCTACCCGCCGCTAGATGAGCTGCGGCTGCAGTACCGACAGCTAGCGGTGAGTACTGTACAGTATGTATGGCGGTGAGTACACGTCCCACCAGGGGTGCACCCTTCGGGCAAACTCGGCTCCGTTCGGCTCAACAGTGCTTCACGTAGCCGCCGCTCGCGCGCCACGCGTCTATACGCTGGCATTTAGTGTGGACAGCTACCCGCCGCTAGATGAGCTGAGGCTGCTGTACCGACAGCTAGCGGTGAGTACAAGTCCCACCAGGGGTGCACCCTTCGGGCAAACTCGGCTCCGTTCGGCTCAACAATGCTCATTGGTGTGGTGAAAAATTTTGTGTTTCACTCGGGGGCAAATTTTGTTTAACCCTCGTACTTTCAAAACCCTCGCAACGCTCAAGATTCCATTTCTCGCTACGCTCGTGATTAAATTTCGGAATCTTTCGCTTGCTCGGGTATCAATATTAGCACGAGCGGTTAAAGAACAACTTTGCCTCCTTGTAAAACAAATAACTATTCTATATTTTTATTTTGCAGATAAACGAGTCATTCCAGCAGCCGGGGCGGTGGCACGACGTCGTCCTGCCCGCGCCGGCGCCGGCCGGCTCGCTGACGCACCGCGTGTCGCACGAGCTGAAGGCGCTGCAGCCCGCCGCCGTGTACGAGGCCATCGTGCAGGCCAAGAACCGATACGGGTGGAACGAGGTACTAATCTGTCACTCCAGACTATAGACCAACCGCTTAAATGAGTCCTTGCCTGCGCGGTGCGGGGGCGACGGGGCAGGACGATGTGCGCGGGCGGGGGGCGCGGGCGCCGTACGCCTGCCCAGGGCCCCCATCCTCAAAATGTTAGTTTAATTAGTTTTCATTAATTTCCAAAAGGACCCCAAATTCTTATGTGCCCAAGGGCCCCAGCATAGTTTAAGACGGCCCTGGTCACTCCAGACTATATAAGACCTAGTTTCCCAATAAGACCTAGTTTCCCGACTGGGTTGGAAGGTCAGGCGGCAATCGCTTTCGTAAAAACTAGTGACTACGTCAATTCTTGGGATGTCAAGTGGACCCCAGACTTCCATGAGCCGTGGCAAAATGCCGGGATAACGCGAGGAAGAAGAAGAGATAGTCACTGAATGACGCAACGTTCTTGAGTTTGACTTTGTATCAAAAATAATTTTCTTAACAGACGGGTCAGAAACTTTCTTAGTAGGTATAGGTATGGTAGAGATCCCTTAAAGGGATAAGTTCGCCTTTGTACTAATGACGAATGTTATTTTTCCTGTTTTGTTTTGTTTTTTTGTACAATAAAGTGTTTTACTACTACTGCTAGGTAAGAGTTAAGGTAATGTTATGCGACTTTCCTGTGGAAATCATAAAATAAATGGACCATCAATTCTAATTTTTTTGTCAGGCCCTTAAAGGTTTCAAGGTATGTTTATATTAAAAGACTCAGTAAAACGTACCCAATTCGTTAGCTTTCATGTTGTCCACAGAAAAGACGCCAGTTTTCCAAAACGTTTTTGACCGAAACTTATTAAGCATACAGAATTGTTCGGCAGGAGGCTCTGCAACCAACGGATTCTTTTTTTTATTAAATATTTTTTTTTAAAAAGCAACCTGATATAATATATTTCTTAGCTGAGGTACCTACACTTTGTCAAATTGTACATAATTAGGATAATCTTAGATAATCTTAGCACCCCTGAAAATGTTTTTGTGTATTACCTACATTAAATTTTTGAAGATATTTTTGAGGTTTTAAATATATTTTTCCTTTCAGGTTAGCGACATATTCCAATTCCACACACTGGGAGGACCTCACACGGCGCACGCAGACGAGCTCACACCCATGTACTCGTCAGCTCACGTCAGCATCGTCAGCAAACACACGGCATGGTCGCTGTCACTTCTCGCCTTCTATACCCTGCGCGGCGCTTGATCTGACAGCCTTACGATTGGCTGACGCCAGCCAACCAGCGTCGAGCGTTGACCTTCGATTTTTGAATTTTGTAACCGTTATTCGGGGTTAGTGATAGTTTTTTGGTTTTTAAAGCAATCGTCACTCGTAAAGTAAAATATCCGTAAGAAAACTATTATTTGTAATATAAAAAAGCCTTAAGCAATTTGTCAAGGACAAAATTCTTAAAATAATGAGGTGTGTCCTTTTTTTTGCCATTACGTGACATTAATATAATACAAATGATTTTAAAGTCATATGCCAACTGCATAAGGATTTCATTTTATCATTTCGATATAAAAGGTTCAGAAGGTTATTTATTTTCTCGCTGGGGCTTTGTAACTTTTAGGCCTATTAATTTGAAGGAGTAGTGCCTATAATCAGTTTCCTATCAAACGTTACTTCATGAAAAACTTAACTATAGTTAGAAATTAAAAATTGACATTAATTTTCAGATACAGATGCATAAAGTTTCCGAAACCTTGGAAAAGTTCTCGAAAGAAATAAACAAAATTGTTTTTTTTTATTTCCCATACAAAATTATGAGAATTTCACTATTTTGGATACTTTTCGACGGCACGTATTTTGCTCGATCATAATGTTCCTTTTTTTTTTTTTTTTTATTATGCATGGGTTTACTCATGGCCACAGACTAGCCGAGGCGTAGACGTGGCCTACGATGGAGCGAGCTCGCCCAGAAGGTGCCTGTTCACTCTTGATTTGAAGGTTGCCGGGTTATAAGAGCACGGAAATATAGACGCCGGCAAGGAATTCCATTCCTTGGCAGTGCGCATAAGGAAAGTAGAAGCAAAGCGCTTAGTGCGAATTGGCGGAATATCTACCAAGTAAGGATGGAAACCGGCCGTGCGTCTAAAAGTCCGATGGTAGAATGGGGACGGTGGAATGAGCTCGTGTAGCTCTTGGGCACACTCCCCGAAGTGCAACCTGTAGAATACCGACAGGCTGGCGACTTTCCGCCGATGGGCCAAAGTCTGAAGCTTAGCCGTTAGCTTCTTGTCGCCAATCATCCTCCTGGCTCTGCGCTCCACTGAGTCCAAAGCGGCGAGTTGGTATTTAGCTGAGCCATCCCACAAGTGGCTGCAATACTCCATACACGACCGGACTTGAGCTTTGTAAAGTGTTAGAAGCTGTCCAGGTGTGAAGTATCGCTTCACCTTATTTAGGACGCCCAGCTTTCTGGCCGCAGTTTGTGCTTTAGACTCAATGAAGCTGCCGAAGCCGAGGACTGAACTCAGCTCCATGCCGAGGAGTTCCAGGCTGTCGGCAATAGGTACAGATGCACCCCGGAAAGAAGGAGTCAGGTCGAATGGACTCCGTTTAGCGGAAAATAGACACGCCTGCGTTTTGGAGGCATTGAACGTGACCAGATTGTCATCACCCCACTGGGAAACGAGACTAAGGGTCAAGTTCATTCGCTCAACCATGGCCTCTCTCTGTGAACGTATATCCTCCCTGCTGTCCCCTGCACTAGCCAAATATCTCTCAACAACCGTACTGTCATCTGCATAACCTACAATGCTGGGTTGCAGCATGTCGTTAATGTGGAGCAGGAAAAGGGTTGCGGAGAGAACAGACCCCTGAGGAACACCGGCGTCAATGGCCATGAGGTCCGAAGAGCAGCCATCAATAACTACTCTGATCGACCGTTCACTCAAGAAATCAGATAGCCAGCTACAAAAATCAGCAGGGATGCCGTAAGAAGGAAGCTTGCTAAGGAGACTTGCGTGCCAAACCCTGTCAAAGGCCTTCGAGATGTCCAGTGAAACAGCAAGCGCTTCACCGTTCCTCTCGATGGCCTCGCCGCAGTAGTGCGTGACATACGCTAAAAGATCCCCAGTAGACCGACCTATGCGAAAGCCATATTGACGGTCACTGAGCAGATCATTTGCTTCGAGGTATGCCAGCAGTTTGCCGTTAAGTACCCTTTCCATGACTTTACAGAGCATGGAGGTAATGGCGATTGGTCGGTAATTGCAGGGATCAGCACGACTACCCTTCTTGGGTACTGGCTGCACGTTTGCAAGCTTCCAGGATTTCGGCACCGTTCTTGTTTGGAGAGAGAGGCGGTACAGGCGTGTCAGTACAGGAGACAACTCAGGCGCACACTGCTTTAGTACACGTGCAGGTATACCGTCTGGTCCATTGGCCTTATTCACGTCAAGATTCAGCAGAGCTCGGCGTACCTCTTTTTGATGTATAGCAATTCTCTGCATAGAGGAACTGCAATGAGGTAGCGTAGGTGGAAGTTTTGAGCCTGCATCTAGACGTGAATTGCTCGCAAACAGAGAAGCAAACAAGTTAGCTTTCTCTGTCGCGGAGTGGGCCAGTGTCCCATCAGGTTTCTGCAGAGGTGGCAATGTGGGTCGGCAGAAGTTGGATTCGACCGCTTTCGACAGGGACCAAAACCGCTTGCTACCAGGAGGGTAGGAGGCGAGTTTGGCCCCTATTCGACTGACGTGGTCGAATCGAGCCTTTCGAAGCACCCGTTTGCAGGACTTGGCAGCTGAGTTAAAGGCTTTTTTCTTCGCGCGAACCCTCTGTGCTCCAGCTTTGGTATCGCGGGCTAGTACCCAAGCCTGGTATGCAGACTGCTTAAGAGCCTCGGCTCGAGCACAGTCCGAATTGTACCATGCTCGGGTCTTGTGATCGAGCGATAGGTCGGAGAACGGAATGAAATATTCCATTCCCTGCCGAATCACATCCGCAACAGCCTCAGCAGAACACGAGGGGTCACCCGAAGAAAAACAGACCTGCTGCCAGGGGAAAGACGCAAAGAAATGCCGCATCTCATCCCAGTCCGCTGACTCGTATCGCCATACTCTCCTCGTGCCCCTAGGGCAGAGATCAGGAGGAGAGTGGATCGACACGGATTTCACCAGACAGTGATCGGACGATCCTAGCGGAGCTGAGACCGAAACCGAGTGCCTGTCTGGATCAGTTGTCAGCAGAAGGTCAAGGCAATTGGGTGTATGGTCAGTAACATCCGGTATCCGCGTCGCAACATTTACCAGCTGGGTAAGGTTTAGGGATACAGCAAATTTGCGCGCTTCCCTCCCAGCGTGGCAAGTATTCTTGTACGGGAACAGCCACTCCTCGTGGTGGGCGTTAAAGTCCCCAAGGAATACGAGTTGAGCCGCGGGGTACCGCTGTTGGGCTTTATCTGCCATCTCAGTAAGGTGGTCAAAGAGCCTAGTTGTCTCCTGGTTTCCGCTGTGCGATCGGTAGACACAGGCATACAGAGTTTTCTCTGAGCCCGAGTCGACCATAATCCACAAAGTGGAAAACCCGGCAGCCTCAAAGCAACGGAGACGCTTGCAGCAAATGTCATCGCGGACGTACACACAGACCCCAGCACGTGCTCTGAACTTATGTTCCAGTGAGTAGCCTGGGTAGTTGAGGTACGACGCGTCCGCTGGGGTTTTGATTTGCGTCTCCGTCAAAAAGAATAGGTGCGGTTTATCGGTTTCAAGATGGTGGTGGACCGGATCGATATTTGAGTGCAACCCCCTGATGTTGGTGAGGTGCACTTTCAATGGGAGGAAGTGCAGCCGGTGTTTAACCCTATTCTTTTTTCTTTTTGTTTTCATATTTGTGGAGTGTGGGATGGGTGAAAAAATGCCTGTCGAGGTGTTGCGTTTACCAATTGGATCACTTGAGCTAATCCGGACAATGAGGAGCTCACTTGGAGACTGCGGGGACGCCCGAGCCCCCCTGAAATAACCCACCGGGTCCTCCCGTCCAGTCGCCAACTGGCACGGTGGAGCTATTCCAGGATTTTTCGCTAGGTGGCGGGGCAGCCTCTCGCACGTGGCTGTCGTACAATTGGGCCCCCAGCTTCCTGCGGTCGGCCACCGGCAAGACCGTGCCTCGGATCCCGCTACCCTCCAGCGAGAGCTGCTCGGCCCGACGTCACTCAAGGATCCAAAAACCGGCATTATGCAACACAACTGACAGCAAATCATCCCCCAAAGGCACTGGTACTCCCGCTCATAGACGAAACGCAGCAAGGCTGCTTGGCGCCTGACTCCGGCGGGAGGGTGGTAGCAAACCAGGCGGCCCCTTGCGGGACCTACCACCGCTGGTTTGGACGTAGTTTAAGGACATACCCGGGTCCAAAATTCCTTGAATTTCGCACAAAATAATTCGCACAAGGCGTGTCCGTTATTTTTTAAGACATACGGGTATGGTTATCTTATCTGAAGGGAAAGAAAACACAGTTTATTTTAGCAAATTTAACAAGATTAACCATTTCCTATCGAACAGGACGATTTAGGACAGAATTATTATAGTAGGTACCTAATGTTTAATATTATTTGTGCTTAAAATGACTGATTTTTTAAAGTAATTTAATTGATACTAATATTTTTGTGAAATCTTAGGAATTGTGTAGGAGTAAAATGTAAATATTTTATTAATCGTGAAGATTTCTAACCTTCGATCTGTCATAATAAATATGTATGTTTTTAATTATTTAATTTTACAGCTAACAGTACCTACCGAATTAAACAATAAATGTATACTTACAGTATGATTTGAAGATTTATGTCATAAAGCGCTTATTACAGGCCTGTCCAGACAGGGACCATTTTTCGCCAATCTGATTAAATTGTCCAATCAAATCAGGCCGTGCGGACTCAAATGCCAATTACCCCGGCTACATACGTAACGATAAATCGTTGCGATAAAACTGTGCAGTCCGACTGTGCAGATAAATCGAACCGTATGTATGACAAATCGTTACGATAATCGACAACGATTTGTCATACACACGGTTCGATTTATCTGCACAGTCGGACTGCACAGTTTTATCGCAACGATGTATCGTTACGTATGTAGCCGGCATTACGCTCGCCGAATTCAACCGCCGATTATGACCGATATTGCCAATAAAATAGGGCGCGGACGCAAGTATACCAATTTGTGGCGCTAGTATTCGTGGTTGGGGCCATATCACCATAAAATTAAAATTGGTGTAAGTGGCCAAATTGGCGTATGAGTCCGCACGGCCTGATTTGATCGGACAATTTAATCAGATTGGCGAAAAATTGTCCCCGTCTGGATAGGCCATCTACACGGTCTATGGGGACTTTTTGTCGGAAAGCCGGTCTGCCTCCCTACAAAAAGTGCCGGACGATCGTGTAGAACTGTAGATGTAATAAGCCCTTAAAGAGGTTATTATGTCTGCCCTTTCGCCGAACTCATAAGGAGTAATACTTTCTTACCTTCTTCTTCTCTTTCCATTCTTTTCTTCTCTTTTTTTCTTTTTCTTTTTTTTCTTTTTCTTTTTTTTCTTTTTCTTTTTTTCTTTTCTCTTTTTTTTGTTCTTTTCTTTCTTACTTTTTTTAAAGGTTAGATCACCAATACCAATGAATTTTAAATTTATACAAAAAAATACCATGAATCACCGATTTTTTTGTTGATTAACAGTGTAAAAAGTTTTTTTACTCTTATTGTAGATTATTTTATTTGTAAACGATAGTTTCGATATTTCAGGAAACGTTAAACTTGACTCCACGGCAAAGGGATACTTGTAATAACCCCTATTCTAATAAATGCATAATATTTTACTTCTTTCAGATAAAACTACTTACAAAAGATATTATTTACTGATAACTTGATCTAATTGAAATAATACGTAACAATTTGAAAACATTGAAATAAATAACTTCACTGCATTTAGGCTTATAAATCTTCAAAAATAATAAACATTTTTTTATAGTATAGTTTATCCTTAGTATTACCACATCCATATAAATGAATTTATTACTATGTAGTAATATTATATTATAATTAAGCAATAAAGAGTGTTAGTGATACCGCTATTTTAGATTTAATGTGTATTAAAAAGTCTAGGTTATAAATGTCTTCTTTTAAGTGCAATATAAATTTAAAAGAAATTTATAAGCAATATTGGTACACATCATTAGGATCCTAATTTAATATTTTATAAGAATATAGAATATTTATTTCGTAGTAGACCTAACTGATGTTAAAAATCACTGCCGATTTTTTTTTTATTAAATGTTTTATAGAATATGAATATTTCCAAATACTTTGGCCATTAAAGTGAAAATTATACTAGTCGTAATTTTTTCTAGAAATTATTGGAGAAGTAAAGAAAATGTAAATTGTTGGGCTGTAGAAATGCCTTTTTTTGTAATAATTTAATTTATTTAAAAAACAAAGATTCTGTAAGTAGATAATAAACGTGTAAGTTTATTATAATGTCGTCTTTTTATTTATTTATCCGTGCATAATACCACTTTTTTTTAATAACCAGTAATATATTTATAGCTATACTTGGTCAAGCAGATCTTGTCAGTAGAAAAAGGCGGCAAATTTGAAAAATGTAGGCGCGAAGGGATATCGGTTCATAGAAAATTTGAATTTCGCGCCTTTTTTTACTGACACGATTTGCTTGACGAGCTATATGTGAATGTCATAAGACCAGTCCAGACGGGAAGAATTTTTCACCAATCTGATCAAATCCATTAAGATATTACAGTACTAGTATGGATAAATAGCACTTGCACTGTGCTCGCCGATCCCACTTGATTCAATTTTAAGATTGTGATCGATCAAGATGGAGATGTGGACCCTACGCTCTGCTCGTTGGGAGGTTTTTATTTTTAAGAGATAAGAGATCTTTATTTGCATACCATAGTACAGATGTTAAATACATGGACCCTGGAAAGGGTGTAGCAAAATTTTGGTGGTTAACAATTTAGTTAATATAGTTAACAATAGTTTTGGTTATTATTACTAGAGTCTGTGCGGAAAGAGAAGAGTCGTGGGATTTGAGGGCGCGCCAGTGCTATTTTATGGTTTTTGCTATGCTGACAACACTGGTCACGTGATTATAGTACGACACTAAAGGTCATGATACTTGAATCCCTTTTGTTCCGGTTTTTTACCACGGCTTACTAAACGGAGCCTGGTGGTGGTGTCGGCTCGTCAACTCAATCCTCTGATTTAGCGCAGGCACTAGTTTTCTTTTTAAAACACACTTGTTTTTATATCTCAGATACTAAAAAGTCACTGCGATTGACAAAACTGCTAAAACTATTTAAGAATCTGCCCAATACAACTGTAATTTTAGTACCAAACAAGATACGAGTCTCATTTATGTACTGCCTAATCTGTGCAGTCCAACAGTTATTAAAACCGGGTAGATCGGGTAGAAATTGGGCAATAGAACTGTAATTTTATCTGGGATATATTTCACCCATTGTAAACTTGACTTGTAATGTATGTGTACATTATTAATAATAAATATGAATATGAATAAAAATAGTGCCTAAGTAGGTAGGCCTTATCGGGGGGCACGGCAGTGCCCCCGCCAAGTCGAGCGCGAAGCAAACACTGCCGTACCATCCTTTACTGGAACCATTTCGCCGCATTTTCAGGCCCCTATTTGAGAACCTCTGGATAAGACCAGAACGCAGAAATTTTGGTCATCCAGTAAGCTATAATCACATACTTAAAATCCAAAATTTCAAGTCTGTAAGTCATTTAGTTCCGAAGTTAAGCGAAAGCAAAGTTTCGCATTTATGAAACTCACTCATGATCATCAGAATAGAACTAGTACTTCCTATAAACTCAGAGAGCTGAAATTTGGTACAGAGTTAGGGTTTAATGGCCACATAAAGGGAAAACCTAAAAATATTGCAATATCAGTCACGTTTTAAAGATCTAAGAACTGCATAAGTAAGTTTGTAATCCCATATAAATATATGATATTACAAAGTTACTGTTGCAGTTCCTACAAATAGTAGGTAAAGTAAAGGTACGATACGATGTACGATGTGAGTATGAATGAAGATATGTTTAGTTATGATATGTGTATACATAGTATGGGTATGAGTACCCGAAAAGAAGGACTGCCTACAAAAAGAGATGAGATCCCATCAAACACATTACATGTAAAAAGGTGCAAGTCTCGCAACGCTTTTACTACAAAAAAGTTTTGAGATGTAATGTGAAACCAAGTCGGTTATTTTAATCAGTGCCAGGGGGTGTTAAAACCGTATCAATAAGATATCTTTAATTTGTAATACGTATAATGACTTAGCCATCGCACGGCTGCATAATGACAAAAGGATCATCGTCACCTATTAAAAATAATTCTAATTGAACATAACGCTAGCGCTAATTGCAGTTTGAGCATTACACATATTTACGAGTACGGTACGAGTAAAGCATTATGTGCGATTGCCAAGTCATTATATGATGATTAGTGACGGATTACTGATTATTATTTAATTATTAGATTTAATGAATGGGCAATACGAAAAACTGTTGCTACTGTACAAGAATCAGAACCGGAAAAAAAGAAAAGAAAGATTTGTAATAATAAAAAAACTACTCCTAAAAAGAAAAAAAATGTGTTAAATAAGAAAATCTAATAAATAAATCAATATGCCCACGTTTCTACAAAAAGAAGTGAAATCCCACCAAAAACATTCTGTAAAAAACCTGGCCAAGTCTCGATGGAGCTGCTTGTTTATCTCTAAAAAGTAATGAAATCTAGACAAAGTCGTGCCAAGTCTAAGGTTCCTTACTGCGATTTCTTTATTATTATAGTTAATGTTGTGTGACTTGGCCGTTGAAGGGTACACAAGGGTACAAAACCAGGTGCTCCATGACACCATTGCACCAATCTGCCATTGCACCAAAAAGAAGTGTTTGTTTTAGGCTCGCCCATACATAAGTATTATTGAAATACGCAGCTTTATCAAGCCTACAATTGACTGGTTATTGAATCAACGTTTTCCAAGTGGCAATTTTCCATCGTCAATGGGTAGCGGTTCTGGCGACAGATTGGTGCAATGGTGTCATGGAGCACCTGGTTTTTTACCCTTCAACGGCCAAGTCACACAACATTAACTATAATAATAAAGAAATCGCAGTAAGGAACCTTAGACTTGGCACGACTTTGTCTAGATTTCATTACTTTTTAGAGATAAACAAGCAGCTCCATCGAGACTTGGCCAGGTTTTTTACAGAATGTTTTTGGTGGGATTGGGATATGTCCGGTTCTCTCATCTCACGATATTTTACTTCGCCGAAAAGTCACTGCTAAATATGAAATATAATTTCGTAACTAACAGAACCTACAAATAAAGAAATATTTTATTAGAAAAAGTTTTATTCAGAACCTAGTAAACGAACTTACAAATAAAGAAATATTTTATTAGAAAACGTTTTATTCTTTGTAATCGAAGTCTGAATTAAAATATTCAATGTCACTTATGTTTAAGCTAGCTTCAAAACAACCAGGGACCATAGATATAAACTATGGATGAGCGCATGCATATGAATTGCCCGTTGCGATCTTCATGTCAGCAAAAAAGCGCCATCTGTTACACACTGCGTACAACTACGTGAGCTCGACTCTCGCGATAACTTTGTACGGGCGTACAAGGCTTGTTAAGTTTATTCGCGGTTTATATCAGAAGAGCGTCGATTAAGTTTATGGTTAATCAAAATTATTTGTTGTATTTGTTGGCGTTGTTTGATATCCGTGTCGTCGACACTGACGCTCCTTCTTACCTCTCAAGACCCGTGACATCTGTACTAAAATCAGCTGAAGACGAAAAACAGAGAAAATATTCCACGGCCTGTGAAATGCGACATGCAACTTTCACACCACTTGTAACATCTGTTGACAGCGTCTATGCACCCCAAATGTCCTCCGTTATAAAACATATGGCAGAAACCATATCTCAACGTTGGAACCGATCTCTAAGTACTGTACTGGGCTGGCTGAGATGCAGGATCAGTAACGCCGTTATACGTGCCACCAGCATGTGCATCCGAGGCACACGCCACCGGTTTAAGTCCCCCGCCTGGTGGCTTGGGTTCGACGACGGTGCCGCCCTTCCACACATCGACTGAAACCCCTTTTCTACCCTACCTACATATGTCTTAACCTAACCCTTTGCCTATGTATTACTTATGATTCTCGTAATAAATGCTTTAGTTAACATATTTATTGTATTAAAATGGGCGAACTTATCCTTATAAGTTTCCGTTCTTCTACGTTATTTCGTGATGTCATTATCGTCTCAGGTGGCAATGCAATATTTTAAACATTCGCGCAGTGCGGTGTGCCGCCCTGTGTAAGCCGGCTCTGTCAAGGTCGACAAGTTGGCCGAGCTACTAGCTACAGCAGTACAGTTCGATAAGTACCTCCCGAGCTTTCGCGAGTAAAATGCGGCGAACAACTATTTCTGTTAGTTTCTTGCTTGCAAAACAGGTAGAGTAAAAAAGAAGGAAACAGCAATACAAACTAACTATTTTGGCTCAGTGATCCAAAGAGAATCTTGGCCTCCGAAACGAGAGCGTGCCACCTGTCCACAAATATGATGCAAAAATATAAGTAGGTAATGGAAAGTATTAAATACAGCGATGTGAATTAATCGGTGTTTGAAAATGCGCGCTTTGTTTCTAGCGCTCACCTGTTAATTTTTTTTGAGTTTTACCTACAGTTAATTAAAAACTTTAACCTGACAAGAATTAATATACTAGGTACCTAAGTCAACGAATAAAACAATAACAAATACTTGATCTTGTTATTTCGAATGTTTTTAATAATTATGTAAAAGAAACGGGAACAAACTCTGTAAGACAGACAATAGGTACTTTAATTTCGGTAATTATATCCGGTAGGTAATCAACTAATCATATTTAAGTAAATTTACCTATACAAATCACGCAGTATGCATTTCTACTTCATAATAACTTCCAAAGAGAAATGACGTCCTTACAAGGTTAATGCATTAGCGCTATGACGTACGAGCGAACATTAGTTGCTCGTGAGAATGAAATAAAATTATCGTTTAAAATTGGTTTTAAGCAATAAATAAACCTAATTGGAAATTACTTACCGATGATATGAGATCCCATTTTTTTTCTTATACTTCCTATAATGGTTTTTGCACCCTTTTACAACGCAATAAGGCATTTTTGTGTTATGCTGCGTGACAACTTTCTACTGCGCAATTCGCCACACGACTGAGCGCCGGGGTGTGATAAATGCAAATATCACACCCATGTAGCGGCCCCCTTTTTAGTGCTCGTTAGCCGCGTCCTTACGAAGTAATATATATGTCCATGCCAGGGACACTCATAGAACTATCTTCATCTGAACTGGATGTGCTTGAATCCGGCACGTAGATTACGAATTCTTGCATATCACCTACTTAGCGGTCTTTTATTCGAGATACCGTAGGTACTTTTACACAATCCTGAAAAAGAAATTACATACAAATATGCATAAAATGGCAAGACTATTTGTCAGTTATTTTAAAGATCATGAATGACCTGCATATTTATGAAAATTAATATATTTTGAATGAATATGCTTACCGATTATGTACCGGAGACAAGTTACTTAGGGGGCTTATTAAGTAGGTAATTATTTAATATTAAATCCAACATCAATACCCGCGAATAGCGAAAACACGTTCCGCGACTTTTTGTAAGTCGATAGTCGGCTTTTAGCCGTTTTCTTCCCGCTGACAAAACCGAACAATGTTAAATATAATTTTCCTTGTGGTTTTATGTACGGTTTTATCGTGTTTTGAAAATATTTTATACATAAAACTTGCGGTTTTTGTTAATAAAAATATACATTGACAGAAGTTTGTTTACTTTTTACAAGACAGGTGTCAAAGGTTTGATTGCCATATAAAATTTAAAATGTTAGTTCCCGTTTCTGCCACGACTCTTCTCTTTCCGCACAGACTCTACTGACTTATACTTAGGTTCGATATTATAATACTTATACATTAACATTATCTAAATTGCACTTCTCTACAAAGTAAAACTTATACGTTTTCTAAATTGCACTTTTAAGTTTATTTTATTTCCAGCGCTCGAATCTCATCATAAATTTAAATGAGAGCGAAAAAGAGATATGCTGACCGAACCACAATCGCGGTCCGGTACGCTGGTCTAAAAAAATAACAAAATAACCTATTCCGTGTGAAACAATACTGATATTTGAACGGTCGCCATTGCTTTCACGAAATGTCAAATTTGACAATGACATTAATAAATTCTGAAATTTGTTTTTTTCCTACGAATTTTATTTTAGCGTAGCTTTTAATTATGTTAAATCATCAACAATATCGATGGAGCCATAATACCCAAAGATTGATTGAATTATGTTAAGATTAAGACTATAACGGAAAGTGGTTAATATACTAATATTGAGGATGGATTCGTCAGCATTGCAGGACACAAATAGAGTTTGCGTGAAAACCGAGCCCTGTGAGGATGTGTGTATACCAGATGAGGCCACGTTCGAGGGAGTGTATGTGAAACCTGAGCCCTTGCTATGTGTAAAAAACGAGCCCAGGTGCGAGGGTGTGTGGATAAAAGCCGAGCCTTCGTGCTCAGATGTGTGTGTAAAAGAGTTGCTTGGCGGGACTGCGGCGGCGAGGCTGTGTGCCGACGATGCAGTTAAAGATGAGCCCGTGCTCGCCCCCGAGCTAATAGAGCGACGTGACATGCGCCAAGCACCAACAGGTCAGTTGACTAACCCCCTTATTCATAAACGCCGTACAAACCTCGAGGGGTATCCAGACGGGACTGACAAAATCAGTTGATTTGTTCAGGAAAATAATTGGTCACTCTCATCTAGCGTCCACACGTACACAAATTAAATCACCAATTTGCATTCTACTATAAAAATTGGCATTTTTGTGTCCGCACCTGCTGATGTGATTGGGGAATCAAATTGGTATTTGCGTCCGCACGGCCCTGTTCGATCGGAGAATTTCATCAGATTGGCGAAAAATTGATTCGTCTGGATACAACCTCAATTAGCTAATAGTTTGTCTTTATCTGTCATTTTGACTACTGTATTTGCAAAGAAAGGGCACTGGGGAGATATTCCTGAATTCGTGCAAACTCTGCTCAGTATTGCTCCGAGCAAATTATTAGGGTTGGTACAACTTGACGTCAATTTGCGTGCATGACCGCAGATAGATAATGATTCGTCCCTGAATTGCTGTCAAATTTCGGTTGTGTAGGAAATGTCCTCTCTGTATGGTAGTACTATTACTTATTCTGTGGAAAGGGATAAAACATACTTTAACTAAATTGGCTCGTAATTTTTTATTGAAAACCGAAAACTTATCAATAGGGTGTAACTATAAACATTAGGGCTTGAAAAATAGTTGATTACCAAACTCATTTACTCAAAGAAAGACAATGTATAGTGCGTTGCTTTCAAACAGAGCCCTGATGGCTAATCCTATTGTCTATTGTTAAGTAAAACCGCTCGTGCCACGTGCCACAACCACCTGAATAAAAACTCGTTAGTTCACTTTACCTGGGTATTGAATTACAGCTCCTATGGAAATTGCAATAAGATTCAAAATGAACTAATTTTGTTACGATGTGTGTGGTCCGTTCAACTCGCCGGCAACCCGTACATCGGTTACTGAGTGCCGGTGAGTCGAACGCTACATAACCAGTCTAAAATGTGTCTTCGAGATGCCTAACAAAGGCGCGTTATCGGAGAGCGCACCTACACTGGTTTTTTTGAGCGTTGGACTAGCCGCGGTCAGGTGCCAAATAGAATAATGAAGACCTTTTTTGCAGGTAAGTAGCACGTGCGGTTTTACTAAACAATAGACAATAGGATTAGTCATCGGGCTCTGTTTGAAAGCTACGCACTATAACAAAGACAATAAACTTTGCATCATTTATAATAATGAACTATTCGGGCGTTTTCTAAAACTTTGTTGGACCAAGTATTGAAAATGTTGTATAGTTCGTTTTTTTTAGCATTAGAAATAAGGTAAACAATCTTCATGTATAGCCTCCTCCACACTCGTGCGTGAATCGCGGCTTCGCCCGCGATTCACGCGCATAGTCTGGAGGGGGCTTATCTTTAAAATCAAATACTTAATTGGAAAACGCATTTGTAAAATAAGTTATATAGCATATATGACCATTTACATTCTTTTACTTTCATAAATAATAGGCACTATTTATTTTAAAAGTGTTTTTCAATAAAAAGACATGCACAAAATTGTTTTCTAATGCTAAAAAAACCGGACATGTGCGTGTTGGACTCGCCCACCAAGTGTTCCGTACTTTTTAGTTGTTATAGCTGTTGTTATAGCGGCAACAGACAACATCTGTGAAAATTTCAACTGTCTAGCTATAGCGACCATTTTGTGTGACATGTTTTATGTAATTAATTGAGTAACAAAAAACTTTATTGTTGCAGGGCAAACACCAAAGAAGAAACAAACCCAGAAAAGTTATGAATGCCCCCACTGTGGGTATGAATCAGCTATAAAACTATGCTTAGATAGGCACTTGAGCAGGCACACTAATGAGAAACCATACAGATGTAATCACTGCAGCTATGCTAGCAGCCGAAAAGATGCTTTGGTAGTTCATATAAGGAAACACACTGGCGAAAAACCATACAAGTGCGAACAATGTAGTTTCGCCACTGCCCACAAAAGCACTTTGCAACTTCATGCAAGGGGGCATAGGATGAATATAAGTGGGAAACCTTACAAGTGTGACCGTAGTGATGTACAAACACATAAAATGGTAGACACTAGCGACACTGGTGGTATACTTTATAAATGTAACCACTGCACTTATGCAAGCGGACGTAAAGTTAATGTGCAAACTCATGCAAGGATACATAGGAATGGTGAACAAGAGCCGTACAAGATGTTACATCTCTATTATCAAGGGGGTAAACCCTAAGGTTTTTCTTCCTCGCGTTATCCCGGCAATTCGCCATGGCTCATGAGAGCCTGGGGTCCGCTTCACAACTAATCCCATGATTTGACGTAGGCACTAGTTTTTACGAAAGCGACTGCCATCTGACCTTCCGACCCGAGGGTAAACTAGGCCTTATTGGGATTAGTCCGGTTTCCTCACGATGTTTTCCTTCACCGAAAAGCGACTGGTAAATATCAAATGATATTTCGTACATAAGTTCCGAAACACTCATTGGTACCAGCCGGGGTTTGAACCCGCGACCTCCAGATTGCAAGTCACACGCGCTCATCGCTAGGCCACCAGCGCTTAAACCCTAAGGTTTAAAAAAAATGTATACTTCCAGGAATGTAATAAAATGTTTTTTTTACGATACATTTGTTTTATTAGAATAGAATAGTTTTTTATTCGTAAACACACAGACAATAGACATACATAGAAAAAACATAGTGAAAAATAAAGTGTCACGAAATGGCCCCATCTCAGCATGTTGCTGGCGACTTCCAGCGCTGAATAATATTATAAATCAGGGATGTTGCGAATATCCGCATCCGCGGAACATCCGCATCCGCATAAAATCGATGCGGAGCATCCGCATGATGCGGATGTCGACCAAGTCGGTAACAGGAACGTATTAGCGGCGGCGCCGGCGGCGTAAGTGCTAGGAAATTTCGTCATAATATATATATATAACGAAATCGTCTAGATCCCGAAAAGTTGGCCAAATTACTGTTTATTAAATAAAACGCACCTATATTCTTGCTCAAACACTAAACGTTTCTTTTTTTAAATACCAAATTAACAAAAAACGTTTTTAAGTACCAAATCTTGACATCCGCAATATCCGCATCCGCGGATTGTCAAAAATTCTGCATCCGCAACATCCCTGTTATAAATTAATAGATAATAATTGACCTAAGGGGTCATCCATTAATTACATCACACGTTTAGGGGGAGGGAGGGGGTCAAGAAAATGTGACATAGGGGAGGGGGGAGACACAAACTTTGTGACGTCACTTTAACTTCATCAGTAACTGAAAATTTATTTAAATTATATTATTGTTGTACTTTTAAATAACAAGTTTTTAAAACGATAATCGTTTTTATTCGTTTAATTTTCTTTCCTAAGCAGTTTTGGGTTATAAAATTACTAATATTTATATCGTCAAAAATATTTTCATAAAATATTAATAATACTTAGGTACTTACTTAATCCGATTTGGCGATTTCGTAGAAAAAATGTGACGTCACACTAGGGGGGAGGGATTTGCCAAATGTGACCAAGTGTGACAAGGAGGGGGGAGGGGTCAAAAAACCTAGAAATTCGTGTGACGTAATTAATGGATGACCCCTAACTAGAAACATCACATTGACAGAAAAATTTAAATTAAGAGGCTTACAAATATATATGTCTAAAGGAAGAGCGGCGCCACCCAACACAGGCATTTTTACTTTCCGGGTGGTTCCATCACTTTACATTATAAACAAAGTGTGTCTTACGTAATAAAGAATTTTTGATTTTTTGAATACCTACACGTAAATAAAAACTAAAACAAACCAAATGTGTAGTATTCATTTTTTCCCTTACATTCTTACGTAATACAGGGAGGGCTTCGCGTCTCCTTTGACGCGGACCGAAAAACCGACAAAAAACAGGGAATATGGGAACAAGGCGCGAAGGCGTGAAAAATCTGCGAAGTCGACGCCACACTCGCGTTCGCGGCTTCACGCCGTGATTCGCGCACGAGTGTTGAGGGGGCTTTAGGGTTCCGTACCTCGAAAGGAAAAAAAAAACACAATTTCAAAAATTTTAACTGTTTATTTTGATGCAACCCTGATACTGACCACGATCCTCAGACATGAGGGACCGACCAAAGAGAGTGAGATTTTTTTATATAGAATTACATTAAGATTATATGAACTAAGGGACATGACATAAGGGACAACCCATATCAAATTATTCAATTACAATTAAATAAACTCGCTACGCTCGTGGTTCAATGTTGGAATCTTTCGCTTGCTCTGGTATCAATATTAGCACGAGCGGTTAAACAACAACTTTGCTCCCTTGTAAAACAAATAACTATTTCTCTTTTGAATGCATCTGTCTTCAATACATTTTAAAGGAATTAAGTTTACAAAAACTTGCTTAAGATTGTTATTTGAACAGTGAACAATCGTTTTGGGATTACTTACCATATTGATTATTCTTTAATTTGATTTTTAGGGTTCCGTACCTCAAAAGGAAAAAACGGATCACTCGTGCGTCTGTCTGTCTGTCACAGCCTAGTTTCTCGGAAACTACTGGATCAATTAAGTCACATGGTGGTCCAATATTAACACCGACCTAAACAACCTGAACATAGCAGAAGAGACAACCCAGTTCGACGTGTTGCCTCCCTGTCACACTTACGTACAAATTTACTAGTGCGAAAGAGACGTGGTCGTACGTGGTTCGCGGTAAGCCCTCAGAACCGACTTGCCCCACCCCCTTATTATTCATAAACGTCTACTAAAGTTGACAAGCCGATCATAATCGTTTGTCCCTTTCCGACGTATTGGTATGATGGGAAGGACAAACGATTATTATCAGCTTGTCAACTTTAGTAGACGCTTATGAATAAGGGGGTTATACTCTGGGTATCGTCTTGGGTCGTCCCATTCGTTTTTCGTCAAGTTCTTAAATTAGTCCTATTCTGCTTTCGTCACGCATTCTACATTGAAAGCCACCGACGATTGTGATGAATGTTGAATGAGTGACGAAAGCAGAATAGGACTAATTTAAGACCTTGAAGAAAAACGAATGGGACGACCCAAGACGATACCATACTCTGGCGTAAAACGACAAGGAGACCCGACCCACGTAGGTGGGATAAGGGAAGGAAGAAGTTTTCGAGTTTATCGCGAACATACAGACAGACAGACGCGGCGGGGGACTTTGTTTTATAAGGTGTAGTGATATTGATTGTAAAAAACTAACCCAAGGGGAGAAATTAATAAAGGAATAATAATAAGTTTATTTATTCCGAAAATCAGTCCATAGCAACATTATATTACACTAACTTAAATTAAACTAATACTGTAACTGAAATAACTAAATTAGCAGCTAAAAAAACAGCAGTTCTTTTTGACCATGTGCATTTCGTTCCATTTTTGAATTTTCTCCAGTGTGTTTCCTTCCATACATGGTATTGCATGTGACATTTTTGGACACTAGCGGAACTATACACTTTTTAAGGCATTTCATCAATGCGTCCACAGAAATCCGTTAGATCAATGTGTTTATGTAAATGGAGTAGCAGACAATTTTTATAATACGTAGCATAACTGCAATGTCCGCATTTGTGAGGCTTTTCTCCAGTGTGTTTCTTCAAATGAATTTGCAAATAATATTTTTGGGCACAAGTATAACTGCAATGCTCACACTTGTATGGCTTTTCACCAGTGTGTTTCCTTGCGTGAACCTTCAACTTACATTTTTTCCAGCAAGCAAAACTACACTGATCGCACTTGTACGGCTTTTCAGCAGTGTGTTGCTTTACATGGTCCCGCAAATAAGCTGCGTTGCTGCTAGCATAGCTACAATACTCGCACTTGTATGGCTTTTGACCTGGGTGGTTCCTTGCATGAACTTCAAAACGACCTTTGTCGCTGTCAGCATAGCTACAATGTCCACATCTGTATGTCTTCTCATTGGTGTGTTTCCTAAAATGCCTTATTAACCGTGACTTCACAGCTGTTGCATATTTACAGTGGGCACATTGGTAATTTTCGCTCGGTTTCTTCTGTGGAATTTGCCCTGCAACAAGTTTGTTTTATTTTACTTTAATATATAGAATATGTTGGCCTATGTATATTATGACAGTTAATTTTTAGAGCACCATACAATAGTTATTTGTCTTACAAGGGGGCAAAGTTGTTGTTTAACCGCTCGTGCTCAAATTGATACCCAAGCAAGCGAAAGATTCCAAAATTGAATCTTGAGCGTTGCGAGGGTTTCAAAGCACGAGGGTTAAACAAAATTTGCCCCCGAGTGAAACACAAAAATATTCACCACACCAACCCGAAGCAAATATTAAATGTAAAATATCATACAAAATTAAACTAAATTAAATATCTAGGTCAACTAATAGCCCCAGAAGATACAATGCAAAAAGAAATAAACAGAAGGATTACAAATAGCTGGAAACGATTCTGGTCTTTGAGCGAAATTATGAAGGACAAAGACATGCCCATCAAAGAGAAAAGGAAGGTATTTGATACGTGTATCCTCCCATGCTTATCGTATGGATGTCAAACATGGGCACTGACCGAACAACAACTAAACAAAATAAAAGTGTGTCAAAACGGAATGGAGAGAAGTGTTCTAGGAGTAAAACGCAGAGATAAGGTTAGTCTACAAATTATAAAGAATAAAACTAAATTCAAAAACATCCAATATGTTTACAAACGATTAAAGTGGAGATGGACAGGGCATATGTTAAGGGAAAGAACAGAAAAGTGGACAAAAATAATAACGGAATGGTACCCGAGGGACGGGACAAGAAAAGAAGGAGGACAATTTAAACGTTGGGAAGACGACATAAGAAAGATAGCTGGCCCTACATGGAGACGAACTGCAAAAGACAGGATAAAATGGAAAGGTTTAGAGGAGGCCTATGTCGAAAGACAAGCTGTAAAAAGGAAGAAGCGAAAACCGGTTGCCGATTCACTTAGTTAAGGAATTAGATATAAAATATATAGTGTAGTATAAAAGAAACATAGTGCAACTTAATACTTATATTATTATTATGTTACACAGCAATAAAGGCTTATTTTATTTATTTTATTTTATTTATTAAATTAAATCCAAATGAATGTTATTAAATATTTATCATCCAAAATCATCATTTAAAAGTCAATTCTACCAGCAAACTATAGAAAACAAATCAAAATTTGCATTTGATTACTTTGCCTCACATGTGAATAAAATGCAACTTTGCTATCAGTTTTGAAGTGCAAAGTAAGCCTTCCCGAGCTGGTGTGGTGAAAAACTTTGTTCACGATGCTTATGGGATCACTTCGGTCTTGCAAATCGGTTGAATGCGTTTTTCTCAAAGACCGTTTGATGTAGGTACCTAAAATTTGGAATTGTTATGGCAAGTATTGTATGGAGTAACTGTCATTTGTCAACCTCAAAATGTTTCTGGACTCTTTTTCGTATTATAACACATTTTTAGGGTTCCGTACCTCAAAAGGAAAAAACCGGAACCCTTGTAGGAACACTTGGTTGTCCGTCCATCCGTTTGTCTGTCTAGACCCTTTATCTCGGGAACGCGTGGAGGTATCAAGTTGAAATTAAACCCGTATACTCAGTTCTACAGTCCCTTAAAGCTGTGAACAATTCAAACTTCTAAGTTAACTTAAAAAAGATACGGCAGATATAGTTTATGCCACAAAAAACGGATATTTTGACACTCTCAAGGGAATCAAAATTCATTGGGTACTTCCTGTTGACCTAGAACTATGAAATTTGGCAAGTAATAAATCTTGTTATACTAGCAATAAAGCCTGTGCCGAAAAAAACCTGTAAATTTCAAACGGTTGTAATTTTATTTCTAAGCATGATGACGACGACTTTCTTATCGCATTTAAAAGTGCTATTATTAGATTATATATTTTAGTGCAAATAATTCTGGTTTTACGCCATGCGACGTTACACCGCTCAATAGAAGAGATCACTGAAATTTGGTCTTTTCCAAATGGCAAGAAATTTTTCAACATACTCCATGCTTGCTTTCGATACACTTAAAATAACCTCGTAGATTCGATTTCATAATAACCAACTAACTAATTTAGTAATTTGTCTCTTGAACAGAGGTTTCGAAGCGGCAGACCTCTAGGAACAAGTGACCCATCAGACATATTGTTAATAGAATTTGCGCCCGCCCCCGCATGCCCGTCATATTTATCGTGAAAAAATGGGGTAAATATTCGACTAAACTGAATCGAACTAACTATAAACAAAATACGTAGTATTTAGATTCGTTCAAAAGATAGGATAGCTAAACTAACCGAAAATTAGCGTTATTAATTTCTAGGCCGAGTCAAAAAGCATACATATTCCTTCGTACAAAAAGTCACATTTTTTAATAGACGATGAGCAAAGTAAGACCACCATACGTCCTGCAGTGCCGTTCTCTCGACTATTAATGGGTTCATATCAAGAGTGTATTAAAAGAGAAGGATAAAGCAGCCAAAAAACTTTGACATATCCAGCATGTGTTGGGATGGTGCAGGCAAATATGAAAAACCGGGCAAGTGCGAGTCGGACTCGCGCACGAAGGGTTCCGTACCATAATGCAAAAAAAAAATAAAAAAAACGGGCACCCATCCAAGTACTGCCCACGCCCGACGTTGCTTAACTTTGGTCAAAAATCACGTTTGTTGTATGGGAGCCCCATTTAAATCTTTATTTTATTCTGTTTTTAGTATTTGTTGTTATAGCGACAACAGAAATACATCATCTGTGAAAATTTCAACTGTCTAGCTGTCACGGTTCGTGAGATACAGCCTGGTGACAGACAGACGGACAGACGGACGGACGGACAGCGAAGTCTTAGTAATAGGGTCCCGTTTTACCCTTTGGGTACGGAACCCTAAAAACGGGTCCGTAAATAGCTGTCACCGAATGCGCTAGGAAAAAGCTGCCTATCACTCCTACAGAAAATAGAATAATAATAAAAACTGATAATTATTTAAATTAAAAGTAGCTTTATATTCTAGTAATCCTAAAATCCAAAAATCCTTCAATTAATTGCATCAATTTTTCATTTGAAATTTACAGGTTTTTTTCGTTACACCCTTTACACGGAAAGCCCACAAACTATAAATGTAAAAAAATAATTTAAAAAAGTTAATTTTGTAGAGCCGCTGTTGTAGAGCCCTGTCTTACACCAAAATTTAAATTTAAAAAGGAATACAACCAACCTAAGGCGAAAATACCACACAGATCTCTTACCTCTATCGTTTGCTTTAAGATTCCCAACTGTGTTGTTTTTGTGTCTTCCAGCATAAACATGTGTCGGGCTCTTGCAGTCTACGCTCCGAGTGACAGTGAGCAGCGTGTCCACATCAAGGCGCTCCAGCTTCACACAGCAGTCCCTCAGATAGGGTCTCCAGGGGACAAACTCACACGACTGCTTCACTCCTATTGGTAGGTTTAAAGCTGAAATCACATGATGTAAACAACATTTAACAACTCGCTGACTCAATATTACAAAGTTCGATGTTACATTTTCAAGATAGTTGAAATTCGTCTTAATATCACTATGGCAATGTTCAAATTTCAGTTCAATAAAAGTGAAACATAGAACCTTGTAATATTGGGCCCGTGAAATTTTACTAATGAATGTAAGAGTCAGACCACTACGCTTTAGTCTGGTAAACCAAATTAGACAGTAAATAAGAACAAAATAAAACTATACCCTCTTCCTTTGGGTGCTAGTAAACCCTGACCAGAAATTATTGCGGGCCATGTTGCGGAATTTCACTAAATTTTTCATACTATACTGAACTGTCACCGTATGAATTAGAATAACAGCGCCCTCTTGGCAATAATCATATATCACGCTTTACTAGCACAAGTCAAAAGACAGTATAATTCTGTCTGTTTGAAATGAGACAATCTCTAACCAAACTATAACTCTGTGGCCCTCGACAGACCCCAATGGAAAGAGCGGCACACTGAACTTAGAGGCATACTTATTCTGATAAAAGGGCTTAATAGACAGATAGATGGTTAAAGTTAAGAGTTGACAACTGACCTGTTGGTGCGAGACGCACGCGCCGCTCCACTAGCACGGGGTCGAGCACGAGCTCATCTTTCACGGCGTGATCGGTGTACGACGCCTCAGCCGCGGTCATGCCGAGCGACTCGACTTTTACACACATATCTGACCACCATGGCTCCGCTTTTATAGACACACTCTCGTACCTGGGCTCGTCTTTTACACACACATTATGCGCCGCGCTCACATCGAGCGACTCCTCTTTTACACACACAACATGCGCCGCGCTTACGCCGAGTGACTCTTCTTTTACACACACATCTGAGCACCATGGCTCCGCTTTTATAGACACATTTTCGTACCTGGGCTTATCTTTTACACACTCATAATCTAGCAAAGGCTCAGCTTTCACAGTTGGCTCATGTTTTATATGCACATCTTCACGGGGCTCAGTCTTCACGCAAACATTATCTGCGCCCTGTAACGCTGACGACTCCATCGTAATTTTTAAACACTCTTCGATATTATTGATAGTAAGTTACGAAAAGTAAATTTTATTTCTTCAATTGAAATATTGTTCCAAATCCATACAATATAATTTTTCTTTCTAAATAATATTAATGTATTCGTATTCATAATATACCACATGGCCTTGATCTACCATCACTCACACCAACAATGTACCATAAATGTCATTGTCAAATGTCAAACACGTTTGACTTTTCGCCATTTGTTTTTTTAACATTTATCGCCTGGATACGAGTTTTTGAGACAACTTTTTAAAACAAGTTTTGACAAACCATATTGGAACTGTATTTACCTACAATTAGGGTTGATATTGCTTTGCTACAAACAAACGGGACGAGAGAGAGGATAGTCGAAAGTCGAACCGGAGTCCTTTTCTAAAAGCCGTAACACACTGCCGCACCGCACCATTTTGACCATAACTTGACGTTTGCTTCAAGGTAAAATCATCAAAATAGTATCTATGTTTTCGACTTTCGTGATTTATTTCAATAATATCATTTTTTGTATGATATACCATTAAAAAATGCTTTCATTCTGTGTAAAAACCACGTGCAAAGAATGCCTGAAGCGCTAACAACCATTTCCAAGTCCTGTAAGCTATACCGATATTAGTAGATCAGAAGCGTTTGAAAGACTTTGTTGCCAATTCTCGCCGGATTACATGAAATTTAGTGATGCCTTTACCTTTAATGTTAGTAAACATGGACACAGTGAAACTGGAGGAACAGCAGGAGTTGTTAGCATGTCGGATTTGTCTGGCTTGGGACGTGAAATTGTATCACATTCGCGAGTCTGGCTTAGATCAAATGTTCTCAGATGTTATGGGAACTTCGGTAAGCATTATTACACTAACTTACACATATATCCAAAATTAGGGCAAAGTTTTACTTTATTGATTTGTCATCCTAAACGTAATGTAATTTCCTAGTAAGGACGCTATTTAGGATGACTGATTTACCTAAAGTTATCCTCTGGGACCCAAATAATTTCATTAGTAAAATTCAACTAAATCGGTTTAGTGGTTTAAGCGTGAAAGGGTAACAAGATAGAGACACTTTTGCATTTATAATATTATTAGTGCGGATGGTTATCAAGCTTCTGAAAATATATTTACTACCACAGAAATAAATAAACATAAAACATTAAATATGCTTCAAAGTAATGATTCAATCTATCTATAAATAAACTTTTTAAAATAAAGGGCCCATCTGCTTGTAATACCCTTATTTCTGACATCAGTTATTAACCCTTTAATGGGCAATACTGAAAAAATCCTCGATTCAAGCTGCATTGCCAATATGTAGTACTAAAAATTCTGTAAAAGAAAAAAATACAAAAAAAATCTGTTATAGGGTGGTATTGAGACCTGTGCCCTATAAAGGGTAAAAACAGCTCCCTGACACTGCGGGGTTGCGAACTGCGTCGCAACCATAATTATGTTTTTAGTTTTAAGATATATTTTGTAATAATATGTATGCTAGTTTTAAGGTATTTATCTATGGGCCAGTAGTTGCCTGAAAATAAATGTTTTCATTCATTCAAAACTGTTAAAAGGCAGTCTTCTGTGTACAAAATGTTCTAAGACTGCCTTTTTGTATCCGTTGGTAGATTTATGCAAATAAAATATTTGGATTTGATATTGATACGGGTTTTAAAATAGAAAATGTTTAAAAATAACTGCTGTCTAACTGCTTTATTTAATGCATGGTGTAAAATAATGTATTTTAAATACATTCAAATAGTCTATTAAACTTATTTTTATAACACTGATTATATTATATCCGTCGTAATACATATAAGCTTATTGATCAGCTGTCAGCGTGGGATGGGCTGCCACAGCACCTGTGCGCGTGGTGCCGCGCGCAGGTCGCGCGTGCGCAGACGCTGCGCGCGCGCAGCCGCCGCGCTGACTCGCTGCTCAAGCAGGCACTCCAGCACCAGCATATTGTAAGTAAAATCTTTTCGCAAGTGGCTCTCGATACCTGCCGGCCTAGCCAAGGTTGCAATCGCTATCGCTTCAACACTGTTCGATAACGAAAAGCTTTATGTCTCTCTATCACTCTTCCATATTAGCGCAACATTGACAATTGCGTTTCGATCGCTACGGAGCGTTAGCGATTGGCATGTTGTCTACGGGGCCTGGTACTTAATCTTGTCAGGCGTGGCTCACTCCGCGATTGCGTCGCTTTGCTACAGGCAGTTAAAAGTACATCCGTTCCACACCAATTTTGGTGGCTAGCCATAAGCCGCGCGTGGCGCTGTCGCCACCTAGCGGCCATATCTGTCCTGATAGTAACAGACGCGTTTTGTTAAAGAGTGAGTCTTCTGTATCTAGTTCTATTATTTATTCTCTGATCTTGTGATGATAAGTTAAAGGTGGGCGTATTTAGATTACCAAAATAAATAGCCGATTGCAGGTTTAACGAAGAAAAAAAAGAGTATCTAATATAATAAGGATAGAAATTGATACATTTCGACTTCAGGAAATTTTACTTTAGTTACAAGTATATTTTGATACTTTTTTTATTTAGTGGGTATATTTTTTTTATATCAATCTCACCAAATATTCAGACAGTTCTCAACCAAATATGGTAGCATTTATATTGTTTCATTGCTTTTTCAAAGAAACAAAATTTATCCCTGTAATGTACTGTAACAAAGTTCAAATTAAAAATAGGAATTTTGGTATGGTATTGGTAGAAGTTACAATTAAGACTATAATGTTTATCTATTAATATATTTTACAGATAACAAACGATTTTATCCGAACAATCAACCGCTCAACTCACAAACTCACGCACACACTCTCAACCCAAATGCTTAATGAAGACGCCACATATTATTATAACTACGACACGCCGCCCGATTTATACAATACATGTTTCATAAATCACAATGGACAAATTAATGCCGTTGTCGGAAACGATGACATAAATAATGATGTCAAAAACGATAATATACAAAATAATTCCAGTTCAGAGCTAGATGTAGACAAACTAGAACTTGAGGATGACATCAATGTTAAATTAAAAGATAATATCAGTAACATAGATGCAAATATAAATTTACCTGAAGAAATAGTTGAACGTTTAGACCCACAGTTTCGAAAGGTAAAATCGAAGAAAAAAAGACTGTCAAGAAAAAGACATGACAGGAACAGTAAAGCTACAAACAAAATAGAAGGAATAGAAATAGTTGAAACTTGTTCAGATAAAGAAATAGAGAAGAATAGAAAAAGACCTACTAGACGAAAAAATAAAGAGCAAGAGACAGACAAAGTAGGAAAAAGAAAAGAGCGCTCAAAGCAAAAGTTTTGTTCTGAAGAAGATTTCAAAGAATTTGAGAAGAAATACGATTTCCAAGTGCAGTGTCTGACTGAAGAGGAAATGGAGAAGGAGATGGAGAAGAGAAGGGAATCTGACAAGTATCTTAAGGGAGAGTACAAGTGTGAGTTGTGTTATAAAGGGTTCCTGACGTCTGTTACGTACGAGAACCACATGAAGACTCATGATCCGGTAAGTGCAAAAAGATGGAGCTTACAATAGTTATAATATAAGGCACTTCGCGGTCACCATAGGCGCTCCAATACTATTAGTGAACATCACTTGTCGTTTCGTTGGTGAATTGAGCTACAGCACCCATACGATACGAACACGTAAGTAAAGAAAAACATTTTTTTCTTCTCGTCCCGATTGAAATGTTGTTAGATGATAATTCATATGCTATTATTGAACTTAAAAAATCTTCAACTGGCTATATCGCGGTGGAAAGTCCGTCAGCTGGTCACACTGACATGTAAGATTTCTTTTCAACCATATCGTACAAGTTGAAACTTTTTTCATTTTCAAACACCGAAGTTCGCAAATTGCTGACATCTTTCTCTGTCAACAAGAAAAAGATGCCCGCAATTCCAATTCGTGATCTTTGGTGTTCGCGGTAGGCCTTCTGGCCTGGGTCTATCGCGCTTAAACTACATTATAATGGGTGCGTATCGATGGCTATAAACATTTTTATTATAATATCAGTTGCAATAACGCTTATTTAGTATAATTATTAAATGATATAACAACACTTAATATATTTTCATATGACATAAATTATCATTTTATATAAAGATTAATTGATCTAATAACATTTAGCATAACATTCTTCAAGTATAATGCATATTTTCTATACTGAATTTATGATATAAAGTTATTTTATCTAAAGTAGAATTGTTGATATAATGTATTAGATATATAATTCCACATTTACTATTACACACTACAAAAAACGACTATTTTTACATATAACGAACTGCTATTTATAACTAGGTAGGTAAGGTTAAGAACTGCGACCCTTACACAAAACCAACCGCTACCAGAATACTAGGTTAGGTTAGGTTAAGAACTGCGACCCCTACACAAAACCAACCGCTACCAGAATACTAGGTTAGGTTAAGAACTGCGACCCCTACACAAAACCAACCGCTACCAGAATACTAGGTTAGGTTAGGTTAAGAACTGCGACCCCTACATAAAACCAACCGCTACCAGAAAAGTAGGTTAGGTTAGGTTAGAATTGCGCCCATTACACAAAACAAACCACTACCTAATCTGCGTTAAACATTGACATATGTCGTCATAAAAATACCTTTACTATAATATTATACCGAATAATGCTTATATAATAATACTTGTATAATAAATGAGCATTATATCACATGATCTTTATAATAAATGAGTGTTATATCAAAAGATAATTATACAAAATGATATGAAAGATTTTAATAATATACCAAATGTATATTATACAAAATATGTTATTATATTTTCTGAAATTATATTAAATGTTGTTATATCTACAGAAAATATATTAATTATTTTTATATCGATCATTACACACCCCATTATAATATATAATGAGATAATGACGTAAGGTGTTCAAGGCAAATAATTATGACCATTTATCACTTGGAGGAGAGCGAATCTCGGCAAACTCGCTTTCAGCTCGTTTCATAAATCCCCACTCGTATTTTAGCCTTTCATTATGTAACAGTGTGTATAAACTACTAATATGAATGCTTGGCGCAGGCGCGCGGCGAGCACGCGTGCCGGCTGTGTCACGTGCGTTACCAGTTCCCAGTGAAGCTGCGCCAGCATGTCCAGAATACCCACCGGCTCAAGTTCCGATGTGCGCGATGCAACGAACTAGTGCGCGGCAAGTGAGTGTCTATCTTATCATTGGCCACAGCATCTTTGCAGATGATAGTTGCGGCAAAGTATTTTGAGGAGGTAGTCTACAGCCTACATCGACTGTGAAAACTGTATAGACCAGCGGTCGGCAACCAGCGGCCCGCCAACCTCTCGCTTGCGGCCCGCGAGCCTCCCTAGCTATTTTGTATGTAGTACTGACGAACGACAATGTCTGCTAAAGTCACAAATATTACGAAAGTGCGGCCCGTGTCATCTTCGTTAACTACTATGTGGCCCTTGGCTACTAAAAGTTTGCCGACCGCTGGTATAGCACTGGCACTTCTTGCCGCATCGATCACAGACGTGTCTTGACTCCTGGGGTGGTCCAGCAGCTCTGCAGATTACGTTTTTGCCTGAAGCATTACGTTTCTGCCTCAGGCAGAAAGGCAGGCAGGCAGTATCTACCTAAAGCCCTATATTTAGACGATGCGAGAACTCGCATGCGAGTTTCATTACATTGCGGTTTTTGATCGGTCAGTTGAATTGGACGTAACCAACAGTCCGCAGTGTAACTAAAATCGCATGCGAGTCCGCGCGCTGTCTAAATCAGCCATTATACCTTTAAACAAGCAATGAGGTTGGCAACTGTCAAAGATTTGCATAGATGGCGCCATCATAGCTTGCCCCTTTGTCTATGAGATTTGGCTTAAAGAGCTGGCATTCAGGGCATTAAAAAAACAAAAATTTGACACAGTTCTATATGGGGGTTTTCGGGGGCGATAAATCGATCTAGCTAAATGTTATCTTTGGGAAAACGCGCATTTTTGAGTTTTTATGTTTACCGGTCTCTCAGATATTTTAAATAGTATTTATATTAGGCATTTTTATCATTATGTCTATTATTGTACGCAGGGCTTGCGCCGTGCTACACGCGGCGTACCACGCGGGCACCACGTTCCAGTGCGCGCATTGCGACAAACAGTTCCTGTGAGTATGTCTCTTTTTCTAAACTGCTAATACTATTCGGAAATTGAATATGATACGTAGATCATATTATTACGCTACGAAATGAAATTAAAAACGCGCTTTAACATTACTGATTTACATAGCAGAAACATCATCATCTACCTCGCGTTGTCCCGGGACAACTAAGCTATTAATCTCTATAATTTGCGGAGGGACTACTTTTTACGAAAACGACTGCCTACCAATACAAACGGAAAACTAGATCTTATTGGGATTAGTCCGGTTTCCTCACGTTGTTTTCCTTCACCGAAAAACAACTGGTAAATATCAAGTCATATGTCGTACATAAATTCCGAAAAACTCATTTTTAAGAGCCAAGGTTTGAACCCGCAACCTCCAGATCGCACGCTCTTATCGCTAGGCTACCAGCGCTTTAGCTTTCCTAATGACTTTTCTCTGACAGTAAGAAGACGTCGCGCACTTCGCACATGCGCATGGCGCATCCTGTCGAGAACGCGGCCGGCGGCACCTGCGAGGTGTGTGGAGAGACCTTTACCAGCCGCACGGGACTCAAGGCACACAAGACTCGCAGCCACAAGAAGGTATGTCTGCCTGTACCCTAAAACAGACAAGATAGGGTCGCCATGTAAAGAACGCAGCACCTGCGAGATGTATCAAGAAGAAATCATGGTAGGGTCGCCATGTAAAGCGGGGCAATTTGATGTAGACCTTTACCTGGGGCACGAAGCTCAAGGCACATATGTAGTGAAGTCACAAGAAGGTATGTCTGTCATATAGCCTGTAGCCTAAAACTGACAAGATAGGGTCGCCATGTAAAGAACGCAGCACCTGCTAGATGTGTCAAGAAGAATGCAACCGATGATGCCAAAAATGCGGGGGTGCGCGGGACGAGGTGAGCGAAGTCCCGTGCCGTGATTGGTCCGTTCAAAGACACGGACGTCACACAAAGACACTTTCGACTCGAACATGGAGTAAAATTACCGTATGCGTGGCAGAGGGGGTAACGCTCAGTCTGGAGGATGTTTTGTCTGTGTTTTTGCACGACCCCTAACGGTAAGATAGTTTAAATTTATATCCAAATCACATTAATATCTGTTGGTTATTTCAGGTTAATTTGCCGGAACTAAGATGCCGGAAGTGCAGGACACAGTTCGACAACATGGACGCTCTGAAGAGGCATAAGGAAACGTACGCGAACAACAAGTGTGATTCCAGCCTGAGGTAATTTTATTTAATTAACTAGCGACCCGCCCCGGCTTCGCACGGGTAAACCTTAATGAATTATATACCTGAACCTTCCTCGAGCATCGTTCTATTGATAGGTGAAAACTGCATGAAAATCCGTTCGGTAGTTTTCGAGTTTATCGCGAACATACAGACGTAGACAGACGCGGCGGGGGACTTTGTTTTATGTGTATAGATAGATATAAGTCTTCTCAACCATGCGTAGATGCGTGCTATGATATTAGCAGGCAAACGCGCGCGTTTAAGAGGAATGGGTACCTACGACCGCTTATTTTTATTTTTTGAATATTAAGAGTTAGGGGCTTTTTAAAAACTGTATGGAATTGGTTTTTCGCTCCTAAAGCTTATACCTAAATCAGGCGTGGCTCACTCCGCGATTTCGTCGCTTTGTTACAGGTAGCTAAAAGTACATCCGTTCCACCCCAATTTTGGGGAAAGCCATAAGCCGCTCGTGGCGCTGTCGCCACCTAGCGGCTATATCTGTGCTGATAGTAACAGACGCGTTTTGTTAGAGAGTGAGTCTTATGTACCTAGTACTATATTTATTCTGTTCCTAAATCAAAAAAATCGAAAACAGTCAAACGACGAAAAATATTTTCCATAAAATCAACATGGGAGCAAAATGGGGACTACGTTTGTATGGACAAGTCGTCCACATCGTCTTAGCCTCGTGAGGCCTACGATTAGGGTTGCTAACCGTACTATATTATATAGTATTGTACTATATTTTGGCTCTCTGTACTATATACTTTTGGAAAAATATATAGTACGCTAAACCGATTAAACGTATATTACGCTCATGTTTAGTATTTTATCTAAAAGTACTATATTTTTTTGAAAAGTACTATATTTATGATGCCTTATTTTGGAAAATACTATATTCCACCAAAAAAAGTTGGCAACCCTACCTATTATAGAAAATTTTCCCATTTTTAACCGTTTCGGTGCGGATGGCACGACAGGCGTGTCATCAATGTTTTTAACGTGTGGCGTATGACACGACAGTCGTGCCATCATATTTTATGGCGTAAGGCCCGCCTGTCGTGTCATGTGAAATAATTGTTCCTCGCCACAGCTAAAAGTTTTCGAAAATGGAAGACGCAACGAACCGGTTACTTTGAACCTTGTTGTATTGTAAATAGGGGTGATTTTCGTTTGTGAAAGAACCGAAACCAAAGAATCCTTTCCTGGTTTTGCCAGTGGGGAGACACTCCTGACTTCGTGCAAACTCGGCTCCGTTCGGCTCAGCATTGCTTCGAGCAATTATTAGGGTTGGCACAACATGACGGCCCTTTGCGTGCATAGATAAGATAATTACTTGAATTTTGACAACCCTAAATAGCCGAAAGGGACAGTGCAGTTAGAAAGGAATATCATGATTTGACCCTGAATCGCTGTCAAACTTCGGTTTAGTAGGAAGTGTCCTTTCTGTACGGTAGTACTGTTACTTATTCTGTGGTTTTGCCCTTTTTAATGTGTCACTATCGCCTGTAGCGCGTGCTCGCAGTGCGGGGAGAGCTGCGCGAGCGCCGACGCTCTGATCCTGCACGCGCACGAGCACGGCGTGCAACTATACACCTGCGACACTGTGAGTACTGTAGCGACGTCTGACACGCCACGGTACAAACACTGCTGGCCGTACATCGGTGGTATTATCGCTTGTAACGCTCGCAGTGCGGGGAGAGCTGCGCGAGCGCCGACGCTCTGATCCTGCACGCGCGCGAGCACGGCGTGCAACTATACACCTGCGACACTGTGATTACTGTAGCGACGTCTGACACGCCACGGTACAAACACTCCTGGCCGTACATCGGTGGTATTATCGCTTGTAGCGCTCGCAGTGCGGGGAGAGCTGCGCGAGCGCCGACGCTCTGATCCTGCACGCGCACGAGCACGGCGTGCAACTATACACCTGCGACACTGTGAGTACTGTAGCGACGTCTGACACGCCACGGTACAAACACTCCTGGCCGTACATCGGTGGTATTATCGCTTGTAACGCTCGCAGTGCGGGGAGAGCTGCGCGAGCGCCGACGCTCTGATCCTGCACGCGCGCGAGCACGGCGTGCAACTATACACCTGCGACACTGTGAGTACTGTAGCGACGTCTGACACGCCACGGTACAAACACTTCTGGCCGTACATCGGTGGTATTATCGCTTGTAGCGCTCGCAGTGCGGGGAGAGCTGCGCGAGCGCCGACGCTCTGATCCTGCACGCGCGCGAGCACGGCGTGCAACTATACACCTGCGACACTGTGAGTACTGTAGCGACGTCTGACACGCCACGGTACAAACACTCCTGGCCGTACATCGGTGGTATTATCGCTTGTAGCGCTCGCAGTGCGGGGAGAGCTGCGCGAGCGCCGACGCTCTGATCCTGCACGCGCACGAGCACGGCGTGCAACTATACACCTGCGACACTGTGAGTACTGTAGCGACGTCTGACACGCCACGGTACAAACACTCCTGGCCGTACATCGGTGGTATTATCGCTTGTAGCGCTCGCAGTGCGGGGAGAGCTGCGCGAGCGCCGACGCTCTGATCCTGCACGCGCACGAGCACGGCGTGCAACTATACACCTGCGACACTGTGAGTACTGTAGCGACGTCTGACACGCCACGGTACAAACACTCCTGGCCGTACATCGGTGGTATTATCGCTTGTAGCGCTCGCAGTGCGGGGAGAGCTGCGCGAGCGCCGACGCTCTGATCTTGCACGCGCGCGAGCATGGCGTGCAACTATACACCTGCGACACTGTGAGTACTGTAGCGACGTCTGACACGCCACGGTACAAACACTCCTGGCCGTACATCGGTGGTATTATCGCTTGTAGCGCTCGCAGTGCGGGGAAAGCTGCGCGAGCGCCGACGCTCTGATCTTGCACGCGCGCGAGCACGGCGTGCAACTATACACCTGCGACACTGTGAGTACTGTAGCGGTCATAGCGGTGGTTTGACCAGTGGGAAGACACTCCTGACTTCGTGCAAACTCGGCTCCGTTAGGCTCAGCATTGATCCGAGCACTTATTAGGATTAACACAACTTGAGGTCCCTTTGCGTGCGCGACCACAGATAACATAATGACTTGAATTTTGACAATCCTAAATAGCTGAAAGGGATAGTGCCATAAGTTAGAAAGGGATACCATGATTCGTCCCTGAGGGCCTACCGCGAACCACGTTCGACGTGTTGCCTCCCTGTCACACTTATGTATGAATTTACAAGTGCCATAGAGAGGCAACACGTCGAACGTAGTTCGCGGTAGGGCCTCTGAACCGCTGTCAAACTTCGGTTTTGTAGGAAGTGTCCTTTCTGTACGGTAGTACTATTACTTATTCTGTGGTTTGACCAAACAGGCATTTAAACCGCCACGGTGCAACAAGATGGTAAATAAAATCATACGATTTTATTAACCATCTGATGGATCATTGAGTTACATAATAGATTTATTTTGTCTTTCATGGTGTTTTAATTTTATTTTAGTTGGTTCGATTCCTGGGTGAGAATAGTGTCAATGTGATACTATAAATGAATTCAGCACCCCCGATTTATACGAAAAACGATACCAAACACGGCCTAGCAGCTTCACTGATGTAGATATCAAGATAAAATTGAGAGCCCTAAATAAACTTTCAAGAGTTGATTAATTAATACTTGAATAAATAAAATAAATAAATAAATACGCAAAGTTTCCAATATACAAGTGAAAATCCGAAAAATGGAACCCTCTTACCCCCCTCGCGCCCAGCATAGGGGCTACGGCCGGGGACTTAAGATATGTTCACCTCCTAACTAGTCCAAACAAAGTTACGTAGTCAAAAATTGTGTTCCTAGCATTTCCCTCTACAATGTTTTTTGAGCATTCGTTGCCTGACCTAAATACCCAACTACCTTCTGTTGTACAGTGCACGAAATCCTTCACATCAAAGCCATCGCTCGCGACGCACATCGACCGTGTGCACCGGCTGCTGCGGCCTCCGAAGGCCGACTACAGCGACGGAGGCCGCCGCTCGCAGCCCGACTGGCTTCACTGGGCCTCCGTGTGCGAGCACTGCGGGAAGCGACTCTCCGTGAGTATATAGCTCTGTTGTCAGGAGGCCGACTACAGCGACGGAGGGTGGCGCTCGCAGCCCGACTGGCTGCACTGGGCCTCCGTGTGCGAGCACTGCGGGAAGCGACTCTCCGTGAGTATATAGCTCTATTGTCAGGAGGCCGACTACAGCGACGGAGGGCGGCGCTCGCAGCCCGACTGGCTGCACTGGGCCTCCGTGTGCGAGCACTGCGGGCAGCGACTCTCCGTGAGTATATAGCTCTATTGTCAGGAGGCCGACTGGCTGCACTTAGCTTAATGTTAGTATGACTCAAGACAGTTTAAATTTAAATGATGTGCCTTCTTGCAGTGCCTGGCAACGCTGAAGATTCACATGAACAAGCACACAGGCGAGAGGCCGTACAAGTGCTCGCTGTGCCCCAAGGCCTACATGACGCCCTACGGACTTAACGTAACTATACTACATTATATCACACCATAATAATAATGAGCTGTCGCGCAGTGCCTGGCGACGCTTAAAAAATTTGGCTGTTTCATATATTTTGACTGGTCCATTTTCTATAGGAGGATTTTTTTTTTTGCGATATCGCGGTTGGTCCAGTAGTAAAAGTTGCTCAGTATAATCCCAAAGCCTGGCAACGGGAATGCAGTTACTTTTTAGCCACCGTGTATGTACATATAATATTATATATATCCTCGTCTAGCACCCACAACGCAAGCCTTATTGAGCTTACTATAGCACTAGGTTGATCTCTGTAAAATTGTCTTACAATATTAACTAGCGACCCGCCCCGTCTTCGCACAGGTTACACAAAACCTTAACAAATGATATACCTAAACCATTCCTCAAGAATTTCTCTATTGATAGGTGAAAACCGCATGAAAATCCGTTCATTAGTTTTCGAGTTTATCGCAAACATACATACAGACCGAAAGACGTGGCGGGGAGACTTTGTTTTATAAGTGTAGTAATTTATTTATTTAACCTTTTCGACGCCGTGTCAAACACAAAAGCTGTCACTCGGATGCCACGTCACCGAAGTGTCAAAACACAAATTGAACTTTATACATATGCACGTAGGTCTATGTTGCTCTGTGGTCTGTGACCGATTAACCCGTCTTTGGCGTTGGACCTGCGGTGCGGATATTTCGGTCATTGGCGTCCAAAATGTTAAATAATAAAGTATTGTTTGTCCAGAACCACCAGGCGTTCCACACGGGGGTGAGGAAGTGGCAGTGCCCCGAGTGTCCCGCCACATTCATGCACCAGTCCTCCGTCTACCAGCACAGGAAGGTGAGCCCTAATGTTCTCATCATCATCATTAACTTAAGAGGTATTCTCTTGTCGGTGGAGTATCTTCCAGCTTTCCCTATCCTGCGCCAGCTCTTTGACTTTTTGATACGACACGACCCCCACTTTTTCTTTCACTTGCTCCAAAAAGCTGCGTCTGGGTTTTCCTCGTCCCCGCTTGTGTCCTATCCGCCCCTCCAGGATAGTTTTAAAGAAGTGGTCGTGTCGTATTAAGTGTCCAATCATTTTTCCGCGTCTATTTGCGATGGTGTTCAGGATAGCTCTCCTTTCATTCACTCTTCTTAGCACCTCGTTATGTTGTCTAGCATCCTATTCGTTATGTTGTCTCTCCAACTAATGCCTTCCATACGCCTCCAGCGCCAAAAAGCCGCAGCACCTAATGTTCTAACGGGGTCCCTTTTACAGATGTGCAAGTTGCAGAAAGTTTCCATAAAATTCTATAAATTCTCGCAAAATTTCATGAAACTTTCACTAGGGTAGGAAATATGGGAAATTTAAATTTAAAATTGGAAAGTTTCAATTCTCATACAAAAATGTAAGAAATTTTCCGAATTTTTCCTATGTTAAGTTTCCGAAACATTTCGCAAGTTTCCTTAGGCACATCAGTAGTTCCATTGTTTCCCTTAAAGTTTTGTCTTAATAATCATAGAGAAATATAGTAAGACAAGAGTGCTTCATCAGTTTTGGTGCCATAAAACTATAATATTTTCATAGTCGACATCCTAGCATCGAGTAGCGGAATTATCAGTACTGCTACTTGACAATAGATGTAGCACCGACCGGAAAGTCTTATGTTGTTATAATATAAGCATTAGTCTGACTATCTATGTATTTTTTTCTCTATGTCATAATGTATTGTATGTCAGATTATCATTGGTCATAAAAGTGAAACTTTTCAGGATTTTCGTAAGGTTATCCTATAGATAGGTTAGGTTAGGTTTGTTTTATGGCAATCCTGAAAAGTGACGCGTTTCTGAACCAAATAAATTATGACTAACGAAAATGCGGGCAAACAATACATTATGGCTTAAAACTTTTTGGGAAATAAATAGAGACCCGATTTTAACCTCTTCCCTATGTGTTATAAGGATTCTGACCGAATATTTAGTCATCTTTTTGCATTTTACAAGCTTATATTTAACTTGCAATTTATCTATGTTCGAATCTAATCTTGCAAGATAAATTAGACTTTCCCATTATTCGATTGAAACTTCACGTATGCAAGTTGGGTGACAATGCAATATTATGGTACCATAGAGCTGATCTGATGATGGAGACAGGAGGTGGCCATAGGAACTCTGTGATGAAACAACGCAACTTAATTGTGTTTGATTTGGCTTGAAATTGTTAGAATCGTCTCGATGAGTAGGTATTAGTTGCCTGTTGATAAAGTCATGAATCAAAAATGATTTATTTGACAAAAAACTAGGCGCGGGAGGCAATTCTTTTTATTACATTAGGAATAAGGTAAACGTACTAGTGACATGCTAACGCCCAATAAATGGCACCTTGCTGTCACCTCTATTGACTTAAGTTTCAAGATGACATGTACGGGACCGCGTCGAGCACCAGTGTATACGTTTACCTTACACATTGAAAGAAAAGGGCCTCGCAGACTTCGCCCATACCTTGATTAGTTCAGGCTACGTCACTGTTGTTAAATATATTTAATATGTATAGCCTAATAACTAGTAAACAGAGTACATAATGTATTCGTTGTTATTTCATTATACATTTTATTACCAAGGAGGAGTTTTGGCCGAAGGGTGTCAAGTTCCGGCGGTTCCGCGGCCGGCTCCCTGACACTGCGGGGTTGCGAACTGCATCGCAGCCATAATTTTGTTTTTAGTTTTAAGATATATTTTGTATTAATATGTATGCTAGTTTTAAGGTATTTATCTATGGGCCAATAGTTGCCTGAAAATAAATGTTTTCATTCATTCATTCATTAAATTTTACAACGGGATTTAATCGCGGTTTTTAACCCCTTGTCTGCGGCCTGTCAAAGAAAAAGTGACCTTGACATTAAAACAATAGGTATTAATTCACACGCACGGTGTTTAAGCATACTAGGGGTAAAGTTTTAAGATTTATCTCCGACGTTTCGAGGACGGCGCTGTCCCCGTGGTCTCGGAGAAGACTGGCTAAAGTTGACATCATCTTCTAGCCGCGCGAGTTTATCGAACTACCAGCACTTGGTTTTGTTTATCAGCTTGGACGTTGTACAATTTCCTTCAATTCAATTTGTTGTGTAAAAATCTTGAAAGTTTAAATCAGTATTATACATTTTTTGACAGATACACACAGGCGAGCGCTCCCACCAGTGCACGATCTGCGAGAAATACTTCACGCAGTCCGGTTCACTCTACACGCACGTCAAATACGTGCACAAAAAGGAAACGCCGCCGCCGCGCAAGCGCAATAAGAAACCTGTACTGTAGGGCCCTTTATGTTTTTTTTTTATTTAAAGGGAACTGTAACAGTGATCTGAGCAATTCTCAAAAAGTTTGTACATTTCGATCTTAGATTTCTATAAAAATCGGTATGCTGGTAAGGGCATTTTCATTAAACTTGTACAAGTTAAACGCGACTTAAGTCGTGTTTCAGTAACGTTTAACCGTTATTACTGACAAAATGTATGGGATTTGACATTGACCGTCAGTTTTGTAACGATTGCTAACCGGCCGTTAAAGGTGTTCAATTAAGTGAAAATGCCCGTAAAGTACATGAAGCTGAACAACTTCCACCATATTTCCCAAAATGTCCCAGAGAGTTTCTAAGAAACATCCCTTTTTTGTAACCAGATTTCCTTACACATTTGGTAACAAAAAAGGAGTTTTTCCTGTTACTAAAAACGATGACAGAAGAGATCGTCGTATTTTCCCATTCTGATCGATATAAATGGGCCACCATGTATATTGGCTATAAGGATAATATTGTAATATCTAGATTATGATAAAGTAAAACTTTTACTAGAGCTACAGTCAAGGAATTTAAATTCCGACCCATTTCGTACTTTGTCACAGTGACAACCGTATGAGGTCTCTAGCGGCTTTCATATTGATTGCAACTGTGACAAAGTACGAAATGGGTCGGAATTTAAATTCCTTGACTGTACTTTGCTTGTTGTAATTAACTCGTCGTATCACAACCAAAATCATTTCAAAGTTTCTATTCTATTAAAGTCCTTATGCTTCATGTCCATTAGGACCATTTTATCTGAAATTAAAGAAAATGTGGCATCTGAAAGGACCCCTCTCCGGTGGAAAGCCTCATATTGTCAGTAGGTGTAGCAAAATGTATCTAATTTCCTGTACTTAAATAGTTCGTTTTTTTTAGCATTAGAAAGAACTCCACAGAAGTAAGCGTACAGTTTCTATCAGCCTCTTTAATTCTTAATAATTATTGAATTATCTAATGTAGCACGGTCAATACATATAATTTACTTCAATTTATTACCGTTAAAAGTGCCACAAGTGGAACCACAAGCTTACTTCTGCGAAGTTCTTTCTAATGCTAAAAAAAACGAACTATACGTTCTACTGGAATCCATTCTAGTCATATGTACTTAGTGGTGTATTTATTTATTTAATATTTATGAATAACGATAAGCATAGTATTATAATAAGGAATATTAAATTGAGTTATTAAGTAAATAAATATTTAAATTTGGACGCTCTTTTAATTCCAATCAACGCAGTCTCCCAATGTACAACCACAGAATAAATAATAGTACTACCGTACAGAAAGGAAACTTCCTACAAAACCGAAGTTTGACAGCGGTTCAGGGTCGAATCATGTTATCCCTTTCTAATATATGACACTATCCCTTTCGGCTATTTAGGGTTGTCAAAATTCAAGTGATTATCTTATCAGTGGTCGTGCACGCAGAAGGTAATCAAGTGGTGCCAACCCTAATAATTGCTCGGAGCAATGCTGAGCCGAGTTTGACCGATCTCAGGAGTTTCGCACCCCTGGTACAACCAAAAGAAAGATAGCTGTATTTAATATGAAATAGTAATAATTAGTCTCCCGCATTGCACGCCATCCGCCTTCGCTTTAAATTAAGTAAGGTACTTAACCTTAGGAACGCCACAGACGGCTATTGACGTCAACGCAAAATCGTGACAACGACGCCAAAGACTGCATTTGACGTCGATCGTCTTTTGATGAAAATCTACTGAAAAACACCCCACTTTTAGGTTGGCATTATTTATTCACAAAACTAAATTTTACCCCCGTGGCGTCAGTAGCACGGTAAATGGATGTGTTCAAAAAGTTAATGCAAAAATGGTTATAAATAACGAGCTCGTCAAATGTAATAATTTTTTAATGAGTCTTAACAGATATCGCAGGTGTATGTGTTTTCTATCAAACTATTCTGTTATCTGCGGCGGCTGTTTCCTCGGCCTGCGGTCCCGGCGCGGCCAGGGCGCTCCGTCGTGCACTGTTCTGACGTGCAGCTTCATGGTGGAGTTAGTGGAAAAGGTTTTCTCGCAGCGAGGGCACGGCACATTCTTTCGGAGGCCTAGGTGCACCTAAACAATACAAATGAGGCTCCGTTAGAAAGTATTGACATTTAACAAATCAATCTTTTCTTTAACGACATTTGATGCGAATGGGAACTCTTTTCCTCTCATAACTTATTGCTGCTATGTTTGAAATAATAAAAAATGTTTCTCATAATATAAAAAAAATGTTTCTCGTAACCATAAACCTTAAATTTTATTAGTAATAAAATATGTTGAGCATACCGTAGAGCATATAGTTATTCCTCAACAGGTAGGCCGTACGCCTGTTAGCCACTGACGTGAGTACTTACTGCTTTGCAGTGCCTCCTTAAGTTGCCTTCTAGACTGAACGCCTGGTGACACTGTTCGCACTGGCACGGAGTCTCCCCCGTGTGTGTTCCTAGGCTGTACGCCTGTTAGCTACCGTAGTGAGTACTTACCGCTTTGCGGTGCCTCCTGAGGTTGCCTTCGAGACTGAACGCCTGATGACACTGTCGCACTGGAACGGAGTCTCCCCCGTGTGTGTTCCTAGGCTGTACGCCTGTTAGCCACCGAAGTGAATACTTACCGCATTGCGGTGCCTCCTTAAGTTGCCTTCTAAACTGAACGCCTGATGACACTGTTCGCACTGACACGGAGTCTCCCCCGTGTGTGTTCCTAGGCTGTACGCCTGTTAGCTACCGTAGTGAGTACTTACCGCTTTGCAGTGCCTCCTGAGGTTGCCTTCGAGACTGAACGCCTGATGACACTGTCGCACTGGCACGGAGTCTCCCCCGTGTGTGTTCCAAGGCTGAACGCCTGTTAGCTACCGTAGTGAGTACTTACTGCTTTGCGGTGCCTCCTTAAGTTGCCTTCTAGACTGAACGCCTGATGGCACTGGTCGCACTGGCACGGAGTCTCCCCCGTGTGTGTGCCTAGGCTGAACGCCTGTTAGCTACCGTAGTGAGTACTTACCGCTTTGCGGTGCCTCCTCAGGTTGCCTTCGAGACTGAACGCCTGATGACACTGGTCGCACTGGAACGGAGTCTCCCCCGTGTGTGTTTCAAGGCTGAACGCCTGTTAGCTACCGTAGTGAGTACTTACTGCTTTGCGGTGCCTCCTTAAGTTGCCTTCTAGACTGAACGCCTGATGACACTGGTCGCACTGGCACGGAGTCTCCCCCGTGTGTGTGCCTAGGGTGAATGCCTGTTAGCTACCGTAGTGAGTACTTACCGCTTTGCGGTGCCTCCTCAGGTTGCCTTCGAGACTGAACGCCTGATGACACTGGTCGCACTGGAACGGAGTCTCCCCCGTGTGTGTTCCAAGGCTGTACGCCTGTTAGCCACCGAAGTGAATACTTACCGCTTTGCGGTGCCTCCTTAAGTTGCCTTCTAGACTGAACGCCTGATGACACTGTTCGCACTGGCACGGAGTCTCCCCCGTGTGTGTTCCTAGGCTGTACGCCTGTTAGCTACCGTAGTGAGTACTTACCGCTTTGCGGTGCCTCCTGAGGTTGCCTTCGAGACTGAACGCCTGATGACACTGGTCGCACTGGAATGGACGCTCCCCCGTGTGTGTTCTGGTGTGCCACTAAACATACAAATAAATAATTAATATTATAAAGGCTAACACAAATCCACCTAGTCCCACAGTAAGCTTTAAATATACATACATATATACATACAATATAATCACGCCTATTTCCCGGAGGGGTAGGCAGAGACCACGGATTTCCACTTGTTACGATCCTGACATACCTCTTTCGCTTCCTTCACATTCATAACATTCCTCATACACGCTCCCCGGTTTAGGGTGCTCTTGACCTGGCCTTTCTTCAGGATTTCCCCGACTTCGAACTCTTCGACTTCTTCGGGGATTTTTTTCGAGGATCTCTAAAAGACTTGAATTGAATTGTGGGCACTACCGAAAAGCGACTGGTGAATAACAAATGATATTTCGTACATAAGTTCCGAAATACTCATTGGTACGAGCCGGGGTTTGAACCCACGATCTCCGGATTGCAAGTCTCACGCTCTTACCACTAGGCCACCAGCGCTTCAATGAGTTTTTCGGAACTCAAGTACGAAATATCATTTCATATTTACCAGTTGCTTTTCGGTGAAGGAAAACGTAAGGAAACCGGACTAATCCCAATAAGGCCGAGTTGGTTGGAAGGTCAGATGGCAGTCGCTTTCGGTAAAACTAGTGCCTACGTCGGACCCCAGGCTCCCATGAGCCCCGGCAAAGTACCGGGATAATGCGAGGAAGAAGAATTAATTTTTAACACGAAGAATTTTCAATAGAAATAGGGAGTGTCCGGTCAATGTACGAAATTCTTCATGCCAAGCGTCCTAACTTACCCTCCTAAGGCCCAGCCATACAAATGAACAATCCAAAATATTCCACTGAAATTTGAACCTATAATGCAGGGAATAGAGTTGATTTTGTTTTGTTTTAAAATTGAACGAAATAAAACAATGCAATTACAACTCTATTCCTATTTTATTATGGTTTAAATTTCATCGAAATGATTAAGTACAATAGATAGGACGTTGGGCCTTAGGAGGTTACAGGTGATTGTTACCGTGAGCTGCACAGCAGTGGTGAACCCTTTAGGGCAGCGGTCGCACTTGAAAGGCCGCTCACCCGTGTGCGTCATCTGATGATTCTTCAGAAACTGATGTGTCTGCACAATCGTATACAGATAAGTATAGTAACACTTACATGCAAATCACAAACTTGATGGATATTATTTATTAATTGGTAAGAATGTTAGAATGATGAAACTACATTTAATAGAAAAAAACTCTCATGTCTTACGTATAACGTCTACTAAAAAAGCTAGATATTGCATGTATGACATTATGTGTAATTTATTAGTAGTATTTATATTGAATTCTTTGTGTTTGCCTCATGGTACGCAGGTGTATGAGTTTGCATAGTCGCAGGTGTATGAGTTTGCATTACTCGCAGGTGTATGTGTTGCGTTTACCGTGTAGGCCTTCCCGCAGTGCTCGCACATGTGGTCGTGCCCCCGTCTCTTGTGCTGCACGGGCCGCTTGCTGTGCTTCTTGTACTGTGGGAGCTGGTGGTGTTGTAACGGCCTTATGCTGAGATGGACGCGATGTGTGTCTGTGTTTGCATTAGTCGCAGGTGTATGTGTTTGCATTACTCGCAGGTGTATGTTTTGCTTTTACCGTGTAGGCCTTCCCGCAGTGCTCGCACATGTGGTCGTGCCCCCGCCTCTTGTGCTGCACGGGGCGCTTGCTGTGCTTCTTGTACTGTGTGAGCTGGTGGTGTTGTAACGGTCTTATGCCGAGGTGGACGCGATTTATGTCTGCATTTGTCGCAGGTGTATGAGTTTGCATTAGCGCAGGTTGTGTTTGCATTAGTCGCAGGTGTATGTGTTTGCATTACTCGTAGGTGTAAGTGTTGCGTTTACCGTGTAGGTCTTCCCGCAGTGCTCGCACATGTGGTCGTGCCCCCGTCTCTTGTGCTGCACGGGCCGCTTGCTGTGCTTCTTGTACTGTGTGAGCTGGTGGTGTTGTAGCGGCCTGATGCCGAGGTGGACGCGATGTGTGTCTGTGTTTGCATTATCGCAGGTGTATGTGTTTGCATTACTCGCAGGTGTATGTGTTGCTTTTACCGTGTAGGCCTTCCCGCAGTGCTCGCACATGTGGTCGTGCCCCCGTCTCTTGTGCTGCACGGGCCGCTTGCTGTGCTTCTTGTACTGTGGGAGCTGGTGGTGTTGTAACGGCCTTATGCTGAGATGGACGCGATGTGTGTCTGTGTTTGCATTAGTCGCAGGTGTATGTGTTTGCATTACTCGCAGGTGTATGTTTTGCTTTTACCGTGTAGGCCTTCCCGCAGTGCTCGCACATGTGGTCGTGCCCCCGCCTCTTGTGCTGCACGGGGCGCTTGCTGTGCTTCTTGTACTGTGTGAGCTGGTGGTGTTGTAACGGTCTTATGCCGAGGTGGACGCGATTTATGTCTGCATTTGTCGCAGGTGTATGAGTTTGCATTAGCGCAGGTTGTGTTTGCATTAGTCGCAGGTGTATGTGTTTGCATTACTCGTAGGTGTAAGTGTTGCGTTTACCGTGTAGGTCTTCCCGCAGTGCTCGCACATGTGGTCGTGCCCCCGTCTCTTGTGCTGCACGGGCCGCTTGCTGTGCTTCTTGTACTGTGGGAGCTGGTGGTGTTGTAACGGCCTTATGCTGAGATGGACGCGATGTGTGTCTGTGTTTGCATTAGTCGCAGGTGTATGTGTTTGCATTACTCGCAGGTGTATGTTTTGCTTTTACCGTGTAGGCCTTCCCGCAGTGCTCGCACATGTGGTCGTGCCCCCGCCTCTTGTGCTGCACGGGGCGCTTGCTGTGCTTCTTGTACTGTGTGAGCTGGTGGTGTTGTAACGGTCTTATGCCGAGGTGGACGCGATTTATGTCTGCATTTGTCGCAGGTGTATGAGTTTGCATTAGCGCAGGTTGTGTTTGCATTAGTCGCAGGTGTATGTGTTTGCATTACTCGTAGGTGTAAGTGTTGCGTTTACCGTGTAGGTCTTCCCGCAGTGCTCGCACATGTGGTCGTGCCCCCGTCTCTTGTGCTGCACGGGCCGCTTGCTGTGCTTCTTGTACTGTGGGAGCTGGTGGTGTTGTAACGGCCTTATGCTGAGATGGACGCGATGTGTGTCTGTGTTTGCATTAGTCGCAGGTGTATGTGTTTGCATTACTCGCAGGTGTATGTTTTGCTTTTACCGTGTAGGCCTTCCCGCAGTGCTCGCACATGTGGTCGTGCCCCCGCCTCTTGTGCTGCACGGGCCGCTTGCTGTGCTTCTTGTACTGTGCGAGCTGGTGGTGTTGTAACGGCCTTATGCTGAAATGGACGCGATGTGTGTCTGTGTTTGCATTAGTCGCAGGTGTATGTTTGCATTAGTCGCAGGTGTATGTGTTGCGTTTACCGTGTAGGCCTTTCCGCAGTGCTCGCACATGTGGTCGTGCCCCCGTCTCTTGTGCTGCACGGGCCGCTTGCTGTGCTTCTTGTAATGAGTGAGCTGGTGGTGTTGTAACGGCCTTATCTATGTGTCTGTGTTTGCATTAGTCGCAGGTGTATGAGTTTGCATTACTCGCAGGTGTATGTTTTGCGTTTACCGTGTAGGCCTTCCCGCAGTGCTCGCACATGTGGTCGTGCCCCCGCCTCTTGTGCTGCACGGGGCGATTGCTATGCTTCTTGTAATGAGTGAGCTGGTGGTGCTGTAACGGCCTTATGCCGAGGTGGACGCGGTCTATGTGGGTCGAGAGCGAAGGCTTGGATAGAAAGGATTTGTTGCACTGAAACAAACATTTATGTTAAACCAGCACGGGTAAGCCCAAACAAATTACATAACCTTCATCAAGAATCACTCTATTGATAAGTGAAAACCACATGAAAATCCGTTCAGTAGTTTTTGAGTTTATCGCGAACATACATACACACAAACAGACAGACGCGGTGGGGGACTTTGTTTTATAAGATGTATAGATACACACCAAAAAAAGTAACAGTTGGCAAACCCCAGCCAAAAATAACTTGACTTGGCTAACAAAACTGTACTAAAAGTTCCAAAAAAAGCTTTAGGTTACTTTTCAGAGCTACTGTGTCAAAATAAATGCTATAATAAATAAATGCTTACCGGGATTCGAACCCGGGACCATCGGCTTCACAGGCACCCTGCCTACTATAGTTCGTTTTTTTAGCATTAGAAAGAACTTTTAAAAATCAATAACTATTACTTATGAAAGCAGGAGAATATAAATGATCGTATTAGATTCATAATTGTTACATATTTGCCGTGACTTATTTTTAAAACGTGTTTTTCAATTAAAAGACACTTCAAGATTGTTTACCTTTTTTCTAATGCTAAAAAACGAACTATAGGCTACCGGTCATCAATGGTTGACAAACTGCGATAAAGGACGCTAAGCACCAAGAATCTCGTACATTTCATATCTCTGTCGTGCGCTTAATTATATTGCTGTCCATCTAATAATTTATTAGATATGATGCCAACCTTCGAGCAACACGGAAGGGAGGCGGCATTCGCACTATTTCCCCTCTGCCGAGGTACAAGATTAGCGCGTCAATCTAATCTAGCGCGGGTAATAAAACTAGTTGCACTTGGATTTTTCACTAGACCGAGTCCAGACGCGCGCGTGAACACTACTGCACAAAAATGCCTGTTTGATCGGTTTTTTGTTATAAAAAGAGGTCGGGGAAATCAAATTTACAAAAACAAAGTGTTACATTTCACATGTAATATTTTTTTTTTAATATCATACGTTAAATTACATTTAAATACAATTATTATATTTTAGTCTCAAGTAATTGTTGGATTTATCGATTTTGCTCGCTCAGTACAAATTGCGGATCGGTCGAGCGACAAATCCGACTTCACGTCTCTCAGAATACAATGACATAGTTCAACGAAAATGTGTTAGTGTGCGTGTTGTGACACTAGTCACTCGTCCGTACACAAAAAGAGATCGAGGTTTGCAAGATTTGTCTTTGACGTGTGTCATTTTCTATGAATTTGTGTCGTCATTACAGATTGGATTTTGTATGTAAGTGTGTGAGAAATGCGACTGTGTGCACCTTTCCCCCCGCGAAAAATGGCAGAAAGATTTGTACGGCGAGATATCGCTTGGGCCCCTCCCTTCCGACGTGTCGGAAGCCGGTGTTGCTCGAAGATGCCAACGGTCAATGCCACTGTGCGAGCGGGCAGCAATATAATCATGCGCGTGCGATAGAGATGAGAAAAAGCGGGTCAATATACGAATTTCTCCGTGCTTAATATAATACATATATAATCTTATAGTTCTGATACTTGGAGACATTTACACCTCTAAATATTTTAGTTTTTTTATGTAATTCGACATTATGAAACCATATACATCTCTAAGTAATTGTAATACGTTAGTTAGAATTGGTAGTTGCAGTTAGGTGTATTTTATAAAATTGTTGATGTATTGTTATTGTTTTTGCTTGTATGTAAATTCAATGTTGACGTGTAAAAGTGCCCTTGTGGCCTATTTGCTGAATAAATGTTGAAGTTTGAAGCTTAGCGACCTTACTTGCTAAAGTAAGCTAAGTTGTCTGCTAAGACGACCGGTCTGGCCTAGTGGGTAGTGACCCTGCCTGCGAAGCCGATGGTTCTGGGTTCGAATCCCAGTAAAGGCATTTATTTGTGTGATGAACACTAATATTTGTTCCTGAGCCATGGGTGTTTTCTATGTATATAAGTATGTATTTATCTGTATAAGTATGTATACAGTATGTAAATCAACGAAAAACATTTACTCAAGCCCGTTAATGAATGGGTCACACTGAGCAACTTTCACTATGGCACCAACCCCGAAATCGCAAAAAAAAAATTGACTCTCCCATAGAAAATTTCAATGCTAGATCAGCAAAATGTATGAAACGACCTAATTTTTTTTTCGCGATTTCGGGGTCGGTGCCATAGTAAAAGTTGCTTAGTGTGACTACACATTAACAGGTTTGAATAAAGGATTTTCGTTAGTTTACATACCGTATCGTCGCCTAGCACCCATAGTACAAGCTTTACTTAATTTGGGGCTAGGTTGATCTGTGTAAGATGTCTACCAATATTAAAAAAATATATATTAAAAAAATTTCAAACGGAACCAAAGGAATAACCATAGACTAGGAATCATCTAGACCGAGTTTAGAGCAATTTTCATGCAGCCGATGCTGCCAAAAATGCGGGGGTGCGCGGGACGAGGTGAGTGAGGTCCCGTGCCGTGATTGGTCCGTTCAAAGACACGGACGTCACACAAAGACACTTTCGACCCGAACATGGCATAAAATTACCGTATGCGTGGCAGAGGACTATGCTCAGTCTGGTTACTGGTAACTTATCAAAGATTCAGAATCAAAGATTTTATTCGTGATAAACTTAAAACTAAGATTACATACAAGAGTATAACTACAAATATTAATAAAATTGGTAAGCGTTAAAGTTTACCACGAAATGGACTCGCCTCAGCATAATACTAACCCGAAGGTCAGCGCTGATCTTCCGGCGAGACCATTTGTGGGCCACGAACGCAGCCGGCAGCAACTTACGAGGTCACAGGTGAAGATTTCGACATTGTGCGCCGCATGCATGTGCCGTAGCAGCGCCTCGGCGCCTGCGCAGCCCGCGCCGCACGCCGCACACGGGCTGCGTACACATCCTCACATTACATCCGTAATACTTATTCACATTTTTTAAATTTTAAACTGAAATAAATGTCATATACTAAGAAAAGGTGACCAAGGCCTCCAGTGCCCCAGGCTGGAATCGAACCAGCGTCCTCTGCTATCGCGGCAGGTGCCTGAACCACTCGGCCACCGGGCCACAGAGGCATAGGTCAAATTTTTCCAAGTATATGCACTTCTTACTGAAGGCTTGTGGCGCCCCCTAGCCATTGGCTTGTGCCTGGGGCCTTGGTCACTTTTTCTTAGTATATGACATTTATTTCAGTTTAAAATTTATGTAGTATAGTGTTTCTACTTGATAAACACAAATTAAAATATTTTCTGAAAATAATTTTATTTGTTCGAATACTTCATAGTATTTTTTTAATTTATTTATAGTTTACTATTATGTGCTGTGTAATCTAGTTAATATTAAATATAGAAATTTTATATTGGCTGATTTGGCTGTTGACATAGTCATCTTGTTGTTTGGGTGTCGTCGCTTTAGTTTTTATGTTTAGTTCCTAAACTGGCCATGTGGCGCTAGTTGTACGATGGTGGTGGACGGTTTACTTACTGGTGCTATTCGGTATAATACTCGTATTATTTACGAAAGTTTCTTATATCGCCAAGTGAATTGATTTTGAATTTATGAATAAAAAAATCCAATTAAGAAAATTTTAACTGACTGCTGTAGTTATTAGGCACTCCATAGTATTTGGAAACTCTTAACAAATCAGAAATAAACAAGCCAATATATATGTATGTATTATTAATCTATATTTATGTATTAATGCCATATTTATTAAAGAATCGTGTGATATATGTATGTATGTACATTGTATATATTTTGTTTCTAGATAAGTTCTCTTTTGGTTTTCTAATGCACCGCCTACAATATTTTCTGCTTGGCCTTAAGGTTGACTGGTAGAGAATGCCTCATGGCATTAAGTTCGCCTTTTGTACATTAAGTTATTCTTTTGTGCAATAAAGTTTTAAATAAATAAATAAATAAATAAATAAATATAGTAACCTTTTCGACGCCGTGTCAAACACAAAAGCTGTCACGCGGACGCCACGTCACCGAAGTGTCAAAACTGAAATTGAACTTTACGCATATGCACGTAGGTCTATGTTGCTCTGTGGTGTGTGACCGATTAATCAGTCTTTGGCGTTGAACCTGCGGTGCGGATATATCGGTCATTGGCGTCCATGAGGTTAAGAGTGACCAATTACTATGTAGTCTGCAGAGATTTTGACAGCACACGCAGTGCAAGTGTCATTTTAAACGTCAAACTTCTATGAAATTATGACGTATAATAAATAAATATTATAGGACATTCTTACACAGATTGACTAAGCTCAAGAAGGCTTGTGTTGTGGGTACTCAGACAACGATATATATAATATATAAATATGTACTTAAATACATAGAAAACAACCATGACTCAGGAACAAATACCTGTGTCATCACACAAATAAATGCCCTTACTGGGATTCGAACCCAGGACCATCGGCTTCACAGGCAGGGTCACTACCCACTAGGCCAGACTGGTTGTCATGTATAAATAACACTTGCCCTGCGTATGCTATCAAAATCGTTGCAGACTTTTCTTGGTCTAACTCTGTAATGGTTTCGGTTGATTTTGGTTACCTTAAGTCCGGATCACACTTGCCGTCATCTTGCTGCTGTCTGTGTTTCGTCAGAGCCTCCTTATTGTCGAACTGTGCGCGGCAGCTGCCGCACTCTAACTCGGGCGCAGAGCGCTGTCCAAAACAAAAATAGTCATTTGAGGGGGCAAAGTTGTTGTTTAACCGCTTGTGCTAATATTGATACCCGAGCAAGCGAAATATTCCAAAACCACGAGCGTAGTGAGTGGTTCGAAAAATGGAATCTTGAGCGTTGCGAGGGCACACCAACCCGAAGGAAATATTAAATGTAAAATATGAAACAAAATCAAACCACATCAAATTTAAATTAATGTTATTAAATATTTATCATCCAAAATCATCATTTAAAAGTCAACTCTACCAGCAAACATAAGAAAACAACTCAAAATTTGCATTTGATTACTTTGCCTCACATGTGAATTACCTACTGATAGCAAAGTGTAACTTTGCTATCCGTTTTTGAAGTGCAAAGTAAGCCTTTCCGAGCTGGTGTGGTGAAAAAAAAACTTTTGACTTCAACCGTTTCCAAACATACTAACATTGAATAATTTTACGGTTTAGACTCACTTGTTTTTAGTCACTCGCGCGACATGTTTCGGAGAACCTAGGTCTTTCTTGCCTTGCCTATTAAGTGCCAGTTGCACCAACCACATTTGACAGACTGATCATCGTCAGCCGGCGCGCCCCGCGCCTTTACTATGAAACTTTCCATACATAAAAATTTAGCGAACTCTTTAACGTTCGTAACAGTTTGGTGCAACCGACCCTAAATCTGTCAATTTTAAGCTGCAAATCGCTTCATAGCAATTTAGTCTAATAGAACAAGTGGTCTCCTGCGTTACCTTATTTACCTTATTATGTGCAAGTCGTTTATGCGCCTTTGGCGCTAGTATCTTCCTACAGAGCTCATATAAGATTTCTTCACGGTTGTCTCCTGCGTTACCTTATTATGTGCAAGTAGTTTATGCGCCTTGAGTCCCTTGGCACTTGTGTAGATCTCCCCACATAGCTCGCACGAGCCGCGCGCAGAGTTCTCGACGGGATGTGCTGCTCGCATATGCCATGTGTACGACGATTTCTTACTGTGGACAAATATGTTCTTATGACCAAGGCTCGGAACCGGTATTTAACCCCGAAATATCCCAATATTTTCAATTATTTTATGCTCTTTGCGTAGAACTGAATCATGTATTAAGGTGACAACTTCGTATTATTAGATTGTCCCATAAAAAAAGAAATAATAAACCAAAGAACGAAAAAGAACTTAATAATACCGGTATTTTTAGTGTGGAGAGAAAACCGGTTCCGAGCCTTAATTGTATCTAATATTTCACCTTAGATACACGCTTTTCTTTACACAACTGAGAAAATAATACGCCGAAAGGAATAATGGGGAACATAATAAGTTTATTATTATACGTCAACATTGTCGAAAAAAAGTAATTCTATATTGTAAAACATTACCATAATGAAAATTTGCCGAATGTTGGTTGCAGAAGTAAATCATCTGCAAAAAGGTGCTTCGAATGTGACATTTGGGCGGGTTATTCACGGACGGTCTAGAACCTTTGCCTATATTGCTCTTAATCTACATCGCGAACGGTCCAGAACGCAAAATGCCTACATCATTTTCCATCGTTTTATCTCGACGTTAGCGATTCTGTGCGGTTTGTAAGATAACTAACGAACCTAACCTACCTGGGTGATATAAAAAAGTGGTCATTTTGTATTCTAGACCGTTCGCGATGTAGACTAAAAGCGATATAGGCAAAATATTACACTAGTCATTTTGCGTTTTAGACCGTCCGCGACTATACCATTTGCTCTATAAAGCCACAATGAAAAGGCACACTTTAAAAACGTCATACTCACAGGAAATGCTTCCCGCAGTACTTGCATTGCCGCGTGGTCCCGGCGTGGCGCGCCGCGTGCGCGACGCACTCTTTCCTGTAACAATATAAGTGGCTGAAAATTTCATATTATGTGTGTGTGTGTGTGTGTTCTAAACATGATCGCCAATAAGCTAGATTGTCCTCTGTTATGAGCAATGGGGCACTTTTGTGTCTTTTGTTTATAAATTATTAAATGTTTTATTAGGTTACTGTTGTTACTAACATAAGGCAATAACTAACAAATGTACGGACCATAATTATATGTTGTCTTTAATAACGAAATTTTAATTTAATTTAATAACCTTCGAAGAGTAATAAATTAATTATGCGATTAAAAGATATTAAGGCACAGGTAGATGTCGCAAGGTCCACAAACGCCCTCGTTATGTAATTTTTCCACTGTGTGTATGTTTCCTGCATTACCTGCCCCCGTTATGTAACAGTGTCCACTGTGTTACTGTCCCCTGCGTCACCTACTCACACGCCTTTGTCGTAATCCGCCACACTAGCCGCAGCCGATGCGCGTTCCGCAAGTACTTCTTGAGGTAGAAATCGTAGTGGTAAATAAATAAATATTATAGGACATTTCTTACACAAATTGACGAAGCCGCACGGTAGCTTTGATAGTGTAGTGCCCCACACGCCCTCGCCACAGCGCAGCCGCAGCCAGTACGCGTTCTGCACGTGTTGTTTCAGGTAGAACCCGTAGCGGTAGCTGTGATAGTGTCCCCTATGTGACCGTCCCCTGCGTTACCTGCCCCACACGCCCTCGCCGCCCCGGCGCAGCACAGCCGCAACCGGTGCGCGTTCTGCATGTGTTTTTTGTGGTAGAACCCGTAGTGGTAGCTGTGATAGTGTCCCCTGTGTGACTGTCCCCTGTGTTACCTGCCCCAAACGCCCTCGCCGCACTCGGCGCAGCGCAGCCGCAGCCGGTGCGCATTCTGCACGTGCTGTTTGAGGTAGAACCCGTACCGGTAGCTGACGCGGCATAATCGGCACTCGTTCTTTGCGTTACGCTGAACACAAAAATAAACCATTAATTTTGCGGCGTAAAATGTGCCACCTTAGCCCCAATTTTTAAAAAATTCTTACGTTGTGATTTGCTGATTTAAAGTAGACCATCAGTACTATCATCAATACACTTAAAAAGATTGTGATTAGTTTTCTAATAACTGTTGGGGCACAATTAGTCAGGGGAGAGCGAAGAAGGCACATTTTGCAGAACTTAGGTTAAAAAGTTTAAAAACTGACATCCTTAAGAGTTACAAAAACTTAAAACGGCACCGTAAGTAACAATAAAATAACATAAATGTTTAGTACTGATAGCTATAAGTTGTAATAGGTACAAAGAATATAGAGTAATGGAAGTTTTGCGCGTGTAAATTCTAATTTTTCGCTCTGTTCTCTTGGTCTTATCTTAATCTGTAAGGGCTTATTTAGCCGGCGCGCAAACTCGCATCCGGTTTTAGTTACATTGCGGACTGTGGATTACATCCAATTTAACCGACCAATCAAAACCCGCAATAAATAAATAAATAAATAAAATAAATAAATATTGGTGGACATCTTACACAGATCAACCTAGCCCCAAACTAAGCAAAGCTTGTACTATGGGTGCTAGGCGACGATATACATACTTATATAGATAAATACATAGAAAACACCCATGACTCAGGAACAAATACTAGTGTTCATCACACAAATAAATGCCCTTACTGGGATTCGAACCCAGGACCATCGGCTTCGCAGGCAGGGTCACTACCCACTAGGCCAGACCGGTCGTCCAATGGTATGAAACTCTCGAGTTCTCGCATCGTCTAAATCAGCCCTAAGTCTGTAGATCTCCACATTGCTAAGTTGTTAACAGCCTTAGCATTGCAGGTAACTGTTGTTGCTCGCTGTGTTATTATTTCTCTTATAATTCTTATATCAATGTCCAGAATAAGTAATTTTTAATGTAGCAGGTAATTTAATGCAGATATTTGTTACCTTTTGACCTCCTAAGACGTCAACTGACGCGCGCGGTTACAGCAGAATATGAACCTTAGTGCATTCTATTCTATTCATAGTGACGCGCCGCGCACGATAGGCGTGGCGTTCAAACGGTTAATGAGCATTAATTATTTAGCAAATATATTATTTAATGTAAAAAAAAACTTACCGGATCATGATCTTTCTTCATATGATTATCAAAAGTAGTGGTGGTCAGAAAGCCTTTATAACACAAGTTACATTTAAACTTGCAATGCTTATACCGATCCGACATTTTTCTCCTTTCCATATCCTCCGCCATTTCTTCCTCAGTCAAATACTGTATTTCAAAATTATGCTTTTTTACAAACTCTTCTATATCCTCTATTGTAAAAAACCTTCCTGGTTCTGAATCTTTTTCTTTAACAGCTTTTGTTTTTACTTCTTTTGTTTCCTTATGTTTCTTTCTTACTTTATTGGCTTTCGATTCTCGCTTTTTATTTTGAAATGTTTCTACATTAACTTCCTTTAGTCTTTTTGAGACATTCTTTATACGTTTATCTAATCTCGTTCCTATTTTAACTTCGACTAATGCAGGTTTTGACTCAAAATTTTCCATTTTATATTTATATTCTCGAAGATTCATTTTAGAATCTTCATCAGAATCACTGTCTGCTGTAGCGTCGCAATTTAAATCAAACGCTTTGATGTCAGTTTCCATTATATTAATCTGTAATATATCTGTTTCTACCTTATCATGTTTACTGTTCAAATCATTTTCGTTTGGTTCTATCTCATCTTTGATGATATCGATATCTGGATGGACATTTACACTATCCAATGTTTCGTCTTGTCCAAAGTAATACTGGATGGTAGTTTTTAAGTTTTGCGAGAGTGTGCGTGTCAATTTGTGTATAGAACGGTCTATAGTCCGGATGTATTCGTTTGTTATCTGAAAAACTTACAATTTTAAGCTATTGACACACAATCTAGAACAGAAGTTAATCAAAACTTCTATAAAGCTAGTTATAGATTTATTAATAATAATGCTGTAAAAAAATCTTTTGTAACACAAATGAAAGAATCATTATATGTGCCATAAATTAGGGCACCAAGAATCTTTGCTCTATCTGACAATCAGGAAAGAGCTAACAACCTAAAGATCATAATCAAATACTTAAAGTATAATAAATTCGCGATATAAATAAATCAGTGGTCTATAAATGTGAGTTAACCTCCTAAGGCCCAAGGTCCAACCTATAGTACCTCCGCAGTTCGATGAAATTTAAATCCTATTCAATTGGAACAGAGACGCTTTTGCTTTGTTTCATTCAGTTTTCCAACAATGCATAATCAACTCTATTTTCTACACTATAGGTTCAAATTTCAGTTGGAAATTATGGATTATTCATTTCTATGGCTGGCTAATATGTACTTACTGACTGTTGCTGTGTGAGCGCTTGTCGTAGCAAGCCGTCTGATCGTCTTGAGCAAGCTCGCAGCCTCACTGCTTTTAGCAGCAGTGTGCGACACCAGCTGCATAAGTGTTGAGGTAGCCCATCTGATGCTGTAATCTGCAAACATATATATTTTATTTATTTATTTCAGAAACAAATTCTTTTACAAAAAGAGAAGATACATAGTTTTTTTTTAAGTTTAGACCTAAAGTTTCATTAGTATATTTGAATTTTACAATGAAAATACGCGAGTAATTTAAATATATCTTAGCTAAATTTGTCCATTCATTCGCAATTTTCATAATCTTAGAAATACATTGTAGATCTAATTACTTATTATAGACATTGTCGGCTTATTATTCATTAGCCGGGTCCACACAGAGCATGTTGTGTATCTGTGGTTAAGTACACTATGCTATCTGTGGTCCTGTGTTACACTCAGAAGTTTTTAATAAACAGTTACTCTTATAACTATAAAGTGTATTATTGAAATAAAACAGAGCATATGTACGAGGCAATTTCCTCACGCACAAAACGGCCAGTGTAGCAAGGCACATCAACACTTTAACCATGGATATCTCCATAACCATGTGGTTCCGCGCCATGGGGGTTGGACTGGGGGGTAGCCCTTTGCACCCTCTACCCCCCCCATACGCAACACACCCTCCAAATCGACGGTCCATAAAGTAAAGATTAGCCCTTACCGCTAGACCACCACTAATGTATTCAAGTATATACAAACATTGCTTACCGAAATTCCCATAATTTCCGAGAACATTTGATCTAAGCCAGACTCGCGAATGTGATACAATTTGACATCCCAAGCCAGGCAAATCCGACATGCCTTCAACTCCGATTGTTCCTCCAATTTCACTGTGTCCATGTTCACTAATACTAAAGGTAAAGGCATCGCTAATGGTCTTGTAGTTCGATGAGAATTGACGCACAGACTTCCTGTGATTTCAGAGAAATGTGATATACTACGATTTTATAATTTAGTGCGTATAGGACTTCAAATAATTTATCAGCATTTCAAGCAATGCTTGCATATGGTTTTATACAGAATAATGCATTTATTCAATGTTACAAATACGTTTTTATTATGAAATTTTGTCTCGGTCTCATATTAGACTGCGACAAATGTCAAGTCAAGTCAAACGTCATAAAATTATAAAATACATGATATATTTTTTAAAATCAATGCACAAATGTATTTAAGTAGTTATATATTACATATATCGTTGTCTGAGTACCCACAACACAAGCCTTCTTGAGCTTAGTGTAGGACTTAGTCAATCTGTGTAAGAATGTCCTATAATATTTATTTATTTATTTAAATGAAAAATGTAATGGTGTAACCCCGGCTACTCACGTAACGATAAATCGTTGCGATAAAACTGTGCAGTCCGACTGTGCAGATAAATCGAACCGTGTGTATGACAAATCGTTACGATAATCGACATACACACGGTTCGATTTATCTGCACAGTCGGACTGCACAGTTTTATCGCAACGATTTATCGTTACGTGAGTACCCGGGGTAACAGACGGGCGCACTGGACCGCAACTTTGGTCTGGCGAACATATTGAGTAGATTATTTTTAAATAGGTAGTTGAAGCCTCCTCCACACTCGTGCGCGAATCGCGGCGCGAAGCCGCGAACGTGAGTGTGGCGTCGATTTTCGCAGACAGCGAAATCGACTCTACACTCGCGTTCGCGGCTTCGCCCGCGATTCACGCGCATAGTCTGGAGGGGGCTTAACATTTAACTAAAAAGTAGGTTTTGAAAGTCTCTCCTATCTGATTCAATTGCCCGATCGAATCAGGAGGTGTGGACGCAAATACCAATTTAGCTCGTCGAATTCAACCGCCGATAATGACCGATATTACCGATAAAATGAGGTGCGGACGCAAGAATACCAATTTATGAGGCCAGAGGGGCTACCGCGAAAACGGAAAATCGCAAATTGCGGGGATCTTTCTCTTTTACTCCAATGAAGGTGTTATAAGAGTGACAGAGAAAAATGCCCGCAATTTGCGAACTTCGATTTTCGCGGTTATAGCCCAGTATTTTCGTTCTGGGGCATTTTTTTCAATTTAGAAGGCTCTAATATCACCATGCTGGTCAAGCAAATCTTTTCAGTAAAAAAAGGCGCGAAATTCAAATTTTCTATGGGACGATATCCTTTCGCGCCTACATTTTTCAAATTTGCCGCCTTTATCTACTGACAAGATCTGCTTGACCAAGTTATATCTAAAATTGGAGATTGACTCCAAATTCATTTCTGATCAAATCGACTGATTTGATGTCCCGTCTGGATACCACTTTATGGACGCACCAAGGACGCGGTGTGGTGCGATAGTGTGTTATCACTTTAAAAACTTGACGTTGGCAAAGTGCCCTGGCAGTGGCAGCAAAAGTCATCCTGACAAAAAAAAAAGATGCCATAAAAAAAACTAAACTGATAATCGGGATAATCGTGATAATCATAGTCCTTTATTTGTTGCAAAACTAACTTTATTACGTCTATATCCGAGTGTTTAAGTTAGCAATGGAGTCATCAGCTTTACATGGCATAGAGAGCGTTCGCGTGAAGGCTGAGCCCCGTGAGGATGTGTGTACAGATACTACAGATGAGCCCACGGTCGAGGGAGTGTCTGTGAAAGTTGAGCGTTTGCTGGATGACTCTATAAAAGACGAGCCAAGGTGCGAGGGTGTGCCTATAAAAGCTGACTCTTCATGCTCAGATGTGACTGTGAATGAGGATTCGCTCGGCGTGAGCGCGGCGGCGGAGCTGTACACCGATCACGCCGTGAAAGATGAGCTCGTGCTCGGCCCCGTGCTAGTGGAGCGGCGCGTGCGCCACGCACCAACAGGTCAGGCCTATAACCGCGAACATCGAAGTTCGCAAATTGCGGGCATTTTTCTCTGTCACTGTAAGTACGCCTTCATTGGAGTAAAAGAGAAAGATCCCCGCAATTTGCGAATTTCGGTTTTCGCGGTAACCCCTCAGTTGTGGGTTCTTTGATTAATCCTTCATTTAATCATAATAAGATTAAGGGTTGATTTAGACGGCGTGCGAACTCGCATGCGATTTTAGTTGCATTACGGACTGTTGGTACGTCCAATTCAACCGACCGATCAAAAACCGCAATGTAATGAAACTCGCATACGAGTTCTCGCATCGTCTATATGAGCCCTAAGCATAAGTAAAATAAGTAAATGAACAATATATGATAACTTTTATTATAGTGTTTTATTAGTTGTGACTATTGTGTATGGATATAATTTTTAGAAACATGCAGTTTTCGTAGCAAAGTACTTGATACACAACAAGGAGTATTCTAAGTTAGTAATAAATAATTTATTTCAAGAAACATGGATAGGTAACAGTAGACATACATATGGATGTCTTCTAGTAACCTCAAAAAATAAAATCTATTATTAAAATAATGTTACATCGTTATAGAAAAAGAAATAGATAAATATATAAAATAAAAAAGTAATTTTATTTCTTGGTAACTTAGTTACAATCCATACTATTATTTATTATAAAGGCAAAAGTGTGTCTGTCTGTCTGTTACCTCTTCACACTTAAGCCGCTGAACCGATTTAGTTGAAATTTGGTATAGAGATAGTTTGACTCCCGGGGAAGCACATAGGATAGTTTTTATGTCGTAAATTATCCCTGAAGAGAGTGTAAAGGGGGGTGGAATTGAAAGAGTTAATGAATTGCCTAATAATTGAAATAAGCAATGTGCGAATTGAATGATTACTATTAGCATTATCCAGGCGCTATACCTACTTTAGCTGCTGTCACTAATTCCATGCAGACGAAGTCGCAGGCAAAAGCTATTATAAAATATTAGTAACTTAACCTAGGTATGACTGTGTCCCTAGTGAAAAAAAGGTACATGTCTCGGGCAGCGCGGTTGTAAAAGGATATAAGTTCCAAGTAACACCTGTGCCCTTTTACTCCTAAGCTGCGTGAGACTTGTACCCTTTTTCACTGGGGCCACAGGATTATTCTTTGGCACAATTTTTTTTATGTTTGACAATCTTTTGTGAAGTTCTTAGTATTAAATTTGATCTAGTAGGTACAATAATCCAATATTATATTAACATGAAAAGATGGCTCTGATAATTATCTTAAGATAATAATATCTTCTCACTTCTTAGTCGATTCCTCAAGGCTGAGGGTCATGACCATCAGGAGTGCAGTTCTTCACCACCGCTCTCCAAACCCCCCTGTCTTGGGCCAGCTGTATTGACCCCTGGATATCGACGCCCGTAGCGCCGCGTATGGCGTCAGACCACCGAGTTGGAGCCCTGCCTCTACTCCTTCTCCCTTCGACGCACCCAACCAGAACGAGCTTTTCAAAGCTGGACGGGTCTTGGCGGGCCACATGGCCAAAGAAGGTCAACATTCTCTGGAAGCATGTAGTTGAAAGCCGGGTGGTAATATGTAGCTCTTCGAGAATAGACGCGTTGGTGCGGCGTTGCGTCCAGGATATGCCCAACATTTTGCGCCAGCACCACATCTCGAATGTGTCTATTTTTGCCCTCACACGTGGCTTCCATACCCATCTCTCAGAGGCGTAGAGGAATATGGAGAAGATAAGGGTGCGCATAAGTCGGAGTTTCGTGTGGCGGTATATGTTCCTGTTTCTCCAAATCTTCTCCAAGCGCTTCACTGCTGCTTTTGCGATTTGTGACCTTCTTATGACCTCCTTCATGCAATCTCCGTTACTGGATATCTGCGAGCCCAAGTAGACAAAGTCTTTTACCAAGTCCAGGTCACGCAGTTCCCCCGTCCTCTGCATCTGCCCAGCTCTGTTGATGAACATCAGTTTTGTCTTCTTCCGGTTGATATGGAGGCCGTATTGCGCACTGAATAATTCGATATATATATATGTAAAAATTACTTACAATAAAATTCATAAGTGCTTGTTGCTAGGCCTACATTAATAAAGTATATTTGAACTTGAACTTTTAATTTACATTTGTTTGTAATTGTAGTATAAGTAGTTTTATTTTACGGTGTGGAAAAATAAGTCGGGCCCTGGAGGGAAACTACCTTAAATCTTTAAGTTGGCTCATTTTACTTAAACAAGACATACCTTTATTTTTAAAAATAAACAAAGTTGCATTCAAAGATTTTTTCTTTTTTTCTTGGCAGTAACTGGCCACCCTATACTAAAAATGAATATATGTATATATATTTTTGGATAGTTGCACCATTAAGTAGTAGTAGTAGTAAAATACAAGTAAATAAATGTTATTTTAATCTGAAGGCGGTTTCAGCTTTCAACCTGGGGGTAGGAGTGAAGCAGTCATGTGAGACTGTCCCCGGGAGGCCCCTTCTGAGGGACTGCTATGTGAGGCTGGAGCGTCTAGTTGTAGAGACACTGCACACTACATGGAGCACAGACCGGACCACCGGACCGGACCGGGGACAAGATCCTGATGCTGATGTAGAATGTGGATACCAGAACACCACAGATGAGAATGTTAAAAGAAACTGTCACGGTAAGTAATTTATTAGTAGTTTTGTACTATTTTTAGGGTTCCGTACCCAAAGGGTGAAACGGGGCCCTATTACTAAGACTCTGCTGTCCGTCCGTCCGTCCGTCTGTCACCAGGCTGTATCTCACGAACGGTGATAGCTAGACAGTTGAAATTTTCACAGAGGATGTATTTCTGTTGCCGCTATAACAACAAATACTAAAAACAGAATAAAATAAAGATTTAAGTGGGGCTCCCATACAACAAACGTGATTTTTGACCGAAGTTAAGCAAGAAGTCAGTACTTAGATGGGTGACCGTTTTTTTTGCCTTTTTTTGCATTATGGTACGGAACCCTTCGTGCGCGAGTCCGACTCACACTTGCCCGGTATTTTTCGTTAATTGGCAAATTGGCATTTTACGTTAGTGATATTTATTTTTGGTGCTAAATAACCGTTCAGGAATAAGTCAAACGTAATATTTAAATTGTTTAAAACTATACCTCTTTTTTTTTAGCATTAGAAATAAGGTAAACAATCTTGATGTGTCTTTTAATTGAAAAACACATTTTAAAAATAAGTTACGGCAAATATGTAACAATTATGAATCTAATACGATCATTTATATTCTTCTGCTTTCATAAGTAATAGTTTTTGATTTTTAAAAAGCGTTTTTCAATTAAAAGACATGTCAAGATTGCTTTCCTTCTTGCAAGTTCTTTCTAATGCTAAAAAAAAACAACTATAAATTTGTGTAGTTTCATTAAATTTCAGACTCAGTTATCTTAATTCACCGTTTCCTGACATCTTGCCACTAAAAGTTAAGAGCCCATCAACGTGCACACTAGCGCCACTGCTAAACAATCGTGATTATTTAAATTTAAAGAAAGATATTTAAAAAAACCGGACAAGTACGAGTCGGACTCGCGCACGAAGGGTTCCGTACCATAATGCAAAAAAAACAACAAAAAAAAGCAAAAAAAAAACGGTCACCCATCCAAGTACTGACCACTCCCGACGCGACGTTCCTTAACTTTGGTCAAAAATCACGTTTGTTGTATGGGAGCCCCATTTAAATGTTTATTTTATTCTGTTTTTAGTATTTGTTGTTATAGCGGCAACAGAAATACATATTCTGTGAAAATTTCAACTGTCTAGCTATTACGGTTCGTGAGATATAGCCTGGTGACAGACGGACGGACGGACAGCGAAGTCTTAGTAATAGGGTCCCGTTTTACCCTTTGGGTACGGAACCCTAAAAACCGGACAAGTGCGAGTCGGACTCGCCCACCGACGGTCCCGTACTTTTTAGTATTTGTTGTTATATCATCATCATCATCATCATCTCAGCCATAAGACGTCCACTGCTGAACATAGGCCTCCCCCTTGGACCTCCATTCGTACCGATTGGAAGCGACCCACATCCAGCGTCTTCCGGCGGCCTTAACAAGGTCGTCCGTCCATCTCGTGGGTGGACATCCTACGCTGCGCTTCTCCACTCGAGCACTTTTTGACCCCATCGGCCATCTTCTCTGCGCGCAATGTGGCCTGCCCATTGCCATTTGTTGTTATAGCGGCAATAGAAATACATCATCTGTGAAAATTTGAATTGTCTATAGTTCGTTTTTTTTAGCATTAGAAAGAACTTGCAAGAAGGTAAGCGATCTTGACATGTCTTTTAATTGAAAAACGCTTATTAAAAATCAAAAACGATTACTTATGAAAGCAGAAGAATATAAATGATCGTATTAGATTCATGATTGTTACATATTTGCCGTAACTTATTTTTAAAATGTGTTTTTCAATTAAAAAACACATCAAGATTGTTTACCTTATTTCTAATGCTAAAAAAAACGAACTATAGCTATCACGGTTAATGCTGAGATACAGCCTGGTGACCGACGGACGGACGGACGGACAGCGGAGTCTTAGTAATAGGGTCCCGTTTTACCCTTTGGGTACGGAACCCTAAAAAGGAGACCGCTACGGACTGTATTGTGTATTTAAGTACCTTTTGAATACATCAAACTAGTTTTTAAGTTACTGGATTCGTCAATCTACGCGTCCAAAGATAAAACGACCGTTTTGGTTTTGAGTTCATAGATCAAAGAATCCAGCAACATATAAACTAGTTTGATGTATTCAAAAGGTATTTAAATACACAATACAGTACGTAGCGGCCCCATTTTTTAAATACCTGTCGTTAATTTTAAATAATCACGATTATTTAGCAGTGGTGCTAGTGTGCACGTTGATAGGCTCTTAATGTAGCAAAATAAACATTTTTCTTGCAGATCAATCCCCTCGGATGACACCAAGTGGTAGACCTAAAATATACCAATGTGCCCACTGTAAATATGCAACATTAAGACAAGCTTGCTTAATCACGCATTTGATAAAACATGCGAAACCATACAAGTGTGATCAATGTAGTTATGCATGTGTCGAAAAAAGATATTTGCAACGTCATATAAGAAAACACACTGATGACATTGACAAGCCTTACAAATGTGACCAATGTAATTATGCATGTTTCGATAAAGGATATTGGCAACGTCATATAAGAAAACACACTGGTGACAAAACTTACAAATGTGATCAATGTAATTATGCATGTGTCAAAAAAAGAGATTTGCAACGTCATATAAAAAAACACATTAGCGACAAGCCTTACAAATGTGATCAATGTAATTATGAAAGTGTCAATAAAGGATTTTGGCAACGTCATATAAGAAAACACACGGGCGATAAAACTTACAAATGTGATTATGCATGTGTCAAAAAAATATATTTGCAACGTCATATAAGAAAACACACTGATGACATTGACAAGCCTTACAAATGTGAGCAATGCAATTATGCTAGCAGCCAAAAAGATAATTTCCATAAACATGTAAGGATACAACATGATGGAAGGCCTCACAAATGTTCGGTGTGTAATTTTGCTAGTGCCAAGAAACGTGATTTGCGAGCACATTTAAGGATACACACTGGTGGAAAGCCTCATAAATGTGGGGTGTGTAATTTTGCTAGTATCTGGGAATATCAATTGCGAAATCATTTAAGGATACACACTGGTGAAAAACCTTACAAATGTGACCAGTGTAGTTATGCTTGCAGACAAAAAATTTTTTTGGAATGTCATATAAGAAACCACACTGGCGACAAACCTTACAAGTGTGAGCAATGTAATTATGCATGTGTCGCAAAAATATATTTGCAACGTCATATAAGAAGAAAACACACTGGCGACAAGCCTTACAAATGTGACCGATGTAATTATGCATGTGTCGAAAAAATATGTTTGCAACGTCATTTAAGTAAACACACTGGCGTCAAGTGTTACAAATGTTTACGATTCCATGAAGGTAAACATATTAATGACGAGTTTACAGGCTCAAATAATTGTTCACTAGATCTTGAACGACAGTGTAAAGGTAAGAAGCCTTAATCTTATGCTATATGCATGTCTGATAACGGTATTTATATACAAATCTGCTTTACATCAGGATTATTTAGAAATTAATTTTGATTTTTGTTACTTTCTAGACATTTATTCATTATTTATTTATTCTGTCGATTTTATTTAATATTAGAATTTATTCATCAAAAATGTAAAATCATAAAAAAAACAGAATGAGCAACAACAAAAATATGGCGCTAGTGCAGAGTGTAGGTAGACGGGTTAGGTAGGGCTGCACCGTCATTGAGACCGAAGAAATGTTGGATGGGTTTGAATTTGTGCCGTGTCCCACGGATACACATGCCGCCCCTGTTTCACCAACGTGACAGGTGCGACGAATTGTAAAATCACTGTTGCTGACGTCACAGGCATCCATGGGCTTACCATCGGGCGGGCCGTATTCCTGTTTGCCACCATCATTGTATTATTTAAAAAAAAATTATGATATCGGAAAAAACAGATATTTCTCTTACTAAGTTTATGACAATTGTCACAAGAAACACTACAATTGTCACGAAATTCCGACATATAACTCATTACCTGTCAAGAATTACCTACAATTCTTCTAAATCTTTGACAATTGATTGTCAGAAACTTCGCAGGAGAAATATCTGTTTTTTTCCGATATAATAAAGTTTTTTGAAATAATACAATGATGGTGGCAAACAGGAATACGGCCCGCCCTATGGTAAGTGGTAATCGTAGCCCATGGATGCCTGTGACGTCAGCAACAGTGATTTTACAATTCGTCGCACCTGTCACCGATGTCAAATTGGGGCCTGGTGCCTCTACATTTAATCAATTGTTTATTTCTTTTGTATCCTTTTACTGAAGTGTGCCAATAAAGACTATTTTATCTATCTATTTTCCTAAAGGTACGTCGAAACAAAGGAGAGGTGATATAAAAAAATGTCTCTGTTCCAGAGACCGGGAGCGGGCAGCCGTCAGCCGCGCGTGGAGACGCGCGTGGGTTCGGACGTGGAGACGCGCTAGGAGACGCGCGTGTAGACAGGCGAGAAGACGCGCGAGGAGACGCGCATGTAGACGGGCGAGAAGACGCGCGAGGAGACGCGAGTGACACCGCGCACGACCACACTTACGCGCGGATCCAGTCCGCGCCGACGCCCAGCGCCGCTCCTCCAGGTTAGTGAAGAGTATACATATACTTTCTATGAAATTGGAAAATATTCGACGCCCGGGGGCCGATTGCATAACAAACTAAAACTAATATTACAAGCGGTATAAATCGTATAAATCGGATGACAATGCAATATTATGGTACCATCGAGCTGATCTGATGATGGAGACAGGAGGTGGCCATAGGAACTCTGTTATGAAACAGCGCAACCTAATTGTGTTAGGGGTATTTAGAATTGTCTCGATGAGTATTAGTTGTCTGTCGTAAGAAAAGTACAGTCAGCGATAAAAGCTTGTACCAAAAATTAAGTTTATTTGCCAAAAACTTATTTAGTTTGGTATGTTAGGCCCACTTAAACCATCCCACTAACCTGGGGTTAAGCGATTAATCCGTTAACCCAGTGTCAAATTGTACTGGTATCCATGGTAAATCCAGGTTTGACCGGTTAACCTCGGGTTAGTGAATGGTGCAAGGCCCTTATTAGTATAATCAGCAGAAGGTGGAATTTCTTATGGCAAAAATCAAACGTCAATAGAGTTGGAATGTTGAATTTATTTTTTATTTTAGTCATTTGGAGAGCCAACAGCTATTTTTATTATTTTATCGACTTTTTCAACTATCGATAAGTTCAGTCAAGTCACCTTTACATTTCTGACTTTAACATTAACCTCTTCGATTATTAGCTAGTTGAATACCTAATTTTAATAATGCAGTATTAAGTTAAGTAATTTTTAAAATTAACGTTTTATATTGTCTTTTATTTAAATGTTATTCCGTAATGTTCATATGAAATCTATTATTGTTTGCTTATGGATGTGAAGTTTAGTTTTGTTTATAAATAAATAAAGATAACGCTAGGTATATATAATTTCAGTTTATTCGATAGTCGATAAAATTCAACGTTCCAACTCTATTGACGTTTTTGAATTTTGCCATGACCAATTCCGCCCTCTGAATTAATCACTTTAATCAGTACTGGATAAGTGCAAATACTAACACTTAATATTGTCCTCAGGCCTCGAAAGCGACCACCGGGAGCGCTCGCACGAACAGAGCGAGGCCCGCTCGAACACAGCGAGGCCCGCACGAACAGAGCGAGGCCCGCACGAACAGAACGAGGCCAAGACTCGGAACCTTAACGGCTTGAACAGGAAGACATATAGGTTAGATTCGTTAGGTAGCGATAGCTATTACTACCTACACATTTTTCCTAAAAGTGCGAGTGTATTTTCATGGACGTCACGCTAAATCAATATGTAGGTAGGTTAGACTCGTTAGGTAGCTGGGTGAATCGACTTTTTCTTGTCACTAGTTGCCATGGTTACGGTCTCCTGGGTCACTCTTAAAATACTAGTTATTTCGTATTTAAATGAACCAAACTTGATTTTTTTGGTTGTTATAAGGCCTTTCCATAATGGGACATCTACTAAGCACATTTGTAGAACATGGTACAGCAGCTCTTCTAAGAAACTGTGCTACTATTGTCTCCTGACTGATGGGACAGAATAACAACAAGAAATAGTTGATCGAGCTTCAGATGCCCGTAGGGCGAACCGCCCAGAATTAGGAGTTAAGTTGAAAAGGAAATATTTTTTGAAAAGAAACAGTGCGATGGGTCCATCCAAACTCCGGATTTTATGGACACCCAAGCGTTTTTCATAGTTTTGATGCGCAGAAGTTTGAAATGTAAGCTTCAGTTAAATTAATTTTTGGAATAAATTATTATTATTATTATTATTTTTTTAATTTATTTAGAAAACAAACAGCCTTTTACAAATAAGTCTTACAAAAATTATTGAAAATAGGCCTAAAGTTTCATATGTTACTAGGTTGACTATTACAATAAAGGTAGTAGGTTACTTAATTATAAATTACCCGAAGGTATTATATAGTTGTGAATACTACACGCAAATAAAGTAAGAATACAATGCGAAATATAACTAGAAACAATTTTTTCAATTACTAGAAAACAAAATATGCCGAACTTTGTTCTTGAAAACGGACAAACTATGAACAAAAATGTCTATATCATTAAGCGATTCATTATACATATTACAAGTGCGCCTAAAGAAAGAATTTTTAGCATACTGTGTGCCACAGGAAGAAATAGAAAAGGTAGGTTTAGAACGTGAGTGGAACCGAGAAATTTTGAAGGAAATGTTTTCTAATAGTGGGTTGGAATCAATATGATTTCTAATAATTTTAAATAAGAATAAAATATCTAGATATGCTCTTCTTTTTTCCAAAGGAGGAAGTCTATGTCTAGCTGCTGACGAAAGATAGTCACAGTTATAGCGGCCGGTTCTATAATCAAGGGACTTACAAAAAAATTTCTGAATCCTTTCAAGTCGAGACTTATGAATACCGAAATGTGGGCTCCAAACAACACTACCAAACTCCAAAATACTACGGACGAAAGAGTAATACAAGACTTTTAACGTGAGCGTACTTTTGAATGGTTTACTTAAACGCAAGATCATGCCTAACTTTTTATAGGCTCTCGTCACAATATTATCTATGTGTTCATTAAAGGAGAGTTTAGCGTCCAGAGTAATCCCTAAATCTCGAATCGACGACACACGTGAGACACTGCTACCAGCTAGTTTATAATCAAAAGTGATAGGATTATGTTTACGGGAAAACGTGATAGTATAGCATTTCTCAGCGTTTAGGATTAAATGATTTCGCTGACAATAGTCCTCAAATTGTGACAAATCGGATTGTAACGCAACACAATCATCATAATTTCTAATAGTCTTATATATTTTAGTATCGTCTGCGTAAAGAATGTGGGAAGAAGACTGAAAAATAGTATCAATATCATTCACATACAAAACAAATAGAAAAGGTCCCAGGTGCGAGCCCTGGGGAACTCCTGAGGGAATGGGAAGAAACTTTGACCTATAGCCCTTGAGTGCAACCGCCTGACTTCTATTACTAATGTAGGACTATTTAATACATTAAATTATTTAATACATTTAAGTTTTTTTTTTGTAAACCATGGTCGCCCTGGCGATACCCACAACGTTTGACGACGCCATTGAGCGCACTAACAATTTGCCTTCGGCAATTCGCAAACGTTTGTAAAATGCCGACGCCATTTGTAACTTGTTGCGCTTAATTTTTTTTTAATAAAATATAATGTATGGCTTTTTTTTAGTACTTAATTTTGACATCCGCGGATGTGAGTCTTTAAATATCCGCATCCGCGGATGTCCAAAAATCTGCATCCGCAACATTCCTGGGGAGTATAACGCCTACGCAGAGGCAGGGGCGCGAAACTCCTGACTGCGGGCAAACTCGGCTCGGTTCGGCTTTTATTAGGGTTAACACAACAGCACGTCCCTTTGCGTGCACGACCACAGATAAGATAATGGCTTGAATTTTGACCCTAAATAGCCGAAAGGGATGGTGCCTATATTAGAAAGGGACAGCATGATTCAACCCTGAACCGCTGTCTAACTTCGGTTTTGTAGGAAGTTTCCTTTCTGTACTATTATTTATTCTATGGCAGAGGCTATAGTTCGTTTTTTTAGCAGTAGAAAGAGGATAAGCGATCTGCCGCCGTATTATGGATAGTTTTATCCATCTTTATCCACGTAATAAAATAACTGTCACTTTTTAACACCGTGGAATAGAAAGTGACGGAGACCGTTTTATCACGCTGTCACGTAGACAAGAATGACCATCATATCCGTACTGGACATGCCTTTCAATTGAAAAACGCTTTTTAAAAATCAGTAACTATTACTTATGAAAGCAGAACATAAATGATCGTACTAGATTCATAATTGTTACATATTTGCCGTGACTTAATTTTAAAATGTGTTTTTCAATTAAAATACACATTAAGATTGTTTACCTTATTTCTAATGCTAAAAAAACCGGGCAAGTGCGAGTCGGACTCGCGCACGAAGGGTTCCGTACCATAAAGCAAAAAAAAAACGGAAAAAAATGCAAAAAGAAAACGGTCACCCATCCAAGTACTGACCACGCCCGACGTTGCTTAACTTTGGTCAAAAATCACGTTTGCTGTATGAGAACCCCATCTTTATTTTATTCTGTTTTTAGTATTTGTTAGCGGCAACAAAAATACATCATCTGTGAAAATTTCAACTGTCTAGCTATCACGGTTCGTGAGATACAGCCTGGTGACAGACAGACGGATGGACGGACAGCGAAGTCTTAGTAATAGGGTCCCGTTTTACCCTTTGGGTACGGAACACTAAAAAACGAACTATAATAAATGAAATAAAACCAATGCTGCTAATAAATAATATATTATACATCTAATAAGCCTTGTCGATGGTCTTGTTCCGCTTCCGGGGCGGCGGCTTGAGTTTCATATGCACGTATTTGACGTGGGTGGTGAGCGAGCCGGACTGCGTGAACGCCTTGCTGCATATGCTGCACTCGTATGGTTTCTCACCCGTGTGGATCTGAGGACAGATTGTATTTAACCTTTTAGCCGCCACGTCAATGTAGTAATAAAGTGTCCTCAGCGCCATGTCAAAAATTGCTCGTATACAAACCTGACCAAAACTACGACTTGATATCAAGTCGTGGCGTGTGGGGCACGAAATGTTCGGACTTCATATCAAGTCAATGGCGGCGAAAGGCTTGAATCGGCGTAATAAATAACTTATCTGCCAAAGATTCATTGATTGTACTAGATGTATAAAAGTGAAACTGAAAATCGTAATTCAAGACCAAAATAACTATTAAGACAATGTTGCCACTTTTTACTAGCGCGTCTTGTATTTATGTAAAAATAAGTAAATAAAAGTACTTTTTTAAATCGTAGGAGTAAAATTACCAATAAATAAATTATCTTGGAGTGTTTATTTATAAAAAGGAATTTACTATTTTACAAACAAATTATTGCAGTGGCAACATTGTCTTACTTTTTTTGGTCTTGAATTACGATTTTAAGTATACCATATATTTGACTGTATTAAAAATATATTATGTCACACCATGCATGAAATAAAACAACAGATAGTTATTAGAAAAATGTAGATAGCAGTTATTTTTATACACAAGTTCTATTTAATATATCGGATAGAAATATAAAAAATAAAGTGGTGCTTCAAATATTAATCATAATCATAATCATTTATTCGATGCAATCTATGGTGTTTATACAGGTGGTTAATCCATGGTTTTATTAACTTAAAAACTCATGCTTCAAATTGGAACTAAAAACGTATAGTCTGTATCTTTAGATATTTTATAAAGAGTGAACAAAATCTACTCTCAAATGGCTTCTTAAGCTAGTTGAGGGTAGATGAAAACATTACATGATCAAATAATGTAGGTTAAAGTCAGGTCGTTCAGTGACAGATCCAGGCGCTTTTGTATTTGGTTGGTTAATCAATAAATGTTCAACTTTTTTCAACTTCCCGAAAATATACAGATTATTTTGTTTACTTTTATTTAAATACCTAAAGATACAGAGTATAGTTCTGAAACATTAAGGGTATTTTGTTGAAATCCGTTTTTATTAGAAATCGCCCGTATGGTATGGCAACACTTACCAGGCGGTGTTTGTAGATGGAGGACTGTCGGAGGAATGTTTTGGGGCACTGCGGGCAGCGGTACTTGCGGATCCGCGCGTGGAAGCTGTCACGGTGGCCCTGCACACAAATACGACACAGGTATAGTCATACAGTATGTATCATAACGAAAGGCAAAGAGACCCATTATAATCCTTTAAATAGCTCGGGTTCTGTGACAGCTGTCATCTCAATACAATTTTTCGTTTTAAGGTTATAAAATGTATGGAGACGACAGCTATCACAGAACTCAAGGTATTTGAAATGTTTGAAAGGTATTTGAAAAGGATTATAATGTTTAGGTCATACTGAGCAATTTTTACTATGGGACCAACCCCGAAATCGCGAAAAAAAATTGACACTCCCACAGGAAACTTCAACATCAGACCAGCAAAATGTATGAAACATCCAATTTTTTTTTCCGCGTTTTCGGGGTTGGTCCCATAGTAAAAGTTGCTCAGTATGACCTAAACATTAATGGGTCTCTTCTTTGCCTTTCGTTCTGATACATACTGTATAACATAATAATAATTCAGCCTATACGTCCCACTGCTGGGCACAAGCCTCCTCTCATGCGCGAGAGGGCTTGGGATAGTCCCCACGCTAGACCAATGCGGATGGGGGACTTCACATACACCTATAAATTTCTTCGCAGATGTATGCAAGTTTCCTCAAGATGTTTTCCTTCACCGAAAAGCTAGTGGTAAATATCAAATGATATTTCGTACATAAGTTCCGAAAAACTCATTGGTACGAGCCAGGATTTGAACCCGCGACCTCCGAATTGAAACTCGGACGTCATATGCACTTCCACCACCGCTTCTGTGTGACGAAAAAGAGTAGAAATTCAAAAGTAGTAATACTGTAGTATCGTCCCGTTTTCTTAGATTAATTTGAAAGGGACGACACTACATTATCGCCACTCTTTAATTTCTATTCTTTTTTGTCAGACTGTACAAGAAATTGTAGAAAATTATCGAGGGCGCCACTTCCTACGTATCTGTCACATTTTTGACGTAAAATGCTTAAACATGGCAACATTTTAGTATGGAATTTTCGCGCACGAAGGGTACCGTACCAATACGCAAAAAAAAATCACGTTTGTTGTATGAAGCCCCACTATATTATACTATTTTTAGTATTTGTTGTTATAGCGGCAACAGATATACATCATCTGTGAAAATTTCAACTGCCTAGCTATAACGGTTCATGAGATACAGCCTGGTGACAGACAGACGGACAGCGGAGTCTTAGTAATAGGGTCCCGTTTTTACCCTTTGGGTACGGAACCCTAAAAAGGATGCTAAAGAAACAAATACCTTCAGCTGTGAGGCGGTGATGAAACTCTTCGGGCAGAGCGAGCATTTGAACGGCCGCTCCCCGGTGTGGGTCATCTGATGCGTCTTCAGGAGAGCGAAGCACTGTCGAATAACATGAAATATGGCGTTATCTAGTAAAAGGCGTCTTATCACAACATCACAACACAACACAATATAACACCACACATCACGATCACAATATAGATTCTTATAAATTGACATTAATGTAATTTGTACTGTAATCATATATTGTGAAATAAATAAATCTAATCTAATCTATGGTCGATGGCGCTTACGCCATTATCAACGTACTCCCATATAAATACAACGACGCGCTACGCAAAGCGCCATCGACAATGAGGTATTTTTTCATGGATAACGCCACAAATAGTATTTATTTTTAACAGATTTTAATAACAAAACTTCCGTGAGACACAGACATATTAAATATATTAAAAACGGGTCACTCACGTCACGTCACGGGTCGTTGTTCAACTTAAAATACGTGAGTGACCCGTTTTTAATATATTTTTAACCGACTTCGAAAACAGGACGAGGTTCATTTCGTTGGCTAATGCTGCAGTATTCGCAGGTGTATGTGTTAGTACCATATTCCTGCGAGACATGCAGAATTCTTAAGAGCGCTCTTACAAGAAAAGTCGAAATAATGCAAAATTGATGATACTAGTCGACGAAATTCAGGACTTTGTGCTCATTATTAGAAACAATGAGTACTTGTTCCAGTAAAAGCGTCTTCTTATCTTTTTAAATATCGTTGTAAATATTAGAAAAAGGACTTATTAAATTAGTAATGAATTTTTTTCTGATGGTCGTTTCCGAAAAACCGCGTGAAGCACTGAACGGCAAGCTCTTATTTGGAAATGTTGAGAAGTTTACTCTGCTAAACCTGGCTATTTTGTATTACTAATACCCTGTACTTTAGGCATATCAAACGATATTTTTCCTACATACCTTTGAGAAAGAGAAAATCAAAGTAAAACGAACTCAATTTTCTCTCCGAAACAAGTGTCAATTTCTACGAAAATCTACTTAATATCGAAGTCATTGTAAACCGCAACGAGAGACTTTGATCCTAGCACTGTTTTTATAGTATTATAATTTATAATGGTACAGTTTAATAAACTACCGGACAGGATTAAAAATATTTGAAACGACCTGACATTTTATATGTATTTATTTGACTCAAGATAGTACTCAGGGTCTGATGATGGAGCCGGAAGGTGGTCACCGGTACCAATCAACCATGCAACTAAACCACTTTGTGTTTAGGCTCGTTTTATTCATCTCAACAAGATCTTTGACACAAGATAGTACTCAGGGTCTGATGATGGAGCCGGAAGGTGGTCACCGGTACCAATCAACCATGCAACTAAACCACTTCGTGTTTGGGCACGTTTGATTCGGCTCAACAAGATCTTTGACTTAAGATAGTACTCAGGGTCTGATGATGGAGCCGGAAGGTGGTCACCAGTACCAGTCAACCATGCAACTAAACCACTTCGTGTTTGGGCTCGTTTGATTCGTCTCAACAAGATCTTTGACACAAGATAGTACTCAGGGTCTGATGATGGAGCCGGAAGGTGGGCACCGGTACCAATCAACCATGCAACTAAACCACTTCGTGTTTAGGCTCGTTTTATTCATCTTAACAAGATCTTTGACACAAAATAGTACTCAGGGTCTGATGATGGAGCCGGAAGGTGGTCACTGGTACTAATCAATTCCGACGGCAATACAGACGGAGTTTCCTTTTTTTCTGGACATTTATGGGACATTTCTTCCAATTAACCGATTGCGTTCCAAATCGATATCTGAGGTGCCCAAAGGTTCCGACATATGTTTCTGACGGCAATACCGAAAAATGACCTTTTTTCAGCAGGATGGCGTAATGCAGGTAGTAAAGTAAGTACGCGGCTAAAGTGTAGAATCTAAATATTGCCGTTGAAACCATATTTTGCACCTCAGATATCGATTTTGAATGCAATCAGTCACTTTCAAAGAATGTCACTAAAATGTCCCAAAACAGGACACCTTTCAATATTGCAGTTGAAAAAATGTTTAGAAACCTCTGTTTACCTCAGATATCGATTTTAAACGCAATCGGGTAATTTCTAGAAATGTCCCAAAATAGGACATCTCTCAATATTTCCCTCGGAAACAAGTTTCGAAACCTTTGGGCACCTCAGATATCGATTTTGAACGCTATCGGTTAATTTCAAGGAAAGTCCCGAAAATGTTCCAAAAAGGACATCCTTCATATAGCCGTCGGAAACATGTTTCGGAACCTTTGGTAAACTCAGACACCGCTTTTGAACGCATTTGGTCAGTTTCACAAAAATGGCCTAAATAAAAAGGACATTAGGTAGGTACCTACATACAAAGTAATCGTCAATCCGAATTGACGATTGAGGATTGACCGATCAATTCGAATTAACGATTAGTAATCGTCAATCTTCAATCAGTAGATTTAGAATTAGTTTCGTCAATCGTCAATTCGAATTGATCGGTCAATTCTCAATCGTCAATCGTCAATTCGAATTGATTTTTTGCCAACACTGCTATCATGTAACTGAACCACTTCATGTTTGGGCTCGTTTGATTCGTCTCAACAAGACCTTGGACACAAGTTAGTACTCAGGGTCTGATGATGGAGCTGGACTGTGGCCACGGGTACCAGTCTACCATGTAACTGAACCACTTCGTGTTAGGGCTCGTTTGATTCGTCGCAACAAGATCTTTGACACAAGATACTACTCAGGGTCTGATGATGGAGCTCGAAGGTGGCGACGGGTACCAGTCTATCACATAACTGAACCACTTCGTGTTTGGGCTTCGTGTTTGGTTTATCACCTAGTGTCAAAGATCTTGTTAAGACGAATCAAACGAGCCTAAACACGAAGTGGTTTATTTGCATGGTTGATTGGTACCGGTGACCACCTTCCAGCTCCATCATCAGACTCTGAGTATCACCTAGTGTCAAAGATCTTGTTGAGACTAATCAAACGAGCCTAAACATGAAGTGGTTTAGTTGCATGGTTGATTGGTACCGGTGACCACCTTCCGGCTCCATCATCAGACTCTAAGTATCGCCTAGTGTCAAAGATCTTGTTGAGACTAGTCAAACGAGCCTAAACATGAAGTGGTTTAGTTGCATGGTTGATTGGTACCGGTAACCAACTTCCAGCTCCATCATCAGACTCTGAGTACTGTCTTGTGTCAAAGATCTTGTTGAGACGAATCAAACGAGCCCAAACACGAAATTGTTTAGTTACATGAGAGACTGGTACCCGTGGCCACCTTCCAGCTCCATCATCAGACCCTGTGTATCTTCAGTGTCAAAGATCTTGTTGAGACGAATTAAACGAGCCCAAACACGAAGTGGTTTAGTTACATGATAGACACCAGTCTATCATGTAACTAAACCACTTCGATGGAGCTGGAAGGTGGCCACGGGTACCAACCCGTGGCCACCTTCCAGCTCCATCATCAGACCCTGTGTATCTTCAGTTTCTTGTAACTTGTTTCTTGTAAATAAGCGAGTACCTATAATTTCTTTCGAGTAATATACGTTCATAAGTACGAGTATGGGGCTATTCATAAATTACGTCGTTTCAAATGGGAGGAGGGGGGGAGGGGATCTGGACATCGGATGATGGTAGCATGATGTAGGAGGAAACAGAGTCATCCGAAGCATGATTTTTGGATGATTTGAGGGATGGGGGGTCAAAAATAGATGACGTAATTTATGAACAGCCCCTATGTACATTTGCACTGCATTTAGTATTTTCGTACTTACCAAATAACAGTTTTAGGATTTTATAAGTTAAGTACAGTTAGTGTTGTTATGGTTGATTTCAATATGCTTCGCGAAGGATCAAGAATGTTTAATCCATCATTGTAGTGCGAGTGTGGTAGAAGGGATCGGAATACTGAGCTCGCACGGCCTGCCGCAGCGCGTAAAATACCTAAACTCGCTCAACCCCGAAATGTAATAGCACTCTTAACTATTACCGTGTAAGCCTTCCCGCAAGTCTCGCACATGTACTCGAGCTTGGCGCCGGGCCGGGCGCTCTTCTTGTAGTTCTACACACGGATGTATAGTAATATTGCAGCGATATATTTGCTGCAGTATTCGCAGGTGTATGTGTTAGAACCATACTCCTGCGATACATGCAGAATTCTTGACTATTACCGTGTAAGCCTTCCCGCAAGTCTCGCACATGTACTCGAGCTTGGCGCCGGGCCGGGCGCTCTTCTTGTAGTTCTACACACGGATGTATAGTAATATTGCAGCGATATATTTGCTGCAGTATTCGCAGGTGTATGTGTTACTACCATACTCCTGCGATACATGCAGAATTCTTGACTATTACCGTGTAAGCCTTCCCGCATGTCTCGCACATGTAGTCTAGCTTGACGCCGGGCCGGGCGCTCTTCTTGTAGTTGTAGAACCGGAAACGGGGCTTTATGTTCAGATGCACGCGGTCGATGTGAGTGGACAGGGAGGATTTTGACAAGAATGATTTGTTGCACTAGAACAGAAAAGAAAGCACTTATTAGATATTAGCACATTTCCTGTTAAGTATAAACAATTATTTGGTTGACGTCTTTGGTGGTTAGCACAGAATAAATAATAGTACTATGTAGGTACAGAAGGTTCACTCTCTAAGAAAACGAATCTATTACGACAGATTTGACCGCAAGATGGCGCAAGCGCGAGCAGGCGTCCGTTCGGTAGCGGTGTGCGGCAACTACTACTGCTAAACACCAAAATTGGTGTGGGCCGCATATATATGTATACCTGTCGGGAATTGTGGGCGTATCATACTATCGGCAGCACATCAAAACCTTCAATCATGGATGACGAAGGCCTTCAATGAAATACGATATTCAACTCAGTCTTTACAGCACAAATCACAACACACGTTACATTTCTTATCTTAAGCAAACCAGTGGATTAGATCCAGGAACCGCCACAGACGTCATCTTCTCCCATTCGTTCTCATCTGAAGATTGACAGCATAACTTCAATTGTTCTGACAGCGCACTCTATGACGCCTTGGCGGAACTGCGTCGAACGCCACTCAGGTGTACGTAACACCCTAGTATGCTCTATTTGTCATATAAATGTTGCGTGATAAAACGCCTCTTGAAGACGATAGATGGCACAATTTGCACAATTTGTTTATATACTTGTAGCGACGCGACGAAATCGAGGAGTGAGCCACGCTTGGTTGAAGGGTAAAGAACAAACCAAGAGGAATGTACTCACGTCGTCACACTTGTAAATCTCGACGCCGTGCACGTGCTGCCGATGGAGACTCAGCTGGTCTTCGTCAGCGAAAGAACAGCCGCAGGTCTCGCAGAACCTGACAGCAATAAGCTTAGAATAAATTTAAAAGTGGAAAAATTACTGTCTTGAGTGAGACTTGAACTCACGGCATCTGGATCGATACTCCAGCGCTCTGCCATCTGAGCGACCAAGACCTCATCCATGGCCAGCGAATCTTTCCACCATATTACGGTTCGGGGGGACCCTAGTGACATCTACCTTAAGAGTGTTACACTTCTTAAACGGCTACCGGAGTTCCAAGTTACATTGGAAATTCACCAGTAACAACTGACAGCAATAATTATATGTTTATCTTCATTTTATAAAACCAACAAAAATACAAAACTACAGAGTATAAAAATCGGACAAGTGCGAGTCGGACTCTCCCACCGAGGGTTCCGTACTTTTTAGTATTTGTTGCTATAGCAGCAACAGAAATACATCATCTGTGGAAATTTCAACTGTCTACCTCACACTTCATGAGATACAGTCTGGTGACAGACACACAGACAGTGGGGTAATAGGGTCCCGTTTTTACCCTTTGGGTACGGAACCCTAAAACAGGGGTGATATTATCAAAATAAGTCTTAAGCATCTCTTTACTTTAAATTAACCTTTTTTTTTGTTAAATTTTTATTACAACACAACTTAATTTCTAAGTGTTAATTGTCTTTTCTGAGCAACTGAATTGTTATTATCTATAAGTGGAAACTGTTTTGGCCAATGTAATATCTTAACTGATTTGTTAATATGTGTAATATTCGCTGTTTGTTTCCCTTTAATAAATAAAATAAAAAAAATAAAAATAAAATAAAAATAAAAATAGCAATTACTTGTAAAAAAAATGCTACCA